>NC_139218.1:378494435-379224064 GCF_055691185.1 Crinia signifera
TGACAATTATTTTGCACGTCAACCTACACATCATCAACCAATTCTTTGTATAATATATAACACCTGTTCTGTTTTACTGTAGGTGTTTTAAGTCAGATCTTTTACTGCTACTATTACTGTTTATGTAAATGCATTCTGAATGACAGCAACATCCTACCATCCTTCTACAAGAATATATAACCAACTAGGTGATTTATCGCGCCCCGTGCCCCCCCCCTCCCGCAATTCACGGACCCCCCCCCACGATCACGCCCCCTCCCACGATTCACGTCACCCCCGCGCACCCCCCCTCCCGCGATTCGCAACCCCCCCATGCGCAATTCACGCCCCCTCCCACGCTTTGCGGACCCCGCCCTCTCCCGCGATTCGCGGACACCTGCGCCCCCTCCTCCCTTGATTCACGGCACCCCCGCGCCCCTCCCGCAATTCACGGCACCCCTAAGCCCCTCTTTAGTCCCCCGTATACTCACACACCCCTATAACTACTCAGCTTCCTGCTCTCCTGAACCGTAACTTCCACCACTGGGGAGTCGCTGACGCTGTTTGCCCACATGCCCCTATCAAGCCCATAGCCCAGCCTCCTGCTCTCATGCACCCGAACTCCCACCCAGTAGGAGGAGACACTGACTAAGGGCCACCATCCTGTACTCCTGTACTGCCACGCTGGACCCTCACCCACTGGCAGAAGCTGCACAGTATCTCCCACCCTCCTCTTTAGTCCCCCCTTATGCCCACACACCCCTATCACTACCCAGCCTCCTGTTTTCCTGTGTCGTGACCTCCGCCAGTGGGGAGCCGCTGACTCAGAAACATCCTACTATACTATGTGCACACACACACCTAAACAACATGCACACACAGCCCCCCCCACACCCACAAATGTCACTGTACCATCCTCACTATCAATGTACATCTTACTCTGTAACCGCTTTTTAATTAAACAAAACGATACACACCCCTTTCACATCATATGCTCTCTATTTAACACATTTCACCTATAACTCAAGTTGCAATACAGGCCATCTTTCATACAATTCTAACCATCTTTCTCATATACAAATGTTCACAAATTAAGGGGGCGCAGCCCCTTACGACGGTGTTAAGAGCGCCCGTAGGGCGCGATGAATCACCTAGTGGAGTAATATAACGGTAATGTCAGCACCGGCGGCTGTGTGACCCCGAACAGAGCAACACTTGAATTTTTCTGTCAGGCGCCATCTAGTGGCTGCCCATGCACATAACACTTAAATTCCTACAGAACAGAAGAGCACTAGCCTTTTTAATATATAGGATTATTATTATAAATAATAATAATCAGAATTAATTATTGTTATTTAAAATAATATTCTACATGTAGATGTAAAACCATTTTTTGGTAATTTTTTGGCAATGTTGACATGGTCCCATCGGGAAGACGCAGGTGGATAGTGTGAGGCCACAATGCTGTTAATGGCGGGTCTGTGAAGAAGGGGCAGGGCAAAGATGGTGTGATTCTCACAGCATCATGCCTCCTGTCCCTCTCATTTCAACAGAAAACCAGCTGGATGGAGATTTGGGTGGGGTGTGTTGAAATTGAAATCTAAATTGCAGTGTAAAAATAATGCAGCCAGTATTTACCCTGCACAGAAACAAAATAACTCACCCAAATCTAACTCTCCCTGCACATGTTACATCTGCCCCACCTGCAGTCATACTTGCCTACCTGACCTTCTCCATGGTCATGTATGGTTGCCATCACCTGTGGGGAGCTAGGTAAAGGTGTTTCACCACAGGTGATGGCAATCCTACATTACCAGGGTAGTCCAGAAACAGACCATTTTCTCCCGCATGGAGAGGGTCAGGTAGGCAAGTATGCCTGCAGTGCACATGGTTTTGCCCATTTTCCAAACAAATTGTACTGCGATTAGATCTGAATAAAGGCCACAGTGTATGTTTTGCAGGTCTCCTCACAGAATCAAATGAAATAATTGGATCCACCTGGGGATCTTTTATAATGTGTCAGTCAGTAATGAGTGCACCTGTCAGGTGACCTGGAAAATGTGAGCTGTGTGGGGTACTGAGAATCGAGGTAGAGAACCCCTGCCCTAAAACATCCACTTTTGGGTACTTGTTTCCTAGCACGGCGCCCACTTTCTGTATGTACGGTACCATACTGAAATCGCATCGCATGCTGCGTTATAGAGACATGCGATGCGTGCGATGCGATTTCAGTACCACTCCTGTTCCCGCTCACTGTCTCCCGCTCCCTGGCTCACTGGTAATCCCGCCCTCTGTCACATCCTCACAGAAATCATTCTGAGGTGATTTTCTGAGAGGAGTGGAAGTGTATTTGTGAGCTGGTGATTTATAGTTGGAGAATTTGTCATATTTCGTGAAATGGCTGCTTCACTGAATTTGATTTTTTTCAGCGCCATCATCTACTACCGGTGGCGGCAAATTGCGACAATGGACACATTATGCGCCTAAGTGTGAAGGAAGGTATGGGGCGGTGCCATGTTAAGGTTTGTCGCCTAAAGGTGAGCCTTAGGGCAGTATTCAATGAGAAAAGTTCTCCGTGTTTTGTGGAGAATTTGTGCTTTTTTCGCCGTGGAGAGAGGTTTTTTTTCTCCAAAGGCGAGCCACCCTATTCAATGTGAAATATTCTCCGTCTTTCTTAGTGATTCTCGCCGTCTCTCTCCATGAAGAAATTCTCCATCTTTTGATGGAGAGCAGGAATGTGAACTTTTAAACTAAAAGGGTGTTTTTTTTAATTTTGGTGTCAAAAAATCAGGTTTTTTTTTCTGTGGAGGGCCATGTTATTTTTATTCATGTGCCTATAGCACATGAATATATATTTAATTTTTAAAAAAATATTTTTTTACATTTTTTTTTTCTTTTTTTTACACAGTGCAGCCAGCAGGGGGCCGGAGCGCTCGAGCCGCTCATTAGATATTCATATATTCACTGCACCCGTATGCACGTTCGGGTACAGTGAATACTGGGTCCCCCGCTGGCTATAGAGGGGGGCAGCCTGTGCTGCCTGGGTCCCAGGGGGGCCCCCTACCCTCACATATGTTCTGTGGCATCCAGGGAGACTTTAATCTCCCTGGATGCCACGTCCCTGTCAGCTCCCTGCTGCGGACGCTCGTCCGCTGCAGGGGTTAAGACTCGCCGCGAGTGGCGGCGAGTCTTATAAACATTGAATAGTGGGAGCAGGAGAGGCAACGAGCCCTCCGGAACACGGAGAGTGCACGGCGAGCAAAAAAAAATGCTCGCCGTGCACGGAGAATATTTCCATTGAATACTGCCCTTAGAGCGGCAAACTTTTTCTCAGGGTGCCGCTTACCCTTCCTCACCTTGGTGAGGTTCATATACTCATGGGCGCAGGAGCTGACATCGATAGAGTACTGTCAGCAACAGCTGGATATGTCCCAAAAAACAGCTGTACTCTACAATAAGTGGATGCGGGAGGCTTGCTTGCGCAGCCACAGTGCTGTATCGGTGGACCAGATCGCATAGTGGAGGTGGACGAAAGCGTATTCGTGAGGAGAAAAAGCAATGTAGGCCAGATGTTACCCCAGCAGTGGGTTTTTGGGGGAATATGCAGGGAAACAGGGCAGTGTTTCCTGTCGAAGGTGGCCACCCGCGATGCCAGCACGTTGATGACGGCTATCATTGATAATGTAGAGCCTGGATCTACAATATACACAGACTGCTGGAGGGCGTATAGCACAGATCAGCTCCAATTGGCCGGATATAAGCACGCCCAGGTGAACCACCGGTACAATTTCATCGACCCATCAACAGGGGTCCATACACAGAACATCGAAAGAATGTGGGGCGCATGTAAATGGCGCAATAAACACCATCGGGGCACCGCAAGGCACATGCCTCCAATCGTACCTGGAGGAGTTTATGTGGTGAAAAACATTGGGTGGGGATACCCGATTTCATTGGATCCTGCACGCCCTGACACTTCTCCCTAAGGACAATTAAATAATTTGTTCACTGATTACATGTTCTTAAATAATCTTTACTGTTTTAAATGCATTAATTGTTTGTATTGCCAGTTATTTTATGGTTCATGAGTTATTTTAGTAAATTATAGATCTTAGTCAACACATGTCGTCATTATTGTGTCAGTTGCATGATTTTGTAGGGGTGAATGTGTTCATAAAACACCACCACTATCAACGCCACCCCAAAGCGTGGCAAGCGGTGGCAGAACGCGTCCGCTGCCCTTTTTATACCCCCACTATCCACGTCGGCGTGGAGTTGATTTCATATAGTGTGGCGAGAGCAGCGAGCCCGAAGCATGGCGAGCTCAGCGAGCCCCGCAGGGGATGCGGAATACATGTAAAGTACTCCGCGTCCCCTCGTGGGGCTTGCTGCGCTCGCCACGCTTCGGGCTCGGTGCGCTCGCCACACTATATAAAATATACTTACAATTGTAAGCACCCATCACATGTAATACTGTGCACAAATCACATCTCATTGCATCACATGGCATAGTAAGCACCCATCACATCTCATGGCATGGGTGCTTGTACAATGGGTACTTGTGTATTATCTGGACGCCCGATTTTTTCATCGGGTCGGAAAAATCGCGTCGATCGCATTGCATGCAACCAAATCGCATGCGATGCGATCAATGCGATTTTTCCATAGGAATCAATGTTAAATGTTCCCAAATGCTCCCTGAGACCCGATTTCCCATTAGGGTCAATGTTAAATGCCCCCCAGGCCCCCCCATTTTGGTGTATGCCCCCTCATTGTTAACGACACCCCACCATCAACGCCAACCTGAAGCGATTACTAAAGGTTATAGATGGTGGCGTTGACACAGAAGGGTGGCGTGGACCCAGGGAGATGCGGGTTATGCTACGTAAGTTCCGTAGCATAAGCTGTGGCCGCAGAGATGAGGAAGTACCTAAAAAAGATTATGGATGATATTTAATGGGATGCAATTTTTTTTTGGGGGGGGCGATATTTTCTCCAAAAACTGACGTTTTCGTACTTTTTCAGAATGTACTGAGCTTGAAAAGAGATACAGTAAAATGGAGAGTGATAAACAGCCAGCCAATCAGCTCCTACATGTCATGACACAGCGGAAGCGGAGACGGACAGGGTTCCCGTCGCCCCGCCGATGGAGATTGAAACGCGCATGCACGTGAGACGCACGCGCGTCTCAGTCAGATGGTGAGGCAGGCTGCTGGCGGATCACCAGTGCTGACGTTCTGGCGATTCGCCAGCAAAGAAGAGGCCTGCCCCATCTGTAGAAGCTGATTAGTTTGTTGTTTTTTACTCTATATTTTATCACTTTATAAGGCTTAGTACATCTCGCTCTCAATGAGATGCGAAAAGCGGCAAAAATGCACATTCTGAAGTGGCGATTTTTAGTAACACGGGAACTCTCATCCAGATTTTTTTTTCCATTATAAAGTATACAAATTGCATATTTAATGAGATGCGAATTCGGGAAAATGTTACTAATAATCGCCACACATGCAGACTAGGTTGTGATGGACGAATTTGACAGAACATGCCCAGATCATTGAGATCTGTGCATGGTTCCATGGTAAAATATGTGTAAATGTTTATTTTATTTTTAAAAATGGTGTGGGTTCCCCCATCCTGATCATAACCAGCCCCAAACTCATTAAGCTGGACCTGGTTCCAAATATTCGAGGGACAAAAAGTGTAGGGGTCCCCCATATTTCTGAAACCAACCCCAGACTCTTGGACTGGTCCTGGTTCCAAAAATATGGGGCACTGGTAGGGTTGCCACCTCATCCCTTTAAAACTGGAGACATATTAATTACACAGGTTCTGTGGCTGGCTCACTTCAAGACTCAATTTCAACTTTTTTTTTTTTTTTTAAACAGCCATCAGACTTCATTCCAACTGTATTTTTTTAATCAGCCACAGAACCTGTGTAATTAAGTCTCCAGGATTAAAGGGATGAGGTGGCAACCCTAGGGACTGGCCTGGCGGGGGACCGGGAGATTCCCTGGTGGGCCCCATTGGTTCAAAACTCCTCCCACTTTTAAAGGGGGGTGGGGCCTGCGCCTGACAATGGCACTGCCGGCCCGGGAATTTGCCGCTGGGTATTCAGTGGCATCCGCTGCGGATGACTGACCCGTCGGTGGAGGCATCTGATGATTGACGAGCCCGACCAAGTCCGGGACATTACCCATGTCATCAAGCTCCCCACAGTCACCACCGAAGTGACAGTACCCCACAAGGAACCCCAAACACCATCCCCAACCGGAAACCTGAACTTGAGGTCACCCCTAAATGACCACCCATCCCCCCCCACCATATCCCCCTCACCCACCAGCGCACACCAGCATAGGTGTATGCACCACATTTTAAGTGTGTACAATAAATGTTATACTGTATGTGCAATATATCTTGTGTCCATCTCCATATTGTGTGTTTAACATATGTTCGAACGAGTGCGCAATTCCCTTCCTAAATAGATTGACAAGCTACCTCTTCTCATGCCCCAGACACTCTGCCGAGAGAGCACCATGCTACACAAAGGCCCCGTGCTGCGGCATCAGGTATGAGTGGAAAAGGCTTCCAAGAGGGGCAAGTTATTTATCAGGGCACCTGACAGACAAGGGGTAATTATCTGAGGTACACAGGTTGATGGGGTAACTTTTTGTCAGCTTACTGGCCAAGAAAGGGTTAATGCATCTGTAGAACTCTAGGTGGGCAAATGTAGCAATGCACAGTGCAAAGGGGTGCAGCGGGACCTTCTAAGGAAGGCATGCATTGTACCAAGTTATTGGTTAGGGAGGGTGCATTGGGAATAAAAGTATATTTTTGTCCTGTTGGCTGGCAGTTGTGCAATAGGATTAGAATTTACTACTGGAGATAAAGGTGTATGGATATAGTATAAAACTGTTTAATGGATGGAAAGTACTGAAAAGTTGTATTTGTAGCATAGCAGCAGTGCCGCTTGTAGGAAAAAAATAATAAAATCTATATATATATATACTATAGATAGAGGTAGGGGTGCGGCACTCACAGCGATATAAGGATCTACTGTACACCAGTTGGATAAGCAATGTTTCAATGTCTTTTAAAGCGACATTTTCATCAGGCCTGATGAAAATGTCGCATTAAAAGACATTGAAACATTGCTAATCCAACTGGTGTACAGCAGATCCTTATATCGCCGTGAGTGCCGCACCCCCACCTCTATCTGTTTATAATTACTCTGCCCGGTGGCACAACGCAAGTGGATAATGGGGAGTGCCGGTCCAAAGTATTTATATATATATATATACATAAAACATGCACTGTGTGGGGTCATGAGGACTGACTTTGAGAACCTGTGTTTTAGACCAATGCTCCAAATGTACCTTGTAAAGTACGTATAAAGTTTAATTATATCTGCTCTTTATAGCACACTGTGCAATATATATATATATATATATATATATATATACTAGGTGATTCATCGCGCCCTACGGGCGCTCTTCACACCGTCGTAAGGGGCTGCGCCCCCTTAATTTGTGAACATTTGTATATGAGAAAGATGGTTAGAATTGTATGACAGATGCCTGTATTGCAACTTGAGTTATAGGTGAAATGTGTTAAATAGAGAGCATATGATGTGGAAGGGGGTGTGTATTGTTTTGTTTAATTAAAAAGCGGTTACAGAGTAAGATGTACATTGATAGTGTGGATGGTACAGTGACATTTGTGGGTGTGGGGGGGGGGCTGTGTATGCATGTTGTTTAGGTGTGTGTGTGTGTGCAATAGTATAGTAGGGTGTTTTTGAGTCAGCGGCTCCCCACTGGCGGAGGTCACGACACAGGAAAACAGGAGGCTGGGTAGTGATAGGGGTGTGTGGACATAGGGGGGACTAAAGAGGAGGGTGGGAGATACTGTGCAGCTTCTGCCAGTGGGTGAGGGTCCAGTGTGGCAGTACAGGATGGTGGCCCTGAGTCAGTGTCTCCTCCTACTGGGTGGGAGTTAGGGTACATGAGAGCAGGAGGCTGGGCTATGAGGCATGATAGGGGCATGTGGGCAAAACAAAGTCAGCGACTCCCCAGTGGTGGAAGTTACGGTTCAGGAGAGCAGGAAGCTGTGTAGTGATAGGGGTGTGTGAGTATACGGGGGACTAAAGAGGGGCTTAGGGGTGCCGTGAATTGTGGGAGGGGCGTGGTGGGTGCCGTGAATCAAGGGAGGGAGGGGGGCGCAGGTGTCCGCGGATCGCGGGAGAGGGCGGGGGTCCGCAAAGCGTGGGAGGGGGCGTGAATTGCGGGAGGGGGGAGGTTGCAAATTGCGGGAGGTGTGTGTGTGCGGGGGGTGACGTGAATCGTGGGAGGGGGCGTGAATCGTGGGGGGGGGGGGTGCGCGGGGGGTCCGTGAATTGCGGGAGGGGGGGGGGCACGGGGCGCGATAAATCACCTAGGTGGTTATATATTCTTGTAGAAGGATGGTAGGATGTTGCTGTCATTCAGAATGCATTTACATAAACAGTAATAGTAGCAGTAAAAGATCTGACTTAAAACACCTACAGTAAAACAGAACAGGTGTTATATATTATACAAAGAATTGGTTGATGATGTGTAGGTTGACGTGCACATAATTGTCACTGTAAAAAAATTGCTACAAGAAAAAATCAACACAGAAAGGTCAACACATGTAAATGTTGACATAAGTGTGGCACTTCATTGGTGTCCATGTCGACACATGAGAATGAATATGAAAACATTCAAAAAAGAAAAATAAATCTTCAAAAACTCATGTCAACCTTTTTCATTGTCGACCATAGCCGTGTCAGTGTTTTGCATGTGCCATTTAATCCTGGGGTTGCCGTGAATCGCGAGCGGGGGTGGGGGGGGGGGAGGAGGTGAGGTGTGTCCGCGAATCACGGGAGGAGGGGTCGTGGGTGGATGCCGTGAATTGCGGGAGGGGGGGTCGCGGGAGGGTGTGGGTGCCGCGAATCGTGGGAGGGGGGACGCGGGGGGTAGCAGTGAATCGTGGGAGGGTGGGTCGCAGGGGCGGGGGGTTGCCGCAATGACAGGGGGGGGAATCGCGGTAGGGGGGGTCGCGGGGGGTGGGGGGTACCGCAAGGAAGGGGGGGCCTAGGGGGTTGGCACAAATCGTGGGAGGGGAGGTCGCGGGGTGCCACGAATCGCAGGAGGGGGTGTGTCACGGGGTGGGGCCGCAAATCGCGGGAGTCGCCGCAAATTGGGGGTGTGTGCTGTGAATCGCGGGAGGGGGGGTCGCCGGGGGGTGCCGAGAATCGCCACAAGAAAAAATCAACACAGAAAGGTCAACACATGTAAATGTTGACATAAGTGTGGCACTTCATTGGTGTCCATGTCGACACATGAGAATGAATATGAAAACATTGAAAAAGTGAAAAATAAATCTTCAAAAACTCATGTCAACCTTTTTCATTGTCAACCATAGCCATGTCAGTGTTTTGCATGTGCCATTTAATCGTGGGGTTGCCGTGAATGGGGTGGGGGGGGAGGGACACATTGCTCTGTTTCTGGACTTTCTTCTTAATTTATGGATTACCATCACCTGTGCTTAAACACCTTTCTTATCAATTACGCGGTACTTGTGAGTTATCTGGGCTGCCGATTTTTTGATTGTATGCCTTAAGTTAAGGCATACAATCAGATGCGATGCGATGCGATATCGCATCGCATCGCATCGCATGCGACCATCGGATGCGATGACCCGATTTTTCCATAGGAATCAATGTTAAAATGGACTGAGTCCATTTTAACATGGAATTCAATGGGAAAAAGGGGTCCTTTTCATACCCCTACTATCCAAGTGGGCATGGAGTTGGATATAAACCTGTGGCGAGCGTAGCGAGCCACCGAGCCCGAAGCGTGGCGAGCGAAGCGAGCCCCGCGAGGGGACGGTATTCTGTGTCCCCTCGCGGGGCTCGCTACGCTCGCCACGCTTCGGGCTCGGTGGCTCGCTACGCTCGCCACAGGTTTATATCCAACTCCATGCCCACTTGGATAGTAGGGGTATGAAAAGGACCCCTTTTTCCCATTGAATTCCATGTTAAAATGGACTCAGTCCATTTTAACATTGATTCCTATGGAAAAATCGGGTCATCGCATCGCATCGCATCGCATCGCATCCGATGGTCGCATGCGATGCGATGCGATGTGCCCGATCCGACCCGATTTAGAAATCGGCAGCCCAGATAACTCACAAGTACCAATTACCCTGTTTAAAACAGGTGATGACAATCATAAATTAAGATGGAAGTCCACAAACAGAGCATTCTGTTCCTCCTGGAGAGGGTCATGTTGGGAGGTATGGAGGTGTGGGGCGCTCACCTGGTGTGTCTGGTGAGTAGCTGTGTCTTTGCTGTGTAACATGGAGAGGCAGACCCTGGCAGTCTGGCACTGTGGGCTCACTGGGCTGGTTCTCTGTCGTGTGAGTCAGTCATGTGAGTCAGAGGCTCCACCCAGCGTTACAGCTTCAGGCACACTTTGAGTGACAGATGTAGCCAAATATATAAGAGATATATTGCACAGTGTGCTATAAAGAGCGGACATAATTAAACTTTACATGTACTTTACAAGGTACATTTGGAGCATTAGTCTAAAACACAGGTTCTCAAAGTCGGTCCTCAAGACCCCACACAGTGCATGTTTTGCAGGTCTCCGCACAGAATCACAAGTGAAATAATTAGCTCCACCTGAGGATCTTTAAAATGTGTCATTGAGTAATGAGTGCACCAGTGCACCTGCCGGGTGACCTGGAAAAAGTGAACTGTGACGAGTCCTGAGGACCCAATTTGAGAACCCCTGGTCTAATAAACAGTAAGGTATCATAAGGCAGAGATGTTTGAAGAAACTCTGGGAGGCCGAGGTGTGCTCCCACCACCAGTGCTGTGCCTAAACACGTGCATAGGGGGCCGAGCGATCGAAGGAGAAAGGCCTCGTTTTTCCCCTAACCCCTCTCAGCCATAAGGCCGAAGAGGGGAAAAAAGGGATCGTGGGTCCTCTTCGCCGAAGCTTAGAGAAACCCGCTTTCCTCAACCCCTGGAAGGGTTAGGACGGTGGGTCCTCCGCACCCGAAGGTTTGGAGAGACCCGCATTAGGCTTCCATCCGCCCTGGATGAGACCTTCGGTACATTGGGGAATGGTAGGCCCATAAGGGTCAACCACACAACCCAAAAAAAAACGTGACACACTACAGAAAACAGAAAACGTGAAAAGTGCACGAACATGAGAGGAAGAGAAATAAATAATAAAGAGGACCCCAGCCAGAAGGCCAAGGTGGGGGTGTGAAAAATTGTCCTACCCCATCCAAAAGGAAGAGGTAAGGACGTGCAGCCTAACCTAGAGGGGAAGTGCGCAGTGCTAGTGCCATACTAGTGCATGGTGATTTTGGGATCACCTGTGCATGTTCGGCACCCCCAAGTTTCCCCGGGGGCACAGTGCAGCCTCGGACTCCAGGCAGCCGACCGATCAGCTTCCGACCAAGTGTTTCTCCGCTCCCATCATAGGGCACTTTCCAGCCCCTGGCTTGGGAATGGGTACTCCACTGGGCTTTTCGACTGACTCCCTTAGAGGTTGCGGCCCCCTCGGAAGAGCAATCTACTTAGTCTCAGTGTTTCTCCGATCCCAAGGTTAAGGTACTAAGCTGGGCCTTTTGCGTTCTCCCCATCAGAGGCTACGAACCTCTGGAATGGGAGCCATCTACTCTGTCCCAGTCTTTCTCCGCTCCTTGGGAATGGATACTAGACTGAGCCTTTCACTGTCTCATCCTTCGGGGGCCACGACCACCATCAAGATAGCCAAACTACTAGGCCCAGTGTTTCTCCCCCCTTCATACCAGTGGGTTTACGGAAACAACACCTCCTACCACATGGCAGAGGTGAAGGTACTCAGCCAGACTTTTCACCACTCCCACGACCAGGGGGGATCCCACACCCTCCGCCAGTCAGAGCAGCTACTCAGTCCGGCCTTTCCACTGGCGGAGATACCGTAAGGCAGCCCCCGCCGCTGCTTGGGGGAGCGGGGGCTGCGTGGGCGCTGGGTGCTGGACTTGTGGCAGAGAAAATAGTTATTGCGGGCAGCGGGAGCGGGGGCGCCGGGTGCCGGACAAGTGAGTGTCCGGCTGCGCACACTACACAGTATGCGGCTGCTGCTTATTGTGCCCATCTGCTAGGACCGCCCACCCACCGCCGCCTGCCACTGCCTGCCGCTGCCCGTGCGCTCGATGAGTCGGCGCGGGCGCGGCCATGATGGATCTGTAAAAAAAATAAAAATTGACGGGCGGGCAAGATATCCAATGGGAGGGGGTGGGCGTCCGGGGGCGTGGCCTTGTAGTGTCAGACTGAGGCAGGGGAAGCAGCAGTGTCTGCTGGTCCCTGCCTCAGCTTCCTTCAACTGCTCCTACATCATGACGTCACACGCTGGAGCCTGGAGGAGCAGGGAAGCCAGCAGGAGGGAAGAACAGGAGAAAGTGAGGGAAAAGGAGAGACAAAGTCGTCCCACCCAGTGACAAACTTGTTGACAGAGGTTTGTTTTTTTATACACCAGTACTATTAAAAAAAGTATATGTGTGTGTGTATATATATATATATATATATATATATATCTATATATATATATATATATATATATATATAGATATAGATATATATACACACACACACACACTGTATAGGTGGGATCAGGCAGCCTGGAGCACCGTAGTAAGGGGACGCAGGCGCATCTTCCGGGGGCTGGCGAATCTACCGCCAGCCCCTGCAAGAATGACGGCACTACTCCATCTGTATGTATATATATGCATATGGAGTGCCCATCATTCTTGCAGGGGCTGGCGGTAGATTTGCCAGCCGCCAGAAGGGAAAGTGCGCACACAAAATGCGCGTGCGTTCCCTTACTACGGTGCTCCATGCCGCCTGATCCCTCCTTTCTGCTCCCCCCTAAACCTGCACGTCTCCCTGAAGTGGAGACGGGCAGGGTACAAGTCCCCTGCCGCCTGGAAATAGGGACGCGCGTGCGTGTGGGATGCTCGCGCGTCCCAGTTAGATGGAGCGCCGGCTCGCTAGCAGGGGCGTTCTGGTGAGTCCCAGCACTGACTGAGAGGTGCTCCATCTGTACATTGTGAATATATATATATATATATAGAGGCTTTGTGGTGCGGCACTCGTAGCTTATTGATTATAAATAAATACTCCGTACAACGGGATAAGTGATCAACGTTTCAAATAACGTGTATTTGTCATCAGGATATATATATATATATACATATATATGCGCATGTGTGTGTGTGTATATGTATATATATATATATATATATATATATGCCTTACCGAAATGCCATGTGGGGGGGGGGGGGGGGACGGCGCAGTAATTTTTTTGGCAGGGGGGAGCAAAATTTATAGTTACGCCTCTGGGCCTTTCTCTATTCTCTGCTAGAGGCCAGTCCATACCCACTGATTAGAACATATACTACACTTGACCTTAGCCAAAAGGCAGAGATGTGCTGCAGGGGCTCAGGTCTGCTCTGCAGGTCATTAGCACCAGTAATGTAATGCATTCTGCAACAGTGATAGAACTTGTGGGTGGTGGTCCCAGGTGCAGAGATATAATTTGGGCCCCCCTCCTCCACCCCAACCCAAGTTCACAATATGCAGCACAGCAGTGGGTCATGGGGAGAGGCAGAGGGAGGCAAAGTGTGACAGGGAAAAAGTGTAGCTATGGGCCCCTTAGTCTTCAGGGGCAATGAAGCACTGCACATGCTACACTAATGGTAGTTCTGCCTCTGTTCTGCACACATGAAGTAATAGATGCTAAGTCTCCATTATTGCTTGGTGGGTTATGTCCCAGAAACTCCCCACTTGGCATTTGTTCTTTCTAAAAACTACATGCATACTTATGTCCATTTTATACCGCAATAAATATTAACTCTATATTCATTATACACACTGTCATTTGCATGTATGTTAATTAATCAGTGCCATCTAGTGGCCAATTAATACAGAATCAGGTATTAGTCCGGTTTCATCTGTTCAAATTTGTGTCATTATGATGTAATTGTAATGGGCATTACGGTGTGTGGCATTATGTGTAATAGGCATTACAGTGTGTAATATTATGTGTAATGGGCATTATGGTGTGTGATATTATGTGTAATGGGCATTACGGTGTGTAATATTATGTGTAATGGGCATTACAGTGTGTGGCATTATGTGTAATGGGCATTACGGTGTGTAATATTATGTGTAATGGGCATTACGGTGTGTGGCATTATGTGTAATGGGCATTACGTTGTGTGGCATTATGTGTAATGGGCATTACGGTGTGTGGCATTATGTTTAATGGGCATTATGGTGTGTGGCATTATGTTAAAGGGTATTACATGTGGCATTATGTGTAATAGGCATTACGGTGTGTAATATTATGTGTAATGGGCATTAAGGAATGTGGCATTATGTGTAATGGGCATTATGGTGTGTGGCATTATGTGTAATGGGCATTATGGTGTGTGGCATTATGTGTAATGGGCATTATGGTGTGTGGAATTATATGTAATGGGCATTATGGTGTGTGGCATTATGTGTAATGGGCATTATGGTTTGTGGCATTATGTGTAATGGGCATTATGGTGTGTGGCATTATATGTAATGGGCATTATGGTGTGTGGCATTATGTGTAATGGGCATTATGGTGTGTGGCATTATGTGTAATTGGTATTATAGTGTCAATTTTTGCAGCATGCAGGGTTCGCAAATACTCGCCATATTTGATATTTCGCCTGTTATGAAATATTGGCACAGATTAAATACCCCCTTATATGAGACAGCTATGGAGTGGACAGTAAGGGAGATATGCATGATGGGCTGGTAGAAAATCCATGGGCCACTTCGTACCATTTGCCCCCCAGACTGAAAGTTGCTAGCCAGGCCCTGCATAACCTCACCCACATAATTATTACAAGCAGTGGGGAGAGAAGCAACCGGGCTGGTAATTATTATGTTATGTTATGCTCATTCTCAGTCCTGAAGCCTGGCACAGGGTAGCCCATGCAGTGTGTGCGGCAATCTGGCCGGTATGCAGCCGCAGAGAGGGTAGCAGTGCACGGCCGGAGCCAACTGCTGCAGCCACAGTGTGTGTGCAGCCAGTGATCATAGCGGTGCCTGCAGTCATCCTCCTCTATGTCTGCAGCATAATGGAAACAATGGGAATACGAAACAAGGCTCAAGTGAATGTGCAGCCCGATGAAGGAAGAGGACCCTAGGTTACAGGAAAGGCATGGGCATGTGCACCTCTCTGGTCAGGAGGCCACACCCCTTGGGTCATTAGGTCACACCCCTTAAAGCAAATGACCCCGCCCCTCGGTGGGCCCCTATGAGTGCATTTACCTGGTTGGCCCTTTATACCCCAGTCCGACACTTGCTGGGGGACACTTTTTACATAAGGTCCCCCGGCCGTATCATGTTCACCATGGCTGGTCAGTCCTGGACGGGGTACCTGGGGGAGTGGGGACCCACCCCCAAATAAAGGGGTCCCACCCATCCAGGGATGACATATTTGAACAAAAATTTTTACACAAAATTGCACATTTTCTCAAAATCGCACATTTTCATGACTAAAAATCGCACATTATCGCACTGTTTTTGCTCAGAATTCGCATCTCATTAAAAAATTGCGATTTTAAAAGTGTTATAATGTGTGATTTCGGAAAGTGCCTAAAAATCGCACTTCATTAAATATTGCCCTATATTTCCTATATAAAGTAAACACTACAGGTCATTATGATGAATAAAAAGGTTTGCTTGGCAATTTACGCCTCATTACTCTCCCACCAAAATCAGGACATTGGGGGGTATACTTATGCTGTTGGGAGCAGTGCACACACCTTGCACCAATTTCTGCAATACTTACCTTTCCAGAGTTCAGTGTTGGCAGCAACAATGTGGCACAAATCACTGGGAAAATGTCCGCCACACCATTTTTTTGGAGACCTGCACATTCCCAGTAGACTCTGGCCTCTGCCTAGCTGCCAGCCAGGGCCGTTTCTAGACTATTTGGTGCCCAGGGCGAAGTTCAAAATTGCGCCCCCCCCCCCTAAAAAAGGGGTGTGGCCTCTTAGAAAGGGGCGTGAACTTTGGAAGGTGGTGTGGCTTTGCGGAAAAAAACTACTTTACACCCCAGTTTCGCACAGACATTGGTCACCAAATGAAAAAATATGTTCTGATTCATGCCCCCCCCCCTGGCCCCAGTGATATACACTACTTCCAGTCCTATCTATATAATCCCACTCCCAGCCAGCATCAGAAATAATAAAAACAAAATGGGACAAATGAGACATTTTAGACTAGTCCCCCAGCCACCAATGACAGTACATAATACAATATACAACATACTGCTGCTCCCCCAGGCCCCACATCACTAAATAACTTACAGTATCTGCTGTGCTGCAGAGCAGCCAGTAGTACAGTACTACTAGTACTACTAACTCACCAACAAAGCACCAGGCTGAGGCAGCAGTGTGCAGAAAACAGCAGCAGGTTAGGTAGGGTAGGAATGGACTCAGACAGAGCCTGAGGCTGACTCTGGACTGAAGGTGGAGGAGGAGCAACAGAACAGTAAAATATAAAATGGCGCCGGCGAAAAGACAAAATCCCTTCCCCTCCCCTACCCCCTCTCCCCAAGGCCACAGCAGAAGCAGAAGCACATAGTCATCATAATTAGTTACTTACATAAATTTAGTCAGCGTGTGGAGTGGGTCTGCTGGCTGCTGACTGTGTCCCTCCGCACTGCAGTGACAGCCTGCCTGCGCATAAGCGCGCGGGTACCTCCCTCCTCTGTCCCCTGCTTGGCTAATCTGGACAGAGGAAGGGGGAGGCACTACCCGGCAGTCACCACTCGGTGACACAGTGACAGAGCTCCGCCTCCACCGCCGGGTCCACTCTGCTCTGAGTGGTCTCCCCGGCTGAGGCTCCCTCTATGCCCGCCTCCGCTCCTTCAGCCGCCCAGACAAGTCGCCGCCCTGTGCGCCGCTCGGCGCTCACAGACAGTCACAGCCGCCTGTCAGTCTACACATTGTCATTGAGTGACAGGCGGCTGTGACTGTGTGAGCGCCGAGCGGGGCACGTAACACACTGTTTGCAGGCAGGCTTGTAGCCGCTGCCCGGCGCCCTGCGCTACAGCCAGAGGAAGCATAATGATACAGGCGCCTACTACAGGACAGCAGACTGTCCTGGCAGCATTTAAAAAGCGGGGACGAGCCGTGCGGCGCCCCGGGCAGATGCACGGCTCGTCCCCCTGTAAAAACGGCCCTGCTGCCAGCCATTGAGGAGAGTCCCCAAATAGCGACTGCACACAGGCCCTTCCTCTCTTAATAAGTCTCCTCTCCGGGAGAAGCCAATCACTCGCAAATCACGGTAATTTACAGCTGCGGTCAGGCTGATTCAGGCGGTTCTGGTGGTATCAGGGAGGGCATACCTCAGAACTGTCCCATTTTCCCCATTTTCCACGGGATCGTCCTGTTTTTCGAGGACATTCCCATGTCCTCCCGGGGCCAACATTGTCACACAGTGGGGGTCACACAGCGGGGGGGAGCAGTTGGGCGTCCCCCCCTGTCACCTGGCGCACAGACGCTGTGCACATGCGCACAGTGTCTATGCCCGTACTAGAGCAACAATGGGGGCGTGGCCTCACAGAGTGAAGCGATTTACAGGCCATGCCCCCTCACAGCTAAGCCACGCCCCCTAATTTCGGTCGTGCTCCGCCTGTCTACAAAGTTGGTAGGCATGGGGAGGGTTGCCCACCTTTCCGGGGGGCCGGGAGGGTGACCCCATTTTCGGGAGCCTCACGGCCATTCCGGGTGGGTAGAAGAATCAGAATCAGAATCATCTTTATTGGCCAGGTATACAGGCAACCCTGATCTATATATATAAAAGTCTAAACACTCTTCACCGCCAATGACCACTAGAGGGCACTCAATGGACCAAATTACTCCTTAACAGAAAGTGAAACACACATAATTTGTTTGAAACTTGCTGGATTTGGAGAGGGGCTTCTGAACGATATTGATGCCAATGTCTTCTAGTGTGTGTATGCGTAATCTCATTAATGATGCGTTATCTTCTGGACCTGCAGCTCAATCTGGACAATATCTCTTATGTCGCTTGTGCACATTGTTCAGTGTGTGGCAGTGACAAGCAACTTGAGCCATAGTTACCTCCCCTCCTGCATTCTGCAGGAGACTCACTGAAATAGCAGTAATCTCCCTCTCTCCCTCATTAGTCTAGCAATCTCCCTCATGTCACCTAGCCCACGTTACACTGTTACATCATAGTTACCTCCCCTCCTGCATTCTGCAGGAGACTTCCTGACATAGCAGCAATCTCCCTCTCTCCCTCATTAGTCTAGCAATCTCCCTCATGTCACCTAGCCCACGTTACACTGTTACATCATAGTTACTTCCCCTCCTGCATTCTGCAGGAGACTCCCTGACATAGCAGCAATCTCGTTCTCTCCCTCATTAGTCTAGCAATCTCCCTCATGTCACCTAGCCCACATTACACTGTTACGTTTTTTGGGAAAAAAGGAATGAGATATAGATACTATAGATTGTAAGCTTGCAGCAGGGCCCTCCTACCTCCAAGTCTGTCTGTTATTACCCAGTTTGTCTTATCACTGTCTACTATTGTAAAGCGCAACGGAATCTGCTGCGCTATATAAGAAACTGTAAATAAATAAATAAATAAATAGATACATTTACATTGAATCATCAGAGTCTTTTCCCAGCACTTTACCATGTATAGTATATCCTACTAACTGCTTTGGGAATCATCTACATTTGCATCTACAATTTCTCCATAAATGGAATTAGACACACCCTTTGCGTGGAGAATGACACCGCTGTGCAAAATTCTATTACCAACTATAATCTCCCTGAAACTCATTTTCAAAAGTAGGCAAGTATGACATGAGCGATATTGTCTGTGAGCTGCTGCCTGAACCCTCTCCGACTCCTGTCACTGCACCTGCCTGTAACCGTGGCTCCTGCGGCCCGGGATGTCTGGCAGGGGACCGGCGCATGAAGATCCCTCCAGCTGCCCCTGTAATGAAATCAGCGGCGGTAGGGGGCGGATCTTCATGGGCCGGAGGGGTTGGATCTTCTGAGGTCATAGGGGTGGAGCTTCACATACCAGAGGGGTTAGCTACATGATCCAGAGGGGACGGAGACATATGGGACAAAGGGGGCGGAGCTACACGGGACAAAGGGCTAATGTAAGTAGAGGTTGAGCTGCTACAATGAGGTAATGCTGTGTGTCTGTTGACTGGCGTGGGCGTTAAATGTATGCAGCACTACTGCATACGGGTCTGACCTGGCTTTGCAATGTGAAGCAGTCCATCTGACTCCTCTGCAACAGTGGCCTCTAGTGGCCAAATGAATGTACAACATGATCCTTAACTGAAGTAATGAGAAACTGCACTCACTAAAACAAATCAGTATATAGTATTACCAGGGCTGGTGCAAGGCTTATCAGGCGTCTTGGTGCAACACCTGCTGTTTGCATTATGTTCAACAAGGGTGCCTCTCTCAAAGTCATCTTTCATTTTGTGATAGACTCAGTGACACCCTCACAGATTCTGGCACCCCTAGGCAGCTGCCTAATGGTAGAGCCGGCCCTGATTACTACCAAAAATGGTAATAGGATAACAGCAGTAAAAGTATTTAAATCTCTTGAGCCACAAGAATACATTTAGGGGCCAGTTGAGATCCAGGTTCGGGTCTGAAATTCGACACTTTCCCCAATATTTGCGCTCTGCGCATGCTTTTTTGGACTATTTGGGCTTCATTATTGTAAAGCCCAACGGAATATGCTGCACTATATAAGAAACTGCGCATACTCTGAGATCATAAAACTCGTTATATAAGGAGCTCTACTAAAATCAGAGGGTAATTTACTAAGATGGGAGTTTCACATCAGATGGGATGTTGCTCTGGGCAACCAATATTTATTCAGCACCTTCAAGAAAATAATATATAGTATCTAACTGGTTGCCCAGAGCAACACCCCATCTGAAATAAAATTCCTGTCTTAAGGTGGCCATACACACGCAGATTTATCTGCAGATCTGGCTGGTTGGAACAAAAACCTGGTTATGGATGAGAGCAAATGACAGTTGACCATTTGCTTGGAAATGCTGGAAAACTGCCAAACTGTCACTCATCCATAACCATGTTTTTGTTCCAACCAGCCAGATCTGAAGATAAATCTTACTAGTGTATGGGCACCTTACGTAGATCCCTCCCCCCACCCCCTGCAGAATCAGCCTATGTACATAAGGCAGTGGTTCCCAAACTGTGTGCCGTGGCACCCTGGAGTGCCTTGGATTGGAGGTCCAAATCCATTTAAAAAAAATTATGATCAACCTGAGAGGGTAAATCAGTGCGTGTGGCTGTAAATCATAAAGTATGTGGATGAAAATAAGCAACTTCTGTTCCTCACCACATGATTGAACCTAAGGATAATGTAGAAACAAAACTTAACTTTTTTTTTTTTTTTCTCAAAAAAGAACCTTTAGACCTATGGGGGAAAAAAATCTGGATATTCTAGGGAGCCATGAATTGGAAACGTTTGGAAACCCCTGACATAAGGTTTGACCGTTTGAATGTGAGAGCCACCTGCTGTTTGTAGTTGGTATTGCAGCTGTTTTGCCCAGGAAAACCTTGGTTGTTTTTTAATTTCCAGAATTGCTGTAAAAATGTCATCTTATGCTGTGCCAGAGGCCCAAGATTGTAATTTGTGTAATTTGTGAAAACCTCCACCATAATATAAGAATGTGTTTGCATTGATACTCAATTCCAGCAATGAAATCAGGTGTGGTATTTTTGTTGATGTTTGAAATGCACCGCTCCTGACTTGAGAGCTGTGTGTGAAATTCACATCCACTCTTGAGATTTAGCACCTATGATGCATTTTTTTTGTGTGTGTTTTACTGTTTTTGTGTGTGTTGTAGTGTATGTGGGTGTGTGTACTGTGGGCCTTATTCTAGTTCACTCTTTCTGACAAAATCCTTCTTAGATGGACAAAACCATGTGCACCGCAGGGGGAAGCGGTCATCTATTAGAATGAACTTAGGTCTACAGTCATTAGGTCGACCCCACTAGGTCGACTGGCAGGAAGGTCGACCTGACTTAAGGTCGACATGGGCCAAGGTCGACATGACTTAAGGTCGAATTTGCATAAAGGTCGACATGAGGAAGTACGACTGGTCATAAGGTCGACATGGGTTTTTCACTGTATTTTGAGTCGACATGTGCCGACAGGTGGTATTTCATGCCCTACCATCCACTAGGGTGTGGAGGAGGTTATTAAAGCTGCCTGAAGCATTGCGAGTGAAGCGAGCGATGCGAGGGTCCGATTCTCATTGCCAACTGTGTCCATGTCAACTGAGTCGACATCTGGGTAAAAAAACAGTGAAAAATCCATGTCGACATTATGACCAGTCGACCTTCCTCATGTCGACCTTTATGCAAATTCGACCTTAAGTCATGTCGACCTTAAGTCAGGTCGACCTTCCTGCTAGACGACCTAGTGGGGTCGACCTAATGACTGTAGACCTAAGTGTGGTCTGACAGATGTACCGATTCCACTGCAGGTGGGTCAGATGTTACTTGTGAGAGTTAGATTTGGGTGGGGTTTTACTTCAAAGTGAGATCTATATTGCAGTGTAAAAATAAAGCAGCCAGTATTTACCCTGCACAGAAACAAAATAACTCACCCAAATCTAATTCTCTCTGCACATTTTACAGCTGCCCCCCTGCAGTGCACATGGTTTTGTCCATCTAAGAAGGATTTTGTCAGAAAGAGTGAACTAGAATAAGGCCCTGTGTGTGATGTGTTGTGTTGTGTTGTGTGTATCTGTCCAATGTGTAAGTATGTGAGGTGCGCTATGTGTATGTACTGTATACTGTGTGTGCAGTGGTCCTTGTGGAAATTTTGAAGTGGGGGTATGGGAAATTGAAAGCTGAAGTTATGTGCACACTCCAGAAAAAGAGGGTGCGGCCACTCAAAAGGGGGCATGTCCTTGAGTGCAGTGTACCATGCCATATGCCCCTTATACACATTATGGAAAACAGTAATAGACCCCTTTACACTTGCCCCTTAGACATTATGCTACGCGGAAAGAGCCAAAATGCCCCTTATGCGACACAGAATGAGCAAAAAAATTCACATGGAATGAGCCAAAATTCACATTATACCACCCGGATTGAGCTAAAATTCATGTTATATAAAACTGAAAGAGCCAAAATTCATGTTATTCTACATAAATTGAGCCAAAATTCACATTATGCAGCATGGATTGAGGCAAAATTCACATCATGGCACCTGGAATAAGCCCAAATTCACATCATGCCTCCAAAATTGAGCCAAAATTCACCTCATGCCACCTGGAATAAGCACAAATTCACATCATGCCTCCCGGATTGAGCCAAATTTCACATTATGCCCCACTGAAAGACCCAAAATTTACTTTATGCCACCCGGATTGAGTAAAAATTTACATTATGCCACCCTGATTGATCCAAAATTCACATTATGCCACATGGCGGTCTGACGCATGGACAGAGTTGGTGGGGTGACACAGGGACAAAGATGGCAGGATGATGCAGGGACAGAGATGGTGGGGTGACGCAGAGACATGCACCTCTATGTCACACTACATGTCACATTCCTCCCACCTGCTAGCTGCCACATTCATCTGACCCGGCTCCTGTTTACATCAATGGGGGAAGACCAACCTCCAGACCGCAGAGTTCTGCAGTCAGTATGGAGGTTGGGCAGGGGTCGCACACAGCCTCCGCTGCTGTCTGCTGTACTCTGCAGACAGCAGCTGAGTCAGGGAGGAGGTGAATGGATGCCTGTGTGTGGCATACATTGACCTCATGGATGTGGGCTGGGGGGGTGCACGGGGGCTGGGGGCAGCCCGGCAGCTTACCTTGGTGCTGGGCTTTCTCCTCAGCATGATGATCGGCAGTCCCGGCAGGGGTGATCGCGGGCACAGTGCTTGGAGATGATGTCATCTTCAAGCGCCACCTCTGTCTACACTGCAGGTAGGCACCACAGTGTAAACGATGTAAAATCCGGAACCGACCTGGCTTGGATCAAATGCTGGGTCGGATCCGGGATTTTTGGTGTAAAAGGGGTATAAGTGTGTGTGTTCTGTGTGTTTGTGTGTGTTGTACTGTTTGTGGTGTGTTGTAGTGTATATGGGTGTGTGTTGTACTGCTTGTGGTGTGTTATATATGTGTATGTGTGTGTTGTTTGTATTTGTTCAATGTGTAAGTGTGTGAGGTGTGCTACGTATATATGTTATACTTGCCGACTTCTCTTGTGTCCTTTCCAGGAGAGGGCAGAAAGTTACAAAAAGTAGGGGGCGTGGACTTTGACCGTGACATAAATGGGGCAGTGCCATGGGCGGAGCTAACCAAATTACATTTCGATTCAAATTTTAAATCCTTCTTCTTTACTTACTCCCTCCATGCTGCTGCAGCTTTATAAAAAAAATTGTTTCCTTTTCTCTTGCACCCTCATTATTGTTCCTCTCCCCCCTCCCTATTGCTTCATAAATATGATATAAAGCAGTGGGGAGGGGGAGAGGAACAATTTTGATGAAGCTGCGCTGCTGCAGCAGCGTGGAGGTCTGAAGAAGGAGGGAAACAGAGCCTGAGGAACGTTATTAAATAAAACAGCGGGGACGCCGGGGAGCTGAGAGAGAGAAGCAGAAGGCAAGCACCGTAGCAGCCAGCCTCTAGCTTACTCACCATCTCTTCTGCGGCGCTGCCTTCTTCTGCTCGTCCGCTCGCTCTCCACTGCTCCCGCTCCCAAGGCCGCCCCGTGCTGTGCTGCAGCCAGCGATACCCCTCTATGTCCCACAGAACCCCCGCCGGCATTACTAGGACAGCCGCACAACGTCAGTCAGCCTCTACACTTAGTGACTTGCACATGCGCAGTCACTGGTTTTTGCCAGGCAGGGGGAAAAAATGGGAGGATCCTATATATTCCCGGGAGACCGGGAGAAAGTACCAAAAGGTGGGAAACTCATGCTAAATGCGGAAGTGTCGGCAACCCTGATATATGTGTGTGTGTAGTGTGCTGTGTGTGCGTATTTGGTGTACTGTGTGTTTACAATGTGTACGTGTGTGTGTGATGTGTGTTCTGTGTATTTCCCCTACAATTATTCCCAATTGTCGATAGCCTCCACCATAATGTAAGAATGTGTTTGCATTCATAATGACAGCAAACAGGGCAGTACGGATGGTGTAATGGTTAGCATTACTGCCTCACAGCGCTGAGGTCATGGGTTCTATCCCCACCATGTGTAATATATACGGGCAGTACGGATGGTGTAATGGTTACATTACTGCCTCACAGCGCTGAGGTCATGGGTTCTATCCCCACCATGTGTAATATATACGGGGCAGTACGGATGGTGTAATGGTTACATTACTGCCTCACAGCGCTGAGGTCATGGGTTCGACCCCCACCATGGCTCTAACTGTGCGGAGTTTGTATATTCTCCCCGTGCTTGTGTGGGTTTACTCCAGGTACTCTGGTTTCCTCCGACAATCCAAAAATATACAGATAGGTTAATTGGCTTCCAACCAAATTAACCCTAGAATGTCTGTGTGTGCGTGTACATGTGGTAGGGAATATAGATTGTAAGCTCCACTAGAGCAGGGACTGATGTGAATGTTCAAATATTCTCTGTAAAGTGCTGCGTAATATGTATGCGCTATAGCTATATAAGAAACTGTTAATAATTAATTAAATAATGAAACCAGGGGTGAAATGTAATAGGATGAGAGATTCAGAAAGTGAGAGATTTGGTAAGAAAGCTCCAGTTTTTTTAAAGCGGCAGTCATTTACACAGCAAACCCAGTTTGCCTTTGCAGTGTAAATGACTGCTGCTTTAAAAAAACTGGAGCTTTCTTACCAAATCTCTCACTTTCTGAATCTCTCATCCTATTACATTTCACCCCAAGTGTGGTGTTGTTCCTTTGTCTTCGGTTTTCCAGATCGTCAATCTTTTTTTCCAGATCATCAATTAAGACAAATCAAACCTTGGTGTTTTTTACACTTCTAAGTGAAATTTCCCAAAAAGGAGGTGCACACCACCAGGTCCAGAGGTAGCTTGTTGCCGAATTTGGCGGCTCTGAGTGCCACGGTGTGCCGGCAATGCAACAGACATGCACACACACAAACACACACACTCTTCAACTTATTATATAGATAATCAATCTTTGGTTAACTACTGCTAGAGCGGTTCCCAAACTCCACTATTACAGACCAGGTTTTAAGAATATCTACATACCTCCCAACATGTCCCTCTCCAGGAGGGACACAATGCTTTGTTTCTGGACTTCCCCTTAATTTATGATTGCCATCGCTTGCTTTGAACAGGTTAAATGATAAGAAAGGTGTTTCCACACAGGTGATGGCAATTGGCAATCACAAATTAAGACGGAAGTCCAGGAAAGAGCATTCTGTCCTTCCTGGAGAGGGTCATGTTGGGAGGTATGTATCTGTGCTTGAGTCCAGATGGTTAAATCAAATCGACAGAGGTACTAATTAAGGCCCCAGCGATCAGGTAGCTGCCCACCCCCCCCCCCCCCCCCCACCCCTGTGCACGGCTGCAAACACATTTGCAGCTGTGCACACAGGGGAAAATCTTTCATTATCAAATGATCTTTCCCCTGCTTGCAGTCAGGGGTCACTCGGCACTGTGACGGCCGTGGGGAGAAGGATCGACAGCCGGGGAATGCATGTATTTTCCCGGACATTCCCGGAAAACGCCAGCGGCATGCCCACCAATCGGTTGCCGATTTGGAGCCTTTGCGAGCACAAAGGGCTCGTGCATGGACACTGCAGACTGTGTGAATGCGTGGTCTTCTGATCATCAGATGGGCTGCAAATTCAGCCCTGGATGGGTCTACATTGGCCCCTAAGTCACCTCTGCTCAAGCATGGATACCCTTAAGACCTAACCTGTAATAGTGAAGAAAGGGATACTGGCTAGTGGTTAATGTAAAGGTTAATCCATCTCCATTCCCAAATAATCCTATGAGAGCTATGAAAGATGATATCCCAATCTCTTAATGTGTTTATCAGTGTGTGTTGGTCTTCTGATGAATCATCCATGGTTTGGAATGAAAAGTATTTGTGTGCGGATTACTGTACTCACCCTTATTGGCACAGCTGGAGGTGTTGCAATGAACACTCAACTGATACCAAATAAACTCATCTAAACTTACTTTGGTTTTATGTCTTTGTGTTCTATAAATAAGATATGTAGTAATGAAACCTAGTCACAGCCGTCAATGAAAACAAAATAATCCAACTTTAGATCATATAGATATTCATTTATTCTATGTTTGAAAAAGGACAACTATACATATTTATAGGCACGGCTTCCAAAACGAAATCTATCAGCAACTGATATAGGTGGACATGGGCACCGTATTGCCTTACTTCAGCCTCAGTGCCTCATTGCCAGTGGTGGAAGTAGAATTTATTTTCTTAGTGGTACTGGCATGGTCACCTGTCATGATGGGGATTGATAACATGAAACTAGAGGAGTGGCTACATGGCAATAAGGGCTTGACTGCACCATAATGCCTGTTACAAATTATGCCACACACAGGGGTGTAGCGAGGGTGGAACCGGCAGAGTGCGGGCTGCGGGCGCCGAAGAGTAGCAGGGCACCCAGCACCAAACTCGCTGCCCGCCGGTCCACCCTCCGGATGCCGCCGCCCTTTCTGCAGCAGAGGCACAGAGTCTCTATCTGAGAGCATTACAGAGACCCTGCGCCCCGGCCGCCGCCAAAGGAATGACGTACACTATAGGTCCTGCTTCTGTCACACTAACAGACGCTAGAGGTGCAGGGGGACCTCAAGCGGCTGTCTCCTTTTGTGGCGGCGGCCATCTTTGGAGGGGCGCAGGGTCTCTGTAATGCTGTTAGAGACTCTGCACCTCTGCGGTGGGCAGGCAGGTGGAAATTTAGGCTGGTGGGTGGGCAATTTAAATCCCCCTAGGCTAGGAGCATTTAACTCCCCCTGAGCAACCACCATGCAATCATTCCTAGCCACATGCTTGTAACCCCCTACTAGATATAAGGGATAGAGCAGTAGTTTGGGTAGAGGAGTAGTTACTAGATATAAGGGACAGAGTAGTAGTTTGGGTAGAGGGATAGGTACTAGATATAAGGGACAGAGTAGTAGTTTGGGTAGAGGAGTAGTTACTAGATATAAGGGACAGAGTAGTAGTTTGGGTAGAGGGATAGGTACTAGATATTTGAGACAGAGTACTAGTTTGGTTAAAAGGGAAGGTTTTTGATATATGGGACAAAGTGGTAGTTTTGGTAGAGGGGAAGGTACTAGATCTGTGGGACAGAGTAGTAGTTTGGGTAGAGAGAAATGTACTAGTTATATGGGACAGAGTATTCGTTTGGGTAGAGGGATAGGTACTACAAACGTGGGACAGAATAGTAGTTTTGTCAGAGAGGAAGGTACTAGTTATATGGCACAGAGTAGTAGTTGGGGGGGATAGGTACCAGATATAAGGGTCAGAGTAGTAGTTTGAGTAGAGGGGTAGATGCTAGATATAAGGGAAAGAACATTTTTTTGAGCGATAGGTACGAGATATACATTATGGGACAGAGTAGTGGTATGGGTAGAGTGGAAGGTTCTAGATATGTGGGACAGAATAGTAGTTTGGGTAGAGGGATAGGTACTAAATATGTGGGACAGAGCAGTAGTTTAGGTAGGGGGAAGGTACTAGATATGTGGGGCAGATTAGTAGTTTGGGTAGGGGGAAGTTACTAGATACAGTATTTGGGGCAGAGTAGTAGTTGGGGTGGGGGGGTAGGTACTAGATATAAGGGACAGAGTAGTAGTTTGGGTAGAGGGATAGGTACTATCCCTCTACCCAATGGTAGAGAATTGGGTAGGGAATGGAGAATTTAAGCTACGTGGAAAGATTAAGCAATTTGGGACTATTTACACTAGAGAAGAGACATTTAAGGGGGGACATGCTCAACATGTATAAATATATTAGAGGCCAATATAAGAACTGTCAAACACCCTTTTTTCTGCTAGACAGGAATCTAGGATGCGAGGGCATGAGTTTAGATTAGAAGAAAAAAGATTTTGTTCATCTAGAAGAAAACATTTATTTACAGTCAGAGCAATCAAACTTTGGAACTCTCTTCCTGGAGAAGTGGTGTCGGCAGACTCTATAAATACGTTTAAAATAAGGTTGGATAAACATTTATTGGTTAAAAACATCCATGGGTACAAATAATTAACACTAGGTGATTCATCGCGCCCTACGGGCGCTCTTCAACCCGGCGTAAGGGGCTGCACCCCCTTAATTTGTCAAAGTTTGTATTGTGAGACATATGGTTAGAATTGTATGAAAGATGCCTGTATTGCAACTTGAGTTATAGGTGAAATGTGTTAAATAGAGAGCATATGATTTGGAAGGGGGTGTGTATTTTTTTGTTTAATTAAAAATCGGTTACAGAGTAAGATGTACATTGATAGTGTGGAGGGTACAGTGACATTTGTGGGTGTGGGGGGTGCGTGTTGTTGAGGTGTGTGTGTGTGTGTGTGCAATAGTATAGTAGGGTGTTTTTGAGTCAGCGGCTCCCCACTGGCGGAGGTCACGACACAGGAAAACAGGAGGCTGGGTAGTGATAGGGGTGTGTGGGCATAAGGGGGACTGAAGAGGAGGGTGGGGGACACTGTGCAGCTTCTGCCAGTGGGTGAGGGTCCAGCATGGCAGTACAGGAGTACAGGACGGTGGCCTTGAGTTAGTGTCTCCTCCTACTGGGTGGGAGTTAGGGTGCATGAGAGCAGGAGGCTGGGCTATGAGGCATGATAGGGGTATGTGGGCAACACAGCGTCAGCGACTCCCCAGTGGTGGAAGTTATGGTTCAGGAGAGCAGGAAGCTGCGTAGTGATAGGGGTGTGTGGGCATACAGGGGACTAAAGAGGAGGGTGGGGGACACTGTGCAGCTTCTGCCAGTGGGAGAGGGTCCAGCGTGGCAGCACAGGAGTACAGGACAGTGCCCCTGAGTTAGTGTCTCCTCCTACTAGGTGGGAGTTAGGGTGCATGAGAGCAGGAGGCTGGGCTATGAAGCATGATAGGGGTATGTGGGCAACACAGCGTCAGCGACTCCCCAGTGGTGGAAATTACAGTTCAGGAGAGCAGGAAGCTGGGTAGTAATAGGGGTGTGTAGGCATATGGGGGACTAAAGAGGAGGGTGGGGGACACTGTGCAGCTTCTGCCAGTGGGTGAGGGTCCAGCGTGGCGCGCAAATCACGGGAGGGGGGGCGCGGGGGGCTCATCTGGTGGCTGTGGAGTAGCAGTGTCTGGGCAGCATGGGGAGGCAGAGGGTGTCTGGCACTGTGGGCTCACTGGGCTGGTTCTCTCCTCTGTCATGTGAGTCAGTCATGTGAGTCAGAGGCTCCACCCAGCGTTATTGACACACTCACACACTATAAGTGACAGATATAGCCAAATATATAAGAGATAATCTATCTTTTAAATATCAGAACATACTATACAACAAGGGATAAACTATTATAAACATAGGTTGAAGTAGATGGACGCAAGTCTTTATTCAGCCTCACCTACTATGTTACTATGGGCCTTATTCTAGTTCACTCTTTCTGACAAAATCCTTCTTAGATGGACAAAACCATGTGCACTGCAGGGGGGAAGATGTAACATGTGCAGAGAGAATTAGATTTGGGTGAGTTTTTTTTGTTTCTGTGCAGGGTAAATACTGGCTGCTTTATTTTTACACTGCAATATAGAACTCACTTTGAAGTAAAACCCCACCCAAATCTAATTATATCTGCACAAGTAACATCTGCCCCACCTGCAGTGCACATGGTTTTGTCCATCTAAGAAGGATTTTGTGAGAAAGAGTGAACCAGAATAAGGGCCTATATATATGGGACAGATTTGTAGGAGGGACTTTTATAGAATCTAAAACACATGAGATTAGGTGTCGGGAAGATGGCGTTTTGCCTCATTTTGGTATTTGCGCTTGCTGGGAAGACCGTAGTCTAGTCCAGGGATAACGTCATAATGGAAAATTCAGGTCAGTTCTGAAGCTATGAGTGACACTTATTGACAGGGTTAAGCATAAGTGTAAATGTAATATAAATGTATTTATATTACATTTCGGTACTCTTTACCTAGAACGGCGCCCACGATGTCCATCGCGGTCATCGGGGGTAAAAAATCGCGGGCATCGCATGCACTAAAAAAACGGGTGCGACGCGATGCCCGCGATTTTCCCATAGGGATCAATGTTAAAAGTGTGATTGGACGCGATTTTAGTGTTAAATGCCTCAATGCCCGCGATTTTTCCATAGGAAACAATGTTAAATGGGCCACAGAGCCCTAATAGTCCCCCTGAAGTCTTAAATGGCCCCCACAATTTTTAATGCCACCCCACGATCAACGTGAACCCGAAGTGTGGCGAGCGCAGCGAGCCCGCGAGGGGCGGCGGTACGCGTCCTCCGACCTTTTCATACCCCCACTATCCACGTTGGCGTGGAGTTGTGAATAGAATAGTGTGGCGAGCGCAGCGAGCCACCAAGCCCGAAGCGTGGCGAGGGGACGCGGATACCTGTGAAGCCCGCGAAGGGACGCGTTTACCTGTGAAGGTATCCGTGTGCGCTCGCCACGCTTCGGGCTCGGTGGCTCGCTGCGCTCGCCACACTATTCTATTCTCAACTCCACGCCGACGTGGATAGTGGGGGTATGAAAAGGTCGGAGAACGCGTACCGCCGCCCCTCGCGTGCTCGCTTCGCTCGCCATGCTTCGGGTTGACGTTGATCGTGGGGTGGCGTTAACAATTGTGGGGGCCATTTCTGACTTTAGGGTGACTATATGGGCTCTGTGGCCCATTTAACATTGTTTCCTATGGAAAAATCGCGGCCATTGAGCCATTGAACACTAAAATCGCGTCCAATCACACTTTTAACATTGATCCCTATGGGAAATCGCGGGCATCGCATCGCACCCGTTTTTTAGTGCATGCGATGGTCGCGATGGTCGCGATGGGCGCCGTTCTAGGTAAAGAGTACCTACATTTCTTTGAAAGTAAAAATAACTTTTGAAGTTAGTAGCGCAGTGGACTAACCACCTCACTTATTCTATGCCCCTAAGCAGAGGCCTGTGCTGCCTATTGCTGGATCAATCCCTGGAAGTAAAAGAGGAAATTGCTGTTGTTAGATTAGTAAGTAAGTGCGTTTAATTTATATACAAAATATTAATTTATAAATAAGACCCAGTGTGCTTCTGTGTCCACTCCCCACCACAGACCCTACAGATACCCTTGTATAGGAAACCTAAAGCAGTGCATCCTTATCTTCTCTTTTACACGGTAAGGCCACATACTGTACCATGCCTATAGTGCCCGTGGTACAGTAATTCCTCCTAACCATTCAGTAAGTATGACATCAGCGCTGCTGGTTAATTAGTGAGTAGTAGGTACACTCAGCAGGGGATCCGGGCTACTGTCACTGCAGGGAAAATCAATAACTGCTTATTTGTAATATCTGAAACCCAGAGAGCAGTTCAGAGTCCTTCCAAATTCTTTTTCGGGGAGGTCAGTGTTCGCTTCCACCAGTTCACTCTGTGTTCCGTGCCGGCCTGAGTCTAGTACCAGAGTTATAACTGTTCTCCGGTTCCACTCCAATAACCAAATTAACTTACTGCACCTGTATTCGTCTCTGTTCATTTGTTCAGGTAAGTGATGTTATCATATGTATCGTAGGTATTTCTTGTTGTTTTTTTTTTAAATAATACATAAGGACAGGGGTCCTGAGGTTTATTTCGGCAGATATTAAATATTTTAATATATTATTATTATTACCATTGCTTTTTAGGCTTGGGCCACACATTTAGTTTTTGCAGAATGCAGTTGGACTGGACCTGTTTGGCAGGAAATCCCTTCTTGGGTGATAGGACCATCTTAATGTATGGGCTCAATGGGCAGCTTCCCAAGGGCACCCCAATTCTAGGGGCTTTGAACTGAGAAAGATTGGGTAGTGGGCAACTGCCACCTGAGCTTCTTGGGAGGTAGAGATTGCTGCCTGGTTGCTCTGATTGTGAATCACAGAAAAACAGAGTAACCAGGCAGCATTCTCTTCCTGCTTCACAGCCTGCATCCAGACAGTGAATGGCTGTCAGCATGCTGTAGGATTGCCTACCCTCCTGGAATGGCCGGGAGGCTCCCGAAAATCGGGTCCCCCACCCGGCCCCCCCCAGAAAAGTTGGCAACCCTCCCGGATTCCGGTGGCCCCCAAATCTCCCCGCGGCAGCGTTAATTTGCAGTGATTTGCAGCTTTTTTGGGGGCGAGCTAAAGAGGCAAATCGCATAATTTAGCCCTTCCTCGAAGACCCGCAAATTGCAGGATTTGCAGAACTGGGGGCGGGGCTTGATAACGTCTTCATCAGGCCCCGTCCCCCGAAGTGCTGCTGACAGTCTCCTCTCCGGGCTTCTCCCGGAGAGGAGACTTTAAAAGTAGGCAACCCTGATGCTGATTGGTGATGGCTGGAGCTCTCCACCGATCAGAGTCCAGCATTTTCTACCTGCAGGGGTGGGCTGGGCCGGGGGGCAGGGTACCATGTGCCCCCCAGGCTGCTCTAACGGGATTGCCAATCAGCTAATGGCAGCACCTCACTAACGTAATTCTTATTGATATGCATCTGCACTATACCAATTTGTAAGCACAAGATGCTGCTGCGGTTACGGACGTGCCTAAAATAATCGCTAGATAACACTGAAAAACTTTGAATACTTAGCGGTGAAAGCCGGATACTGACATATCTTTATTATTCTGATAAGATAACGCCAGTCAGTTACCGGCAGCACCAGAAATATTATAAACATCCTTGAGTTAAACTATTTGAAGGCTGCTGCAGTTATGAGTCATAACCAGATAACACTGGAAGTTTAACGGTGTAATCCGTATATAAGTACTGACAGTGGCGGGGCAGTAGGTTGAAGTTTTGCCTATGGTGTTGAGAAGCCTTACACCGGCCCTGGGTATATAATATAGACTCACAGATAGCCTGTAAATGCAGCAAGCAGCAAAAGACCTTCCGTTTTGATTATGAGAAGATAGATGCGAAAAAAGATCATTAACCCTAAATTAGTATCTGATAATAAAATGAAATCAGAAGCTATAATCTAAATAAATCGAACAAAATCCATTTGGAATGTGTATATACGCTACAAAGAAGACAGTCTGAATTCACAGATACCAATCTGTCCTCATCACATTATTATATCAATATTGATCAGCAGATGAGCAGATGATATACCCCTGTCTAATACTGCTTTCCCACTGCAGACCCGTTTTAAGTTACAGGTAATCTTAAATGGTATTTAGCATTCCCACTGCAGCAGATTACAGTTTTAAATGCCATTTAAGTACCATTCCCATTGCAGGTAAAACGTTTTAGCTCTTCAAAACGTTTTTACAGCACAAATGAGTGCCTGTGACTTTAATGGGCTTTAATGGGCCAAAATCTCTGTTACATATATCTTTCACCAAAGTAGTGCGTACACACTGAGCTATTTTCCCCAAAGAGCAAGAGATTTTCAGGAGGTGAAAGACTTTGCTGAAAATCTTTCATTATAAAAGGCTATTTACATAATGGGCTGGGTTTGAATTCAATTGGTTCCATATTTACATTACTGGCAGCGACACAGGGGTGGGGAGTATGCGGCCGCCAGCGAGTAGTTCCACAGAGGGGGGGTGATGTGTGTGCAGCCACGCCGCTCCGACAGCGTGGCGCGGTGAACGGTCCAGAGGTGGGGGGGGGGGTGCGGGCGCCGGAGCAAGTCAGCTGTGGTGCAGTGTGGGTCAACTGGCTTTAGGGGGGACGGGGTGCGGGTGCCAGTCACCTTGCTCCACGCCACTGACCTGCTCCCAAGTGCCGGCCCTGATTGCTTATTATATTTATATGCCCACTGCCACCAATGTATATTTAAATGCAAACTGCCTATATATATATATATATATATATATATATATATATATATACTAGGTGATTCATCGCGCCCTACGGGCGCTCTTCACACCGTCGTAAGGGGCTGCGCCCCCTTAATTTGTGAACGTTTGTATATGAGAAATATGGTTAGAATTGTATGAAAGATGCCCTGTATTGCAACTTAGGTGTCCGCGAATCGCGGGAGGGGGGGTCGCGGAGGGTGCCGCAAATTGCAGGAGGGGGGGTCGCGGGGGGTGCCGCGAATTGCAGGAGGGGGGGTTGTGGGGGGGTGGATGCTGCGAATCGCGGGAGGGGAGGGATTGCAGAGAATCGCGGGAGGGGGGTCGTGGGGTGGGTTGCCGCAAATCGCGGGAGGGGGGTTACGGGGGCGGGGGTTGCGGCGAATCATGGTAGGAGGGGTCGCGGGGGGTGTGCCGTGAATCACGGGAGGGGGGGTCACGGGGTGGGGTGCCGAGAATCGCGGGGGGGTGTGTGTGTGCCGTGAATCGTGGGAGTGGGGGTTGCGGGGGGGGGGGGGTGGTGGGGGGTGTGACGCGAATCGCCACAAGAAAAAATCAACACAGAAAGGTCAACACATGTAAATGTTGACATAAGTGTGGCACTTCATTGGTGTCCATGTCGACACATGAGAATGAATATGAAAACATTCAAAAAATAAAAAAAAACTTCAAAAACTCATGTCAACCTTTTTCATTGTCGACCATAGCCATGTCAGTGTTTTCCATGTACAATTTAATTCTGGAGCTGCCGCAAATCGCGGGGGGGTGCCGCGAATTGCGGGAGGGGGGGTCGCGGGGGTGGGTGCCACGAATCGCGGGAGGGGGGGTTACGGGGCGGGGGTTGCGGCGAATCATGGGAGGGGGGGTCGCGGGGGTGTGCCGTGAATCACGGGAGGGGGGTCACGGGGTGGGGTGCCGAGAATCGCGGGGGAGGTGTGTGTGTGTGTGCCGTGAATCGCGGGAGTGGGGGTTGTGGGGGGGGGTTGCGGGGGGTGTGACGCGAATCGCCACAAGAAAAGAATCAACACAGAAAGGTCAACACATGTAAATGTTGACATAAGTGTGGCACTTCATTGGTGTCCATGTCGACACATGAGAATGAATATGAAAATATTCAAAAAATGACAAAAAAACTTCAAAAACTCACGTCAACCTTTTCATTGTCGACCATAGCCATGTCAGTGTTTTCCATGTGCAATTTAATTCTGGAGCTGCCGCGAATCACGGGGGGGGTGCCGCGAATTGCGGGAGGGGGGGTCGCGGGGGTGGGTGCCGCGAATCGCGGGAGGGCGGGGTTCACAGGGGTTCCGGTGGGGGGTTGCCGCGAATTGCGGGAGGTGGGGGGTCACGGGGGGTGCCGCGAATCGCGGGAGGGGGGGTTGCGGGGGGGTGTGACGTGAATCGCCACAAGAAAAAATCAACACAGAAAGGTCAACACATGTAAATGTTGACATAAGTGTGCCACTTCATTGGCGTCCATGTCGACACATGACAATGAATATGAAAAAATTCAAAATAAATCTTCAAAAACTCATGTCAACCTTTTTCATTGTCGACCATAGCCATGTCAGTGTTTTGCATGTGCCATTTAATCCTGGGGCTGCTGCGAATTGCGGGGGGGGGGGGGTGCCGCGAATCGCGGGAGGGGGGTCGCAGGGGGGGTGCCGCCAATCGTGCAAGGGGGGTCGCGGGGGGGTTCTTTTTGCCGCGAATCGCGGGAGGGAGGTCGCGGGGGGGTTTCCGCGAATTGGGGGGGGGGTCACGGGGGAGGGTTTGCCGCGATTCGCGGGAGGGGGGGGTCGCGGGGTGGTGGTTATGCCGCGAATTGCGGGAGGGGTCGTGGGGGGGTTCTTTTTGCAGCGAATCGCGGGAGGGGGGGTCGCGGGGGTGTTTTTGCTGCGAATCGCGATAGGGGGGGTCGCGGGGGAGCGGGTGTTTTTGCCGCGAATCGCGGGAGGGGGAGGGCGCGCGGGGGGGGGGGAGGTTTTGCCGCAAATCGCGGGAGGGGGGCGCTCACCTGGTGGCTGTGGAGTAGCAGTGCTGGGCAACATGGGAAGGCAGTGGGTGTCTGGCACTGTCTGTGGGCTCACTGGTAAGGTTCTCTGTCACATACCTCCCAACATGACCCTCTCCAGGAGGGACACAATGCTCTGTTTCTAGACTTCCTTAATGTATGATTGCCATCACCTGTTTTAAACAGGTTAATTTCTCAGAAAGGTGTTCAGCACAGATGAAGGCAATCACACATTAAGAGGAAAGTCCAGGAACAGAGCGTTATAGACACAGACACCCACTTTGAGTGACAGATGTAGCCAAATATATAGGAGATATATATATTTATATAGTTGGTGCTGGCCAGCAGGGCAGCCGAGAGGAATGCCGGGCCCCGGTAAAATTTTGGGGGCATGGCCTAAGTGTGTTGTGGGAACCTCCCACACTTAGGCCACGCCCCAAAATGTTTAGAGGAGGGTGAAAGAAAACTCTAAAAACTGTAATCTCAGAAGCAGCACACACCTACAGCATGTGCTGTGCTGACTGCAGGCTCAGCATGACCTCTCACGCTGTCAGTGAGACACTCATGCTGAGCCTGCTGTCAGCACAGCACATGCTGTAGAAGTGTGTGCTACTGTTGCTACCCGGGAGGGATGGAGGGGGAAGGGAGGGGTCAGACCAGGGCCCCTGCGGGGCCCCTTCAGCAAGTGTGGGCCCGGGTAATTAGTACCCGCTCCCCCCCTCTCTCGGCTCCCCTGCTGGCCAGTATATACAGTATATATTCACTACATTGGTGGCAGTGGGCATATCAAAATATAAACATTGGTGGGCAGTGGTGCCAAAAATATATACATTGCTGGTCTGTGCCAGCAATGTATATATGTACCGGCTTAAATATATTACATTGGTGCCCAGTGGTATCAGTAATATATAGATTGCTGGCATGTGCCAGCAATCTATATATTACTGGCTTAAAAAAACACATTGGTGCCCAGTGGTGCCAGTGATTATATACATTGCCAATGTATATACATTGCCAATGTATATATATAAGCCATTAATATATACATTGCTGGCACATGCCAGCAATGTATATATTAATGGCTTATATATATACATTGGTGCCCAGTGGTATCAGTAATATATAGATTGCTGGCATATGCCAACAATCTATATATTACTTGCTTAAAAAACGCATTGGTGGCCAGTGGAGTTTACATGCTCCGAGTCCACTAGCAGAGCAGGCAGCCGGGGGCGGGGCGTTCTGCCGGGGGCGGGGCGCTCCGCCGGGCTGTGTGGCCTGGCCGGGGAGACGCAGCAAATCCGATGAGCGGCAGCGTGGGCACGGCGGCGGGGTGAGTATATGCACCAGTGGGGGCGACGGGGGGTGTGGACGGCGGGGCGACGGGGGGTGTGGACGGCGGGGGGGCGGGTGTCAGCCGGGGAAGGGAGCAGCCGGTCAGCTGGGCTGAAAGTCTCTGATCTTTTAGCCCGGCTGCCATACACACCTGGCGATGATGGCTCAAATATGAGCCTTCATCGCCAGACGTGCTGGTAAAACCAAAGAATACCGTTTAAGATGCATTCCCATTGCCTCTTAAATGGTAGATTACCGTTTAAAACACTGCTTTGAAAACGGGTTGAAATACCGTTTAACTGGTATTTCAACTCTGGCGCTTTCCCACTGCAGCCTTAAACGGTATTTTGCCCTCAAAAATCGGCAATATACCGTTTTAAGGCTGCAGTGGGAAAGGGGCATAACATAAGGAGATTTTTACAAAAAAGAGAATGGATTGTCATATGGCGGTGCACCATTTATAGAAAAGAGTCATAAAATTTACCTTTTATTATTTATATTTTAAAAGTGAAGAACACGAAATATGACAAACAACAAATAACATTAACACAAGTGAAAACAGTGTGCTATTAAAAGGCACGTGCGAGTTCCCGGAGCAAATTCCCTCTATTCAATATTATCAATTACACTACTAGCTTTCTCCTTCTTGACCTTTAAACAATTGTTTGAGGAGAGAAGTGTGTCAATCTTAAATAGGTTTGTGTTCTATATACAAATGTAACAGCCTGTCTGTTAGCTACTTGGATGTGGCGTTTGGTACTTAAGTTGATTGAGATTGAATTAATTAGCTCAATTAATTACCAGTTTATCTGGCGTGGTGCTGTTTGTATTATTTGTATATTGATAATACAATTGAGCTGTGTGTTATCACAGAAATGCAGTAATATCACTAATCGGTTACCCCTTTCCGTCTGAGGTCACTATTAAATCAGTGCTTACAGAGCGGGTTTTTAGGGTGATGCAGCACCTCTATTATATATATGGGTTACTGCTAGTGAATCAATTCAATGCCCGGATAAACATTGCTACCTGGGCTAGGGTTATTAATTAAGCTGATGGTGTGGAGTTATTTCCTTACGCCGTTTATTGAGAATATAGCTTATAGTTACGGTCGCAGGGAGACTCTTTAACCAGTACAGCTTAAACCTGCCCTATATGGACGGTAAGCAATGATTCCCCCAAAAGGAGAGGCTGGTGGTAACGGTAACAATAGTATCACAGGTACTAGGTAGAACCCCGTGCTGTCGACCTGATACTATGGTCGCGTACAGCTAGCGGGGAGCCGTCCGTTCTCCGTATAACAGGTAGCTATCGGCGCGCACTCCCTGTCCTAGGGACAAGTGCCGCAAACAGGATTTCAGTTGCCGTATGTCTTTGAGTCCAACCCTGTGCCACTGTCAGCTCGTACTGCTGCTGGCGTGGTCTTAGGGTGACTAGTGACAAGAGGCTGCTAATACATTAGAGTCCTGAAAAGGACTAATAAATACATTTCATAGAACACAAAAAAAGGGGGGTAGGGAATTGCTGGAGGAACGTGCGCATGGCTGGGTCGGCCGGCGTACGCTTCGTAGGTGTTTGGGGCGCAGGGCTCTTTGGGCTGCTGTTGCTGGGCTGCTCCATGGCATCATATCGTATACTTTCAATCACCCCTTTAGTTTGTTTAATATATATGTAGCACCCTTCACATTTATTATTACTTCTTACCTACTGTAGGTAAGTCCTATCACATATAATTTCCCCTATCCCTTTTACTATCACTTTAATTTCACACTAATGTGATGCCATGGGGTGGTTCTGCTGGGCTGGCCTGGGGGGCCCTGTGCCCTGGACCTGTCCCAGAGTAGTGTTAGGGACTTGTCCTATTGAGGTAACCTGGACGCGGTGGACAAGCCGATACTAATGGCCATTACTATGCTAATAACCTCAAATGCAATATAGCAAGATATTAAAAGGTCTAGCATATATATTTAGTGTGCACCTGCAAACTCCTCCTCCTGCTTGCTGCACTACAAGTCTCAGCAGGTAGCACCTCATATGTCCAGGGTGTGCAGTTTAGGGCCCCTCCCCCTGGGTCCTATTATTATACAGGGGAGCAGCCTGTGGGGTCCTATTATTATACAGGGGAGCAGCCTGTGGGGTCCTTTTATTATACAGGGGAGCAGCCTGTGGGGTCCTATTATTATACAGGGGAGCAGCCTGTGGGGTCCTATTATTATACAGGGGAGCAGCCTGTGGGGTCCTATTATTATACAGGGGAGCAGCCTGTGGGGTCCTATTATTATACAGGGGAGCAGCCTGTGGGGTCCTATTATTATACAGGGGAGCAGCCTGTGGGGTCCTATTATTATACAGGGGAGCAGCCTATGGGGTCCTATTATTATACAGGGGAGCAGCCTGTGGGGTCCTATTATTATACAGGGGAGCAGCCTGTGGGGTCCTATTATTATACAGGGGAGCAGCCTGTGGGGTCCTATTATTATTATAAGACAGGGGGAGTAGCCTGTGGTGTCCTGATATTATACAGGGGAGCAGCCTGTGGTGTCCTGATATTATACAGGGGAGCAGCCTGTGGTGTCCTATTATTGTTTTTTTTTTTTTATTAATACATATTTTTAAAATGAAAAACCTCCATTTATCGATGTGCTGTTACTTATGGGCTGATGCTCTGGACTTGCCGACCAGGCTAAAAGTTGCCAGCCAGCCCCTGTATACCTGCCTCCAAACCTGCAGCCTGACAGTGAATGGCTGTCAGCATGCTAATTGGAGCTACTTACCAATCAGATAGCCATTCCTTGTATGGAAGCAAGTGGAGAGATGGTGCAGGACCAAAGTAGGGTGTATTACATAGTTACCTCCCCTCCTGCATTCTGCAGGAGACTCTCTGACATAGCAGCAATCTCCCTCTCTCCCTCACTAGTCTAGCAATCTCCCTCATGTCACCTAGCCCACATTACACTGTTACATCATAGTTACCTCCCCTCCTGCATTCTGCAGGAGACTTCCTGACATAGCAGCAATTTCCCTCTCTCCCTCATTAGTCTAACAATCTCCCTCATGTCACCTAGCCCACATTACACTGTTACATTTTTTGGGAAAAAAGGAATGAGAGATAAATACATTTACACTGAATCATCAGCACCATATCCCAGAACTTTGCCAAGTATATTAGCTTTTACTAAAGGCCCCCATACATTAGTACGACTTGTCCTACGGACAAGTCGGACCTGATTTCACCCTGCAGCTCCCCGGGAGGGGGACACACGATTAGGCACTTGATGTGCCAAGGTTTGCATATGATAAATCACATGGATTTATCATATGCAGTCCCCGGGGAGCTGCAGGAGGAGGGAGCCATGCGGGGGACATCAGCAGGCGGGGGATGCCGGCTAATAGAGAGCCGAGCAGGGGGAGGCTGCATAGGGAGCCGGGCAGGAGGAGGCTGTTGTGGTGGTGGGGGGGGTGACAGCAGGAGCAGGGCACCGGGCAGGGAGGATGATGCTGGCTGCGGCGGGAGCCGGGAGGAACCGATAACTTGAAGAAGAAAAAAAAAGCCCATTCAGATGACTAGCAAGCCATTGATTGGCTGAGACCTTGTGCACGTAATTATTTTTGATATGCATCTGCACTATACCAATTTGTAAGCACTAGATGCTGCTGTGGTTACGGACCGTGCCTAACAGGGGTTATTCTAGTCCAGCGGTTCTCAAACTGTGGGTCCTGACCCCAAAGTGGGTCCTGACCTTCTCAGCATGGGGTCGCGACTCCATTTTGCTGACCATCAGGCTAATGACTTTTCTCATCTCAGTCAGTGATTGAAGGAGTCTGAAATATCTGTTGAATTGTCTGTTACTTCAGGCTCCTCCCATCATTTTGTGCCTCCACAATGCTGCCATGTATGTGCTGTCTGCTGCCTGCACATGTGATGTGATGACCTTCTGCAGTAACTTGCTGGGGTCCCGCAATTATATTTATTGTCTGATGGGGTCCCAGAGCAAAATAGTTTGAGGACCCCTGTTCTAGTCCATTCTTTCTGACAAAATCCTTCTTAGATGGACAAAACCATGTGCACTGCGGGTGGGGCAGATGTAACTTGTGCAGAGAGAATTAGATTTGGGTGGGGTTTTTCTTCAAAGTGAGATCTATATTGAAGTGTAAAATCATGCAGTCAGTATTTTCCCTGCACAGAAACAAAATAACTCACCCAAATCTAATTCTCTCTGCACATGTTACATCTGCCCCCCTGCAGTGCACATGGTTTTGTCCATCTAAAGGGCCGTACACACGCATCGACTTCGAATCGATTTCGATTCGATGTAGATCCGATTTCGATTCCCCCCCTCCACCACCTTTCGATTTTTCCTTCGATGTGAAATTCGATTTGCACTTGTGCAATCGATTCGATTTCGATTTCGTTCTACTTTCTATATCCCTTCGATCTGCAACCTTCTTTAAAAAAAGTGAGAAACCAAAATGGTAGGCAGGGGAGTGGCTGCATGACTCATATCTAATGCTCAATCGAAATCGAATCGAATTCCAATCGAAAACAACAAAAACACATTCGATTTACTAGATCCCTTTCGAGATTTCCTTGGCTGCATAGAGGATTTTTTTGTTCGATTTGGCGAAAACGGGAGCGCGCATCGAATCGAATTTAGATCGAAAGGAACAACAAACCAAAACGATTTCTTACAGGATTCGATCTGATTTTGCTCCTATAAGCAAAATCGAATCGAAAATGGCCAAAAATCCAAACGTGTGTACGGCCATTTAGAAGGATTTTGTCAGAAAGAATGAACTAGAATAAACCCCATAATCACTAGATAACACTGAAAAACTTTGAATACTTAGCGGTGCAAGCCGGATACTGACATAACGCCAGTCAGTTACCGGCAGCACCGCAAATATTATAAACATCCTTGAGTTAAACTATTTCAAGGCTGCTGCAGTTATAAGTTATAACCAGTATGAGCACAGATAACACTGGAAGTTTAACGGCGTAATCCGTATATAAATACTGACAAATCTCTATTATCTGATTGTTTAAGCAACATACCTGTAGCATTATATAAAAATGAACCATATGTGCAATAACGCACACTCAGATAAATGAGATAATGCCAGTTAGCGGTAACGCGGTATATAATATAGACTCACATATAGCCTGTAAAATCAGCAATTGGCTGAGAGAGGTCTCATCCAATCAATGGCTTGCTAGTCATCTGTATGGGCTTTTTTTTTTTTTTCAAGTTATCGGTTCCTCCCGGCTCCTGCTGTCACCCCACCGCAACAGCTTCAAGTGCCTCCTCCCGACCGCAATCCGATGTGATCTGGAAAACTGTCCACTGCCTAATTATTTACTATATACAATTTTGCAATTAAAACAATTGAGAATAAACAAATCTCAATTGAAATTTTCTCAAAATGTGTCCTGAGTTCTTCAGAGGAGATGTCCTGTATCAAGCCTGTGGGGTATATCTGCGAAAGGTCGATTGTGGTAGATTTTGATCGATTTCATAACAATTAAAAGCCCCTTTCACATTGCAGTTTTAACACGGCATATTGCAGATTTTTAACTGCTATAAAACGGTACCAGCTGCAATATGAAAGCTCCACAATCAATTTACCGGTTACAAAATACCGGTATTTTGAAACGTGTTAAAAGCAGGATCCTACACGCTTCTGAGCCGTTTTCCCTGCAGTCTGAACAGCTCAGAAACGGTATTTGCTACAAATGATAACCACACTTGATCCATACTTGCCTACTTTTTGAAACTGCTTTCAGGGAGATTCCATACCTCCCAACTTGTGCATGGTTAAAATTGTGACCCGCCGCGCCAGAGGCGCGGCCGACCCAGAATGGGGGGTGGGGCTACAAAAAGTGGGTGTGGTCTCCAGTAAAGTGGGCGTGGCCTAATGTAGAAACACCCATTTTCATCATTTTGGGGGCATGCCTCCTCCCTGCACTGAAGAGATGCCATGCACACAGCATCTCTTCAGCGATTACCGGTGATCTCTGCCCCCCTTAGGTACAGCGGGACAGTCTGCAATTAGCGAGACTGTCCAGCTGTAATTGGGAGGTATGAGATTCTAGAGAGTTTGCGTGGCCCGCAGATGAGGGATCATGTCTTGCACAAAGGGGTCGTGGGCCAGCCTACACTAGCCAAAAAACAAGGGTCACCTGTACAAACACACACACAAAAAAAGGGGATAAATGGAGCTGCTGAGGAAACACTAACCTGCATCCCAGGCACTCCTGCTCTTCCCGCAGCCTCTCCTGTGGGCTCCCAGCTGTCAGCCTCCGCACCAGCTGCTCTCTGTCTCTCACCGTCCTGGATGTCTCCAAGGTGCAGCTCCCACCATGCATGGGTCAGGGCAAGAGGGGAGGATCTTTTGCTACTGCCACTCCCACTGGCGAGAGAAAGCTGTGATGTAAGGTCTCCCCAGTGGCTGGCCACCAGCAGGCTTTGCTGGCCTGGGCAGCTCTCATGCTAACTACTGCCAGGGGTGCATGGCAGGCCTATTAGGCCTGATCATGCCCCCATGGCGGACAGACTTGCACTGTGCGGTCTGGATTTTTAGATGGGAATTGAGTATTCAGGGGTATTGGGAGGGCTTTGCAGGGAATCGGGGGACTGTCGCCTAAATGGGAGCATCCTGCAAAATCCGGGAGTGTCGGCAACCTACTATCAGCCTACACACACACACAGGGGTCACTACCAGCCTACACACACACACACACAGGGGTCACTACCAGCCTACACACACACACACACACACACACACACACACACACACACACACACACAGGGGTCACTACCAGCCTTCACACACACACACACACACACACACACACACACAGGGGTCACTACCAGCCTACACACACACACACACACACACACACACACACAGGGGTCACTACCAGCCTACACACACACACACACACACACACACACACAGGGGTCACTACCAGCCTACACACACACACACACACAAGGGTCACTACCAGCCTACACACACACAAGGGTCACTACCAGCCTACACACACACACACACACACAAGGGTCACTACCAGCCTACACCACACCACACACAGGGGTCACTACCAGCCTACACACACACACAAGGGTCACTACCAGCCTACACAAACACAGGGGTCACTACCAGCATACACAACACCACACACAGGGGTCACTACCAGCCTACACAAACACAGGGGTCACTACCAGCCTACACACACACACACACACACACACACACAGGGGTCACTACCAGCCTACACACACACACACACACACACACACACACACACAGGGGTCACTACCAGCCTACACACACACACACACACACACACAGGGGTCACTACCAGCCTACACACACACACACACAAGGGTCACTACCAGCCTACACACACACAAGGGTCACTACCAGCCTACACACACACACACACACACACACACACACAAGGGTCACTACCAGCCTACACCACACCACACACAGGGGTCACTACCAGCCTACACACACACACAAGGGTCACTACCAGCCTACACAAACACAGGGGTCACTACCAGCCTACACAACACCACACACAGGGGTCACTACCAGCCTACACAAACACAGGGGTCACTACCAGCCTATACAAACACACACACAGGGGTCACTACCAGCCTATACAAACACACACACAGGAGTCACTACCAGCCTACACAACACCACACACAGGAGTCACTACCAGTCCCTGCATATACACACACAGGAGTCACTACCAGTCCCTGCATATACACACACAGGGGTCACTACCGTCCCACACACACACACAAACCGGGATCCTACCTACACATGAACAAATGCTCAGTGCCAGCCTAAAATTCATAGGGAACACACACACACACGCACACACACACACACACACACACACAGACAGAACAGTGTTAGGCTATACACACACAGTGCATTCACACACAATGACATGGGTCAGTACCTGACTACATAAACACACACACACTGCCAGCTGTAATAGATACAACCATAGGTCACCAATACACACATTACGGTCAGTGCCAAGCTAAGTAAACACAAACAGATACAGTTACAGTTACATAGCTGCCTACACACAGTTCCATCCAGTATGGAGCTTCTGTGGCAGAACAACATGCACTAACCTGGGACGGAGCACTCCTGCTCCTCCCCCAGCCTCTCCTCCGAGCTCTCAGCTGGCCTGGTCAGCCAGTCTCCACACAGCTGCTTTCTGTGCAGGTCACCGTCTCTCCCCCTCCTCTGTCTCTCCAGCGTGCAGCTCCTAGTTGAGGCGGTGAGGGGAAGAGGTCAGAGGGTCGGGCTTCACTGCTGCTGCTTGTAGTCTGAGCCTCCCTGCTTGCTGATTCTGCTAACAGGGCAGGCTCTCTCACGTGCGGCTCTCACACTGATGTTGCGACTTGCACGCGTAGTAGTTCCAAGTCCCGCCCACATCGCGCCGGACTAGCGCATGCGCAGTCCGGTATTTTTAGCTCAGCATTGAAATTCCGGGGGATTGGGGGGGCTTTGCGGGGGACCGGGAGAATGGTGGCCAAAGCGGGAGGCTCCCGCAAAATGCGGGAGAGTCGGCAAGTATGACTTGATCCCCGCCCACAAGTAGGAAAAAAACATTTAAAATTACATTGTATGGCTTTCTATGGGGGAAAAGGGTTGAATCTGAAGGTACAAAAACAGTATTGAAACTGCAATATACCTTTACAACATGCAATATGAAAGGGGTTTAACTGGCTTTTGACTCGTTTTAAGACACGTTTGCAAAAACGGGTTGAAAGCAGGTTTTTGCAATGTGAAACCAGCTAAACACAATCGATGTTTGGCTTCCAAATTTGTGTTTTAGCTCTGGAAGCCAAACATCATTTAAGATCGATTCTAAACATTCTGAAATCTAATAAATGAATCCAAATAAACCTTTAGTAAATATACTCTTTGGATCAGTGGCATAGCAATAGCCCCCTCAGACCCCGTGGCTTGGAGGCACTAGGTGGCTTGTGGGTGCCTGGGGTCTGCAAGGACTATCGCTACAACTGCCTGGATTGCGGTCAGAGACAAGTTTTGAGTAGGAATGGCCATCGACCATCGATGATTTCAAAGCATTGATGGTTTATGGTCGATGTTGAATACTTTTGCCATCGATGGGAGAACCAGATGGTTTCCCCACATCGATGGCAAAGGAGAACCGATGTTTATTTTTATTTTTTTCAATGTGTCGGGACACAGAGCATAGCTCCTCCCCTGACACCCGAAAGCCACACCCTCACATTTTGGTTGGTCCTTGGGCTATCCGCTCAAACGTAATGTATAACCATCTAAAACTATCGATGGTTATCCATCACACAGTTTATGACAATCGATGGGTGGTTGCAGAATTGCCATCGATGGCAACCATCGATGGTGACTGCACGATGGACATCCCTAGTTTTGAGGTCCTGTCACGCCTGTCTGCTTTGAAAGTGTCCCTCCCAAAATGGCCATCTCCTCATGGGGGATGGTTACTAGGGATGCTAGAGGGGTGCAGTTGCCATTTTGGGGGTGACATTTTTAACCAGGGCAGAAGCGAGAGACCCCGGAAGGCTGGAGGAAACCTCTTGACATTTATCAGGTATCATGAAGTGGGTTTGGGGGGTCGGCTGTCTGGCTGGTGGCAGCTGACGGGTGGGAGGTCGGCTCGGCTAATAAGTGGGGGCAAGGGGGTGGGATCGATTGATGGGTGGGGAAGTGGCTTGTTGGACAAATGCAATATTTATAGTTACGCCACTGCCTTGGAGAGAGATAAAGTGGGGAAGTTGCCCAAAGCAACCTGTCACCTTCTTGATTTCATTATAAAGACTATGATGTAAATTATATCTAAAACCTGATTCTTTGGCTTTGGGCCACTTTTCCACATTAAAAGAGTAAAAGTCTATAAAAACAAACTGTAAGATGTAATTTGTAATTGCAATAACTTTTCACCAAACTAAACCAATAGTTTGAAACTCCTTTTGACTAACCCACTCTCGTTACATGGAAATGAACAGTTTTGACCTGCTTTGGTAGGAATAAAATAAGGTACTGTTCATTATAAAGGTAACGCAGGAGATATCATGGATCTCTCCTGCTCACCTTTCACTCCGGAACTGGTCCACTGCCCCCATACACAATCTAACAAGTTCTGAAAATACAGCATTTTTGGAGCTTAACAGCTGAAACATTGGTTTGGTTCCCAAAGTGTATGGGAAGGAGGTACCTGTCCCGCACCTTCTGCCAGATGTTGGGATCTTTATGCACATCCTTGAAGTTCATGTATGAACCCACGTAATAATAATAATAATTTTATTTATATAGCGCTCTTTCTCCGGTAAGACTCGAGGCGTTTAACCGATAGAATGACCTACAGTACAAAAACAATGCAGTACAGAAAAGCTTTTCATAAACGATACTTAAGGGATTACCGAAATGCTTGAGTAAACAGGAAAATCTTGAGTTTGTATTTGAAGGATTCTAGAGTGGGAGCCTCTCGAACTGTGCAGCGAAGGGAGTTCCATAGAGTCAGAGTCGCATGGCTAAAAGCTCGACCCCCAGATGAATTACGGGAGATCCTAGGGACTGCTAAAAGCCCTTCATCTACAGACCGCAGTAATCTGTGGGACAGTATGGAATCAGAAGCTGCTTCAGGTACCTTGGGCCTTGGTCATGTAGGGCTTGGAAACTCAGTAAGTTAATCTTGAAGATGCGCACTAGCACTGCCAAGTCAGACTAGGCAATGCTGACTTTCACTGGTCCCCACACCGGAGCAATGCTGAAATGTTCCAGGGATTTTGGGTCCACCACTGCTACTAACCCCAAAAAATTAAAACTTCATTATTGAGGGCCACCTGATCTACGATAATCACTAGGCCCCCTTAAGTGGAAACTGGATATAGAAATTTCAATGATGACCAGGTAGGAGTTGACATCACAAAGGAGATGACATCACAAACTGACCAGGTAGGAGGTGACATTTGGTTTACATACCCCCATTAGATTTCAGGGCCTGTTGGCAGAATGGGGCTGGGTGTTCTTGCAGTTGCTAACTATGGAGAACTGTCTTGTTTGTTGTGTTGGAAATAAGTAATTGACAACATTGCAACTCTCATCCTTGGTGTGTGTAGACACAAATGCTCAGTAACTTTATTTTTCATTCCTGCCTTTATTTGCTATTAGCTTAAGTAACCAGTAAATGATGTAATACTATACATATAGATTTCTTTTTAATGAAAACCCATTTCTTCCCTCTGTTTATTTGCCATCATAATCTCATTACCGCGCATTTTTATTTACTTTGGCGCGATGGAAGAATGATGACATCATCTTTCTGGTTTGAAAGCTCTTCGTGCCTACACGGAATTCCCACAATGAAAGGATTACAAGGCATTTAGAGAATTTAGATCGGACAGTTGTATGTATGTCACCATTGTATAGAGTTTCCTTTTAACTTTATATTTTAAGCACCTGGTGAGTTACTTCCAAGAGATGATGAATGGAAAGAAAAACAGAAATCACTGATGGTGCCCACACAAAGGGGCCAGATGTGTCAAGCTTCAAAAAGTCATAAAATGGAGAGTTATAAACAACTAGTCAATCAGCTGCTAACTGTCATGTTACAGGCTGGGTTTGAAAAATGACAGGTAGGAGCTGATTGGCTGGCTGTTATCACTCTCCATTTTATCACTTTTGAAGCTTGATACATCTGGCCATATATGTGAAATGTGTGCTCAATGCGCAAACCCCAGGAGCGAACGGCTTTGTTGAGTTTCACACTTGCCGAGCTGTTTTCTTCAGGGAAGTGAGGGAAGGAGACGTTTCATGGGTGTACCCCTGAGAACGCAGGCGTGGCAAAGCCTGCGTGGGGCAGGCGGATGACGTCATGTGATGTCGCCAAGCTGCGGCCATCTGAAAAGTAAGTACAGGTTGAGTATCCCTTATCCGAAATGCTCGGGACCTCAAACATTTTGGCTAAGGGATTTTTGCGGATTTTGACATTTTTTTCATGCTTACCTGGTCCCCTGGCGGTGCACCGATGGTCCCCCGACATCCACGGTGTCTCCTGGCATCCACAGCGGTCTTCGGAGTTCAGTGGCATCTCCGGTCCCAGAAGTACATTGCGCAAGTGCGCGGGTGCACCGGTGACTTCACCGGCGCGCCCGGGCAATGCATCCTTGGGACCGGGGATGCCGCTGAAGAGGATTCCAATGACCGCCTTGGACACCGGGGGACGAGGTAAGTATGGAAAAAGCGGCTGGGGGAAAACAAATACAAAAAAACCCCCAAAATATTATGAAAAACCAGGGTTTTTGGAATATTTCGGTTATTGGAATACACGGATAAGGACTCAAACTGTACGGACTTATTTTTCAAAGCGAAGGCTTCAGAAATCATTCGATGGTCATTCGATGCCTGCACATACTATTTTGCCTTACGATATGGACTACACAGTCATGCCAGAATCGCACCTTGTGTGGGCACCTTAAGAGTTGTTCTATACGTTCTAGATAAAGACAAATTCTAGGTAAAGATGGGTAAATTACCGGTATTACTGGTACACTGTATGGCAGAAACGTCAACTATCATATAGAATAGCCGCAGTCCTGTGTATGGTTGGAGGACAAACTGTATATTATATATGATATACAGTATATGTGAATCCCAGACCTGCACATATAAATAGCATCCATCATCCAGAAGGCAAGACAGCTTCCCACTCAACTCTTTGGTCTGATTTATTGAAGGGCCCACAAATCCACGCAATGGAACGCTGTGGCATAAATATTTATGTGTGCGACTTCATTTATAACACTTTGGAACCTGCAAAGTTTCGGTTACATCCGGTAAATATTAATATGTCCATCGTTTAAATATACTTTAAAAAATATAGATTCCTCTGATAATCTAACTGGGTGGCAAACACAGGACATTAGCCCTGAGGGCCTACATACAAAAGAGCAACAAAAAACGTAATGGTCACCCGGCACTGCCACCCGCGTGTGGAATATTAGATAAACTGGTATTGTTCAACTACTATAGGGGCAACAGTGAAAAGGTCCGCAGAAAGACCATCCGAAAACATTCGCAATTGAATAGGGACAGTCCAGTTGTTTTCGGCTAGCCGAAAAAGCCAGACTAATTGAATACCCCCCATTTTTGAGACTGAGCAGCAGAAAATCTGTTGATTGCCCAGGTTATTGCCTTGTGTGTACCTAGCTTGAGTTTAGTTGTTACATTATATTTCTACTCTCCCCAGGGACTAATTAGACGCATAAAAAAAAAATTGACATGGTCTCTAGGTTGACATTGACAAAATGACGACAAATCAAACTGTGGATATGGACTGTATAAGAGTACCGCTCTGCTCGCCATGCTTAGATCTAACTCTATGTCCAATAGGATCCTAGAGTAAGAACAAGTTGGTTGTGTAAGCCATTGACAAGTCGACCTTATTCTGGTGTCAACCTTTTGTCAACGTCAAATGTCGACCTTTTAAAATACAGTATGTCCATCTATTGCCTGTCGACAAATAGCGGTCATCCTATTAAGTGTCGATCTGATTACTGAGAGCGAATCGAGCAGATTCCATCCCATCCATGTAAGGCAGGCATGTCCAAAGTCAGGCCCGGGGGCCAAATGCGGCCCGTGCTGTCATTTTAAGTGGCCGGCAGCCTCCAGCTGGAAGCGGGCAGAGCATCAGATGTGGGAAGCACAGCACAGGACACTAAAAGTGGGGCCCCGGCGAGGGCGCCTTTACCTTGCTGTCTGCTGCAGTGAGGAGGTGCCGGCTGCCACAGTCAGATGTGTTTGGCATCCTACCCCTGCTGCAATCGTATATCACCCTACTCCACAATCACAGTGACCGCAGTGTTTGGTGGATACATAGTAAATGGGGGTCATACAGTGAATGGGAGTCATACAGTGAAGGAGGGTCAGGCTTGGGGACATACAATGAATGGAGGCACTGATGGACATTAAGAGAAGGGGGGCAGGCTGGGGGACAGAGTGAATGGGTGCAGAGTGGGATACGTACAATGAAGGAGGGGCATGCTGGGGGACATACAGTGAATGGGGGCAGAGTGGGGGACCATTAATGATTCAAAGAATGTCAGGCTGAATGGTCGGCCCCCACACATTTACACTTCACCAAATCTGGCCCTTGTCGCAAAAAGTTTGGACACCCCTGATGTAAGGGAAAGTGAAAAGGAATGGGTTACCCATTGTTTACACTTGTTTCTATGGTTACTGTATCAAACAAAGGGGAATGCACCCTGGGCTCAGTTTCCTATTTATTACATAAAATAAACTTCTATTTAGTCTGTCCGGTGGGAGGACTAAACTAGTGACAACACTACTGTGCCTGGTCCATGACAATACAATACAAATCCCAGGTGCTGGGAAGCAATCTATATCTACCCAATACTCGTGTTTCCAGACATGATTGTCTTATGTGCTAAATCCAGCACTTCTAACTTTTTCAATACTAACCTTATAATGTGTGAAAGAAATCTTTAACGTTAAGATAAAGGGGCGCAGTGCTGATGCCAGGGGCGGATTTAGGGATGAGGGTGCCCCTAGCCACAACAATAATGCTCCCCCTGTCTAATTGTATTATTTTTATTGATTACTTATAAGCCCTAATTTGATAATAGCCAATATAATGGATTAATAAAAAAGCCACTAACTGTGACATGTTCTTTTATTATGAATACATAGTTACTAAGTAGGACAGTTTCAGGGGCAGTATCTGCATGTCCTATCCATTTACACTCTATTTAAGATGGAATATAGTACAGTACAGTGGATATTTTGCAGTTATTGGTACACTTTGGGCGGACAGTACTATCACAGGCATCCAAGTGCCGCCCCCAAACATGTGCCTCCCCTAGGCACGTGCCTCACGTGCCTAATGGGAAATTCGTCTCTGGCTGATGCAACACATAGTTGGCTGATGTTTTAAGTCTGTGCATCATTAATTATTAAAGCGTTATTTCTGTTTTAACAGATTACATACATTGTAGAGCGGGGGCGGGCCACAATGCTGTAGTTCAACACGGATAGCGTCATTGGGTCCCCTCCGGACTGCCCACTTGTACTCTCTATGATACTGGGGTATTTATGAAAACTTGACAAGAGATAACATTGCAAGTGATAATGCACCAACCAATCCACTCCTAACTGGCATTTGTCTAATACAGCCTGTAACGTGTAAATTAGAAGCTGATTGGCTAGGTCTTTATCTCTTACAATTTTATCTCTCTCCAAGCCTTGAGAAATAGCCCCTTAGCTTTATACGGATGGTATTTTAGCATACACATAATTGGTACGGACAGTGGCGTAAGTTCATCCCAGTTGCCCGGAGGCAAGATAAATATTGGTGCCCACCCCTCCCCCCCACACACACACCATCTTATATAAATATATGTATGCATGTATGTATGCTATGGATATTATATTTAGAATAAAGAGAGTGTGACATTTATGGTCCTGCTAGGAGGAGGAGACAGTCACAGAAGCAATATCAACGGCTTTCAATTAACTGATTCAAACTCACAGTGGAGGAGAGGTGCCCCCTTGGGAGCAGGAGCCCGGTGGCAGATGACTCCATTGCCTCCCAGAGTTCTGCCTCTGGGTACGGAGATTACTGTACCCAGCAGTCTGATTCATATAACATTATAGCATGTCTTTGCATTATCTTTGCAGTTTCACAAGACGATGTGTACGGGAAAATGTTCCAAAATCATTGGGAAGCTTCTGTTCCCGCTGGGAGTCTGCTCCATCATTGCAAATCTACTACTGTACTTCCCAAATGGCACGATATTACAGGTGGACCAGATAACAGACTTTGTGTGGTTTTTCCATGGGATTGTTGGTGCTGGATTACTGGTAAGGAAGAAATACCCTGTGTTCTATAAATGATTTACTGCAGTCAGCAGCCGTCTCCTCTACCCCCAACATCCTCAGCCACTCACTGATGATGAGAGTTGTTAAGTCTGAGACTTGCATTGTAGCTGAGACACAGGTGACGACAAGCTGACTGCTATTAAACTAATGTATGCAAATTCCGGTGCTAATATGCTTGTTCAGTACAGTACAATATAAGTCCAATGTACTGTGGGTACTCTCTGCCCGATGTAGGTATTTCCTGCTGCTTGCTGGGATTTTACCCATACTTGCCTGCAGACATGAGCTGTCTGCTTCACATCCCTGGCATGCAGCTGTGTGCAGTGGCGGCTACAGGGGAGGGGCTGAACACAGTTCAAATTTCAAATAGAGGAGAAACACCAAATGCCAGTTAGTTCATTTGGAATGGCAGTTGGTGGCATTGGGTGTGGCTCCTCTATTTGAATTTTCAACTGTTCAGCCCTCCCCCCCTGGAGCCTGTAGACACACACTCTTATGACAAGGCGATACAGCCAAGGGGGCGTGCCATGTGAGTCACAGGGGCCTGACCTCTTGGGAATTAACCATCTATTAGTATGACAGCCATGGGTGAATGGACAGGAGAACAGAGAGCTGGGAGGGAGGCTGCGCTAGTCAGCCAGCCCAGCTCTCTGTAGGACCAGACTGGCACAACAAGCCATTGGCCCTTCTGCCATTTGTCAGCATACCTGATAACCAGTGCGGCCTTGCTTACTTACTGTCCCGGACTTTGCAGGAGTCTCCTGTTTTATCCTGTAGTCCCACACACCTCTAGAAGAGTAGGTGGGACCAGGGCAGCCGAGAGGGGGGGGGTGCGGGCAGGGCCGGATTATAATGGGGGCAAAAGGGGTCAGTACCCCTGGACCCCCTCTAGCTAGTTGGCATGTATGGTTGGCATGTATTTTTAAAAATATATATATATATATTATTTTTTTTTAGCTAAAGATTTTGTGCATGGGAGTGGGGCAGTGCTGCAGCTTCACCCATCTGCCAATGTGACAATGACTAATGCACAAGTGTGCAGTGCATTACTGGGAGTTGACTAAGTCCCATGACGCTTTGCACCAGAGGGCAGAGGCTGAGACGTTTGTGCTGAGCTCTGATTGGTGGAGCTCATTACATGCTTTACATGCTTCTCAGCAGCGGCAGCCTAGTCATGGGAGGGTTTTTAATCAGAGGCAGCACTGGGACTGTGAGGTCTCCTACAGAGTAAGGTGCAGAGGTACAAACACAGGCTTTTTATGTGGTGAGTGTGTGTGTATATATATATATATATAAAATCTTTTTTTATCCCCTGCAGTTACCCATTTACCACGTTTATACTGCCTTTACTCTGTGTTTTGACAGTGTAATATTCTCCTATGCAGTTTGCGGCCAGTAATGACAAGTGCAAGGGGGCCCCCCTGTCTAAAGTGCCCTGGGCCCCCTGAAGGCTTAATCTGGTACTGGGAGTGGGTACTAATTACCGGGTCCCAGCATTCCTCTCGGCTGCCCTGGGTGGGTCTTCCACATGCCGCATGCTTCCTAGACTAGCAGGCAAGGGGTAATTTTATCCAAATCATGTCCCTTTAGCCACTTTCTCTTCTTGTGCATAGCAGCATTTTTCCATCATGGGGATGGGGCCTAATGCGGTAACAGCCGTGTCTGCTCTCCAGGCTTCTACCAGAGCGAAGACAACAAAAGGTAGACTTTAGTGCTGTACTTGAGTCTACTGCACATGGGTATGGTCTCAAGGAAAATGACATGGGATTAAAGCCTCTTTGAACGAACCATAATGGAGTATGCTCATCGGTGAGAGCATTGGGTCTGCAATCATCTCTGAATCAGGCCCCCAGTGCTTAGTCGCAACAAGTTACAATCAGCCCCCTCGCACCCCTCATTTCACCATTTAAAGTTGCTGAACAAACCTGACTCTCCCATTCTCTTGCCAGATTCGGAGCAGAGCATCTTAGTAAATACTTTTATATAGTTTTTTTTTATATTGCAGCTTTATTGTATTTGAAGTTCTGACCCTTGAACGTCCAATCATTTCCCTGATTTCCCCTGCAGGTGTTCCTGCCAGCGTTTATGATGCTGGGTGCCGGGGGAGACGGATGCTGTGCAAACCGATGTGGGGTAAGGAAGCAATGGCCAATGGCAATGTTACATTTGGAAACTTAATTATTTTCCATGCATTACAAAGGATATATTTAAACTGTTAAATGTACTTATGTAGCCTGCTTCCCTAGAGGGGGTGTAGGTGCATTCTCTCAGCTGTCCCAATTTTTGCAAGACCGTCTAATTTTTTGGAATGGCCCCGCGTCCCATCCGGGACAGGCAGTGGAGGGAGGGCAGTTGGTCATTGGCACTGTGCGCCAGAGACAGAGGGGCTGGGGGCATGGCCAGCTCACAGAACCACTGGCCATGCCCCTACAGAGGCAAAAACCGCAACCATGTATTACCCTCTTTCCTGGAACTGAACCAGGGGCATTTTAAGACAGGCCCGTGTGCAGCCTTCTCCTTCCAGGACCCCTCTTCTCTGTCAGGAGTAGTGCAGCGGCACCACAGTAGAGTCTAAGCACTAGAGCACAGATCTCCGGAAAAATGGTGCAGCGGCCATTTTGTATGGCGATTTCCTCAGCACCACCGCAGCGTTGTGGAGTCTAAGCACTAGAGCGCTCACACTCCACTGTGCATGTGCAGATCTCCAGAAAAATGACGATAGAATAATGAATCTGGATTTGCTGTGGTACATGACACCTCTGATGGTTGGAGAAATGGATGACTTGTCTCTATGTCTGGTGCTCCCCAGATGTTCCTGTCTGTGATTCTGTCAGCACTGGGAGCCCTTGGAGGAGCCTACTGCGTGGTCATCTCTGCCATGGGTTTAGTCCGGGGACCTCTGTGTGACACAGGAGATGGAGAATTCACATACCCTTTCAGGAATGAAACCGAGTAAGTCTCATGTCTGTGGATCAGAGAAACCCATAAGTTATTAACACAACAGGGGTGAAATGTAATAGGGATGAGAGAATCAGAAAGTGAGAGATTTGGTAAGAAATCTCCAGGTTTTTTTTTAAAGCGGCAATCATTTACACTGCAAAACCAGTTTTTGCATGCGCAAGATAACCACAATGACGCCGCCAACGCAATGACGCGATGATGCAGCGTCATCACGTTGGCGGCGTCATCGCCCTTATCTTGCGCAGGCAGAGAGGACAGAGGAGCGGTGGCTGCAGGAGAAAGCGTCGGATGCGGGAGAAAGGTTACTGGTCATCAAGCGGTAAGTATCTGTGACCTGATCTCTCCCTGCATATTTTACTGCAAAGCCCGCCTCCTCTGCACGAGGTCTGGCTGATCAAATGCCACCCACCACAACTTCAGATTGGTTGATGCATTAGCCTTTTATCATATAGGATTGCTCATGTGAAGTATTATATAATATAATGTATGACAATACATGTTACTATGTAGCCTTATAGGATAATATGCCTGTAGTACATCAACTGTGATTGTTTTATTTATTTTAGGTAGCCACCTAACTATGTTATATAACTTGTAATAAATATTTGTATTTAACTATTATTAGTATTTTCTTTGTTTTATATGTGTGAATATATCCATGGTGCCCCATTACCAGTAATTAGCGCAGTGTTTCCTTTTTTAAATTGCAGTACAAAGGTCAATGATTATTATGTAATCCGAGACGATTGATGTCACTGGTTCCTGGCCTCCTTAGCCCTGTCCAATCCCAAGACAATTTCTATTTTTATAGAAGAAGTAATTGACAGCTTCCCTGGTGACGCAAGGCCCGCCCCCTGGTGACACAAGGCCCGCCCCCCTGGCGACGCAAGTCCCGCCCCCTGCCTTTTACTTTTCTCCCTGAAATAATTTTTCAAAAGTAGGCAACCCTGAACTAGTCAGATCACTTAGCCCCAAATAGCCCCAAATTGCCCCATGAGAGTGGCTGTGTTTTGTCGTAAGGGGCCACAGAGTAGTATAGAAAAATATATATATTTCATTAATTTGAGACACTTCCCTTTTAGACATTTGCAATGTACCTTTTTCCTATAAGAAATCGAGGTCTGGATTTTTTGGCAGTGATGTCACTAGTTCTAAGAAAACTGGTAGGCCGTTAACGCCTTTGTATAAGTGATATGTTTGCAGTAATCTTTCTAAGTATCTATGACCTATTATTATTAACCCCTTGAGTGGTTGTTTTTTCTGGGACAGGTCAGGTTTGTCCTGCCCCAGAAATAAACACCACGGAAATTAGGGGAAGCCGCTCCTCCACTACCACCACCGTCACCCCCCCCCCCCATCGCACTGTTGCTCACCGCCCAGTCCCGACCCCCCCTGGATCTCCAAAAAGTTTGGCAGGGGAGCCCCATGTACAATCGCTGGGGTAGGGAGTCAGTACTTACCAGAGCCGGAGGTTAGCACGTGGGGGTAGCAACAGGGGTGTGCCCCCTAGAGGTGGTGCACCAATGGTGCACAGCTGGAGGCACCACTGGCGCACACCTACTGTATCAGGCATACCACCGACGTGGTTAAACATAAAACAATATCATGTACAGACACACATTTGCATTATACTGTATAAACCCTGCCCTCTCCCCAAATTGCCATGGTTGACGTTAGAGGTATTGGAGGTCAGAGTTATTGTGGGGGTCTGGGGAGGATGTGGGGCACCTGCCCACCTTTCGGGGGGGGGGGGGGGCTTGAAGGCCACACACTTTTTGGGAGCCTCCCAGCTGTTCAGAAGTTTAATAAGTTTGGCAGTATTGCACTCCCAGCAGACTGCTATGGGGACTGCTCTAGCGACCGAAAGAAGTGGAAATCCCACAAAAATACTTCATAAATAGCCTCGTTACTATATCTTTAGTAAACTAAAGGCCTGTTTTGGGCCTGTTCGCTAGGTAGGTGAACGTCGTCCCGCCAAAGGCACGCCCTCCAGCAGGCCGGATCCCCTCAGTAAGCTGCGAGCGTCTGTGTACATGCGCCCGCACAGAGGAAAAATCTTCAAAAAGAAAGCCAGGACTTACTTTTTATTTGAACGGTGATGGCCGAATTGAAGGTTGGTGCTGGCGTTTAGCAGCGGCACAACTGCGTTTGATGGGGTCGCCCCGCATTTCTATGGGTGCGTCCACCGTTTTTGTGGGCACCAGCGGGCGGAACTACCATTGGTGCAGCAGGTGCATTGCACCAGGGCCCTTAAGGACTAAGGGGCCCGCGCCATGCGGCATATTGTTAACTTGGGTTGGGGAGGAGGAGGAGGGGGGCCCAAATTACATTTTTGCACCTGGGCCCACAACTCACAAGTTCCGCCCCTGGTGGGCACGCCCATGAAACACCGGTTGCTCACCCCGAAACGTCCCCCTGCCTGTCAATCATTCAGCAAGGCCCTTGGGGAATGAAAAATTTGCCGAAGGCGCTCGCTGCTGTGGTTTGCACATGTGCATTATCGCCTATGCGCTGCGCAAACCCCCTCCCCCCCACCGAATTCTGATCAATGAATGGATTATGCAGCATTCCCAATGACTTCTCTTTGTGCTAATGGTCTTGACATAACAGTACTGTGATAACTGTAATGTAATGTATCGCACGTGTTATAGCTAACGGAACCTTCCTCTGCACCGCAGGGACAATTATCTGTTTGATCAGAGCACTTGGAGCATCTGTAAGGTCCCTGAGAAGATTGTGCTGTGGAATGTGACATTATTCTCCATTCTGCTGGGAATTGGCGCCATTGAAACTATTCTGTGTGTAACCCAAGTCATTAATGGGCTATTTGGCGTCATCTGCGGCACGTGCCTGAGGAAAAGAAAAGTGAGCGTATGTTCTGCTTGGTAATGTGCTATTATTGATGTGTATTTCAAATGATGATCCTGTAGGTGGCGCTATTTCCATTCTCAGTAAAAAAAAAAATGCTCCACTCAATTTATCGTTGCAATATGAATATACCCAGTCCAATTGCAGGCAAAATGCAATCTATTTTTAATTGAATTTAGACAAACATTTAGTTTTTCCTCATTTATAGTTCTGCTATTTATTTGAAAAAGGGGTCAGAAAATAGCAGTAACAACAATAACAAAGACGAGTCATTCCAATAAGAAAATTGTATACAATAACTTTTAGGTCCCCCATACACTAGTGAGATTTGGTCCGATTTGACCCGATTCTGACATATCTCGGCTGATAAATCCGACCAAATCTCATGTGTTTGACGCAATGCACAGGCCCTTGTGCATCGGATCGGTGTCAGAGGTTCATTATCAGTTACTTATATAGCGCACACATATTCCGTGGCGCTTTACAGAGAATATTTGAACAATCACATCAGTCCCTGCCCCAGTGGAGCTTACAATCTATATTCCCTACCACATGTACATGCACACACAGACATTCTAGGGTTAATCTTTTGTTGGGAGCCAATTAACCTACCAGTATATTTGTGGAAGAAAACCGGGTACCCGGAGGAAACCCATGCCAGCATGGGGAGAATATACAAACTCCACACAGTTAGGGCCATGGTGGGAATCAAACCCATGACCTCAGTGCTGCGAGGCAGTAACGCTAACTATTACACCGTCCATGCTGAAATAGAATCAATGAAGCCTCAATGAGTTACGCAAAGTAAATTTACAAAGTCAATTTCCCAGATGATAGATAAACTTAGCCCGGATTGGCTGCTTGCAATCACATGTGTGTCACTGAACATAATGTATACATGTGTTTTCTTTCAGACCGGCATCGCCTAGCTGCAAATACACTTTATTTTCAGAAGACACGAATGGACGAACCTACTGAATATTAAACTATATGTTAAAGAGATTTATTTGGTGAACTGAGGTCAATGTTGGAAACTTAAACTGTCTTGAAACTTGAATAAGGAAAAAAGATAAAGGGCCAGATGCACTAAGCTTCAGTGATTAAATGGAGAGTTATAAACAGCCAGCCAATCAGCTCCTGCATTACATTTTTCAAACACAGTCTGTGACATGGCAGGTAGGAGCTGATTGGCTGGCTGTTTATCACTCTCCATTTTATCACTTTTTGAAGCTTAGTGCATCTGGCCTTAAATCTCTGTAACGTTATTTCCTCCAATCTACAAAGTATGACAGGATTCAGCATGATGCCAGCATCCCAGCTGGTTGATGGAACGTACATCGATAACAGCTTCTCCTTAGCCTTGTATGCTTTGTACAATCAGCGTGTCATGTGTTGAGTTATATACTACCTCTACAATTCATGTTATCTTTTATTGCCTGTAAAATTGTCCTCGTATTAAACAATAATCTGTAAAGTGTATATACCTTATTTTCCGTCGAATGGCAGATTCTGACCTGGGAGTAAAGCAAAAAAGAAAAAGCAACTTTGCCCCTGGATAAAACCGTTCCGCGATGCAGGTGGGGCAGATGTAACATGGGTGCAGATGTAAGATTAGTTTGGAGCTATGTATGGTCTATTGACAGGGCAGTATTGTAGACCCAGGGCAAAGCAATGCACTGGATGCCAGGCCCTACCCCCAGTAAGATTAATTTATGTTAAAACAAATATTAAGTTAATAACACACCCCTCCTGCAGTCCTGCGTCATCTATTCACATGCTCCCATACAGTGAATGGCTGTCCGCACTCTGATTGGTAGATAGCTCCAGTCCACCAATCAGCATTCTGACAGCCATTCACTGTTTGGCTGCAGGCTGGGAAGCAGGACAAGAATGTTGCTCTCTGATTGGTGGATATAGCACCAGCCATCCACCAATTAGCATGCTGGCAGCCATTCACTGCCTGGCTGCAGGTTGGGAAGCAGGAATATAATGGCCGCTCTGATATTATCTAAGTGTAGGAGACAGATGCTCACAGCCCAATCTTTCCCTGCTCGAAGGCCTCTAGAATTTGAGGGCCCTTGGACAACTACCCATTAAGGCCATACATTAAGATGGCCCTGTCTATTGAAGCTTTGGGGCCTCACTTAGGGCGGGATGTATTAACATACATGATACATCGCCGCCCCTCGCCACGCCCCTGCCGTGATGCTAGCGCATATGTTCTAATATATGCGGCTAGCATCGCGGTGCAGTGAGGGAGGCCCCCCGCGATACCTGTGATGTTGTGTGCAGGGGGTCTCCGTCACCTCCTGGGCTCTGCGGCGGTACCTGGCATCTCCTCCTCCACCCTGCAGCCGGAAGGACATCCCCGGCTGTGACATGCTGCTGGGGGAGGAGGAGCACGGAGGACGGGGAGGGGGGTAGGAGTCTGCGGTGGACGGCGGACTGCGGGCGGCGTTAGAAACCCTGCGATGACACAGCGGCTGAGTATTAGTACATTTGAAAATGTGGTAAAACAGGGGTTTTACCGCATTTTTATCTTAGTACATCCCACCCTTAGATACTACAAATGACTGGTATCCTGAAGGGGTGCCGGACGCGTTCCCGACGGCGGGATCCTGACAGGCATTTACCCGACGTCGGGATCCCGACTGTCAAAACTCCGACAGCCGGGTGCCCGACCGCCACCCGCTATTTTCCCTCGTGAGGGACCACGACCCCCATAGAGGGAGAATAGAATCGGTGGCTCGCGTAACCAGCCACCGTGCCCACAGCGTGGCAAGCGCAGCGAGCCCGCAAGTGGCTTTTTTGCACTCGCCATGCTGTCTGAGTCCGGGCAGTCGGGATCCCGTCGTCGGGCTAATGACTGTCGGAACCCCATACCACACCCATCCTGAAGGGTCGCATAATGTGTAATGGGAATTGCCGGGGGGGGGAGGGGGGGGGCATTATAAGTTTTGCTATGGGGCCCACAAAGTTCTAGTTACGCCTCTGAGGATAACGTATCATTCACAGCAGACAAATTAACTTCTCATAAAGTTTTTGGACTACAATTATACCTCCCAATAAATGCAGAATCGGGACAAAATAATCCCTGCGTTATCGTCCCGCTGCACACCCACTTATACTAGAAACGCCCACTATAGCTGTAGCCTGCCCATTGGCTGCACATGATGATCCAGGACTGTCCCATGTGGGATCATTAGAAGGTGCGCATTGTTCTATACACCAAGTCATTTTGAATTACACAACTCCCACATTAAAAATATCTTAATTATTTTTTTATTTATTTTTTAAATCAGCAATCTAAAAACGATAAATATTTATTTTTAAATAATATTCCCTCGTTAAGCCACAGTCTGAAGAATATCGAGTATTTCGTTACATTTCGGTGGTTACAACCATATAAACTTGGAAATAAAATAGATAAAATACAATTTATGACATGTGAAGCACATACAGGTACAGACTCTGTGAACATGTTTGTGATGGAATTTTTTTGAAGTCCTGTTGGTGATCACCACAGACTACGGACTATAAACTGAAAAAAGGGTCTAATAGTGTTTGAACCAGACCCTATGCAGGGCTTGTTATTGTGTGTTAAACATAACTGTACATGTAAAGGTTAGGATTCAGAGGTGCACACAAATCCCATTGCTACTGCGATTTTGTATTGTCGTACGTGAAAATATACTGTCAGGGATTTGAGAGATGCCCCCGAGTGGTGTCCAGGGCTGTCAAGAGCCTAGATGGGCCTGGGTACTAGGGAACATACCCAATTCTGGTAATGCATTGCAACCCCCTTTAGAAAACAAGTTCTTCAATAAAAAGGTGAACTCCACCCCCCCCCCCCCCCCCCCCTCCGCTCTGATCCCCGCACTGTCACCTACACAGGTCTGGGTGGTGGCTGACAGCAGCAGGACCCTTCTTTGGTCTTCTTGGACAGGAGCAGTGTGGTGGCCAGTAGTGATGTGGCAGCCAGGAGCAGTTCAATGGGTAGGAGTACAGTGGTCATTCGCAGTGTGACCGCTGGCATCACGTCACGCTGCACACAGCTGTACAGCCAAGGGCAGGAGCAGCTGACTCCTAAAAAAAGTTGAATTGTGCATGTGCCAATTAATCCCGGGACTGGAAGCTCCAATCCCAGATTTTGAATCCCAGCATTGGCCTCCCTACTACCAGAGGAGTGGAAGGTGTCTGCACCCCTACCCACTACCATTGGCTGTGCCTGTACAGAGGCATAGTCCAATGTGCTGCCATGCAGGCATAGACGGGTATGGGTAAAAACCAAACCCGGACAAGACCACGGAATGCTGGGCCGGACAGCAAACTCTGCATTCCAGGAGCTTGTAATGTCCGGTCCGGGGGTGTCCTGTCCGGGGAGGAGCTGTCTGTGACAGCTGTCACCAGGGAGAGGATAAGGGGGAGAATAATGCCTCTCTGTATGGTCCGGGCATGTAGCTAAAACCGTAGAGGTCCGGAGAACATGGGAAGGCTGTAATCTCCCCTTCCCCATGTTCCTGGCGAAAGCTATCACAGGCATCCCCTCGGACAGGACACCCCCCCGGACCGGACGCCCCCCTGACCAGACACTACAAGCTCCGGAATGCAGAGTTTGATGTCCGGTCTGGCGTTCCGGGGTCTTGTCCGGGTCCGGTTGTTACTTAGTCATGGCATAGCCAGAGATAATAGGCAGAGCGGTGAGGGCGGCTGTAGACCCTTGCGCCTTCAAACTTGGCACATACGCACAATGACTGTGATGCATATTCACCACAAAAAACACTCTCAAATTTGTACGTTCACCTCTGAATCAGGCCCTTTGTCTTATAATACTTAAATAACAGGCTACTGTTCTGCAAATATACACATAGCAGCGTACTGTAATCATCTTATACAATTATTTTTGGGAGCAGGGTGGGTGGCTGTCATCAGGAGGAGGTTCCGCATTCTCATGTGTTTGCAGGGCAACCCGCTGGTCCAGTTCATATTGTGGGGGAGGAGACGGCACTTTTCTAAATACACTACGCACGTGCCACTCAATGGGCAGTATCTTCTTCATGAGCAAGTACTGAGCCAGGTACGACGTGACGATGATGGTGATCAGACTCACCAACATAGTGAATGTCTTGAAGGGGAAGAGCTGAACATAGACACCATCTACCAGGGTGCAGCCGGGGTAGTGGAGAGCTGGGGGGATTTTTAAGGAGTTCTCTCCTCCCAGGAGCCGCAGAATCAAACCCAAGAAAAATCCGGCTGCGGAACCATAGGCGTTGGTGCCGGGGATGAAAAGGGCGCAGCAGAGCTGTGGGAAGAGCACGGCATATACCAGCTCTCCGCTCAGGAACCACAGGTCATACACAGAGTTGGAGAGGAAGGCCAGCCCCGTGCCCGCGGAGCCCAGCAGGATCATCGAGAGCCGCATCACCCACAGGATTTCTCTGTCTGAGGCCTATGGGAATGAAAGAAAGAAAGAATGGCAGTACATTGGACAGCGCGGGCAGTGGCGGCCTCCCTTCCTTCAGTGAGGTAGGATCCCTTATCCTGTATTACCTAAACACACCGATGCAACTTGTGCACACAGCTCAGAATGCAAGTTTCGGTTACATGTAGACTGCACAGTAATAAGAAACATTAGTGGGAGTATTTCCAATACTTGGAGAGCGATAAACCAGCCCCTAACTGTCATTTTCAAACAAAGGTAAATGTATTATACCTGCAAAATGTACGGGTATAACATATGAGGCACAGTGCCAATACATTAGCATCTTGGATGTTAAAGCAGGGGAGGGAAAACTCCCCCTCCGGGGATTGCCACCAGGCCCCCCACAGTGCGTCGTCGCAGTGCAAGCATTCATACATTTATCCCACAACCTGTAACATGACAGTTAGGTGCCGATTGGCTCTCTCCACTCTCCCTCTACCAAGCTTTGATAATCCGTCCCATTTACTCCATCCCTCTACACAACAAGAGACATAACTCACCGTTTTCCGTAGCAACTTCTTGTAGATGTTATAGGCAAACATGGAACTGGCTGATAGCAGTGACGAGTCCGCCGAGGACATGACGGCGGCTGCGATGGCTCCTAGGCCAACAACAGATATGTAGGTGGGACACAGGTACTGCAGAACCAAGGGAAGGATCATGTTGGACTCGTTCCTCGCATAAGGTGTTGGAAGGCCGTAGATGGTTTGGTTCCAGTCTAATTGGATAGCAGGAAAAGGCTGTCAGATCTTACCGTGTAATAGCTGCGGTCTCATCTAACCATTCCTATTTCAACAAATGAATCTATATCATTTTATATATATCACTAGTTAAAATGAAGTCAAAATGACGGCTTCTGCAATGTACTTTCACTTTGGGCTGTGATAGTTTTTACTTTCACTTTGAGCTGTGGCAGTTTTTAGCCCACAAACTCCCCACCCCATCCCCAGTCCCTATCTGCTCCTACCCCCAATCTCTGTCTTTACAGCTCCCTCTCTCCATATCCAGCAGGTTTGAAAAAATAAGTGTTCCTGCAAAAATTGCTTTCATTTTCTGTTGTGGCATCTTTTTAGCACAAAAAGGAGTAATTTGGTCCGTCGAGTGGACTCTAGGGGGTCACTGGCAGTATTTCACCTCATAGACGGGAATTAGTTAAACAGGGGCTGGCATTTTTGAGGGGTGAAGATAACAGTCAGTAAAGGGGAAGAGAGGGGACATATTTAGTGCAGTACTTTGAATGATCCAACTTTACGATTCCACTGGATATTTTTTTCAGTGTTTCAACAGAATTAAAAAAAAAAAAGTTTTCTACCATTACGGTACCATGCAAGGGGATGACACCATGACCAATGGGGCTGAGGCCGAATTGGGATCGCCACGAGTGATCCTGAATCTGACCCCAAAGTACCAACCAATCGGCTTCTATCTTCAAATATCTATCTAGCCTTTTGAAATTACAGAAGCTGTGGGCAACTTTTTCTCTCCCCAACAGTTGGTACATCTTCTCTCTCCAACAGTTGGTACATCTCCCCAATGACAACTTATGTTCACTGTGGCACCCCCATACTATGCAACATCTGCTTGAAATGAATAGGGGCTAAAGGTGGCAACTGCTGGACTCCAAGAGGACCCCACTACCAAGCGGTGGAGAATGGAAATGGGCCCAGCTGGGCTTCAGCTCTTCCCTTACCATCTATTTTCATAACAGTACCCATTCATATGACCTTAAAAACCTTAAACTTTAATAAATGTGAGGGGGTGAAGGCACACCCTAATCGCAGGGCTGTCAGACAACACATGCAGCAGTTGGGGAACAACAGAGATGGTTCTGGAGGAACAAGAGTCAAAAACAGAAGGAGGGCCAGATGCTCCAAGCTCCAAAAAGTGATAAAAGTGATAAACAACCAGCCAATCAGCTCCTGCCTGACATCTTCAAACACAGTCTGTGACATGGCAGGTAGGAGCTGATTGGCTGTTTATTATTTTCCATTTTATCACCTTTGAAGCGTGCTTTTCATACAGAAATGCTGTGGGAGGGAGGTTGGGGGGGGGGGGGGGGAGGGTTGGGCCAAAGCGTAACATTGCGGGGGTTTGTGCATGTGTAGACCCCTAAACATTGGAACGGGTCTGAATTTGCCCTATTCCAAATGTTACTGAATCAGGGCCAATGTACATATGAAGTGTAGCAATGCCTTCTGTTTTGTTCTAGCACCCCCCTAGCATTTACAATTTGCCATTGATTAGGGGGGGGGGGGGTGTGCAATTATGGTACATCCATGACAAATTGATATACTGTGTTAGTATTAGGGATGCCAGGGACCTATCTGATTGGTTCACATTGTCGTGATGGATGGGAACGTATTTTTAGCCAAAGATGTGCTAAGAATCAAATTTTTACGTAGAGTTTTCATAGTTGTTCTGGCTATCAATATTCTTAGGGTATCATCTATATTACCAGTTTGTTCCTGCGTGGCACTTACATATGCATTCTACACTGATGCACTAATTATCACGCTACCTGTAGAGGCGGCAACTGCTCCGATGAGAATGGACGGAACTCCCATGGCGGCACAGAGAATCCCCGAGAGGTAGGAAGTCACCATTGCTTTCTTGGAAGACGACGAAGCGAGAACTCTCTGAAAATAAGTTTGCCACGCGATGCCCCCCAGACTCTGAAATCATAAAGGCACCAACAAGCCAAGGATTCATTGATATGGACCCATCCACTACACACAGTGGAGATGGATTTACAACGATCTTACTGCTTGTATTTCCTGCTGTCCATTCAGTTGGAGAATTGCATTGCTATGCCCCCCCCCCCCCCCCCCATTCCTTGAACTGACATGAGCTGGTCCTGACTATATGCTATGTGGAATATGTATCAAGCCTTGGAGAAAGATAAAGTACCAGCCAATCAACTCATTTTACAGCTTGTGTTTGAAAAATGACATTGAGTCACAAAATGACACAAATGAGTATTGGCAGAAACCTGCAAGCTGTAGTAGATGCATAATAAAAATGAATTAAGACGTTAGTCCACTCGTTGAGTCAAAACCAGAGTACTATAGGTTTTATTGATGATAATAGAATATAGGTGATAAACAGCAATCAATATGATAAGGAATCAGTCTCTCCTGGGCTAAGTTTTGTACAGTGGTACAGCCCTGTCATTCTCCAATAACACAGCAACAGGCTTGGGCATATGCATATCCTTTTATAGAGCTAAATAAACAACATGGACCTGCAGTCTAATCAGCCTTTAAGAGTGGTGACTCACACATGTGTATGTTATTGTGCCTGATGAGTCATGCAGAATAATACTCAGTAAGAGACAGCTTGTAGCATTTAACCATTTCATTACATGCCAGTGAGAAGTTGAATGGGTGGTACTTTATTTCTCCACTTTATCTTTCTTCAAGGTTTGATATAACTCTCCCTATATACTTTATGCAGTTGGAGAGGCTAAGCCTATGAATAATTGTCGTGAGACCTATCCCTGCAATTCCTATCCAGGGCACACTTCCTGTGGACGCTACTAGAAAGGTGCGTGCCACCTCCATGAGCAGGGAGACCAAAAGTCGTCAACCATGGAACCACCTAAATGATAATTTTGGGTGTATGTATTAAATCTGTTTTATAATGTTTTTCTGGGCTCTCCGTCTGTTGGAACTGTAATACCTGTATATATGCAGTCTTCTTTACCATGAGAGATGATATAGAATAAAGAAACTTACCAGGAAGGCCAAATCATCCAGCCATCTTCCAATGTATTTTGGCTGTATATTACCAATCCAGGGCCCTTGGTACAGTTCATGCACTGCTGTGTAAGCAATGTTTTCAGATGCAGAGTTTAGAAGAGCAAATGGTACACAAATCCACTACGTTTAAAATAAGACAAATGATTAGTATTCATTTAATATTTAATGAACTGTAAAAACATTAAGGAGCTCAGTTTCCTCTCTCATTTCCTCTCTACCACTTAACTACAGTACAAACAGGATTTACTGACAGTAGTGGGCCGTATTCAGCGCCAACACCAAACTACAGCGGGCACTACTAGCCAAAATACCGTTGTTATTTATTTTTCTGAGAAAGGGCGACCAATCATCTGTCTGTCATTATCCCGTCAAGCCTGTACAATGAAGGGGTGCTCTGTAGCCAAACATTCGTGACAATGCAGTCTATGGGGGAAATTTACTAAGATGGGAGATCTAGTTCACACGAGATGTTGCAATGGGTAACCAATCAAAATCTATTTCTTATTTATTTAGCAGCTCCTAGAAGATAATTGATAGAATCTGATTGGTTGCCCATAGGGCCAGTCCAAGCCTAATTTGTTTGGTTAGCAAACACAGATTATTAGCGCCCCTCACAGTGGATATTGCGGGTGGAGCTACATTTTGGGTGGAGTATCAATTGATATGTACAAATAGTAACAGTGCGCTCCGGAGGCGCTTATCAAAAATTTAGAGCGTGGCCACATAATAGTACCAATTCACATTACACCACACATTAGTGCCCCCTTAGACACACTGCACCAGCTACAGACCCTTAGACACACTGCACCATTACACATTTTTCCACACACTGTGATGCCCATTACAAATTATGCCACACACTGTGATGCCCTGTACACATAATTCCACACAATAAAATACCCATTACACATTATGCCACACAATGTAATGCCACACACCATGAAGCCCATTACATATTATGCCACACACCTCCTGTAGTGCAAGTCCTCACCTGCGGTTGCATACAGAGTACAACAAAGAAATAACGAATACTTGCATCACTGTCTCTGTCTCATACAACAAATAAACATAATAATAATAATAAAAAAAATTTATATATATATATATATATATATATAAAAAGTGGGTTTAGAGTGCGCTTGAAGATAACTCAACAAATTAAAAATAACAATAACACATTTATTTCTTAGTCTTCACAAAGACTTCACATTAAAAAGGTACAGCAGGTCTGTTACAGGTACAGATGGTGTAGTAGGCCCAACGCGTTTCGTCAACAAATTGACTTCATCAGGGGCTTAGCGAACAATAAGTCTGCAATGCGTGTAAACCACTGTAAATAATACAAATAGTAAAGTTCATTCATATGAACATAAAAGATATAAAAACAAATCATGGAAGACAAAAATGATAAGGAGTGGAGGACAGCGGAGAAGAGAGATTTATAGATAAGCCATAGTGTGCTTCTAGAATAATGGATAACCGGCAGAAGGAACTTTTATACCATTTGCGACATCAAGTGGTAGGTACAGAGAAACAGTCACAGGAGGTAGAAAATCACCCATCATGTGTAGTCACCTAATAGGTTCAATATTCTTTGGTACCTTTAGCAGATTGAAGGATCACATACAGGGTGAGATTTAATAGGATGAGAGATTCAGAAAGTGAGAGATTTGGGATGAAATCTCCAGTTTTTTTAAAGCGGCAATCATTTACACTGCAAAATCAAACTGGTTTTGCAGGGTAAATGATTGCCGCTTTAAAAAAACTGGAGATTTCATCCCAAATCTCTCACTTTCTGAATCTCTCATCCTATTAAATCTCACCCACAGTGTCCAGCATATAGGGGAGTAAGACTCAATGCGAGACCAGAGTGGGTGGTGGGCGTTTACTATTGGGAGGAATGTAGATATTAATAATATACTGCCTAATGTACACCTTCACCAGCACCTCTAGCTTGATGGTCTCCGGTGGAGATATAAAGACTTACATTAATGCCACAGGGAAGCTGTTAATACATCTGTGAGGTCTTGGACCTAAATCGGTCGTTCATGCAGTGGTCAGATATATTTCAGTAATGTGCCTTAATTGGTGATGAACATGTCTATAGGATGAAATATGGATATTCAAATGGTCATCTCTGACTATTCCCTTCACCGACACCTTTAACAGGTGGTAACAAACAGTACATATTTGAACTTACAGCGTCAAAAAAATGAAAATAAAGCAATATAGTGGTCTGAGACCTATATCAGCTGCTCATACAAAATTCGGGTATATTCCTGAGATACTTCAGAACCCTTGAATAAATACAAAACAGTGTTTTACACAACATGAACTGATATGGAACAATGACCCAAAGTCAGAATGCCTTACTTAGAATGACTTACTTTTAGGAGTAATACCGGATGTGTGCAGCCTGGGATCCAAAAACAGAATGAGCTCCTCTGTAAGGAGCTGCTATTTATGGAGCACTGGAAGTATGTCCCCTTCCTGTTTCCAAAACATACAGTGTATAGAGAAAAGCGTGTTTACACTCGCTATACAAGTATTAAACTAGGAGTGTTATATGTATCAGTATATATAATGTGAGTGGGCAAAGTTAGGCTTAAAACCGCTAAGCGGTTATCTTAGAAAAAGCTAATTGAACAGTGGAACGCACGGCGTCTCCGTCGTGCGTTCCAAACGGGCGCCATATTAGCTGGCGCCTACGTCAGGACTCCTCCTCTATAGTCAGAGGGCTGAAGCTACAGCTGAGCTGGCGTTACCTACGTGTAACCACAATCAGTGGAGCGCACCGCACATCTACGTGCGCTCCAAACGGGCGCCATCTTGGATGGAAAAATCTGTAATACTAAAATGTGTGGTATCGCAATTAACTTATACGTACTGTGAGGTGTAACACAATTAACCGAAGACAGACTTACTGACCACTAGAGTCAAAAATGGGGCCGATAGTATAATAATTATGCTGCTTAAGTGAATACGTGCCTTATAAGTATATAGTGCAAATTAAACTGACAGTAGTACTATCAAGGGGCTAATGTAGCTAATACTACTAATACAAATATTATGCTAATAATCTAACATATGTGAGGGATATGTGTACATAAGTGCTAAGTGTACCTATAAAGGAGACTAGACGTGGATTAAGTCCCGTCTAGAACGTACAAGTGTAATGTCAAAAGAGGGTTACTCTGAATGACAATAAAAAATTTGTATAAAAAATAATATACAAAAGGGGTATATGAATACAGTAATATCTAGATTTGGGACTAGTAGTCGCAAATCGGCCAGTGTAGGCATATTCATTTATAGTCATTGTTCCATTTACATCGAGATTTACCTATTATTTTAGAATGGGACCGTATATAAACAGATACATTAGAAAAAGGGTATCAAAATTAGTGCTGGAAAGGAGCAGAGAGGAAAAATACCAGAGAAAGTTCGGGGGCGAGTACTAAATGAAAGCTACAATGTCTATCCCTTCATTTAATCCTCTAGGAGAGAGGGTATTCAGGGTGTAGATCCAAAAACTTTCCTTTTTGATAAGTTCTTGACCCCTATTACCTCCTCTGGGGTTCACAGAGACTTTTTCTAAGATAGTGAACTTGAAGTTATCTTTTGTGACCTCAGAGTTGTGTTTCTCTTGGTAGTGTCTGGGGAGGCTGTGTACTCTTACTTTATTTTTGATATTTCTCATGTGCTCCTGAATTCTGAGCTTTGTTTGCCTAATAGTTTTGCCTATGTAAAGGAGATTACAGCTACAGGTGATTTTGTAGACCACATGGTCGGAGTTGCACGTCACTGCTTCTTGGATTCTGTACTCTTTACCATTCTCTAGGGTATGTTGGAATTGTACTTTGTCGAGAAAAGGACAACAAATGCATCTGTTGCACGGAGTAGTACCCGGTTTTTTATTCAAGAAATGGGTGGTTTTAGCCGCTGCAGGTATAGTTGGTTTTAATCTACTGGGGGCGAGTATAGATTTTAAGTTGTTGGCCCGGCGGTACACCAGATTGGGTTTAGAAGGGAGATGCTGGCCTAAGATAAGATCTCGCAGGAGAGTTGACCAGTGTCTTTCTAGTATCTTTTTTATTTCTTGACTTTCACAGTTAAATTGTGTCACAAAGGGGCGGCTCTTGAATTCTTTAGCCGGTCTCAGTTGTTTAGTCAGAAGATTATCTCTCATTTGTACAGAAGCTTTTTGTCTGGCCTCTTCGATGTGGTTTGGCTTATATCCCCTTTCGATGAATCTGTTTGTCAAGAGTTGGGATTGGGACCAAAAGATACCAAAGAATATTGAACCTATTAGGTGACTACACATGATGGGTGATTTTCTACCTCCTGTGACTGTTTCTCTGTACCTACCACTTGATGTCGCAAATGGTATAAAAGTTCCTTCTGCCGGTTATCCATTATTCTAGAAGCACACTATGGCTTATCTATAAATCTCTCTTCTCCGCTGTCCTCCACTCCTTATCATTTTTGTCTTCCATGATTTGTTTTTATATCTTTTATGTTCATATGAATGAACTTTACTATTTGTATTATTTACAGTGGTTTACACGCATTGCAGACTTATTGTTCGCTAAGCCCCTGATGAAGTCAATTTGTTGACGAAACGCGTTGGGCCTACTACACCATCTGTACCTGTAACAGACCTGCTGTACCTTTTTAATGTGAAGTCTTTGTGAAGACTAAGAAATAAATGTGTTATTGTTATTTTTAATTTGTTGAGTTATCTTCAAGCGCACTCTAAACCCACTTTTTATCTCTATTCGTCTATTCGGACCCGGCTAACAGGGGTCCATTAGAGTTGCTGCTCTTAAAACTATCCTGGGCGCGGTTGGGGTACCACTTTCTGAGATTTCTTTTCCCTCTCTGTTAGCAACCTCACTGCTGCCTTTTCAACATGCCACTTGTTAAAGATAGAACCAAAAGAAATCATAATATGAAAAACATCTTCATAGAGGACGATTATGAGTTGGATATGGAGGACGAAGGAGAGGACTACTTTGGACATCTGAATACTTTGGAGAAATTGGCTATTAAAGAACTGAAAGGATGGTATGACATTGTCACACTCGAAAAATACCTAGAAGTAGGAAGGATCCCAAGAGGTCTACGTATACAAAAAACACCAACCTATGGGAGCGACAACCCTTCCTTCCTTAAAACTTGGCATTCCATCCTAGATGATTGCTCGGCAAAATTAATTACGGCTCTGATCAATGAAAGGAAAAGCGAACTGATCACTATTGAAGGAGAAATGGGTAGGATCGAAGGACTCCTATCAAAGTTCGATACGAGTGAAGAATTTAAACGAGATATTGCAGACCTCCAATCAAAGTTAGATTCATTAGAGAAAGAAATAGTCCTGAGAAAACAAAAGAAATTCATTCGTGACAAAAGAGACTATATTAATGGCCACATCCACATCTGGCCAAATGATACTAGAAATCTAGATATCCAGGCAAGGAACTCCAGGCAAGAAACCTATCAAAATCATAACTGGGAAGGTCGTAGCCGAGGTCAATTTCGTTCTAACGATAGGAACTACACTCGGTATCCGCGTAGTAATAATTACCACAATAACTACCTGAATTACAAACCTCCAGATAGGCAGTATGATAGACCCAGAAGGCAAGACTATCATTACACTAAGGAAGACTATCATCACAGAAGAACTGACAGGGGCAGAATACCCTCCTATCGAGACTACCACCACTACAACAGAGAGGATAGAGAGCGGTCCCCTACCCCCCGCAAAAATTCCCATTTTTTAGATGGAGATCGGGATTCAGGTCACCCTTATCGCACAGTACGAGAAGAACTACACACTCGCCTGGAATCCCCGCATGGCCTAAAACGCAGGCTAAATGGAGACCCAGAGGTACTAGAGGGGGCAAACGGTTCTCCCAAAAAGAAAAAAGGCCTATTGGCCCCACTTCCTCAGGGGCAGGAATCATTAACTTATCAGCGAAAGAATTATCTCCAGCAGAAAGCGCGCTTTTAGACAGAGGCCTGAAATTCGCCCCAGACAGCCATGTGAATCACTTCAACCTTTTCATTGACCTAAATAAATACATTAGGAATTTAACGGTCCAGAGACATTTTCTCAAAAACCAAACAAACGTATCCAAAGAATTGGATAATAAACCACTCGTAGCACCTACATCCCACTTCTATCCAGTAGAGTCAAGAGGGAGTCATCTTGAAATTTTCTTTGAGGCGGTTCGTGAGGACTTCCGAACCATTAAACCTAAAAAACACAAGTCCACCAATCTGAACCCTCAGGAAAACCATGCTTTAAAAAATCTAAAAAAAGATGAGCAAACGGTTATCAAAATAGCCGACAAAGGAAGGGCGGTAGTCCTACAAGACAAAACCAACTATGTGGCTGAAGCTAATAAAATCCTTGACGATACTTCGACTTACAAAAAAATACCCACCAACCCTACCCTAGAGTTCCAGAAAGATCTGAAGACTCACTTAACCTTGGGCTTACAGGAGGGAGTATTATGTAAGGAAGAATTCGATTACATTTACGTGAAACATCCTATGCTGCCTATCTTCTACCACACCCCCAAAGTTCATAAAGATCAAGCTCAACCCCCTGGACGCCCCATTGTTGCGGGTGTTAACTCCCTTACTTCAAACTTGTCCCATTTTCTCGACTTAAAGCTCCAACCTTATGTACTGCAAAACACATCCCATCTAAAGGACAGTTCCTCAGTACTCCAACTTCTAAAAGGGATGATATGGTCCACAGAGTACAGTTGGCTTACAATTGATGTACAAGGCCTTTACTCCTCCATCCCCCATAACAAGGGTTTGGAGTCGGTGGAAAAAATCCTACGAAATGACACAGACAAATCTAACTCCGAAATCATCTTTTTGATCAAGAGTATAGAATTTATCTTAAAACATAATTTTTTTGAATTTAACGGGGAGTACTACATCAAGCAACAGGGGACGGCCATGGGGACAAAATTCGCCCCGGCATACGCCAACTTACACATGAGAGCCTGGGAAGAACAACATATATATGGTTCCCGTTTTGAAAACAACATAATTTTCTACAAACGTTATATAGACGACCTACTGCTGATCTGGAGAGGTGACGAAACGAGTATATTGGACTTTATGTCATATATTCATATCAATGATTTCAATTTAAAATTTACGTTTAAAACCAATATGTCCACTATCGACTATTTGGATCTCGAACTTGAAGGCGCACCTGGAGAAGAAATCAAAACTCGAACCTTCTTTAAGAAGGTCGATGCTAATAGTTTTATCCCAGCAACCAGCTGCCATCTCCCTTCCTGGAAAAATAGCGTTCCATACGCTCAGTTCCTTAGAATAAAGAGGAACTGCAGTGAAGATAACGAATTTTGGTCCCAATCCCAACTCTTGACAAACAGATTCATCGAAAGGGGATATAAGCCAAACCACATCGAAGAGGCCAGACAAAAAGCTTCTGTACAAATGAGAGATAATCTTCTGACTAAACAACTGAGACCGGCTAAAGAATTCAAGAGCCGCCCCTTTGTGACACAATTTAACTGTGAAAGTCAAGAAATAAAAAAGATACTAGAAAGACACTGGTCAACTCTCCTGCGAGATCCTATCTTAGGCCAGCATCTCCCTTCTAAACCCAATCTGGTGTACCGCCGGGCCAACAACTTAAAATCTATACTCGCCCCCAGTAGATTAAAACCAACTATACCTGCAGCGGCTAAAACCACCCATTTCTTGAATAAAAAACCGGGTACTACTCCGTGCAACAGATGCATTTGTTGTCCTTTTCTCGACAAAGTACAATTCCAACATACCCTAGAGAATGGTAAAGAGTACAGAATCCAAGAAGCAGTGACGTGCAACTCCGACCATGTGGTCTACAAAATCACCTGTAGCTGTAATCTCCATTACATAGGCAAAACTATTAGGCAAACAAAGCTCAGAATTCAGGAGCACATGAGAAATATCAAAAATAAAGTAAGAGTACACAGCCTCCCCAGACACTACCAAGAGAAACACAACTCTGAGGTCACAAAAGATAACTTCAAGTTCACTATCTTAGAAAAAGTCTCTGTGAACCCCAGAGGAGGTAATAGGGGTCAAGAACTTATCAAAAAGGAAAGTTTTTGGATCTACACCCTGAATACCCTCTCTCCTAGAGGATTAAATGAAGGGATAGACATTGTAGCTTTCATTTAGTACTCGCCCCCGAACTTTCTCTGGTATTTTTCCTCTCTGCTCCTTTCCAGCACTAATTTTGATACCCTTTTTCTAATGTATCTGTTTATATACGGTCCCATTCTAAAATAATAGGTAATTCTCGATGTAAATGGAACAATGACTATAAATGAATATGCCTACACTGGCCGATTTGCGACTACTAGTCCCAAATCTAGATATTACTGTATTCATATACCCCTTTTGTATATTATTTTTTATACAAATTTTTTATTGTCATTCAGAGTAACCCTCTTTTGACATTACACTTGTACGTTCTAGACGGGACTTAATCCACGTCTAGTCTCCTTTATAGGTACACTTAGCACTTATGTACACATATCCCTCACATATGTTAGATTATTAGCATAATATTTGTATTAGTAGTATTAGCTACATTAGCCCCTTGATAGTACTACTGTCAGTTTAATTTGCACTATATACTTATAAGGCACGTATTCACTTAAGCAGCATAATTATTATACTATCGGCCCCATTTTTGACTCTAGTGGTCAGTAAGTCTGTCTTCGGTTAATTGTGTTACACCTCACAGTACGTATAAGTTAATTGCGATACCACACATTTTAGTATTACAGATTTTTCCATCCAAGATGGCGCCCGTTTGGAGCGCACGTAGATGTGCGGTGCGCTCCACTGATTGTGGTTACACGTAGGTAACGCCAGCTCAGCTGTAGCTTCAGCCCTCTGACTATAGAGGAGGAGTCCTGACGTAGGCGCCAGCTAATATGGCGCCCGTTTGGAACGCACGACGGAGACGCCGTGCGTTCCACTGTTCAATTAGCTTTTTCTAAGATAACCGCTTAGCGGTTTTAAGCCTAACTTTGCCCACTCACATTATATATACTGATACATATAACACTCCTAGTTTAATACTTGTATAGCGAGTGTAAACACGCTTTTCTCTATACACTGTATGTTTTGGAAACAGGAAGGGGACATACTTCCAGTGCTCCATAAATAGCAGCTCCTTACAGAGGAGCTCATTCTGTTTTTGGATCCCAGGCTGCACACATCCGGTATTACTCCTAAAAGTAAGTCATTCTAAGTAAGGCATTCTGACTTTGGGTCATTGTTCCATATCAGTTCATGTTGTGTAAAACACTGTTTTGTATTTATTCAAGGGTTCTGAAGTATCTCAGGAATATACCCGAATTTTGTATGAGCAGCTGATATAGGTCTCAGACCACTATATTGCTTCATTTTCATTTTTTTGACGCTGTAAGTTCAAATATGTACTGTTTGTTACCACCTGTTAAAGGTGTCGGTGAAGGGAATAGTCAGAGATGACCATTTGAATATCCATATTTCATCCTATAGACATGTTCATCACCAATTAAGGCACATTACTGAAATATATCTGACCACTGCATGAACGACCGATTTAGGTCCAAGACCTCACAGATGTATTAACAGCTTCCCTGTGGCATTAATGTAAGTCTTTATATCTCCACCGGAGACCATCAAGCTAGAGGTGCTGGTGAAGGTGTACATTAGGCAGTATATTATTAATATCTACATTCCTCCCAATAGTAAACGCCCACCACCCACTCTGGTCTCGCATTGAGTCTTACTCCCCTATATGCTGGACACTGTATGTGATCCTTCAATCTGCTAAAGGTACCAAAGAATATTGAACCTATTAGGTGACTACACATGATGGGTGATTTTCTACCTCCTGTGACTGTTTCTCTGTACCTACCACTTGATGTCGCAAATGGTATAAAAGTTCCTTCTGCCGGTTATCCATTATTCTAGAAGCACACTATGGCTTATCTATAAATCTCTCTTCTCCGCTGTCCTCCACTCCTTATCATTTTTGTCTTCCATGATTTGTTTTTATATCTTTTATGTTCATATGAATGAACTTTACTATTTGTATTATTTACAGTGGTTTACACGCATTGCAGACTTATTGTTCGCTAAGCCCCTGATGAAGTCAATTTGTTGACGAAACGCGTTGGGCCTACTACACCATCTGTACCTGTAACAGACCTGCTGTACCTTTTTAATGTGAAGTCTTTGTGAAGACTAAGAAATAAATGTGTTATTGTTATTTTTAATTTGTTGAGTTATCTTCAAGCGCACTCTAAACCCACTTTTTATCTCTATTCGTCTATTCGGACCCGGCTAACAGGGGTCCATTAGAGTTGCTGCTCTTAAAACTATCCTGGGCGCGGTTGGGGTACCACTTTCTGAGAGATATATATATATATATATATATATATATATATATATATACACAAGCATTACACATTGTATTGAGATATAAATTAACTGGGACACTGCAATTAGTAATAACTGGGTCAGGGGTTGGATGTTTGTCTATATAATAAATCCAGAGCCATGTGCACTATATGGGGTGTTACGTAATGGGACTGAGGGGTCTGTGCAATTAGGAGTTTTCATTTGATCCCTTTCCAAAGAAGCCTTTTACTCACCAGACTGATCATCATGAAGAGCAGCTGGATAACATCTGTGTAAGCAACTGAGTAGAGACCTCCCAGTATAGTGTACAGAATAACTGTACAGGCAGATATGATAACAGATAAGTAGCCCTTGACATCCAGGATAACACTGACAGTGGCCCCTGTAAATACAAACACGTATAGGGTGTAACTGTTACTGATCGCATACATTTCTCATTCAGAACATGATGTTGGGGGACTGTTGTGTATCCAGGTATCGAGAATAGACTCAATATGCAGAGTACCGAGTGGAGGGGATGCTCCAGCACAGTTCAAAAAGTTAAATAGGGGAGACACACCAACTGCCACCAACTGCCATTCCAAACTGACTCACAATCAGTGGGTGTGGCTTCCCTATTTGAATCTTGAACTGTGCCGCAGCCCCACCCTTGGAGCCACCAATTACCAAGAGGAGGGGGAAAGCGAGCACTAGTAACCCACTGCTGGAGGGCCCCATGACAACCCAGACAGGCGGTTTACTAGCATACTAGGCCAACATTCACAGGGTGCTGAGGTACTCTCACCACAACCTCAACATCTTTCAGTCGCCTCTCATCCTCACTCCGCCTCGTCCTTCCCTTTCGGTCCTCTGTAGTGGGAGCCAATGGCAACGAGCGACCTTGCAGGACTATTTCTTTATAAAATGACCGTATTATAAAGCAGAACTCACCTAAAGAGGCCAAAATTGATGCAAACCAAAAAATGTCGCCCAGAAGTGGTGGAATAAACAGGACGCTTCCCATCGTGTCCCCAAACGCTTCCTGCAGAGGATCCATCATTGTCACGTAGTTTTTAGATCTCATCGGCTTAACAAAGAACAAGGCACCTGCAAGATAAGGCAGCATGAGGTAATGACAGGTAGCAGAACATGTTCAGGTGCGAGAACACAGTCAGCATCCATCTCTATCATAATTACAGTGTATTTCAGTTATTATATTAGCAAGGGGAACATTAGTATTCTATTGTAAGGGTCATGGGCCTCTGAAGCCTATCCACCAGGTAGAGGTTGCTGAAATAAGTAGTGCAAATAGTGCCTCAAAAAATAGTGCCTCAAAAGTACCTCTTAGCTGCGAACGTCCACCTGGTTCTGATTATAGGGCCTGATTCAGGTTTGGATAGAAAGACCACAGCTGCTGCTTCCTTGGAAGAGACGCTTTGCAAGCGGCAACGTAGGACCCATACTGCACATTACTAATCATCACATATGTTAGAGAAGGACAGGCCAACCTGTGGCTCTCCAGATGTTGTGAAACTACAAATCCCATCATGCCTTGCCACAGTTTTGCTATAAGGGAGTGTTAAAACGGTGACAAGGCATGCTGGGATTTGTAGTTTCACAACATCTGGAGAGCCACAGGTTGGCCTGTCCTTCTCTAACATATGTGATTAGTAATGCAAAGGACAGTTCTTGCGATAAAAGCTGTCTTTAGCGATGCAGCGCCGTCCCTGGACTTCTGGGTCTGCGACCCGCGAGTCCTTCTGCGCATGTGCAGAGTGACGGCCCGGCCGTGGGGCATGCTGGGAGGGAGCCGTGACAGATTCCTCACACAGCACTGGGGAGAGAAGCCTATAGGGTTCTACAGGGTATTAGGGTACAAGCAGTGCTGTACCGATGGAGGGGTACCCCAATATCGGTGGTAACCCTAATAACCATGGTAGCTGGTGACTATGGGCCTGATTCAAAGCTGATTGCTGGGCTGCTAATCTTCGAAGATTAGCAAATCAGGTAAACGCTGCCAGAGTGAAACTCCGCCCCCGTACACGGCTGAATGCGTTTGCAGACGTGCGCATAGGGCAGTGGCGTAGATAGCGTAAGGCAGCCCCCGCTGCTACTTGGGGGAGCGGGGGCTGCGTGGGCGCCAGATACTGGCACCGGCCACTGCCCTCCACCCCTCTCCTCACTGTGCCCCGGCCCCTGCCTCCCCCGCCGCGTCTGTATTCCGCCGGGTGTCGGGACCGCATATCTACTAATCTGCGTCCCGGCGCCTGGTCGGAATACAGATGCGGCGGGGGAGGCCGAAATCATCCAGCGGGGGGGGGGGGGGGCGCAAAAATTGGCGCTACGCCCCTGGCATAGGGGAAATCCATTCGCAATCGCTCACCATGAAATGGATGCCCCCTGTTCGCCACTCACATGCAGCAATACACATCCACACTTAAAGGTGATAGTTTCACAATCTACCTAAAATGCTTTATCAAAAGTAGGCAAGTATGAGTATAAGTGGAGTCGAGATCAAGAGGATTGTCTGGGTTGCTCAGAGTAACCTTACATCTGCGTGCGCATTCTGAGGGAAGCGGGCGGGCAGCTGACATCCGGTGATGTCAGCTGCCCGCCCCCCACACCCATGTCATCAGCCCATTAGCATGAGAACGGCCGATGTTCTCATGGGAACACCCATGAAACGCTAGGTGTTCCCATATGCATATGCTAATGTAGCGCCCACCGGCTGCAAAGTTGTGTTCGTCATGGCCGCACGCATCAAGCTAAGGCACGTGCGCAAAGTAAAAACAACGTCCCTGAGTGAAAGCACCTTGAATACTGTATGTTCCCAAATCTCTGCAACTAGCAGGAATAAAGTCATTTCAGTTTGTGGGCAAGTCCTTCACGTGTGGAGTAAAGGTTATCTGTTGCCACGGCCTGTCCAGTGTGTTACAAGTACTGAAGATATGGTCGAGTTTTTAGGTATTTGTTTTTGGCAGATGCCTACAAGTTGGTAAGTATGTAGTGGATTTGAACGAGGAGGTGAGCCCAAACCAGAGTTAGGTTTTAAAAGATAACAGAAAATAGGTGTTAGATGATAAACAGAAGTGAACATAATAAGGTTTTAATCTCTACTGGGCTAAGTACTGTACAGTCGAACAGCATTGTGGCACTCCAATAACAACTAGACAGGCTGGGGCATATGCAGACCCTTTTATAGAGCCAAGTAAACAACATGCACCAGTTGTCTATTTAGCCTGACATTTACAGCAAGTCTGGTATGACTCAGACATGTGATGTTATTGAGGCTGATGAGTCATGCACAATAACACAATAATATGGGCCCTTATTCAGATTGAAGCGGTACGGCCCGCATGCGGCCGTACCGCCGATGTTTTCTCTCTGCACATGCGCAGAGGTCACTCTGCGCATGTGCAGGGGAAATCTCCGTTTAAAAAAATTAGACGCCGCAAAGGGGGCGTATAGGGGCGTGAGGGGCTTCAGTCCCTCATTTCCCTATGTATACGCCCCGCGTTTCATGGGCGTTCCCATGCAAACGCGGGGCGTACGCATGGTAATGAGGGCATGACGCCACTCATGGGGGCGGAAAGCTGACGTCGCCGGATGTCAGCTTTCAGCCCCCATACAAGCTACCACACGGACAATCGTCCGTGTGGTCTCAGCTTGCGGGAGCTGCCGCGGCGTGCGGCCCTGCCTTCGATGGTCGTCGACCATCGAATGCAGGGGGCAGCTCCCACCATGGTGGAGGCGTACGCCTCCACCATTTTCGTGCGGATCGCCAGCCGTCCGTGTACGGACGGCCGTGGCGATCCGTAGCGTGGGCGGGGATTCGCCTGGTGCGGTCGGAGCCGCATATGCGGCTCGACCGCACCAACCAGAATAAGGGCCATGATGTTAATGTGGTTGAAGAGTCATCAAGAGACAGCTTGTAGCATTTAACAATTAAACATTTTAACATTTCTTTTCAACAGCAGGTTAAATAATTTACATTAGATATAGAGCTACAGTATATGCTGTTCCCTCCTTGGTATCATAGGCACTGGTGAATCTAATTCTCTTTCCCAAATCCATTTGTGTTGGTCCTGCAGGCTGAAGTGCTAAAGAACCAGGCTATATCGTGGAGATGAGTTATTTATTGGTGTAGAACCTAGCTCAATAATTGGGATGTCTCTAAAATAAAAAAAATTATTCTTCAGTGCTTAGGGGCCGATTCAGTCCTGTTCGCACGAGCACCTTTGGTAACTTTTTTCCTTTTACCGCGGCGCTCGCAGCCTGAGTGACAGACAGGGAGCATTCTGGGGTGGAACACTGGCTTTCATGGGCACACCCACAAAAATGGTGGAACGCCCATAGAAATGCTGGGTGGGCCCCAGCGTGCACAGGCATTCCCCTGCCTGTGCGGCCGCCGAGTGACTCCTAGGTCACGCGGCGGCTGCAAGTGCCGGCCACAGCAGGAGAAATCATTCAATGGTAAGTAACCATCGAATGACTTGTCCTCTGTGCAGCTGCATGTGAACGAATGTGTATGCGTGCACATCCATTTGCAGCCCTGCACTTGGGCTCGGCCACTGGGGGCAGTGTGCATTTGGCGTTGCAGCATTAACCTGCTCGCTACACTGTGAAAACTGTCAGCCTAGTGAGCATGTCTGAATAGGGCCCGTAATGCTGTCTACAGTCATGGTTATTGTAAGCCAGATGATCGGCCAGCCAGTGTATTTATCACACTATTCACATACATATAATGTAGAAGCAAAAAAATGTATTACAATCTAATTGAAGCTCTACTTACCGATAAAAAAAGTTGCCGCAAATCCTAGCGGTGCGTGAGCCCATGCCAGTCCTTTTGTAGGAAGATATACAATCTCCGCAGCACCATTGATGTAGGCACCTCCAACCCACGTCGCTGTGTAACGCAAAAGAAAGACAAAAAGAATTTGATTCGCTCATCACAGTCAACTTACATGGTCAAAATGAATTGTGAAGGAAGGATGCAAAGGTCAGGTGTAGGGGGAGATGTAGCAAACCTCCAAAAGAGATGAAGTGATAACCCTCCGGCGGAAAGATGGGTTGTTCTGGGGGTGTGGCTACATGGTTCCACCATCGTAGCGCTGTTCCGCTATACAGTGTTGACAATAAAAGCATTATACAGCTGGGCGAAGTTACGGTGATGCAATTTAGGGTGAATTAAGTCATCAGGTCCCCCACGGTCCACCCACTTGTGCTCTGTGAGGAGGCGGCCAAGGGGTCTTTGTGTGTGTGTGTGGGGGGGGGGGGGGTGGTCTATGCCAGGAAAGTGGTCCATTTACCTTTACAAAACATCCGTTCTGGGGATTTATACCCCTTTCACACCGGTCACCCGGCAATGACCCGTCATTTTTCAGTGCCGGGTCATTTTGCCGGGTGCAGCCTGACCCCAAATCACACCACCCGCAAATTACCGGGTTAAAGCTTTTCAACTTGGGAATTTGCTGAAAAAGCTGATTTTCTGTGGTGTGAAAGGGTCAAAGTGGGTTTTAAATCCCAGCTCACCGACCCTGGTCAAGAGCAGGGTCGGAGTGCCAGGATTTAAGACTCGTGTTGACCCTTTCACACCAAAGAAAACCCAGGTTTTTCAGCAAATTCCCGGGTTGAAAGCTTTAACCCGGTGATTTGCTTCTGGCGTGAAAGGGGTATAAGTGATCCTTCAGATATATATTATAGTATTGACAAACCAATCCCAGAGTAAATCCTGTAGGATTCCCTTAGTGGCCAAAAATGTATCCAGTTTTGATTTAAATTCATCAACTGTAGTTTCTGTAACCACCCCCACCGGCAATGAGTTCCGGAATTTCCCTGCTCTAAAGCTGCCCATACACGGTACAATTTTTGTATACAATATCGCATCGCATCTCATGGCATCGGATAGGTTTTGGAATGCGATGGGATGAGATGAGATTCAATCTAGTACAAAAAGTATGTGCAGCACATATACTTTTTGAGCTGTGCGATGAGATGTGACGGGAGCGCGTATCTCCAGGGCCGCCGAGAGGCAGGGGGGGAGGGTACAATTTACCGGGGCTCGGGACTGTCAGGGGGCCCGGGGACACACACTCACTTTTTTTTTTAAAGGCAGCCGGTGTGCGCCGCATGCATACTTGCCAACCCACCCGCATTCTGCTTGACCCCCCAGTTGCCCCGCAAAGCCCCTCTATCCTCCCGGTTTTCGGAGACTGTCGGGGGGCGGGGCTTGCATGATGAAGTCAGTCAGCCACCGCAGGGGTTGTGGGTATTGGTGGGCGAGCTGCTGTGTGCAGTGTGCACAGACACCGGAAGCCTGTGCTTCAGGAGCAGAGACAGAGCTTGCAGCCGGGGCTTCCTTGAGGCTGACCCCGCCCACCACACTGGGTTCCGTGCATCAGCCAGGCCAGCTCTTCCTTCCTGCTCCTCCTCTGCTTGTGCTGTGCTTCATCCCCCACCACGCTGACTGCTGGGTCCCTGGAATGAGTACAGCCAGGTAAGTGCTAAGGGAATGGGGGCTGTGAGGGGTATTAAATAGTGTTTGTGTGTGTGTATTAGGTGTAATATGGGGATGCTGTGTTCAATGGTGTTTTGTGCAATGTGCTGGTTACTTAGTGTAATATGGAAGGGGGGAGCTGTGTGAAGTACTATGGTGTTCTGTACAATGTCCTTTGTGTACAGGCTGTAATATGGGGAGCATAGTATAATGTATACTATTATGTGTGCAATGTGCTGGGTACTGGGTGTAATATGGGAGGTGGGGAGGAGCTGTGTGATGTACAATGTGTGTGCTTTGTGTGTACATGCTGCACTCTGTATAATGTACTATGATGTGTGCAATGTGCTGCATGTACTGGGTGATCTGTGTATAATGTACTATGGTGTTGTGTACAATGTGGTTTGTATACAGGGTGTAATATGGGTGGCATAGTATAATGTATACTATGATGTGTGCAATGTGCTGTGTAATATGGGGAGCGGACTTGCCTTCCCTCCTGCATTTTGCGAGCTCCCGCTGCCCTGCAAATTGAAGCGCAGCTGTGTAATGCAGCTGTGACGTCAGTGTGTAGCCCTGCTGTGTAATGCAGCTGTGACGTCAGTGTGTAGCCCTCCGCTGTAATGCAGCTGTGACGTCAGTGTGTAGCCCTCCTGTGTAATGCAGCTGTGATGTCAGTGTGTAGCCCTCCGCTGTAATGCAGCTGTGACGTCAGTGTGTAGCCCTGCTGTGTAATGCAGCTGTGACGTCAGTGTGTAGCCCTGCTGTGTAATGCAGCTGTGACGTCAGTGTGTAGCCCTGCTGTGTAATGCAGCTGTGATGTCAGTGTGTAGCCCTCCTGTGTAATGCAGCTGTGATGTCAATGTGTAGCCCTCCTGTGTAATGCAGCTGTGATGTCAGTGTGTAGCCCTCCGCTGTAATGCAGCTGTGACGTCAGTGTGTAGCCCTGCTGTGTAATGCAGCTGTGACGTCAGTGTGTAGCCCTGCTGTGTAATGCAGCTGTGACGTCAGTGTGTAGCCCTGCTGTGTAATGCAGCTGTGACGTCAGTGTGTAGCCCTCCTGTGTAATGCAGCTGTGACGTCAGTGTGTAGCCCTCCTGTGTAATGCAGCTGTGACGTCAGTGTGTAGCCCTCCTGTGTAATTCAGCTGTGACGTCAGTGTGTAGCCCTCCTGTGTAATGCAGCTGTGACGTCAGTGTGTAGCCCTCCTGTGTAATTCAGCTGTGACGTCAGTGTGTAGCCCTCCTGTGTAATTCAGCTGTGACGTCAGTGTGTAGCCCTGCTGTGTAATGCAGCTGTGACGTCAGTGTGTAGCCCTGCTGTGTAATGCAGCTGTGACGTCAGTGTGTAGCCCTCCTGTGTAATGCAGCTGTGACGTCAGTGTGTAGCCCTGCTGTGTAATGCAGCTGTGACGTCAGTGTGTAGCCCTCCTGTGTAATGCAGCTGTGACGTCAGTGTGTAGCCCTCCTGTGTAATGCAGCTGTGACGTCAGTGTGTAGCCCTCCTGTGTAATTCAGCTGTGACGTCAGTGTGTAGCCCTCCTGTGTAATGCAGCTGTGATGTCAGTGTGTAGCCCTCCTGTGTAATGCAGCTGTGACGTCAGTGTGTAGCCCTGCTGTGTAATGCAGCTGTGACGTCAGTGTGTAGCCCTCCTGTGTAATGCAGCTGTGACGTCAGTGTGTAGCCCTCCTGTGTAATGCAGCTGTGACGTCAGTGTGTAGCCCTGCTGTGTAATGCAGCTGTGACGTCAGTGTGTAGCCCTCCTGTGTAATGCAGCTGTGACGTCAGTGTGTAGCCCTCCTGTGTAATTCAGCTGTGACGTCAGTGTGTAGCCCTTCTGTGTAATGCAGCTGTGACGTCAGTGTGTAGCCCTGCTGTGTAATGCAGCTGTGACGTCAGTGTGTAGCCCTGCTGTGTAATGCAGCTGTGACTTCAGTGTGTAGCCCTGCTGTGTAATGCAGCTGTGATGTCAGTGTGTAGCCCTCCGCTGTAATGCAGCTGTGACGTCAGTGTGTAGCCCTGCTGTGTAATGCAGCTGTGACGTCAGTGTGTAGCCCTGCTGTGTAATGCAGCTGTGACGTCAGTGTGTAGCCCTCCTGTGTAATGCAGCTGTGACGTCCGTGTGTAGCCCTCCTGTGTAATTCAGCTGTGATGTCAGTGTGTAGCCCTCCTGTGTAATGCAGCTGTGATGTCAGTGTGTAGCCAGTACTGCGCTTGGTAATTTGGTCTTTACTTGCCACTGCAGGACACACCCCTGAGTGACAGTAGACACGCCCCTTGGGTAGAATGTGATACGCCCCCCATCAACAGCGCACCGCGCAATGCCTTACAGAGCGATCTATAATCTCCCTGAAACTAGTTTTCAAAAGTAGGCAAGTATGCGCACGAGTCACCTGGTCAGCTGATTAATTAGTGGACAAGTCTAGAGCAGGAGAGCGGGTCAGCAGCGCAGCGGCATCCTGTCACTGTGTGCAGACAGTCCAGAGGTCCACCTCTGCGGAGCTTCTGCAGAGACACTGTGACTGTGTGTCTGCAAAGTGAAGTAGCCTGGGACCGGAAGCTGCAGTGTGCACATTAGAGGGGGAAGTGCTGTGGACTGGAGCCGGAGGAGCTGTCTGCTAACAAACTAAAAGTAAAAACGCTGCCCTGAGAGACTCTCATGTAAGTAAATGTGTCTGCCCCGCCTGGCTTAATACATATCATGTTCCCCCTGGCAAAGCATGTTCCCCCTGGCAGAGAATGTATTCCCTGGCAGAGCATGTATTCCCTGGCAGAGCAGGTGACTCCATGGCAACAAGCATGTATTCCCTGGCAGAGCATGTATCCCCTGGCAGAGCATGTATCCCCTGGCAGACCATGTATCCCCTGGCAGAGCATGTTCCCCCTGGCAGAGCAAGTATCCCCTGGCAGAGCAGGTGACTCCATGGCAACAAGCATGTATTCCCTGGCAGAGCATGTATCCCCTGGCAGGTCATGTATCCCCTGGCAGACCATGTATCCCCTGGCAGACCATGTATCCCCTGGCAGAGCATGTTCCCCCTGGCAGAGCATGTATCCCCTGGCAGAGCAGGTGACTCCATGGCAACAAGCATGTATTCCCTGGCAGAGCATGTTCCCCCTGGTAGAGCATGTTCCCCCTGGCAGAGCAAGTAACACCATGACAACAAGCATGTATCCCCTGGCAGAGCATGTATCCCCTGGCAGACCATGTATCCCCTGGCAGACCATGTATCCCCTGGCAGAGCATGTATCCCCTGGCAGAGCATGTATCCCCTGGCAGAGCATGTTCCCCCTGGCAGAGCATGTAACACCATGGCAACAAGCATGTATTCCCTGGCAGAGCATGTATTCCCTGGCAGAGCATGTATTCCCTGGCAGAGCATGTATTCCCTGGTAGAGCATGTTCCCCCTGGTAGAGCATGTTCCCCCTGGCAGAGCAAGTAACTCCATGGCAACAAGCATGTGTCCCCTGGCAGAGCATGTATCCTCTGGCAGAGCATGTATTCCCTGGCAGAGCAAGTAACTCCATGACAACAAGCATGTATCCCCTGGCAGAGCATGTATCCCCTGGCAGAGCATGTTCCCCCTGGCAGAGCAAGTAACTCCATGGCAATAAGCATGTATCCCCTGGCAGAGCATGTTCCCCCTGGCAGAGCAAGTAACTCCATGGCAATAAGCATGTATTCCCTGGCAGAGCATGTATTTTGCAATACAGTGTGTGGCATAATGTGTAATGGACATTTTGGCATGTGGTATAATTTGTAATGGGTGTGTGACATGTGTAATAGGCATTACAGTGTAAATTTTTGGTGCGCGCACTGTCCCTGTTTGCCATGCCCTGATATATATATATATATATATATATATATATATATATATATATATATATATATATGTTGTCAATGCAATTACTGCCATTCAGTAAGCATCCACCTTGGAAGCAGTGGCATAACAACAGGTCCGCAGACCCCGCTTGAGGAAGCCTTTGTGGGGCCCCGGAAGTTGTCGTACCGGGGCCCAGGATTTCTCTTGGCGGCCCTGATCGCACCCAACAATTGTACTGTGTATGGGCACCTTAAAGCTGGCCATACATATACAGATTTATTGTCAGATCTGGCTGGTTGGAACAAAAATCTGGTAATGGAGGAGAGCAAATGACAGTTGACTGTTTGCTTGGAAATGCTGGAAAACTGACAAAAAACGGTCATTCAGATACATTATTACCAGATTTTTGTTCCAACCAGCCAGATCTGACAATCCAACTGTAGATGTATGGCCAGCTTAATGGTGAAGAATCCTCTTCTTAATTCGGTTTTCTTTTCCTCGAGCCTCAGTACATGCCCGCGTGTCCTAAGTATAGGCCTGTTAGTGACCAATCATCTCCCAGTTCCATATGATTCCCAATCCTTATATATGAGCATACAAATCACATCACCTCTCAACCTCCGTTTCTTCAGTGATAACATATTCAGCCTGGTTAGCCTATCTTTGTATTCTAGTGATTCGAGACCTTTTACTAGCTTAGTCGTCCTTCTCTGTACCTGTTCCAATTCATTTATGTCCTTCCTAAGGTGCGGTGCCCAGAACTGAACACAGTATTCCAAGTGCGGTCTCACCAAGGCCTTGTAAAGAGGCACTATCACATTGGCATCCCTTGAATCCATACCCCTTTTAATGCATGCCAGTGTCCGGTTTGCTTTTGCTGCTGCACCTGAGCAGTGTGCACTATTACCCAATTTTTCATCTATGATGACCCCCAAGTCCTTCTCTACAGCAGAATTCTATATAATAATAAATAGATAGATAGATAGATAGATAGGTATAGATACAGTAGATAGATAGATAGATAGATAGATAGATATGGATACAGTAGATGGATGGATAGATAGATAGATAGATAGATAGATAGATATGGATACAGTAGATAAATAGATAGAAAGATAGATAGATAGATAGATAGATATGTATAGATACAGTAGATGGATAGATAGATAGATAGATAGATATGGATACAGTAGATAGATAGATAGATAGATAGGTATAGATACAGTAGATGGATGGATAGATAGATAGATAGATAGATAGATAGATATGGATACAGTAGATAGAAAGATAGATAGATAGATATGGATACAGTAGATAGATAGATAGATAGATAGATAGATAGATATGGATACAGTAGATGGATGGGTAGATAGATAGATAGAATGATAGATAGATAGAAAGATAGATAGATAGATAGATAGGTATAGATACAGTAGATGGATGGATAGATAGATAGATAGATAGATAGATATGGATACAGTAGATAGAAAGATAGATAGATAGATATGGATACAGTAGATAGAAAGATAGATAGATAGATAGATATGTATATATATACAGTAGATGGATGGATAGATAGATATGGATACAGTAGATAGATAGATAGATATGTATATATATACAGTAGATGGATAGATAGATAGGTATAGATACAGTAGATGGATGGATAGATAGATAGATAGATAGATAGATAGATAGATATGGATACAGTAGATAGAAAGATAGATAGATAGATATGGATACAGTAGATAGATAGATAGATAGATAGATAGATAGATAGATATGGATACAGTAGATAGATAGATAGATAGATAGATAGATATGGATACAGTAGATGGATGGGTAGATAGATAGATAGAATGATAGATAGATAGAAAGATAGATAGATAGATAGATAGGTATAGATACAGTAGATGGATGGATAGATAGATAGATAGATAGATAGATATGGATACAGTAGATAGAAAGATAGATAGATAGATAGATATGTATATATATACAGTAGATGGATAGATAGATAGATAGATAGATATGGATACAGTAGATAGATAGATAGATAGATAGATATGTATATATATACAGTAGATGGATAGATAGATAGATAGGTATAGATACAGTAGATGGATGGATAGATAGATAGATAGATAGATAGATATGGATACAGTAGATAGAAAGATAGATAGATAGATAGATAGATATGGATACAGTAGATAGCTAGAAAGATAGATAGATAGATAGATATGGATACAGTAGATAGATAGATAGATAGATAGATAGATATGGATACAGTAGATAGATAGATATGGATACAGTAGATAGATAGATATGGATACAGTAGATAGATAGATATGGATACAGTAGATAGATAGATAGATAGATATGGATAGAGCAGATAGATAGATAGATAGATAGATAGATAGATAGATAGATATGGATACAGTAGATAGATAGATAGATAGGTATGGATACAGTAGATAGATAGATAGATAGATAGATAGGTATGGATACAGTAGATAGATAGATAGATAGATATGGAAACAGTAGATAGATAGATGGATAGATAGATAGATATGGATAAAGTAGATAGATAGATAGATAGATATGGATACAGTAGATAGATAGATAGATATGGATACAGTAGATGGATTGATAGATAGATAGATAGATAGATACATAGATATGGATACAGTAGATGAATGGATAAATAGATAGATAGATAAATTGTTTGATAGATATTGTAGATGGATGGATACAGGGGTGGATCCAGAAGGATCCAGAAGTAAATGGGTTTGGGGGTGGGGGTGGCACTGTGACAAGGGAAGGGGGTGGATAATGGCAATAGGTATAATATGGGATGGGATCAGCATCCCGGCGTTCAGGATACCGGTGTTCATTATACAGATGCCGGTATTATGACAACTATCTAGAATACTGACAGCATGTACTGTAGGATGCCAACGCTAGAATCCAGAATGCCTAGTGTAAGTATACTGGGGTGGGTTAGGGACAAGTTGGGGAAGGGGGGGGGGGTTAGGTTTAGGCACTAGGGTCTTCTTCATTCTTCACTCCGTGGGCGGCATTTAAGATCTTTTTGCATGGCCGCCGCCCACCCAGGACTTCCATGGCGGAATACATCTTAAGGAGCTCTTCGATCTTCCTCGTCATTCTCCCTGGCTCCGCGTTGGCTAATATTAGCCGGTGCAGGAGAGTGGGGCAATGACGCGGCGAGCCACAACTGACTCTCTGTGCAATGACTGCAGCAGACAATCCCCATATGAGTTCAGCTAGAATGCAGTATTATTTCTCTCTAACATTATACTGATGGAATTTCTTTCTTTGTTTTGTTTATTATTATTTTCACTGACTTTTTATTATTATTATTTCTATTATTATTATTATTATTGGTTTATGCTCCAACTGATGCCCCAAATGATGTAGCTCCTCTGACATTAGCCACAGCTCTGCCCACCTCTGTGCACCCCAGTTCCTGAACCTATTTTTCTACAAAAATTATACTGGATATGTATACGAATGATAGATAGATAGATAGATAGATAGATAGATAGATAAATAGGTATGGAGTGGATAGATATATAGATAGGTAGGTAGATAAATACATGGTGAGTAGGCAGGTATATGGTGGGTAGGTAGGTGGAAATATAGGTAAGTTAATAGGTACATGTTGGATAGATAAAAAGAAAAAATGGGTAGATAGGTATGTGTATAGGTATTTGGTGAATAGGTAGATGGATAGGTAAGTGGGTAGGTATGTGGTGGATATGTCAGTTAGGTCAATAGGTACATGGCGGAGATAGATAGATAGATAGATAGGTATGGGTGGGTGGATGGATAGGTATGAGGTGGGTAGATAGATAGGTAAGTGGATAGATATGTGCTGGATAGGTAGGTAGATAGGTTCATGGTGGATAGGTATGTGGTGGATACATAGTTAGGTAGATGGATAGGTAAGTGGGTGGGTAGGTGGATAAATAGGTACATGGTGGATAGATAGATAGATGTTATGTAAGTAAGTATGTGGTGGATAGATATGTACATGGTGGATAGCTAGGTAGGTGGATACTGGATAGATAGGTACATGGTGGATAGATACTGTAGGTAGGTGGATAGATAGGAAGACAGGCATGTGGTGGATAGGTAGGTAAATAGTATGTGGTGAATAGGTAGGTAGATAGATAGGTATGTGATGAATAGATAGGTAGGTAGATCGGCAGATGGATTGCTAGGTACTTGGTGGATAGATAGGTAAGTGGATAAGTAGGTAGATAGGTACATGGTGGATAGGTAGATAGTCGGAGAGATAGGTAGGTGGATAGGTAGGTATGTGGATCAGTAGGTAGGTGGATAGACATGTACATGGTGGATATATAGGTAGGTGGATAGATAGGTAGGTAGGTGGATAGGTAGGTATGTGGTTCAGTAGGTCGGTGGATAGATAAGTATATAGGTAGATAGGTAACGAAGAATACCAAACAGATCTCACTAAGTTCCAAAAATGTAGATCAAACAAAGAATAATGAACTTCACTATAACAATAACAGAACTGAATATGTAAAAAACTTGCCCATTAATAATCATTGACAAAGTTACTGTATTATCACATTGTCCTCTTTATGGCTGGGTGTCTCTTTCTATCACTATTACTTTATATGCTTTATATTTTTCTCAGCTTACCAGTCGTTGTAAAGACTCCAACAAATAAGTTTAAGTTTCTCCCTCCGACGATGGCCACCTCCGTCCCGGTGTGGTTCCTCTCACTCTTTTTGGCTTTCCAGGCAGCCCAGAGACCGGTTGCTAGGGTCATTGCATAGAAAATAATCACAGCTATCAAGCCGGGAACATTCAGTGCCATTATTCCAGTGGTTACGAGGAGAGTTATTTATCTCCGGCCTGGATAGACTGTGGCAGGCATGTTACAGTCACCAGAAAGTCTTACAGTAAGAAAACCTTTGCATTTTGGAACACATTCCCAGCAGGTCTATATATTGGGTTGCTAAAGGCTCCACAAGTGCTGGATCAGCTTGTCTGGTAGACCTCCTGTACTCTTCTACAAAGTAAAAACAAACTTTTTTCCTTGTGCCTCCAACTTTTAGGAGGGGAGGTGATTGGCCGCATTCCCAGGATCTTCATTCAGATGTCAAACAGGACAGGAGCTCGTATGTTTTCTTTAGGTTCATCTCTTTCTTGTTTCATCTCAGCTTTATTCGCATGCAGAGCAGACAACAGACATAAATGAGGGTGAAAAACAATGATTGATCGACACTGTCACTATTGATAAGGGTGATGTTATTCCTCTCTCCTCCAATGGATGATGTCCACAGGTAGATTGTCACATAAAGAAATAATGGAGACCAGGTCAGTGAAAAACCACAAGGTGAAATCTGAATGGATTAGTGAATCCTTTGAACTGACCTGTCTGCCAAGCCCTATGTGCACATATAGGTTTCTTTGATAGATCCTAGTCAACCGTTCTCATGCACTGATTGCTCACCTTTGTAAGTGCCATATATTCACTTAAGGGTTTCTTTATAAACGGATGCATGGACTGCCACAGGAAAATGAAATATCTTGAAGCCAGATAGTCCACAAGGAAACGGTTTATTCCAAAAACACCGTCCAACACAATTAAAAGGATGAACAAAAATAAATACAGATGGTATCCTTCTAACACTGGAACCAAAAACCACCTTCGCTCACCCAGGTTGAATGGAAAGATGGGGCATCAGAATGGAAATAGGAGCCTAGGTTCCAGTGAAGTTGGATATTCCTCCTCTATATCAACGCGTTTTGGGCACAATTTGGCCCTTTTTCAAGGTAATAAGTGAGGGACTCAGTATACTTCCTAACCACTTGAGTTACGACATATTTGATGGTCACCATCCAAGACTGAGGTATGGGTCATTGAGATGACCCAATTTAGAACCACTAGCGCTCCTTCCTGTTCACAATGGGTGTAAATGGAATCGATATTCCAGTCAGGTGTAAATCCCACGATTTCTGAACCTGAAACAATATAAATTGCCTCCAAACACCCTCAATAAAAGAGGTGTGTGGTGAATGGAGACAGTTCAAACTAATTTGGTGCAATACGTCTGATATCCAAAAGAGTGAACAATTTATTGGGTATAAAAACACTCACAAACAAATGAGGTAATCGGGCATGTAAAACAAATCCCACAAGGCAACAACTGCTGGGCTAATGTCCCGTGAAAGTTCTTCTCACCACCAATGATGTAATCCGGTGTAGGGTGGAAAGGGTCCGATAGCCGGCTCAGGACACCTCGACCACGACGGGAAGATAGCAGCGGAAGCAGCGGAAGTCCACAGTGGGGGATCCAACACACTTAACGCGTTTCGGACGCTTAGGTCCTTCGTCAGAAGTGTCACACAAAACACTATCGTTACAGTAACCCAGCCGCACACCTTTTGTATTTGCGCTTGGATCCTTAAATCCACTCTTTTCTAGATGACCCAATTTAGGTCAACATGCATTGGGTTGACCACTGGTCAGAAGGTCTACACAAGCAGTAGGTGATTTTGGTGAGCGCTAATGAGAATGAATATTTTCCTTTTTGAAAACTGGCTCTTTATCTTCTGGTTTCTCTTATTTTACAATTGGTTGCGACAATCTGCAAAAGATAGGAGGAGTCTAGAGCACTTAGCAAGGTCAGTGAACCCATTAAGCAGGACCTGGCAACCAAAATCGAATCACACCTGGTCCAGGGGGACTTGAGGACCACATTTGGGAACCTCTGAAATAGGGACTGGTAGCACTAGGCAGTTTCCTGTCTGAAGCTATAGCCTTTATCTACAGTATCTCTGGATCCATGCAGTACAGAAATCATTACTAGGGGCCAGATTCACTGAGCTTCAAAAGTGAAAAAATGGAGAGTGATAAACAACCAACCAATCTGCTAATGCCTGACATTTTTCAAACACAGCCTGTGACATGGCAGGTGGAAGCTGATTGGCTGGTTATTTATCACTCTCCATTTTATCACTTTTGAAGCTTAGTGCATCTGCCCCTAGGTCTTGTATCAACATAAGTGGAGAATCTATAAGGAGTATAGATGTATGGAGCATTGGCAAGTTTGTCCAAATTGCCCAGAGGCAAGATAAATATTGGTGCACTTCAAATAGCTCAATCAGTAAGGCGTCTGTCTCCAGTTAGACAGGTCATGGGTTCCAAAACAGGGTATGACCGTTGCAAAAATGATGTTGGATGGAGGTCAGCCACAGAAGCGATATCGACAGCTTTAAATGAACTGATTTAAACTTGCAGAGGAGGAGAGTTGCCCCCTTGGAAACAGGAGCCCGGTGGCAGATGACTCCATTGCCTCCCAGAGTTACACCTCGGGTATGGAGTACACATGGCCCATTGTTTAAGTGGGCCCAGAACAGACCTACTGTCTCTCCCTATCTCCATTTTATGCATGATGGGAGGTGCTCCATCATTCTGGTGATGTCTTCCTGGCACAGGAGATGACTCTACCCCCCATGTGTTAGATACCTCAGCTAAGCATATTTAGATAAATAGATCTAAAAACATTGATGGGGGGAGATCCTAAAGGAGTCCTCCATTTTGTATGACAGGGAAAATATACAAGGCTTTGATTTCTTTATAAACATAAGCATGTGCAATGGGTGTTGCCAGGGGCGCATTAATAGGGGCCCATGTGTAGTCTCCGTCCCGGTCCCCTTCTCTCCAGCCAGCAGGACAGCAGACCGAGAGCATTAGGGTTAATAATTGACTCTATAGTTGTGTGAGTCTAGTATGTATGTACAGGTCTCCTGGGAAATGGCTGCCATGCTGTGCCATTTTTCCAGTGATTTGTGTAGAGCTGCGCCCACCAGTGCGGGACTCTGGAGGTGTTAGTCCTAAGAAAATGGGGGCAGGATATGGACCCCGGGGCCCGTGTGCACTGCATTCATTATAGACACAGAACTGGGGGAGACTTTTAATAGGATGTGATTTTTGGACGTTTGCAATAAAAAAAAATAATAATAATACAAATCTAAATTCGCACATTTTTTCAAAAACGCCAATTTAATAGGCTATTTGGGGCCGATGCTGGTTGTCAAAATACAGGGGACCCCTACTTATTTTGTGCCCCTGATTTTGGTGCTGGTTTTCAAAATCCTGGGGATCCCCTAAGATTGTTGACCCCTGCATTTCTAAAACAAGGACCGGTTCTCTGAGCTGGTTTTGCTTAGAAGGGGGGACCCCAAGTCATTTTTTTTCCGCAAAAAATTAGAATTTGCACATTGTCATGACTAAAATTTGCACATTTCAAGACTAAAATTCGCACCATATTGTATTTTTCACCAAATTTGCATCCCATTAAAATGTTGATTTTTTTCCCCAAAAAATTGCGGTTTGAACAAATGCGATAAGGTGTGATTTCAGAACCTTACAAAAAATCGCATCCTATTAAATATTACCCTGATAGCACATCAATACGACTACGAATTACCGTATTTTCGGGATAGTAAATGTCAAAAATAAGTGTATTTCTGGATACAAATACACCTATTTTTTTACAATTTTCCTTTAGTAAATTTCCCCCATTATGCCTAGTGGAGTATGCCTTCATTGTGCCACAAATGTTAATGATTTTAATATGAAGGTAAACCGATTGTACCTTTCCTTTTCTGAGTAAATCAAAAGAATAGTGAGGGATATAGGAAAATTTAAAGGAGCGAAATCACAAAAACTACAATTAACCCCTTGAGTGGTGGGTTTTGCTGGGGCAGGACAAACCTACTAGGGCAAGTTTGGTTGCCCCAGCAAAACCCACCACAGAATCTAGGAAGCCGCCGCTCCCCCCACCCTCCTCTCCCCCCCTCACCTCTGCTGCCGCTTCCCCCTGCCGCCTGTCAGTCACCACAGGCGGCAGGCTCTGGGATGTTTCGCAGCGGCTCGGGAGGACTCGGGTGCCTGAACTCTCCCGAGTACCCCCGAGCCGCGCCGACCATCCCTGAGCCTGCCGCCTACGTCACAGTGAATGGCAGCTGGCGGCAGGGGAGCTCCAGGTACGATCGCCGGAGCGGAGAGGGTGGAGGCGACCGGAGGCGGTGGGTGACGATGGGGACCCCTAAAGGTAGTGCGCCAGTGGTGCTCCGCTGGAGGCACCACTGGCGCGCACCTCATGTAAAGTGGTATGCCCGGAAATTTTCCGGGACAGCCCGCTGCGGCAGCGCAACTGAGCCCGAGAAATTTCCGGGCATACCACTCAAGGGGTTAAATAATGGCTAAACCCACACAGTATTTTCAGATGACCGGCACCTCACAGTAAGCAGAAGGTTCAAGATACAAAGAACAGAATTGTATGTGCAAATCACTTTATTCCTTGCTGTACTACACAAATAAATAACGTTTAACTCCAGTTTACAACTGTCTACAGAGACAAAGGCTTCCGTAGTGCTAAAAGAAACATCCACAGAATAGCAAGTAATCCAAAGAGTGAGTCGCAGATACCAGATGAATGAAACACATAAGTACACAAACATGACATTATTATTGGGCTCAGACAACCTGCTGCGGTGGGTAGAAGGATTATCATTTGTGGGCCTATTATAATTGTAGTATTCAGAGGTGCAAATCATTGGCAGCAATTAGGAATTGATTTTCCACTTTCCGTACACAGTGGGACAAGAATTCTTTGTCGGGGTATTGTACGAAGTCAGATCTGCATTGCATTTAGGATCCAAATAAACAGTCCTTGCTCAGTTTGCTTGGCCTCCTGCCATACTGACCTTTGTTGTTCAAGTGTTCTGTAACAGAAAAAAACTTTTATTGAGTGCTGAAGGCAAAAAAAGTGTTTTTTAATAGTCCTTCTGTAACATATTCACGTTATGAAAAAATAGGATTGCCATAAATCTATGCAGGTAGATAGAGAGCACTTTTTTCTTCAAACTTAATTTGACAGGTACCACACACTAACACGCCGCCCTGGCACTCCCCATTTTACACCCCCTTTTGATATAAATTGAAAATACATATCTCCCAACATGTATTTGTTATGTAATAACAAATGTATTTTGGAGTATTCTGTTGGAGGCCGCGGTGAAGGACATGATAGTACCCCTGAGCACCGATTTAGCAGTCGTCCAAAACAAGGTTGGATTTGATTGGGCAGATTCGGCGTTATTGGTAGAGAAGTCTTCCCACGCGGTCTCCAACATGCAATGACATATAGTGGATTTACAAAATCTGGATGGGAATCTCTAGTTTAGATGAGCCAGGATCCTCTGGGGAGATGTGAGAGGTAGTTACCAGGGGGAAAAGAGTGTGTGTGGAGGGTATTAAAATACATCGCCGCCCCTCGCCACCCGGCAGCAGCGATGCGAGTGCATATGTTCGCAATTCGCAGTGCGTTGATGGAGGCCCCCTGTGATACCTGTGTGCGGGGGTTCTCCGTCACCTCCCTGGGCGCCTCCTCCTCCCACCTGCAGCCAGAAGGACATCCGGCTGCATTGCCAGGAGGAGGGGGGTCGGCGGAGGTGGCAGGTTTGTGGCGGGCGGCGATACCCTGCCCGATGATGTCGCAGCATCCGGGTATTAGTACATTAGAAAATGCGGTAAAACCCCCGTAAAGTAAACCGGTGTTTTACCGCATATTTAGCTTAGTGCATCCCGCTGAATGTGAGAGAAAGAGATAGTCAATCTGTCTGTGTAATCCCTGTCTGTGGGGTGAGCAGCCAAACATCCACCATGCCCAGGACCTTAGCGAATAGGGTAATACCGAATTTGGGGAGTGTCATGGCCCCTGTGGTAGCCTTCGACCTATCTAGCATGTACTGACCTATGCGATGAGCAACGCAAAGTGTAGCTCTCCCAATAAGAGATGCCATTTGCGATCCCCACGGCTTACCACATTTTTTTTAGTTCATCCCACCCTTATCCTCTACCACCTCTGATGGTAAGCTATTCCACTTATCCACTACCCATTCTGTAAAGTAATTTGTCTTTAAATTTCCCCTTGAACCTCCCTCCTCCCAGTGTCACTACACGTCCTGGTGTTCTAATGTTTCACAACATTTGAAGAATGTTTCGCAGCTGTAGCTTGTTATACCAGTGGTATAATGGAAAGTTTCTATCATGTCCCCACTGTCCTATTACTGCTCCGAACTATACATTTTAAGACCTTTTAGACTGTCCGGGCTACGCTTTCTGGTGTATGCCATCGTGATTTTACATTTTTTAGCAATAACCTGTGTAAAACACTTACTCGTTGCTTTGTTTCGAAGTGTACGGTTTCCCATTTATTAGTATTAAAGTGTAGCTGCAACATTCAGTACCAAGTCCTCTGGTTTACCTAAAGCATCAGTCATTTGTTTTACACCTCCTGTTGCATCTACTCTTTTGAATAGCTTTGTGCCATCTGCAAAACGTTATACTGCAATATCATTTGCAATGTCACCAATAAAAATATTAAAGACCCCTGACAAAGTACAGATTTTAAACCATTCAAAACCAGTAGCTTTCATTATAGTGCCCTTGATATACTATATTTAGTATGTGGACGATTCTGCATTTTTGAGCTAACCTGACACTAACGAATAATAAAAGCATCAATTGAATATTACCCCGCCATCTCCCATTACTTTTGTGGGGGGAAGATAAACAATTGAATAGCACCAATGTGTCCCTTTCTTCTGCTCCACAGTCTATTGCTCCAATGCTAAGTACTCACTACATTAGGTCTACAGCTTAAGCATAGCATTTCAAGTGCCCCAGATACTTGCAAAGTTGTTCATGATCCGCTAAATGACAGTAGAGGACGTCACGCTCCAATGACTGTTCTCCATGTTAAAGTAATACTCTCAACCCTCAGTGCCGCCCTTTCCTTCTCAAAACAGTTTTATTTCAAGACCCTTATCTCCTCCAACCCTCTTCCTTGCTTCAGCACTTCACACTTACAACTCCCCCCCATCTCACCATTTTCTTCATCTGACAAGCCACCTACATAGGCTGGACATCCCATCCCACAAGACACATAGGCTACATAGGCTGGACACCCCATCCTGCCTCTACCTGTCTCCTACATCTATGTTATCAACTCTGACTTAATTTTATCCAGCATGTTGAAGTCATGGCCTTAATACACTCCACCCTCATCCCAACTTTACCCTTCACTGTATTCCGTCCCACCTCCTCTACTCACTCTCTCTCTCTCTCTTGTCTGTTATCTTGCCTAGCTCTGTCATCATTCCCCATCATCAAGCACTGACCCCTCTAGCACAATGTATAAAAAGTAATGGTTCCATCAGTAAGTTATATGGGCCCAGCCATCTGGCAGTCATCTTAAGAACTTTAAACCCCCACCCACCCACCCCCCACCACTGGGACTTTCTCTCAGACTCACCATTCTCTTCAGTAACTTCAAACTGGCTTGAAGTTAGGAGGCTACCACCAGTCGGAGCCACAACATGTACAAAAGTAGACAAGCAAGCCAGCAGAAGGACAGAGTGTTTAGCCCCATACACATTACCCGATGCTGGTCGTGGCAGATAAAGATAACAATATCGGCCACGGATCACCAATATTGAGTGTACATACTATGGTTCCGCTGCCAGCCCCGAGGCTGCCTACACAGATCCCACGGCCCCAACTGCCCTGCTCACAGACTGGCGGTGACCTGGGTCTGCATGTTAGTGTAGAGGCCTGCCGGTACCAGGGAAGGGGGTGACCCTGGGGCGCTGATGCCTGTCACCCTCCTGCTCTCTGCCCAAGAAGGAGTTCGTAAAAGTTGTAACATGGGTCCCTATGGGCTGCAGAGCAGGAAATGGGGCACGGCCACAGGCACGAACACCTGTTGCATATAGTGCCTGGCTGCTGAAAGTCACTACACACACTGTAGTCAGTGCTTTGCTGCCACTGTTGTGTGTATGTAAGCACACAGCTCTGCCATCCACCCACCCGCACCTCCCCCACTCGCTGTCGCCTTGCACCCGCCACTCCCCTACCACAGTATCCCTGCACACGAACCGCCACAATCCACCGCACTTGCCCCTCCAGCACCCACACTACCCTCCCACATGCCCCTCCCCCACCCACTGCACCCGCAGCACACTGGCACACACCTCTCACACAGCCACACCCACCCTGCACCTAAGCCGCACACAACTGCAGTACACCTTCACCCGCCACTGCCCCACCCACACACATGCACAAAGTTCCATCATACAGTAACACCATTCTGTACATCTTACTCTCTCTAAGCACTGTTCATACCAACAGAATAGGCTACACCCCCTTCACAATCACACGTCCTTTTAACCAATATTTCACACAATAAAGAAGACCACAAGTTAAGGGGGCGGAGCCCCTTACGACGGCATGAAGAGCGCGATGAATCACCTAGTACTGTATATTAGGCAATTTTTGCTAAACTGAGCGCTTGCACATTTCCCCCAGGAAAATGTGACCACAGTCTTAAGTGGTGCAGAGGGGAGCAGTGACGCGGCATTGGGTGGGCAGCGGGGGGGTCGTCAGGACAATGGAGGTGTGTCCAGACTGTTACCAGGCGGGTCACAGTGGCAATGCTATGTGATGTCACACGCAGCCAATGCAATGGGTAGAATGGTGGCCTAGTGGCTGCCTATGCAGTTAGGCTGCTCAAGCAGGGGGCTACCCTAACCCAATGCTACCCAAATACCCAATGCAAACCCTTGGCTACCCAGCGAAGTAGTCGCATCTTTACGATGCGATCGCATGATTTCGCGACTGCAGGGACCCGGAGGGACCCAGCATGCGAGCAGCCTTGCCGATATATGGTATGTTTTAGTCTATCAACAGCTTCCGCTCAGACATCCTGACCATGACTTTCTCTGGAACTATTAAGAATGCCGAGTGAGCAGCTCTCATTAAGTTCTCCATGGGAAAAGGTTCTGTTGCTAGAATGAAATCCATTTTTTCCCTTTTGGGCTCCTTATAAACAATTACCTTTATTGGAAATGATTGATGTTTTTATGCGTTTTCGCTCAGACGACCGCTGAGACCATTACCGTCTACTTAGAGTCTTTAATCCCTGAAACACAAACTGCAACAAGTCCACAGGGACTCCCCCAGTCTGAGCTCTAATTGACTTCTTGGCTTTCGTTTCTCAGAACATGGGACGTACTGTGGTTATTAGTGCAGAACTACGGGGCATACAAATATCTATTATTTTCGGAGATGCAGAATCATGATTAGGAAGTGCCAGGGGGCACCTCTGTGACTGAGAAGAGAACCTTCGTGTACAGAGGGGTGTGAAAATCCAAAAGACTGCGTTGTGCAAAACTCTATAAGCTATGCTAAATGTCAAAACCCACATTCCAAATCCAAATCATGACCACATTAAATATATATATATATATATATATATATATATTTCCAGTTTACAATTAAACTAGATTGTCCCATACAGACACTAGATAGGTAATATAGGTAAATAGGTATTGATACTCAAGGATAGGTGTGATCTATTGCATAATGGTCCACCAGATTGCAAAGGTTCTTGGTGGGCTGAGTGATACGGTGACCCAACAATGTTGGCCTGGGGTCAGGAGGATGGAAAGGTGTGAGATAACATAAGTGAGCATGTTTGTACTGTACAATAGGGATGTAATTGGCTGGGGCAGTACGGATGGTGTAATGGTTAGCATTACTGCCTCACAGCACTGAGGTCAAGGGTTTGAGTCCCACTATGGCCCTAACTGTGTGGAGTTTGTATATTCTCCCCGTACTTGCATGGGTTTCCTCTGGGTACTCCGGTTTCCTCCCACATTCCAAAAATATACTGGTAGGTTAATTGGCACCCAACAAAAGGTTTATGGGGCTGGTTCTGAAATCTTATAAACTGCCTGAAGAGGTGAGTTTTCAGGGAACGTTTGAAGGATTGGAGACTAGGGAACAGATATATCAAGCATCAATAAGTGATAAATCGGAGATTGATAAAAACAGCCAGCCAATCAGCTCAAATCTGACAGGTAGGAACTGATTGGTCTCACCATTTTATCACCCTCCATTTTATCACTTTTTGAAGGCCACGTGGCAGTGTGCAGTGCTGCTAGTGGTGTTGCTAAGTCTTCTTTTTTCAATTGGAGCAATAGCAATAAAGATCCCCTGGCTGGTTTAAGTTATAAATGGCTGAAAATCTTTCATTAATTTGAATACAAAGCACTTGAAATGTTGCTGTGCTTGGGTCCCAGAAGAGGGTTGTGTCGGTTTGGGATTACGTGGTGGCATGGGGGGGGGGGGGGGGTCGGGGGGTTGAAAGGCGGGGGACCCAGGAAATATCAGGGTACAGGGCCCCAAGATTTCTGTTGCCAGCCCTGAGGCCGACACTGGAAAAAGGTTGACATAAGAAAAGAAGGCATGCGTTTTTCACATTTTATTGTATCAATGTCGACATCTGAGCATTTGAACCCCCCCCCACCAATTAGTGTACCACGCGCCCTCTTGACCCCTGATCTGACCTGCTTTGATCACCACATTTACCGTTCCGGAGTCCACGTGAATGGTAAAGTTTGAAAAGGTTCAAAAATTTTTTTAAAACACATGTCAACCTTTTATTGCGTCGATCATTGACAGGTCAATATTTTTGCTGTTGATCTATCATCCAGATCCCAAAGCGCACCAGATTCCGTTGCACTTTACAATAGAACAATGATGTAGTACCATACTAACAGCAAAGGAATTAGATCAATTCTATTTATTCCCTCAGGTGAATGACAATGCAAACATCATCCAGCATCATAAGGATGAATATTAAGCACATATGTAACACAATAGTGCTGTTTACCTCCTAACATCCGTGGTTGCATAGTGCACCTTGCCATATTTTTCCACCTTTCCGCGCAGGAGACGCTCCTTGTGATGCTCAGAACTGCGCATTGTAAATAACCTCCGCTGTGTGCAATCAGCAGGCACAATTATTACTAATTAACAGAGCAATTCATTTTACAGTTCTGTCAGGAATGCAGCTGCTACATGATAAGCAGGAGACAGGCTGCAATTCTGTATGACACGCACGTCCATTTATGTCCTAATAATGGATATTTCTGTTTTATAGAGACGCTCCATAAATATCACAAGTGCTAAGATATTGACATGATAATAACCACTATAACCTACAGTTGGCATTTGTATCGCTGAAAGCTGTTAGGTTTAACTGTAGGGTGTGTATCTATATATATACTTACATATAGGCAGGGCTATTTTTCAGCAGGCTCCAGCAGGAACTGTGGCCCTTATTCTAGTTCACTCTTTCTGACAAAATATTTCTTATGCTGTGTACACACGGGGGCGATAGGGGCTATAATCGCTGGGAATATGGTTGCAGGCAACCATATTGCCAGTATAAAAAGAGTGATACTGTAGCGGCGCAAAAAAGGGTCGGCTCAACACTCACAGGCCTGGTATTACCCACCAGGTCAGAAATAAGTACAAAAAATACAACAAAGGTAGTGAATCAAATAAATACAGTTCTTGGTATTGCACGTAATAAATTCTTTAATGTTGTATTTAGTTTTGTTAGAAGTGGAACAAAATTCTGTCACTTTTAGGGGGGTTCCTTTATGGGCCTTGCACATCGCACATGTGCCACATCTGTGGAAACCTTTTGTGTTTATACGCCCCATTTTTGCCTCTGGTGCTGCACTTTTGACTATTTTTGTTCTCAGGTTGTCTGCTTTTCTATAAATAAAACGGGGAAGATCGCCGATCTCTTCTTTTAACAAAGGATCCCTTTTTAGAATATGCCAGTGGCGTCTTATTATTTTTTCTGTTTCCTTATGTTGGTTGTTAAATTTTGAAATGCTTTTTTTTGGGAACCCCCTTATTTAATTGAACTTTTATACATACGGAACTAATTGGATATTTTATATATTTTCTTGCTTTTTATGTCATTGGAACACGGGAGCTCTCCCCATTACAGTGTTGGATGGCACCACAGTATTGGATGGCATGATTGGTATCACTGAGGTATTTGTCATTTGATTCCATCATTGGGGTGCTTCACTACCTCTGTTGTATTTTTTAACCATATTGCCAGTGATTGGGAGTGTGCCCCGGCGATAAATCGCCGGGTGCGTGCTCCCGTTTTCTGCCCCATTGTAATCGCTGCTGCGACCAGCTAATTACCTCTGCGGCTCCCCCAGCAGAGGTTCCTTTTCATCAGCGACCATCTCTGGTCGCTGTTGAAAAGGAGACACTGAGCAATATATTGCTCAGTAATATATTGCAAGCAATATATTGCTAGCAATATATCTCCCCCCCCCCCGTGTGTACGCACCTTTAGATGGACAAAACCATGTGCACTGCAGGTGAGGCAGGTGTTACTTGTGCAGGGATAATTAGATTTGGGTGGGGTTTTACACCTGCTTCACCTGCAGTGCACATGGGGGGTTATTCTAGTTCACTCTTTCTGACAAATTCCTTCTTAGATGGACAAAACCATGTGCACTGCAGGTAGGGTTACCACCTAGTCCCTTTAATTCCGGACACATGTTAATTACACAGGTTCTGTGGCAGTTTAAAATCAGGTGAAGTGGAGTCTTGAAGTCAGCCAGCCACAGAACCTGTGTAATTAACATGTGTCCGGAATTAAAGGGACTAGGTGGTAACCCTAACTGCAGGTGGGGCAGATTTAACATGTGCAGAAAGAATTAGATTTGGGTGGGGTTTTACTTCAAAGTGAGATCTATATTGCAGTGTAAAAATAAAGCAGCCAGTATTTACCCTGCACAGAAACAAAATAACTCACCCAAATCTCACCCAAATCTAATTCTCTCTGCACATTTTACATCTGCCCCCCTGCAGTGCACATGGTTTTGTCCATCTAAGAAGGATTTTGTCAGAAAGAGTGAACTAGAATAAGGCCCATGGTTTTGTCCATCTAAGAAATATTTTGTCAGAAAGAGTGAACTAGAATAAGGGCCACAGTCCCTGCTGGAGCCTGCTGAAAAATAGCCCTGCATATAGGGTTACTCCGTACAGTCCGTTAATTGAGACCGGTGCCCGGAGTCCGAAAGAGTGGCTGCCACGGACTATACAGTGTCCATGAATTTATTTATCCCCCCTGCCCGGCCAGCACCGCCTATTACTGAAGCGGGCTGCGGGCAATCCATGCCATCCATCATCCCACACACAGCGACACTGACATACCCCACGTGAGGAAGCCAGGGGAGGGGGTGGTGGCTGCGGAGCAGTGACACATCGGACGGGACCGTCCTCTTCAGTGTCTGTGAAGGACATTCCGCCGCAGCGCTCGCTGGGAGGAGGAGGGAGGCGGGACACAGACACTCATCAGTATCAGATGTCCTTGCTCCGGCTCCTCCTGCGGGCTGCGGTGCTGCATGACACATGAGTGTCTGAGGCAGCGGCTGAGTGCGAGCGGAGTGACTGTGGACTGTCGGACGGTGAGTTACTTGTGGCATAGTTCAGTTTGGCAGTTGTTTGTTGTCCCACTCCGCGGCCGGGCAAAGAGCCAGCAGCAGTACACAGCCAGCCCACACCCGCAGCGCAGTCGGCAGTGCTGTGTCCCCTCCTGCAGTCACACTGTCACCAGTCCCCTTCTGCGCCCCTTTTCTGGTGCCCTGCTCTGACCAGGCCTGGCCTAGTGGCTCTATGCTTTGGGCCCCCATTTATCATTGATCGCATTGTAAAATGCGATCATTTCGGCCGAATGTATTACCTGCTGTGCGCAGGACTCCGAAAGGAGCCTGTCCCTGCGATGCCTGTAGCCGGAAGCCGGGGGGGTCTGCGCATGCGCGGTTATGCGCTGACCCCCCCCCCGCGACCCCGCTGACCGCACTGCCGCTCGGCAGTGCGATATGTAGCCATAGGCTACAATGGGCTATCGCCATATTACAATGGCGATAGCCCAGGGGTGCGATGCGGCCGGCGGCGCTGCAGGAGGGATCGCAGCAGGGATCGGAGATTCCTGCTGCGGTCCCCCTTAATACATCTCAGTGCTACTTAATATTTGCGGTTAACCATCCGTTTTCGGGGATTTAACTGCAAATATTACTTGATAAATGGGCCCCTTAGTCTCTCCACTCTCCAGTCAGGTGGTCACCTGCTGGGTGATGTGCCTGGCCCCAGGCCCCCAGCCCACCTCCCAGGCCCAGCCAGCCCCAGCAGCAGCTACTTTAGACTACTACTTTGGCTGGCCCAATATTATGTGATCACACGCTCCTCCTGCCTGGCCTTACCACTCCCCCTGCCTGGCCTTACCACTCCCCATGCCTGGCCTCACCTCTCACTCCCCCCTTGGCAACGAGAATGTAACCCCTGGCAAAGCATATAACCCCTAGCATAGTGAATGTAACCCCCTGGCACAGAGCATGCTATCCCTGACATTGAGCATGAAATCCTTGGCATTAAGAATGAAACCCGTAGCAACAAGCATGTAGGTAAGCAGCACTTATATGTAGTAGGCTTTATGGCATGTGGTATTATACATAATGGGTATTACAGTGTGTGGCATAATGTGTAATGGGCATTATGGTGTTTGGTATAATGTGTAATGGGCATTACGGTGTTTGGTATAGCGTGTAATGGGCATTACGGTGTGTGGCATAACATAATGGGCATTACAGTGTGTGGCATAATGTGTAATGGTCATTACGATACTGCGATCAGATATGAATAAGGGCCAAAGAGCGACCAGCTTCTAAACCAGATCATGCCACAATTTCCCTTGAACTTCCTATTAGCTTCCCAGACACACAATAGATCTTACAGGGAAAATTTACTAAGATCTAATGGGTACAAACACAAGTATTCGTACCCATTTGATGTAATATACGGCTGGTGAATTAGCATCAGCTAATTTATTATCACCCAATTTTGGCTGATTTGCCATATTTATATTTAGCAAGTTCAGCCGAATTCTGGTGTATGAACATATACACCATCGCTAGAACTCAGCCGTATACGGCCATAGTGCAGGATGCTCCTACCTCCGCAGCCCCCTCCGCCGGTTACCGCAAAGATACTAATCGCATATGCTCTAACGTATGCGATTAGTATAGCAAATGGAAGCTCTTGAGTAAAGAGCTGACCTTTGCGTTGTGGCTGCAATGTGCAGCGGGTCTCCGGCGGCTCCCCCTCTCTCCCTTACCCCGATGCTGCTGCTGCAGCTGGCGGGCTCGCTCCGCCTCTTCCTCTGTGCACCCGGAAGAGGATGTGCACTGTAGGAAGGAGGAGGTCACTGGCCCCGGCTGCACAGCACTGCACTGTGACACAGGTAAGGGGGGTCGGTGGGGGTCGGTGAGGGGCAGCAGGGATCCGTACAGGGTGGCGTGGGTTAGGTTAAGAAGCCCATAGGTGTCTATGCTGCCCATAATGGGCAGCTGGGCTCGCCACGGAATACATATAAAGTAATCCACGTCCCCTCATGGGGCTTGCTACGCTCGTCACGCCTCGGGCTCGGTGGCTCGCTGCGCTCGCCACACTATATAACTTCAACTCCCGTCCAAACAGTCGCAAGAAAAAGATTGTACCACCTTACACACTCTCTCGATTTGGGCTATTGACACAATATATATAAACAAAATTATCATAATGGGCTGGGTTAAGGGCATACCAAAACAAAAAGGCGTGAGCACAGAACCTAAACAAAAGAGATTTCATTTTTTACATCAGTACTGGCTGTGCAGAGAACAGCAGTCTATAAAGATGGGGTACGTGACTACAGTCAGCCGGCAGATACCGCAAACTGACTGTAGTCGTGTACCCCGTCTTTATAGCAGTTTGCATTATCTGTCCATAGTCACCCTTCCAGCTGACTGTAGACGCTTTCCCCCGTCTTTATAGCAGTTTGCCGTATCTGTCCCTAGTCACCCTGCCGGCTGACTAGGGACAGATACGGCGACCTGCTATAAAGATGGGGTGCATGTATATTATTATTATTTATTTATATATACATGGGGAGAGGTGCTGTAGGAGAGATTGTGCAGCTATGGAACGCCCACATGGGAGTTCCAGCTTTGGCAGTATAATCGCAAGAACGGGCAGCATATCGATGGAACGTGCGTACACACTGCACTTTTGTTCCAATATGGGCCCATCCTGTCGGATGAATATTAAACAGCACTGAACCTTCGACCGACCGAGTATGGACGGACAAGACCATTTTTGGCCATTTATCGATCGCACAGCAGGAATCGGGACCCAGCTTAAAAAAGTACCCTTTTATGATATCTCTTTGCATCGTGCGTGCGTCCACCGAATAGCAAATGTTGCTATTCGTCGTATCAATCTGAATCATCCCCACGATCCGTATTATCAGCATATTATTGGAGCAGGCTTGTTGCTGAAGTGTTTGCTCTCAGTCGTTTAGTTTCTAAAATCTGCACCTGCCATAAGGCTAAGTGCGGATTTCAGTGGTGCGGCCTATGGACACACAAGGCGGTATTAAAGCGTCTGCACCAAGTTGCAGGCGGAGAACCACATCTGCATCAACCTCGGAATTAGACCCTCTATCTCTGTGTCGGTGGGTACAGGTCTGGGAGGGGGTGCGCTGATTAGAGTCATGCATTCTGTACTGATTCATTGTTGCTTTTTTTGTTTGTTTTCTTGAAGAACATAAAAAAGATGCGAAGAAATGATATAAAAGTGTCTGTGCGAGAGAATATCACTCAGCTGTAATAAAATAAATGACAACAATGTTTTTTGTTTTGTTTTCATTTTACTTGGCAAGTGCTATTGTTGGATCTCCGTTCCTTCCGCGTGGTTCTCCCTTCACTGATTATAGTGGTGATTAATGAGGGTAATTATAATATTGTTGGAGGCTGATTGTTCTGTGACAGATATTTCAACTATTTCAATATGTAAGAAAGTAACTATTTTAGGCATGACTGATATTTCTGAGCTTTATGCAGAGCCGGATTAAGGGGGGGAGCAGGGGTCAGTATCCTTAGGCCCCCCTCTCTTAGGGGCCCCCATGGCAAGAGCTGCTTTACTCCTCTCACTCATTTCTAGCCTCCGCCGCCAGCACTGCTCTCCTGGCTGCAACGGAGCAGATGCTGCAGATTGCCTGAATTGGTCCATGCGCTGCCCAAGAGGCAGGGCAGACATCAGGGTGGTATGGACGGGACTGCAGTCCAGACAGACAGTGGACACATCTCTGACACTGCAGGTAAGATTGTTTCCAGCAGCAGCCATGGGGTCATGTGGATGCTGTGAGTGAGAGAGACCAGCAGCTGTAGACCATAAGCCCCTCTGCAAGCACTCACCAGGCCACCGTGCATGAGACTGGCTGGAGGCTGCTGCAGCGGACTAGGGATGGCCATTGGTGCCTTTGGCAAAATTGCAACAGGCCGTAAAACTATGCAATAGGTGACCATCGATAGTTTTACATATCAATTGGTTATCTATTATGTTTGAGTGATTGGCCTGTGGGCCAATCAAAACACGTGGGCGGAGCTTCGTGGGTGTTGGGGGCAGAGCTATGCTTTGATAAGAAAAAAAAAGAAAAACATTGGGTTTGCTGTGCCATCGATGTAGGGAAACCATCTTGTTCTCCCCCATCGATGGCAAAAGTATTGAACATTGACCATAAACCATCAATGATTTTGAATCATCGATGGTCGATGGCCATGCCTACTGCAGACCATTCTCTTGCTCTCTGCAGCTTGGGGCCCTCCCCCGATGGTGCTTCTTCCCGGCACCGCTCAGCACTGGCCCCCCGGGCTCAATCCGGCCCTGGCTTTATGTCATGTCTGTTGAATACATTACTATTGAGCGCTCCACCATCTCTGTTTTCTTTATGTCATACTTACCTACCCTCCTGGGATGGCCGGGAGGGTGCCAAAAATCTGGTCCCCCTCCCAGCCCCCCGGAAGGATGGGCAAGCCTCCCACATTTAGCGGGCCCCTACATCAGCTCCCACTCCCTCTGCCGTTGAAATACTGGCATTTGCAGCTCTTTGGGGATGAGGTGGAGCTAAAATGACGATTATAGTGTCAATTACTACCCCCCCCTCCTTCACCCCGAAGAGCCTGGAATCACCGCATTTAAAGGGAAAAGGGCGTGGCTTACTGACAACAAGCCCCGCCCACACCCACCCCGGAAAAGCTGCTTGTCCCGGAGAGGAGAACTTTAAGGTAGGCAAGTATGCCTCATGTATGTATAATGTTTGATTGTAAGCAGGGCTATTTTTCAGCAGGCTCCAGCAGGAACTGAGGCCCTTATTCTAGTTCACTCTTTCTGACAAAATATTTCTTAGATGGACAAAACCATGTGCACTGCAGGTGAGGCAGGTGTAAAACCCCACCCAAATCTAGTTATCTCTGCACAAGTAACACCTGCCTCACCTGCAGTGCACATGGTTTTGTCCATCTAAGAAATATTTTCCAGAAAGAGTGAACTAGAATAAGGGCCACAGTTCCTGCTGGAGCCTACTGAAAAATAGCCCTGATTGTAAGTATATCAGATATTGCTAATAACATTGTTAACTCCTCTTTGGATTCAGAAGGAGTAAGGCCGGTTTCACACACTCCGGCTCCTGCCGGACGGTGAAATCCCGCACGGCCAGGGAGCCGTGCCGCACACATTAGTTGTGAATGGACACTATTGTGTCCATTCACACGGAAAGTCCACGACCCGGCCGCACGGTTGCAGCCGGATCCCGCCACTGGAAGGGACGGCTGCCGGGCTGTGGCCATCCCCTCCATGATAAACTAGTATGTGCGGCACGGCTGCCTGGCCGTGCGGGATTTCACCGTCCGGCAGCAGCCGGAGTGTGTGAAACCGGCCTAAATATACAAATGCTTCTAAACATTAAAAGAGGGGGGGCCAGATGCACTAAGCTTCAAAAGTGATAAAATGGAGAGTGATAAACAACCAGCCAATCAGCTCCTGCCTGACATTTTTCAAACATAGTCTGTGACATGGCAGGTAGGAGCTGATTGGCTGGTTATTTATCACTCTCCATTTTATCACTTTTGAAGCTTAGTGCATCTGGCCCGGGGTGTTGCCGATAGCAACCAATCAGATTTTGTCTGTTCTATCATTTCTCTAATGCATCTTGCATGATTGACCGAATCTGATTGGTTGCTATGGGCAACATCAAGTATTTTCATTTATAGAAGCTTTAGTACCCTATAAAGTCAGTTCTCTGCTGACCAATATTGGAATGTGTATTTCCTTGGGGTTTCAATAAAAACATTGATTTAAAAATGACAAAAATGTTTTATGTTGTGATAAGTTCCCACCCCCTGAAATCCATGAACAGTGAGAGATTCATCAAAGCTTGGATCACGATAAGCAACAACTTAAAACCTTCTACTGTAACGGATATGTTACAGGGCGGTGTTTGAAAAATGACAGTTATGAGCTGAATGGTTGGTGCTTTATCTCTCTCCGAGGTTGATAAATCTCTCCCGTGGATTGGCTGATATGTTCTCCTTCATCTGCAAAAATATTCTGTTTCTTTCGTGTCCTCTTCAAAAGATATGACAGACACCTTCCACGCTGGCGATTGTGACTGGGCATACTCGTAGTTACGTAACCCTGCGCTCCAAAGGCGGATTTTCCACACAAGGGTATCTAGGCGCCTGCCTAGGGCCCAGTAGTTCCAAAAAGGCCCCATAAAGATATCATGGTCGTCCAAAATGTTTCCAGAGAAGTATTGCACGACTACCGCGTGATGTTATGGCATCGCATGGACCGGCTCACACTTCCAAAGTCCCTTTGATGTTCTTTGATAGGATAAAAAAATTCTCGGACACAAAATAGTCTTATTCACTGTATGTGGGCAGCACTGGCGTAACTATAGCACCGCAGCCCCCGCCACCGCGGGGGGGCGCTGTGCATATGGGGGCGCCGGGGGCTGCGGTGCTATAGTTACACCTCCCCCCAATCCCCCGCAGGCTTACCTATTTCGCTGGTCCCGGCGGCTCCGTTCTTCTGCTAAGGACCACCACAAAATGGCCGCCCCCATATAGCACACAGTTCTCTGAAACTGTCTGCTGTATGGGGGCGGCCATTTTGTGGTGGTCCTCAGCAGAAGAACGGAGCCGCCGGGACCAGCGCGAAAGGTAAGGCTGCGGGGGATTGGGGGGGTTTGAATGGGCGGCGGGGGGCCCCCCCCCCCTAATGGCGGGGGGCGCCCAAAACGTAGCTACGCCGCTGGTGGGCAGTCAGGTTACTTTAAATGTGACACAGATATTAAGCCTACTTCCAAAGGAGTACGTAGCTAAGAGGGTACTCTGCGATCAGCAGCAAATATATATGGGGTTATTCTGGTTCACTCCTTCTGGAAAATTCCTTCTCAACTGGACAAAACCATGTGCACTGCAGGTGGGGCAGATGTAACTTGTGCAGAGAGAATTAGATTTAGGTGGGGTTTTACTTCATAGTGAGATCTATATTGCAGTGTAAAAATAAAGCAGTCAGTATTTACCCTGCACAGAAGCAAAATAACTCCCCCAAATCTAACTCTCTCTGCACAAGTTACATCTACCCCCCCTGCAGTGCAGCATGGTTTTGTCCATTTAAGAAGTAATTTGTCAGAAGGAGTGAACCAAAGTAACTCCCATAATAGTGCTATGGATTGTGTGAGGAGGGCCCCAAACCGGTATCTTGCTTAGGGGCCCCATGAGGTCTGAATCCGCCTCTGGCGGCCTTGTGATATGTGCACAGTTTGGGTCTCCTGAATTAGCACATCTGGAATAATAGTCACACGTCTTAGATCTCAGTGTGAGGCAGGAGAGCGGATGGACACAGGTTTCGCTGCTCTCTGTGAATGTTGGGGATGATGATGATGTCATTGTAAATTTCCTAGGCACACTTGAGCAACTTGCAGTATTTGACCACTTTATGGCCTAAATTCATACAGAAACCAGGGCCGTGGCCGTGCATCCTAGCTATCCACAGCTCGCTATGGAAAAATAATCACTTTGATGAGGGGTGTGGATCGTATTGTCGACCAGACTTAGGTTGACAGTCATTAGGTCGACACCGTTGGGTCGACAAGCAACTAGGTCGACAGGGTTCTAGGTCGACATGGGTGAAGATCGACAGGTGTCTAGCTTGTTAATGGCGATTAAATATGACCAGAGAGACAATAAGTGAAAAGCGCTGGTTACGTAATAAGTCCGCAACCAACGTACCCTTTATACCTAACTACGTGCGTACAAAGCGTAGCGCAGCGTAGTGTACCTTTTTATATTATGTATACAGAGAACCAGTACCTTAATCAGAGATTCCTTCGCAGTATTTTGTCTCTAATCTGCGAATGTACCTTATCGGACAGTGTCCGTAATATACCTTGTCGCTATTATGCGAATAAACAGACACGACCACTGTATAGAAATAAGGAGATAAGAACTCCGTAAAAAGGTTGTATTTAAGTCCCTAATGGACAAAAGGGGGTTACAGAAATAAGAATAAACAGGTATAACAAGTAATACAATATACTAACAATGAATACTAAACAGACTCTGCTAAGGGGAAAGAAAACAGATACAAGACACAATCAGCCAATCAATACAATAAGGATAAATACCGTTAATGCAACCGTTACCGTTCTCATCAAATATGCGAAGTGTAGTCCGGTCAGAGCTCACTATCGTTCAGGGATGAACTATAGTCCGGTGGTCAGGTCAGGGAAAGGTAGATGTGCCGAAGAGACTTTGGCTGCTCTGGGTCGCCTATCCTATAGGGTCAGAAAGGGGAGGTCAAAGGCCGTTCTCATTGGTCAGGGGTCGAATGTCAGGTCAGCTGTGATTGGGGGGTTAGCTGATACACCTGGTTTGGCTAGGTCCAGGGGAGTGAACTTTAAGAGTCCTTTGTTCGGTGGTTTCGGCGTCAACAGTGATAAGAACTGGTTTCATCTGGATTTCTTTGTTACATTCTTTCAACAGAAACTGTCCCTGAGTTATGGATTTTGTCCATAACTATCGGGCAGTGTATATTGCGAAATATTCGCAATGACCGGAATACTTCGCATAATGAACTGAACGGAACTAAACACGATACAGACAGATGTATGCAGGGCTAACTAAGCTATGTGTGGCGTTCTAAACCTTTAACTATATTTTACTTAGTGTCAGTATGTATTTATGAATTTATGTGTGATAGTATGGTTACTCTTCTGGTCCACTTTGCCACGCATACTCGGGTATGGAAACTTTATTTGCGCAACTCTGCGAACCAAAATGGCGGCCATACTATCCTAAAATGGCGTGTGTGTAACTCGACTTCCATAGTCCACCCTTTAACAGTAATTATAAAACTGTTATAATACAAAACATTTCACACGACAATACAGAAATTCATAATCCTAACAGAGAAATTGGGATACATGAATTAAACATATAAGGGGAGTAAACCATCTGCTCTCGGCCGATCCAGGATCATGGATAAACGATGGGCCGCATTTATCGAACAACCTACTCAGGGTCACGAAGGATAATGTACAATTTTGGGATAAAAATAAAAACAGGGGTGGTTACAACATATACACGTTCACAAATATGGTTTCTTTAAAGGGAGGTGGTTTCGATTTTAGGGTCATATACCAAACCCTGGTCTTCCTCTGTATCTCTCGTTCTTACACTCATGATTTCGGTACGTTTTGTCTTTCCCCGGGTCACCACCTTTAAACATTTGAACAATAGCACAAAGACTATGATGGCACCACCGATACAGAGAAGGAGTTTTCCTATGCTAGCTATGATCCCTTGCGCCCATTCTCCTAAACCAGAGAACCAGTGCATTGGATTCAACCAGGAGGTCCATTCACTAACTTTGTTACCTATTTCTGCCAGGCTGATATTATGTTCCCTTCTAAATTCCCATTTAAGCTGAAGAATCTCATCCATCCGATGATCGATGATTTCTTCTGGGTCTTCAGTATTGTTGGTGATATATGTACAACATTTCACCCCAAACTGTGTAGAGAGGGTGACGCAATATCCTCCTGTCATGGCCGTCAGATAGTTCAGCACCATCCGATGTTGGACTAGCTCTCTTTTATATGCTTGCAACTCCTTCCCAGTGTATCTAAAGGTGTCATCATAAATCTCTGTGATGTTATCTACCAAGCTAGCTAATGCTTGTATATATTTGAAATTTATGACTCCTCTGGCGGTATGGGTGATATCTAAAGCAATGAGGAGTTGGATACCGAACGACTCGTGTATCATTTCAGAAGCTAGGGGTTCTTTCTTGATTGTTAAATCCCTTTTATGGATTTGATCATAATGGGTATGAGTGTAAGGAGGAGGTATACCTCTGTGTATGCCCACCATCTCATCATGTGTGAGGGTCATCACTTCAGGTAACACTCTGCCTAGATAACAAATACCAACGTAGTTCATGGAGAGCCATTTGTACGCCCTCCTACCACAAATATAATAAACATCGTCAGGGAGAAAATAAGGGACAGAGTATTTCATGATCTTGTCACACATTATCCATAAGAACATCCCCGTCCCCTGTTCCCTGACTTGTTCCTCACAGATTTCTGGCTGTAGGGTTACATTACAGTAGCCGGCTGATACTCTGCCGGCCATCATTTTACTTCTCTTCACCGTGTAGACATATTTATAGTGTCTCCCACTGGTTTGGATTTTTAACAACAATTCTTTATCAATAGGCTCTCCATCTGGACGCTGGGAGTAAGTTATTGTCTGGTTATGCCATGTCACTTCCCAAGTACCAATCGCTCTGGAACTCGAGAAGTTCATGCATACCAGGGATTTATCCACTTGGTATGGGTGTAATCTAAGACTAGGGGACCTGGTATACAGGTATCTCTTATCCAATGGCCTCCCCTTATTTAATACGCTTATCTCTGAAATATTAAGCGGGTATGGGACTAGGCCTACACTACTCCTTTTATGTAGCACTTGTGAACACACCCAGCATTCTGTTTGGTTTAAGACCTTACCCACTAGTGAGTGGTAATCACTCAAGGGATGTCGGCCGGTAGTTGCCTTACTTGTCGACTGACATCGCTGGATGCATTCTTCTTCCATTTTAGGTTGACAATATTTACAGACACAGTACTCACCAGACAATAACTCATCACATAGCCCTTGAACTACGTTTCCCTCATACCTTTTACCTTCTCCTGTCATGGGCAAAGTGTCAAGCTGGTTTAGGGATTCTACCTCACCCTTATCTGGGTCCATTATTACACTGTCAGAACTCCGCTCCGATCGCTCTAGAATGTGGCAGCCACCGAGTATCTTGGGATGAAGAAAAGAACACAGAAAGAAGTCAAAGAAATATATGCATAACTGTGAACCTGTTGCTTGGAGTCCTTCCATCATCTCTACCCAGGAGACTTTTATTTTGCTCTGCTCTGGGACCTTTGTTCGCTCAGGTTGCTCGACCTTGGCTGCTTCTCAGTGTTCCCGAAACAATGCTTCTAGCGACACTTCTTCTCTCTCGCTCTCTGCACACTGGGACTCTGGGTTACTGGCTTTCTTGCAGTGGGACGAATGTATCCAAGTCTCTCTCTCTGCGACTTTAATTGATGTAGTGCTGGTCAACAAAACTTGGTACGGTCCTTCCCAACGGTCTATCAAACAACCTGAGCGTAAAAAATTTCGGATCATAACAAAATCTCCTGGTTTAAGATTATGACAATTCTCTGTAGGCATATCAGGGTTCAGTAACTTCAGATGCTTTTGTTGCTCCCTTAGCTGTTTGTTTAGCTTTAGGATATACTGTACAGTTAGCTCATTGTTACATTTGAGATCATCCTGTGGGTCTATCATGATGTGTGGCTGCCGACCAAACAATATCTCGAAGGGGGACAAGTTGAGCGGAGTCCTGGGAGTGGTCCTAATGCTATACAGCACAATAGGCAATGCCTCTGGCCATAACAACCCTGTTTCAGCCATAACTTTACCCAATTTGTTCTTAATAGTACCATTCATTCTCTCAACTTTGGCGCTCGCCTGGGGACGATATGGAGTATGAAGTTTACTATTAATCCCCAGGAGTTTACACATGATTTGGAAGACCTCTCCTGTGAAATGAGTGCCTCTGTCACTCTCAATGACCTTTGGGATACCATACCTACAGACAAACTCCTGACATATTTTCTTTGCTGTAAAGGTAGCAGTGTTGGAGGCAGCGGGGAAAGCCTCCACCCAGCTGGAAAACATGTCAACACAAACTAATACATATTTCAAATTTCTACAGGGTGGTAACTGTATGAAGTCGATTTGTATTACCTGGAAAGGGCCTTCTGTAGGAGGGATGTGGGATGGCTCTGTTGGGATGGCTTTTCCAACGTTCTTCCTCAAACAGGTGAGGCATGACATTGCCACTCTACCTGCTTGAGAAGCGAACCCTGGTGCACACCAGTAGGCCTTTACCAGCTTGCACATACCTTCCTTCCCAAGATGTGTCAGCCCATGGGCCGCCTCGGCTAGACTAGGAAGGTATGCCCTGGGGGCCACTGGTTTCCCGTGTCCATCTCTCCAAAGTCCGGTAGACTCTTGGCCACATCCCTTCGACTTCCATACTGCTCTTTCCTGTGGGGAACACAAATTCTGCATGTCTATCAGTTTGGATGTGGATACCATGTTCAGTGTACAAAGGTTGGTGGGATGGGTGAAAATATTTACAGGGCATGCGGCCCTTTTCGCTGCCTCATCAGCGCGGCTGTTACCAAGTGACACCGGGTCCTTCTCTGATGTGTGAGCTTTGCACTTGATAACAGCCACTCTGTCTGGAAGCTGAATAGCTCCCAGAAGTCTCCTAATATATGTCGCATGCGCCACTGGTGTGCCAGCCGCCGTCATGAAATTTCGGAGGCGCCATAGGGCTCCAAAATCATGGACTACTCCGAAAGCATATCTGGAGTCGGTATATATGTTGACTGATTTTCCTTGGGCCAGTTCACATGCTCTGGTCAGTGCCACCAGTTCCGCTACTTGTGCTGAGTGAGGTGGTCCCAAGGGTTCAGCTTCCACAATACCTTCTCCATCTACTACCGCGTAGCCTGTGCACAGCTCTCCCGTGTCCGTCTGTCTATGACAGCTACCATCTGTGAATAAGGTTATGTCTACCTCACTTAATGGGCTGTCGCTTATGTCAGGACGTGCTGTGAAGGTCTGATTCAGGTAGGACATGCAATCATGTTTGTCCTCACTCTCACTAAACTCTGCTTTACCATATTCAGCAACATTCCCATCACCCTCCACCCTTTGTGCCTTGGCAGGCACATGAGGAAGGAATGTGGCTGGGTTTAGTGTGTTGCATCTTTTGATGGTAATATTTACTGGGGCCATCAGCGCCAGTTCCCACTTAGTGAACCGTGCTGAGGACACATGACGTGTTTGGGCAGAATTTAGGAGGGCAGAGACAGCATGGGGAGCATGAACAGTTAAATCGTGTCCCAACACTACGTCCTCACTCTTACTTACTAGTTGTGCTATTGCAGCCACACTTCGTAAGCAAGTTGGGAGTGAGCGTGCTACTGTGTCCAGCTGGCCACTGTAGTACGCTATTGGTCGGTTGGCATCACCATGTTTTTGTACAAGTACTCCTGCCGCACACCCACCTGATTCAGTTCCGTACAGTTCAAAGGGTTTCCCATAATCTGGCATTCCCAGTGCTGGGGCCTTTGTTAGGCTCACCTTTAGTTCCTCGAAAGCCAGCTCAGATTCCTCAGTATGAGAGACCCGATCTGGCTTAGTTGAGGAAACCATCTCTTGTAGTGGTAATGCCAGAATAGAGAATCCTGGGATCCAATTGCGACAGTATCCACACATGCCTAGGAACGTACGGATCTGATGCTGGGTCTGTGGCAGTACCATGTTCTGAATCGCTTGGATTCTGTCGTCGGTGAGGTGTCTCAGCCCTTGGGTAAGGCAGTGGCCCAGATACTTAACCCTGGTCTGGCATAATTGCAGCTTATCCTTTGATACTTTATGTCCTGTCTCTGAGAGATGCATCAGCAGCTGTCTAGTGTCATCCACTGATGACTCCAGTGACTCAGAACACAACAATAAGTCATCAACATATTGTATCAGTATCGAACCACTCATGGGTTGAAAGGATTGTAAACAATCATGCAAGGCCTGGGAGAAGATGCTGGGGCTGTCTATGAATCCTTGGGGGAGTCGTGTCCAGGTATACTGTACTCCTCTGTAAGTAAAGGCGAACAGATACTGGCTGTCAGGGTGCAAAGGGACGGAGAAGAACGCTGAACACAAATCAATGACTGTGAAATGAGTACAGTGAGGTGGGATTTGCATTAGGATGACAGCTGGGTTTGGCACTACGGGGAACTGGCTCTCAACTACTTTGTTTACCCCTCTTAAATCCTGCACTAGTCTGTAGCCCCTCCCCCCGCTCTTTTTTCACAGGAAAGATGGGACTATTGGCCGTGCTGGAAGTTCTAACTAGGATTTCCTGTTGGAGCAATCGTTGGATCACTGGGAATACTCCTAGCTCAACTTCAGGTTTTAAAGGGTACTGCGGTATTTTTGGGGCTATCCTGCCTTCTTTTAAGCGGATTTCTACTGGAGCTACATTTGCCATTAGCCCAGCGTCTTGTCCATCTTTAGTCCAAAGGGAACCCGGTATTTGTGCTGTAATTTCAGCTACCCTAGATGGATTTGATTCTACAACAGTGGAATACAACATTAGCCTCTGAGGACTGTCCAGCATATCTTGCACTTCTTGTGTAAGATTTTTAGGAGTGTCTAGAAATACCCCATCGGGGGTGCAATAGATGACACATCCCATTTTGCATAGTAAATCTCTACCCAGGAGGTTAGTCGGGGCCGCTGCAGCCAACAGGAAAGAATGTTTGGTATGCAAAGGCCCGATTGTAACCTCCGCTGGTTTCGTCAGTGGGTAATGTTGTATTTTTCCTGTTACCCCAATTGCCGCTACTGATTGGTTAGTGAAACCCAAGTGAAGAGGAGTGTTGAGAACAGATCTGGCCGCCCCTGTATCAACCAAAAAGGTTTGCCTTACTCCAGCTATATCAACCTTCACCTGAGGTTCCTCTCTAAGGTGTTGAGTTAATCTAACTGGCTGTAGGATACAGGTATGACCTGTTTTCTATTGTCTGACCTGGGTTGCCCTTAGCACAGTGTCAGCCATCAGATGGGGAGGAGGCATGTTGCGTGACCTGTCTGTCTCCTCCCATTGTCTAGGGGCTGGGTATCTCCGTGTCTCACCTTTGTGAGATTCCCATTCTCGCTTATGTGTCTGATAACTCCTGTGGTTTCCTAACCTACAATGAGCTGCAATGTGTCCCTCCTTATTGCAGTTGTAACAGATAATTGGCTTTCTACCTGTGTCCCTGGTGTTTCGTTGGTATGCAGCTTTGTTTGGGGCATTAGTAAGGGCTTGGATGCTAACCATCATCAGTTTGTCAGTTTGCAGTTCCCTGTGCTTCTTAATGTTGCGGTCATGGTCCACAGCAGATTCCCGTAGGGCATCCACTGTCATTCCACGCCAATTTGGAAAAGAAGTTTGGACTCTGGCTCTCAGGTTTTCCCTAAGCCCTTCCACCAGCACAGAGACAATCATCTCCCTCAGGTGGGGGTCGTCCTTAGGCTCGGAGACACCAGTGTACTTTGATACCTCCAGTAAGGCTTTTGTAAAATAATCAGCAGCAGTTTCGCCATCTTTCTGTTTGATGGTGAAAATCTTGCTGTATTCTACTGCTGCAGGAAAATACACTCCCAACTGTAAGTTAATCAGGCGTATATTCTCCTGGTTGATCTCATCATTTATCTCCTTGTCCACTTTCAATCCACTATCCTGAATGAATTTCGGGATGTCAATGTGAGTGGGGAGACAGGCCCTCAACATGATTCTCCAATCCTTGTTGGTGGGCTCATCAGAGTTTCCTAGATCCCTTACAAATTTCCGGCACAATGCCAGATCTTTCCTTGGGTCAGGGAAATCTGTAATGATGGACCGCAGCTCTAACCGTGTCCATGGGTTTAGCATGGTCATCTTTCTGGTAGGTATCACACCCTCTCTGTCTGCCTTACCATAGGGAACCTCCAGTGTGCGCATAGGATATGTTTGTACCACATTCGCATTACTGGGACCTGCTTGGGAGTCATTTGTGTCTGTGCTGTGTGGTGCATCATTACCTGAGTCCAATACTATGCTGTTGGCATCAGCCGTCTCCTCCTCCTGTGCTGGGGCCTCAACAGCGGGTTGAGCTTTTCCCTCAATCATATTAATTGCATGAGAGACGGCCAGTGCCAACAGCTGCTCGTTTTCCTCTTGGGTTTTCTTGTAAGGGGATAAGACAGGGTACAGGTTAGCAACGGATACATTATTACTTATACCTTTCTTATGAGTCATTATCCCCTTCGGCACATATGGGGGTGGGGGAGCTGATTCTATTATGGCAGCGGTTGCATTTATATTTTGGCTGATTGTGTCAGGTATTGCCAGACCTCTGCTTCCCCATTGTTCCTGTCCTTCCTTCTGCCACAATTTAAGAATATCTATATGCTTCACTCTCTCCTTACGACTGGAGAGTAGGCATATTTCATCTTTTACTGCTGATAAGATTTCCGGATCGAAGCTACCAACACTGGGAAATTCTAACTTGCTGCCTTGTGTCATTTTTCTCCATTTATTTTGGTAAACAACTGCGAGTTCACCGTGCTTCCTGCACATAATAAAAGCAGCCGATCCTTTTGGCCGGCTTGCTTCCTCCCTAACATGCACGTTATCACAGCGTGACCCGTTATTACCCATAATTACAGGAATAAACGTTCACAGCTTAATAGATATCGGTGGGTTATTACTTATCTGAGAGCTCCCCAAACACTCACTTCTACAGCTTCCTAGAACATCCCACAGTCAAGCAGGTGCGAAGGATACGAGGTACGATACTCAATCACCAAGTCTTTCAACTAGCAGCGAACTTCTAGCCAACTTGCTTGGTGCGGCACAATTTTTCCAGGGTATAACAAACTTGTTTTCCTATACCCCCAAAAATCGGATTTCTAAAGTAGCTAATCGGAAACAAGTGCGTTCCGATGTATCTTCTTGTACCCTCCTAGCGGAATCAATTCCACTGAAGGGGCAGTTCCTATGGGCACGTCGTCACGTGAACCCTGTCCTACCTGGACTGTCCTACTCTGGACTACACTGCGCTTGAGTCGTGTCGTCACACACCCGTTCGCCTCAGTTATTTTTCACACTGGGCGCTGGTTACACCTTGGTCTTATGCATATATTTGAAATATTTCTGTACAGAAAATCTTCCCAGGCCGGTAGCTTTTCACTAGATACTTATGCAGGTATAAATCCCTTATAATACGCTATAGGAATCTATTAAAATAATGCTTGAGTTGCTTGCTTAATGAGAAAATGAACAAAAAGAAAAAAAACTTATTTTCTCTTTATTTAATCACCACCTTATCCACAGTATATTGCTATACTGTTTAAATAAAGCTAGTGGTTCAATACTGTTCACCTTTGAGTTCCTATGTGTGCTGCATGTGCAGTACCAATGAACAGCCACGTGTGTACATGCGCTGTTCACAGGCCGCCGATGAATCGGCCACCCACGTGTTCTATAGTGTATTTGCAAGGTTGCACTCGGGTTTCGCTATACGCAGTAATTGCGCCTAAATGTGGAATAAATCCCTTAACTCCGTCCGAAAGTTACGTATCAAGATGCGAAATAAATCCCGCACTTAATCCGTAAATCACGTACAAAGATGCGAAAATTTCCCGATATGGGCACGTGCGCGCGCACCTTGCGTAATACACAATAGACGCTTTACGTTACTGCAAAAAGGCCCAGGGCTTGTCGCCACGTGGCGGAGTCTCTGGTTTTGCAGTAACTAACAATAAAAGTTATAGTTTTGCACAGAGGGGATCCTCTATGTACTATAATAAACACAGACTCCACGTGTGCGAACCTTATCGCACGTGGTACATATACTGTAATAAACAAGCAACTCAAGACACTATACCCCGTTAAACTACTTGTGGCAGGCAGAAGTACAGTTTACTAAACACTTAGGTATGATATGCTTTAAAACACGTGGCTTTCACTTATTGTACTCCGGGTTCAGCGCTAGCACTTCCCGAACCCCGCACCGCCGCGGACTCGGCCTATCCAGCAATGGAAACAAATAAATACTTCCACCCTTTTGCTGGTATAGGTCGGGTCGCACGCCTGGTACTGAGTTCTGGAATGTGGAGCGGACGGACGTGCCCCCAATTGTTAATGGCGATTAAATATGACCAGAGAGACAATAAGTGAAAAGCGCTGGTTACGTAATAAGTCCGCAACCAACGTACCCTTTATACCTAACTACGTGCGAACAAAGCGTAGCGCAGCGTAGCGTACCTTTTATTGTATTATGTACACCAAGAACCAATACCTTAATCAGAGATTCCTTCGCAGTAATTTGTCTCTAATCTGCGAATATACCTTATCGGACAGTGTCCGTAATATATACCTTGTCGCTATTATGCGAATAAACAGACACGACCACTGTATAGAAATAAGGAGATAAGAACTCCGTAAAAAGTTTGTATTTAAGTCCCTAATGGACAAAAGGGGGTTACAGAAATAAGAATAAACAGGTATAACAAGTAATACAATATACTAACAATGAATACTAAACAGACTCTGCTAAGGGGAAAGAAAACAGATACAAGACACAATCAGCCAATCAATACAATAAGGATAAATACCGTTAATGCAACCGTTACCGTTCTCATCAAATATGCGAAGTGTAGTCCGGTCAGAGCTCACTATCGTTCAGGGATGAACTATAGTCCGTTGGTCAGGTCAGGGAAAGGTAGATGTGCCGAAGAGACTTTGGCTGCTCTGGGTCGCCTATCTTATAGGGTCAGAAAGGGGAGGTCAAAGGCCGTTCTCATTGGTCAGGGGTCGAATGTCAGGTCAGCTGTGATTGGGGGGGTAAGCTGATACACCTGGTTTGGCTAGGTCCAGGGGAGTGAACTTTAAGAGTCCTTTGTTCGGTGGTTTCGGCGTCAGCAGTGATAAGAACTGGTTTCATCTGGATTTCTTTGTTACATTCTTTCAACAGAAACTGTCCCTGAGTTATGGATTTTGTCCATAACTATCGGGCAGTGTATATTGCGAAATATTCGCAATGACCGGAATACTTCGCATAATGAACCGAACGGAACGGTACTAAACACGATACAGACAGATGTATGCAGGGCTAACTAAGCTATGTGTGGCGTTCTAAACCTTTAACTATATTTTACTTAGTGTCAGTATGTATTTATGAATTTATGTGTGATAGTATGGTTACTCTTCTGGTCCACTTTGCCACGCATACTCGGGTATGGAAACTTTATTTGCGCAACTCTGCGAACCAAAATGGCGGCCATACTATCCTAAAATGGCGTGTGTGTAACTCGACTTCCATAAGCTCGACATGGGACAAGGTCGACATGGGTTTAGGTCGACAAATGCGTTAGGTCGACATTGGTTAGGTCGACAGGTCACGAGGTCGACATGGGTTTTTTTCAGGGGTTTTTTGCCGAATGTCAACACAGTCGACATGGACACAGTTGGAAGTCAACCGCAGCCCCTCGCATCACTCGCTATGCTTCGGGCACTATTTTATTCTCCCACCACGCCCTAGTGGATGGTAGGGCATGAAATACCGCCTGTCGGCACATGTCGGCTCAAAAAACAGTGAAATAACCCATGTCGACCTATCCATTGCACCACCGTACACACTAAATGATCCGTGCTATGACGTTGTGATGTATGTAAAATACACTGGGGGAAATGTATTATTCTAGTTCTATTTAACATAGGGTGTTGCTATGGGAAACCAATCAGATACTATTTATTATCTTCTAGAAGGTGCTAAATAAATGAGAAGTCGATACTGATTGGTTGCCCTTAGCAACACCCCATCTAAATAAATTTAGAATCTGTAGAATTGTCCTGTTGGGCTTGCAGCACATCCAATGGGAAAATTCGATGGATCCGGGCATACTCCCTATGTGATGTGCATGATATAGCATTCCGATATGCAGCGTAATTGGTCATATCATTTGTACCCAGTGTTAAGGGCTTATTTATTAAACCTAGAACCCTGCTGAAACGTATGTTTCTGCATGGCTTAGGTAATTTTAGAATAAAATACTTAATAAATGCCTGTGGTAGAGAGACTAATGCTGCAGACTGCGGTCCCCATAATTCTCTCCAGGGTCTGTGGTTTGGCCCAAACGATCAAGAGACAAATATATGAGATGGAGCTAGCCGCTGGGTCTCTATAGGGAGGGCATCACCAGGCTGCTGTCAGAAACCCCTTGGGCCTGGGTTGGCCAGAATGGGCAGGGCCCCCCACTCCCCCTGCAGCCCTCACAACTTCAGGATCTGGGTGTCAGTTGCGGGTTTAGGGCTGGACATAAGCTGGCACATCAAGGAAGCAGCAGAACAAGGAAGGAACCCAGAGAGACAGCACCGGTTGTTTTTCAAATTTGGAGTTAGCCGTTAGCCAAATGCAGTGAAACCTTGTGATTGGCTCGCAGCTGGGTCCAAATTCAAAATGCCACTGGTGCTGGCCCTCTATGACAGACTGTGGTAAGTCACTGTGTTTTGAAAATGACAGTTAGTAGCTGGTTAGTTGGCTCTCACTTTATCTCCATCCACTTATCTATCTCCAAGGCTTAATAGACCATATAGGGAAGGCATTCCCCATATAAACCAATCAGCTTTTAACTGACTTTTAATTGCTAGATATATGCAAACTGGAATGTGTTTGGTTGCTATGGAAACTTCTGTACTTTATCTTCCCCCGAAAGTTTGATACTTCTCCTAGAGATGAGTGGCGGGCACTTTTTCTGGTTTTGGATCTGGATCTCCCTTCGTGTTTTGGATCTGGATTGGTTTTGGCAAAACCACCCTTGCAGGTTTTGGTTTTGGATCTGGATTTTTTTTTTTTTTGGAAAAAAAATGCTAAAATAACAGATTTTGGGTCTGTTTTTGCCCCTAAAGTATTATTAACCTCAATAACATTAATTTCCACTCATTTCTAGTAAATTTTGATCACTTCATATAATCCGTCACACTGGACACTGGATATAGTCCGTCACACTGGACACTGGATATAGTCCGTCACACTGGACACTGGATATAGTCCGTCACACTGGACACTAGATATATGCCATCACACTGGACACAGCCCGTTACACTGGACACTGGATACAGCCCGTCACCCTGGACACAGTCCCTGGAAATTGGACACAGCCCCTGGACACTGGACACAGCCCCTATCACACTGGACACAGCCCCTTGTATTATGGACACTGCAGCCCCTGTACACTGAATGTACAGTCAGCAGCACTGCAGCCCCTGCGTGTGAGCACTGCAGCACCTAGTTTACAACAAAATAAAAAATCAGTCACTAAATAAATCACAGCACGGGGCACGGAGCACAGACCACGGTGCATGGAGCACAGATCCCAACCACCCTCTTCCCTCTCCTATAATGGAGTGAAGATGGCGGGGCGCACGAAAGTCTTGTATAGAATCCAGATCCCGCGAGAATCCGACAGAGCGATGATGACATTTTGCCTCATTTCGGTCAGGAATTCAGGTGGGAACTACCGAGCCGGCTTGGATCCTGACTTGGATCACCATATTCGGATCTGTCGGATCCCGGAGATCCGGACCCGCTCATCTCTAACTTCTCCCCTTGAATCTAAAAAAGAACAATACTTTTGTCCAGTCCTTGTTAGGGATGGCCATCGGTGGTTAACCATTAATGGTGCCATTGGTAGTTAACCTTGATAGCATAAAACCAAGGGAAACATCAACATTTTCACCCACCAATGGCTATTCCTGCTTTATTATTCACTGGACTGTGGGCCAATAAGAGCCCGGGGTGGGGATTTGTGGGTACAACATGAGCCGTGGTAGGCTCGATGTCTGAAAACTCTAGCCCAATATTGTAAGCAAGATCTGTGGCATCGATTATATTGAAATCAATGTCTAGAGAAGTGGTTCCCAACTGGGGTGCCACAAAGCTTTTGCAGGGGTGCCTCAGGTTTGGTGGTCTAGGACCAAAACAGACTATTTATGGTCAATGTAATAGGCAAAAACCAGTTATTTTGGCTGCCAATCATAACACATGTGGACAACTAAAAGCACAACTATGTCATTAGTTGTGGTTTCATTTATCAACAAGAAACGTTTGGACTAGGGGCTTGGACAAAATGCTGATACTCCAGCGTGTCGTAATTCAAGAGCGTTTGGGAACCGCTGGTCTAGACCTTTACATTGGACCAACGCAGGCTAGGGTTTGATAAAACATGTGAACAGAAGTAAGTCCTAGATAGACAAAGTTTGTTCTAGATGCTTGGAAGACTCCTTCCTTGTGACATAATGCAGAACTCTATCTGCCAACGGCACTAGATTGCTTTAAGGGCCTTATTTTGGTTCATTCTTTCTGACAAAATCCTTCTTAGATGGGCAAAACCATGTGCACTGCAGGTGGGGCAGATGTAACATGTGCAGAGAGAATTAGATTTGGGTGGGGTTTTACTTCAAAGTGAGATCTATATTGCAGTGTAAAAATAATGCAGCCAGTATTTACCCTGCACAGAAACAAAATTACTCACCCAAATCTAACTCTCTCTGCACATGTTATATCTGCCCCCCTGCAGTGCACATGGTTTTGTCCATCTAAGAAGGATTTTGTCAGAAAGAATGAACCAAAATAAGGCCCTAAATCTTGCAGAACCACAAAACTGACTGACTGAGGTTGCTTTTTTGGCATCTATGTGACTATAGCTGTGTAAACTGTAGAGCAGGAAAAAAAATCCAAAAATTTCCAGGATGAGATTTGCTCATCCAAAACTGACCACTCTTAGCCCATTGGGTACTGGCCATCCTTAGTCCATAGCATTGAGTATGAAGACATCCCGTAACTCGATGATCATTTATAACACTGGTACTTGTTTCCTAGCATGGCGCCCAGATTTCCTAACGTAGTGAAATCGCATCGCATGGGCCATTTTAGTGCTGTGCGATGCGATTTTTTTTAATGTAATTTATTCACTGCTCTGTGTGCTCCAGGGGATCGCATCGCATATCATTTCCTGCAAAATCGCATGTGATCGCATGCGATTTTATAGGGTGTGCGATGCCATTACATTAGCTATACAATAATATGATTGTATGACATAAATTATGTTTTACGCACCCCCCCCTTCCCCTATCCACGCCACCCAGAAGCATGGCGCGGGGTTGCGGAACGTGTCCTCCGACGTTTTCATACCCCCACTATCCACGTCAGCGATGAGTTGATTTTATATAGTGTGGCGAGCACAGCCAGCCACTGAGCCTGAAGCGTGGCGAGCGCAGCGAGCCCCGCGCGGGGACGCGGATTACTTTACATGTATTCCGCATCCCCTCTCGGGGCTCGCTGCGCTTGCCATGCTTCGGGCTCGGTGGCTCGAGCTCGCCACACTATATAAAATCAACTCCACGCCGACGTGGATAGTGGGGGTATGAAAACGTCGGAGGACGCGTTTCACCACAGCTTGCCACACTTCGGGGTGGCATGGATAGTGGGGGGTTGCCTAAAACCTCTTTGTATGTCATACAATCATATTATTGTACTAGGTGATTCATCGCGCCCTACGGGCGCTCTTCACACCGGCGTAAGGGGCTACGCCCCTTAATTTGTGAACATTTGTATTGTGAGAAATATGGTTAGAATTGTATGAAAGATGCCCTGTATTGCAGCTTCTGGCAGTGGGTGAGGGTCCAGCGTGGCAGCACAGGAGTACCGGACGGTGGCCCTGAGTCAGTGTCTCCTCCTACTGGGTGGGAGTTAGGGTGCATGAGAGCAGGAGGCTGGGATATGAGGCATGATAGGGGTATGTGGGCAACACAGCGTCAGCGATTACCCAGTGGTGGAAGTTACGGTTCAGGAGAGCAGGAAGCTGGGTAGTGATAGGGGTGTGTGGGCATACGGGGGACTAAAGAGGGTGGTGGACACTGTGCAGCTTCTGCCAGTGGGTGAGGGTCCAGCGTGGCAGCACAGAAATACAGGAGTCAGTGTCTCCTCCGACTGGGTGGGAGTTAGGGTGCATAAGAGCAGGAGGCTGGGCGGTAAAGCATGATAGGGGAATGTGGGCAACACAGGGTGAGCGGGTCTCCACTGGCGGAAGTTACGGGGCAGGAGAACAGGAGGCAGGGCAGTGTCCTCCCACATTGATGGCAAAAGTATTCAACATCGGCCATAAACCATCGATTATTTGAAAATCATTGATGGTCGATGGGCATCCCTAGAACTGGAGGAGGGTGGGGGACAGTATGCAGCTCCCGGCAGTGGGTGAGCGTCTCCTCCCACTGGGAGGGAGTGAGCGTGCATGAGAGCAGGAGGCTGTATAATAGTGGTATGTGGGCAAGACATTGATAAAAGTTGTGGCGCTGGTGCAGAGGGCAGTGGGGAAACCTGCAGTGCGGCAGCCAGGGCCGGATTTCCCACCTAGGGGCGGTACCTGCTTGTGGTGGTACAGGATCCCCCATTGTCACGGGGGTACGTGAAATGCGGGAGCGGGGGCCGCGGTGGTCCGCTGGGGGGTGGAATTGCCGGAAGGGGGTCTGGGGGGTCTGCAAATTGCGGGAGGGGGGGTGGTGTGTGGGGATCCGCGGTTAGCGGGAGGGGGCGGGGGTCCGCAAATCGTGGGCGGGGGCGCTGGGGGGCTTGAATCGTGGGAAGGGGGGTCCGCAAATTGCGGGAGGGGGGTTGTCGGGGTTAGTGAATTGCGGGAGGGGGGGTTGCGGAGGTCCGTGAATTGCGGGAGGGGCGCGTGGGGTGCCGTGAGTCAAGGGGGGGTGGTGCGGGGGTCCGTGAATCACGGGAGGGGTCATGAATCGCAGGAGGCGGGGGTCGTGGGGGGGCTGCGAATCGCAGGAGGGGGGGTGTGGGGGGTTGCCGTGAATTGCATGAGGGGGGCGTGAATCAAGGGAGGGTGGGCGCAGGGGGGTGGTGCGGGGGTCCGTGAATCGCGGGAGGGGGCATGAATCGCGGGAGGGGGGGTCGTGGGGGGTTCCGAATCGTAGGAAGGGGGGTATGGGGGGTGCCGTGAATTGCGTGAGGGGGGCATGAATCGCGGGAGGGGGGGTCCCCGAATGTGTGAATTACGGGGCGGTCGCAAATCGCGAGAGGTGCCGAGGGGGCCCGCAAATTGCGGGAGGGGGGCGCTACGGGGGGTTTCTTGAATCGCGGGAGGGGGGGTCGTGAGGGGTTGCGAATCGCAGGAAGGGGGGTGTGGGGGGTGCCGTGAATTGCGTGAGGGGGGCATGAATCGCGGGAGGTGGGGTCCCCGAATGTGTGAATTAGGGGGTGGTCGCAAATCGCGAGAAGTGCCGAGGGGGCCCGCAAATCGCGGGAGGGGGGCGCTACGGGGGGTTCCGTGAATCGCGGGAGGGGGGCGGCGCGAATTGCGGGAGGGGGGTCGCAAATCACAGTAGGGGGGGGGGTGCCGTGAATCGCGGGAGGGGGGGTCGGGGGGGGCCCTTTTAATGCCGGGAGGGGGGGTCGCAGGGGTCCCGCGAATCGCGGGAGGGGAGGATGCAGGGGTCCTGCGAATCGCGGGAGGGAGGGGTCGCTGGGGTCCCGCGATTTGCGGGAGGGTCGCGGGGGTCCCGCGTTTCGCGGGAGGGGGTGGTCGCGGAGGTCTAGCGAATCGCGGGAGGGGGTGGTCGGGTCTGGGACGGATATTAGACAGCACTTACATCGACAGCCATTACATCGACACCATTAGTTCGACAGCTCAATAGGTCGACATGGTTTTAGGTCGACATACCATTAGGTCGACATGTCATTATGTCGACAGCTCATTAGGTCGACAGCTCATTAGGTCGACAGCTCATTAGTTCGACATGTTTTTAGGTCGACACTGCCATTAGGTCGACAGAGTCTATGTCGACAGTCAAAAGGTCGACATGGGTTTTTTCACTGTTTTTTGGCCGAAATGTCGACACAGTCGACATGGACACAGTTTGAAGTGTACCGCAGCCGCTCGCTATGCTTCAGGCACGGTGCCTCGCTGCGCTCGGCACACTATTTTATTCTCCCACCACGCCCTAGTGGATAGTAGGGCATGAAATACCGCCTGTCGGCACATGTCGGCTCAATAAACAGTGAAAAAACCCATGTCGACCTTTTGACTGTCGACATAAACACTGTCGACCTAATGGCAGTGTCAACCTAAAAACATGTCGACCTAATGAGCTGTCGACCTAATGAGCTGTCGACATAATGACATGTCGACCTAAAACCATGTCGACCTATTGAGGTGTCGAACTAATGGTGTCGATGTAATGGCTGTCGATGTAAGTGCTGTCTAACAATAGTCCGGATACCGGGGTGGTCGCGGGGGTCCCGCGAATCGCGGGAGGGGTGTCGCGGGGGTCCCGCGAATCGCGGGAGGGGGGGTTCGCGGGGGTCCCGCGAATCACGGGAGGGGGGGTCGCGGGGCTCCCACAACTTGCGGGAGGGTGGAAAGCGGGGGTCCCGCGAATCGCGGGAGGGGGGGTGCGGGGTCCTGCGAATGGCGGGAGGGGGGGTCACGGGGGTTCCGCAAATCGCGGGAGGGGGGTCGCGGGGGTCCCGCGAATTGCGGGAGGGGGGGTTCGCGGGGGTCCCGCGAATCACGGGAGGGGGGGTCGCGGGGCTCCCACGACTTGCGGGAGGGTGGAAAGCGGGGGTCCCGCGAATCGCGGGAGGGGGGGTCCTGCGAATGGCGGGAGTGGGGGTCACGGGGTTCCGCAAATCGCGGGAGGGGGGGTCGCGGGGGTCCCGCGAATCGCGGGAGGGGGGCCGCGGGGGTCCCGCGAATCGCGGGAGGGGGGCCGCGGGGGGGTCGCGGGGGTCCCGCGGTTCGCGGGAGGGGGGGTCACGGGGGTCCCGCGATTCGCGGGAGGGGGGGGTCGCGGGGGTCCCGCGATTCGCGGGAGGGGGGTCAGGGGGGGTCCCGCGAATCGCGGGAGGGGGGGTCGCGGGGGGGTCCCGCAAATTGCGGGAGGGGGGGGGTCGCGGGGGGTCCCGCGAATCGCGGGAGGGGGGTCGCGGGGGTCCTGGCAGAGGGTAGGGATGTGCAGGAGTAATGGTGGATGGTGGCTGTGGAGTAATGGTGGGCGTGTACTGTAGCCCTGGCTGGGCGGGGGGAGGTGATGTCAAGGGGGTGGAACGTCAGACACATGAAAGTGAAACTGTTCTACACAGAAACGTTCTCCACAGGGGTTGAGTGACAGTTCTGGCTAAATATATAAGAGATAGCTAATGTAATGGCATTGCACACCCTATAACATCGCATGCGATTTTGCGGGAGGTGCGATGCGATCCCCTGGGGCATACAGAGCAGTGAATAAATGACATTAAAAAATCCCATCGCATCGCACAACACTTAAATGACCCATGCGACGCGATGCGATTTTCCTACGCAGAATAGCCCACTAAGCAATTAGCTTAGTTAGCGCCGTGCTAGGAAACAAGTACCATAACACTTACGGGGCCTATACTCGTAGCCATTTTGTCATTTTCTAAACAATCTGACTTAATTTGACTAGATTACTGGTAAATGCCCCTACATCGCTCTGTGTGTAGGGGCCATAGAGATGCATGGCCTCCCACATTTCTATCGCCGGGTGATCTAGATCATGCATGCATGATAAATCTAATCAGATCGCCAGTGTTCTCACCGAAGAACACTGGCACTGACAGATCGCTCAGCACACAGCGCTGTTCAGCGCTGTGTGCTGAGCGATTTTATTGAGCAATCGAGCATCGCTCAGATCACTCGCCACGTGTGTAGGCCCCTATACTGTATAGTCAGTTGCAACATTTTTGAAAACTGAGTCTATGTCAATGTTGACATTTTAATGCAATTTGCTCGGAATGTTTATCTTGTACTAGAATGATCAAAGCGCAAGGCCGACGTGTTGCCATGGGCTCCTGGGAAAGTCTATAACCTTAAGTGTGCATGGGCATTTAACCCATTAAAGTTCCAGGCATCTCCTGGACTGATGCATTGCAGTAATAACCCACCAGTGATCGCTTGTGATGCCACTGTCCTTCGCTCCGCAGTCTGCAGACTGACTGACATGATGTCTCTGTCTGCACTATAGCTGGGAAAACCCATAAGTCAATAACTGGGCATGTGCTGTAAACAGCCCTGCTGCATTCGCTGTGTGTGTGTGTGTGTGTGTGTGTGTGTGTGTGTGTGTGTGTGTGTTTCTGTTTCTTTTAAAGGACGTGCCTATGAAACTGGTTAGACCAGAGTCTCTGTGACAGCAGCACTTCAGCTAAAAATACAACCAGTGGAGAGGTAAAGGTAATGCTCAGTGCAGCTGCTGGTCAGAAGATCACCGAGGCACTCATCTGCCCAACTCACTCATGAATGCGGATTAACATCGCCCGTTGCCAGTTTGTCACCAACATGCTTTTCTGCTGCACCAGACACAAGGAAACCTAACATGAGCTGTCACCATCTCTCCCATGAAGAATCTCAAAGGCTGGAGACAAGTCAGAGGATCAGTGCTGCTTTTTACACTATGCCTTCTACAGCTGTTTCATCACTGTGAGTATAAATTGTCTGTAGAACTACAAGTTACAGCATGCCCTGGTACCCCGGCAGCTGAAAAGCCACAGGTGGCCTATTCCTGCTGTTAGGAAATGCAGAATCCTTCTGTCACCTGCCGTCGTGGACCCAAATATACTTATCTATTATCCAAAAATGGTATATTTATAGGTTTAAAAGATTTATTATTTATTTAATTTCCCCTTTGGATGCTTTCGGCTGCTGTAATGTGATTAACGGAATGCTAAGCGCATGTGATAATAATAATGTGGATTTAATGGATATTATACCAATCTGAGCTCCTGCGGTTAGCTGGAATTGCTGTATTTGAATTGTAGGTTGCATATTTTTACTATACGGTTTTCATTAATGATGCATATCGTTCAGGGTGTACCCGCTATATCGGTAACGATGTGCGCTTGTGCGGATCATTAACGATATCCCCTATCGTCTGAACATGCAGTCCAATCTGACAGTATTGTTAATAATTGCATGTTCGGCGTTGGTTCCGGTAACATCAACAGACGACATCGTAAACGATATTGTTCAATGTTTACATGCGGGTCAAGCGTTAGGCCTATCGTATAGTGGTCCTTATTCTGGTTGACTCGCAAGGCTGCGAATTTTGCAGCCTTGTGAGTCCCCCAACTCCTCTATGGTGTCTCTGATCTGCGAGTGCCCTGTGCGGGAAGCAGGCGGGCAGCTGACATCTGCGAACGCGCGGGGGACCAATTGAATTAGAATAACCTCCAGTGTGATCAGGGCATTACACGCCCCAGTTACTATGTTGCAGAATAGATTAGTGCAGTGGTCAGGGAACTCGGTCCTCATTACCCCACACAGTGCATGTTTTGCTGGTAACCCAGCAGGTGCACAGGTGTACTAATTACTCACAGACACATTATATAAGGTCCGCAGGTGGAGTTAATTATTTCACTTGTGATTCTGTGAGGAGACCTGCAAAACATGCACTGCGTGGGGTAATGAGGACCGAGTTCCCTGACTGGATTAGTGCAATGCTCTGCAGAAATTAATAGGAAAAAAGATTAGTATTTCTCTTCCCAATTACACCTCTGTCCATCTAATGTACATGCAGTTTCAAGGTATTTAAGCCATAACTGACATTTGAAAAGACAGAGCGCAAAGATGAAGTGCAGTATGTAGGGCTACCAAATTCTGCAGGAGAGAACTGGGGTACCCATGCAATCATTTTAACCCCACCACATTTGTTTTGGTAAATGGAATGGACAAATACAGAAAGACAATATATTTGTACATTCATTCATCCTGATGATGCAGCTGTATCGAGAGACTAAATCAGGGTTGCCTACCCTCGGTCCCCCGGAAACGTGGGCAACCCTCCCGGATATCACACACACACACACACCCACCCCATGGCGGCGTTAATTTCCTGTGATTGGTGCCTTTTTGTGGGAGGGGCGGGGCTAAAGAGGCAAGCCACGTAATTTAGCCCAGCTCCCTCCTCGAAGACCCAGGAATTGTGGGATTTGCAGTTCTGGGGGCGTCTACGTCAGGCCCCACCCCCCGAAGTGCTGCTGACAGTCTGCCCTCCGGGCTTCTCCCGTAGAGGAGACTTTAAGAGTAGGCAACACTGGACTAAATTCTAACCAGATGAGGTTGCAATATAATGACTTCTAAGTGCAAAAAGTGGGATTGCCCTGCCGAAACTGTGGCTCCTGTACAGCGCAACGGAATATGCTGGCACTATGGAAGTAAATTATAATAAATGATGGCATTTAGGGGCATTTCAGACCCACTCGCTGCGGGCAGATGCAGGCGTGTCGATGCCTGCTTGGGGTTGGGCGGCTGACGTCACATGACATTAGCGCACTCCCACTTTTCTGCCATCTCCGTCCAGGATAAAAGTAAGTATAGAAATAGTCCTATCCACGAACGGAGAAAAAAAATCATTTGATGGTGACCGACCAACGAATGATTTTTCCTCCGTGTGGCAGTTTGCGAGTGAATGCGTAAGCTAACACGTCCACTCACATGCTAGGGAGCAGCTTCGGGCGATGGGGAGGGGGGGGGCGGACGTTCGTTGGGGCGAATACACGCAGCCTAGCAATCAGGTCTGAATCACCCCTTAGTGTAGAGATTGCTGGTGAACAGACGTACAGTATAAATAAATAAAAAAATGTATATCACAGACCAAACCTAGTATACATGTATACTATATATACAATACAATAAAGTCAATAAGTAATTTCTGGCTTATCTGTGTACTATGCCTCGGTGGCTTATCTAGCCCAACATCTCTATGTACAGCAAGGTCACTCCCCTTATATCCTTGTCCCATCCGCTCCAGTGCACCTGTCACTTACGTGGATAAGACTGGGATGGGCAACAGCTTTCACCGAGCGCACTAATGATGTATACCGTAGATTTGTCTTATGGAATGTTGGATGGCTATAGAAAAGTGGTTCTCAAACTCGGTCCTCCGGACCCCGCACAGTTCACGTCTTCCAGGTCAACCGACAGGTGCACAGGTGCAATCATTACTCGCTGACACATTTTAAAATATCCACAGGTGGAACCAATTCGTTTACTGGATTCTGTGAGGACACCTGCAAAAGATGCACTGTGCGCGGTCCTGAGGACCGAGTTTGAGAACCTGTGCTATAGAAGGTCTATGTTCGAGATCAAGTTCCACCTGTTAGGACATAGCAGTGCGCCCCAAAGGGCAGTTTAGAGGATGATTTGGTGAAAAATGTTTTCTTCCTGAATTAGAACCACAGACAGGGCCATCATAACGGATAGGCAAACACCAATATACAAGGTAGAACAGGAAAAAGTTTATAAAGGAAGCGATAAGGGTAGGATAGAAAATTATACAGAAATCCCAAAATGTAATTGTAACTGATGGATTTATTCAGTGCCACTTTATACTGACTGGTAATTAACCCCAATGACTATCGCTTGCCGCACACAATGCAATATCAATAAATATTTTGACTGCATCGTATATACATTACATTTACATGGCAATAAGTCCGTTGGTGCACATTCTGAGTAATGATGTACCCGGGTCATAGTTTATCACGATAGTGGGTATAACTGAAGTTGAAAAACTATAATGAGGTGTTCCTGTCTTAGACTATGCACTAATAATAGAAATGGGCTGTGCAAGGAGTGTGTGCGGTGCTGAGAACGAGCATGAAGCCCTTGGCATTTAGCATGAAGCCCCTGGCATCAAGCATGAAGCCCTGGCCACGAGCATGTAACACCTGGCATTGAGCAAGAAACCCCTAGCAATGAACATGTAGGTAAATGGCACTTATGTGGCATATTATGTAATAGCCATTTGAGGTGTGGTATATTATGGGCATCATGGCATAATGTGTAACATGCATTATGGTGTGTGGCATAATGTGTATTGGGCATCACTGTGTCTATGGCATAATGTGTAATGGGCATCACAGTGCATGGCATGATGTGCAATGGGCATCATGGTGCATGGCATAATGTGTAATGGGCATCACAGTGTTTGGCATAATGTGTAAGTGGCATTACAGTGTGCAAAAATCAAAGATAGAATTGAATTAAAGGCTAAAAAAATCAACATAAGGTGGGTCATGGGGCGGGGCTAGCCTGGGGGGCAGGTCAATGCATGGGCAGTGAGTGGGTAAAAGGGCGGGCCACTGTATGGGAATCTTTCAACACAAAGGTGGTAACCCTAGACGCTAACAATGATGCTTTTATGTTGCCATGGATTCCTGGGCTTGCTCCTATGCACAGCGCAGGACCCTCCATTCACCGTCTCTCAGGTTCTGATGTGTGTATCAGAAATTATGCTGAGGATGTAAGATATGCCTTTCTCTCTACGACTGTGTCTGACGTATGGGCTGCATTACGCTGGAAGCTTCCCCAGTCTGGAGACGGCGCTACCAGTACTATGCAGCTACCAGCACTATGCAGCCACCGCACAGCAGCACCTTCACTCCTGCTTACTAGCCAAGTATTCCTCGGCACTGATTGATCTCAATACAACATGACTTGCACTTACGGCATTGGACTGTATCCATTCATACCCGACACCGCTCAATAATGTATTCTTATCGCTTCCTGTCAGGAAGAGTCTTTATTGTACTACGTCTATTATGCACTAGCTGTAGATCCATTAATAAAACATTATGTATAATTAATAGCTTGCTTTATACAAGGAGGATTTTCCCGATACATTCATTTTCTGTTCTCATTTTACTACAGTATATACAAAATCCATTAGACTGTGGCAGAGGCTTAGGGCCCGTATTCTAGTTCACTCTTTCTGACAAAATCCTTCTTAGATGGACAAAACCATGTGCACTGCAGGGGGGCAGATGTAAAATGTGCAGAGAGAATTAGATTTGGGTGAGTTATTTTGTTTCTGTGCAGGGTAAATACTGGCTGCTTTATTTTTACACTGCAATATAGATCTCACTTTGAAGCAAAACCCCGCCCAAATCTAATTCTCTCTGCACAAGTTACATCTGCCCCACCTGCAGTGCACATGGTTTTGTCCATCTAAGAAGGATTTTGTCAGAAAGAGTGAACTAGAATAAGGCCCTCAGTGTCCAGGTCTGGATTGCAGTTATTGTCTAAGGCAGGTTACACATTAAACGGTATGTACCCTGGCCGATGGCACGATCGATATAACAATATAGCGGTTATATTGTATTCAATGATAGATATATCGTGCCACCGAGCTTCATTTAAGATGTATGCCATGGCTATAATCATCTCACAAGTCGTGCAGACAGCTGATTGGACGACCTGGAAAACAACCATCGGGAGTGCACAATAATGGGTACACAACAGACGATATGGCTAATGTATCGTTCCGACCCACATGGGCAATATATTGTTTAATGTGTACCCAGCCTAAGGGTCTTCTAGTTAAGGATACCATAGGTGGGGGCGTGGCCTAGCGGTAGATGGTGTAGGACGCGTGCCTGCAGAGCTCCTGACCATATCATCCTGAAAATATAATTTGTCGGTGGAAGGAGCCTCTATTTTGTTGGAGACGGGTTACCTGCATGCCCCAGATCATACTGGCTCAGAAGCGAGGTGCCTGCGCTGTCTGGAGCGACCGCTGCCATACTTTGAGGGACATCTCCCGGCTGGACGCGCTGCCGGGCGCCATCTTGGGCCTGGGAGGAGGACGGAGGCTGCTGCAGAGATTCACCGCGCAGGGCTATACGGACGACGATCTCCGTGCCCCGCGGTGCTGGTGGTGTCCCCCCATCGCCTGTGACCACAGCGCTGAACTTCTACAGGGGTTGGCGGAGAGAGAACTGCTGCCACAGACGCCGGCCGCGCGAGAGGTGTGGCGGAGACGGAGAGCGCATCCCGCTGCGGCTTCTACCTGAGACGGCGGTGACAGCGGGCGAGTGGTGGGAGAGAGGACAGCCGCCGCTACCCACAGCGCTGAACAAACGCTCCCCCTGTGCCTGACGATCAGCTCCCGGAGACCCCCTCACCAAAGCCCTGCGTAACAGTGAGTACCCCTGCCACCATCTTGAGGTGGGAAAGCTGAGGGATATAGACGCCCTGCGCAACATACTGGGACCCCGAATCTCAGGTGAGGACCCCCTATCACCGGGCACTTAAAAGAAGTATAGGTGCAGCGGAGGCTCCACTGAGGGAATACCCCCCGGCTGGATAACATACACGGGAAGGGAAAAGAACTGCTACATCCTCCGCCATTTTGTGAGCAAGTGGAGTGATCTGACTGTCTCTTGGGAATAGTTTACATTCCTCTCTGAAGTACCTATCCTCTTGCTGTCACCCCTTATTATACGGGCTGGGGTTTCAGAACACTGTGTGGCATATGCTGTACCTCTCAGATTACTTGTAAAGAACACACACCTGTGCCTTCCCCTGAGTGTGCCTCCCCCCCTGCTCACGGTCGCCCAAATAGCTGCTGTAGGTGAGCAGTGAGTACTGTCCTGACTTGCTGGGAGATTTCACTCTGCCCTATGTCCCGCAGAAATACTCCAGCTGCTGCGGCCAAATTGGCAAAATTTGCTAGACAAGACCCCGCACAACCCCCTGCTGAGGTCCATTCCCCAGAATCCAACATGGCGGAACCATCAGAGGTCATGATGGCACAACTCCTGCAGGCCATTACTGATTCAGAGAAGAGACTTGCGGGCAGGGTCGCAGAGGTTAAAATCGACATATCCTTCATAAGGCAAGATATGCAAAAGCTGAGAGACAGGGTCGAAGAAACCGAGACCAGAATCTCTATGCTGGAGGATACCACAGCGCCTATACCCAACCGCCTCACCACGTTAGAATCTCAGATGTCAACCTGTCAGCAGAAACTGACTGATATGGAGGGGAGGCTGAGGAGGAATAATGTGCGATTTGTGGGCCTTCCTGAGAAGGCGGAGGGTGCGAATCCTGAATCTTTTCTCGAGTCCTGGTTAATATCTTTGTTTGAAAAGGAAGCTTTCACCCCACAGTTTGCAGTGGAGAGGGCGCACAGGGTGCCCATGCGCCCGCTACCTCCTGGTGCCCCGCCACGCACGTTCATCGCAAAATTTCTGCATTACAAGGACCGTGATGCAGTGCTCCGACTGGCGAGAGTGAAGGGTCCTCTTGAATATGAGGGGCAGCGGGTGGCGGCCTTCCAGGACTTTTCTGTGGAAGTCCAAAAGTCCAGGTCACAATTTACTGGGGTTAAACAGCGTCTACGCACCCTCCAACTGAAATATTCAATGCTTTACCCGGCACGACTGAGGGTGGTTGCCGGTACCCGCACGCATTTCTTTGACACACCTCAGGCCGCTTCAACATGGATGGACACACAGCCGGCCCCGAGGGAATTGCCTCCTTGAAATGGCCCTTCGCGGATGTGTCTATTGAAGTTTGTCAAATATGTTTATAACCCAGGCGCCTCACGTTGATTATATTTGTCATGTAGAGCCATGTTTTCTAGAGATGTTATTTAGAAATGATTCTAAGAGGTATTCTTTCCTACCTGACTAAATGATTACGCTCCACGGTCAGGAGTGACATGTGCTATAGGTCATAAATAATAGTTGCCCCCTTAAGGGTTAGACCTTTCACCCTTTTTTCTTTTCTTCTCTTATTCTAGGTTAAGTTGATTGAAACGTCTCCGTAAAGGAGCCGATTCAGGGTTCATGTTAGGGGAACAAAGTGTACCTATGTTTGGGTGGGTATGCCGGGTGGGTTGGGACTGTTCTGTATGTGTTAGTATTCTTTTTGTTTTTTTTGATGTGTGTGCATTGTTCCCACATATTTGCTCCTGGTTGCTGAATGGAATGGGAGGGAGAGGTGCGGTGCTCTCAGTGAGCGTCAACTCCCTCTATCTACTATTTTTTCCACTGCTGTACAATGGTTAAGGTCATAGGATGGAATGTCAGGGGTCTTAATGACCGGGTTAAGCGTACTTTGGTGATGAATCAACTCAGAACTCGCTCCCCAGGAATTGTGTGCCTTTTTGAAACATACCTGGTGGGTAGCCGAGTATTGTCACTTAAAAAAGCTTGGGTGGGGTGGTCTTTCCACTCAGTCTTTCATCCCAATTCTAGAGGAGTTTCAGTATTGATAAATAAATGCATGGGTTTCAGGTGTCAGAAAGTACAGACGGACCCCAGGGGATGTTATGTGTTCCTGGCAGGCACCCTGCATGACTCTCCCCTGGTATTACTGGCCATTTATAATCCACCTCCATACCAGCCCACTATAATTAATAAAGCATGCACTTTTATGCAAGACTTCCCCACATATCCAGTCATTTGTGTTGGTGATTTTAATGCTGTAATGGACGAATCGCTGGATAGGTGGAGACCTGCTCCTGGTGGAGGGAGAGGTGGGACTACGTCTTTTGCACGACTTGTTGGGGAGGTGGGCTTAATAGATGTGTGGAGACTAAGATATCCAACGGCTAGCTGCTTCTCATGCTTCTCAGGTACTCATGGGGTTTTTTCGCGTATAGATATGGCCCTGATATCCAGACGGCTGGTTCCCTCTGTGACTGCCATTGAATATTTACCCCGAGGTGTTTCTGACCACTCCCCGGTATGCCTCGAGGTGGAGTTGGAGGGCACCAGAGGCGCAAAATTCTGGCGCTTCAATCCCTTCTGGCTGACGCAGATGGGGGCGGCCTCTGAATTACTGGCCTTATGGGAGGAATTTTTTGAAAATAATCCTATAGAGGGAGATGCTCCACTGGTGTGGGATACATTTAAGGCGGTGTTGCGGGGCTCACTGATTTCCCGGGTGGCACAGCTTAAGGTCCATAGCCGGAAGGCAGAGGTTGAGCTGGAGAGGCAGAGTACAGAGCTCGAGCAGAAATATTTGAGGTCGGGGCTAACAGCTGACCGTGTGGAGTGGCTTGTGGTCCACAAACAATGGTGCGAAATGCTGCTGGATAAATCCAAGCGGCGTCTCCTGTTCCAGTCACATGACTTCTATACACAAGGTGACAGGTCGGGCAAATTCCTGGCTTATTTAGCTAGAGAAAACCAACCCCCTACAGTGGTACACAGTATAAGACAGGACGACGGCACGACTTGTACAGGGACCCTCCCAGTGGCAAACTCATTTAGTAAACACTTCGAAAAAGTATATGAATCCCGAGCAACCTACACCCCGACAGAATTAGCTGACTACCTTGATGGGATAACGACACCCAGGCTTGACGCTGACTCCAGGGAACTGTTGGATAGCCCCCTCACGATAGAGGAGATCGAGGCGGCAATTAAGGCCTTCCCCAATTCTAAGTCCCCGGGGGTGGATGGGCTACCTATTGAATTGTACAAAACCCATATAACATTCTTTGCTACTAGACTGCTGACCCTCTATAATCTTCTATTGAGTAGGGGATCCCTCCCTGCGTCGATGGCAGAGGCACTTATAGTGCTTATTCCAAAGCCTGATAAAGACCCGTTGTCACCTGACTCATACCGACCCATTTCGCTACTATCTACTGATGTCAAAATATTGGCTAAACTACTGGCAATGCGTCTAAATGCGGTTGTGCTACAGCTGGTACACGCCAACCAGACCGGCTTTATGCCTGGCAGGTCGACAACCTTGAATCTGCGCCGACTTTTCACTTATTTACAATGGGCCCGGGAGGGAATGGATGACGCGGTGGTGGTCTCCTTGGACGCAGCCCGCGCCTTTGATTCGGTAGAGTGGGGCTATTTGTGGGAGGTGCTTAGCAGATTTGGTATAGGCCCAAATTTTCTATCATGGGTTAAGTTACTGTACTCCGGGCCAACTGCCCGGGTGATGGTCAATGGCTTCACCACATCCTCCTTTAACTTGGGCAGGGGAACTAGACAGGGGTGCCCCCTGTCTCCCCTGCTATTTGCACTGGCAGTGGAGCCACTGGCCTGTTATGTTAGGGCGTCCCCCCTCATTAAAGGGTTCCAAATAGAAGATGTGGAGGAGAAAATTGGGCTTTACGCAGATGACATGATTTTGTACTTGTCCGAGATGACCTTTTCCCTTCCAGCACTACTAGCTCTTATGACGGAATATGCCAGATTCTCAGGGATAGGTATAAACTGGGATAAGTCAGTGATATTTCCTCTACTCCCTACTACACAGAAACCCATATCCTATAGCTGCCCCCTACGATGGTGCATGCAATTCAAATACTTGGGTATCCAGGTTTCCCATTCCCTCACTGAATTTATGTCCCTGAACCTGACCCCACAGATTGACCATCTGCGACAAAGAGCCCGCACCTGGCAGACGCTCCCTTTGTCAGTGACGGGAAGGGTGAACCTCGCTAAAATGACAGTCCAGCCCAGGTTTTTGTATATACTCCAGAACTCGCCTGTCTATATACCTGTTTCCTATTTCCAGCTTATAACCAGACATATAGTCTCCTTTATATGGGGGGGCAGACGTTCTCGGATGGCGGCTAAGACTCTATGTAGATCTAGATATGATGGAGGCCTGGCACTCCCAGACCTTCGGCTATATTACCTGGCAGCGCAACTGGCCCAGCTAGCTGAATGGGTTACGCCAATACATTATGGAAATTTGCCTAATGCCCTATTACGCCGGGCGAACCTGTCATTCACGCCCCTGCAATTTCTTCTGGCTAAAACCACGCTGGGGAAACTTCCCCCTCTATTACAGCAAGCCCACAGGGTGTGGGCGACGGTGGGGACCATACGGGGGGACCCGGTTGTGGACTCCTCCTCTCCCATATGGAGAAACAAGGAGTTTCCCGAACTTTACAAATTGAAGATGGGCTCAGACTGGACTTCCTTTGGGGTTTCTGAAATGGGTCACCTTTTTCAGGAGGGAACGCTATATTCTTTTGAGCAGATGGTAACTAAATACGCGATACCAAGACAGTACTTTTATAAATATCTCCAGCTTAGACATGCAGTGGGTGCACAGTGGAGAGGGAGTGTGCCCTTACTTGCTGTGTCCCCAGTTCGTACAATGGTCAATAAACTACCAGATAGGGGGAAGATCTCTGCTCTGTACTCTCCTCTGCTTACCTTTTCTGGGGCGGATCAACTGGAAGGCTTGAGGGCTAGATGGGTGGTAGATATTGGGCCCATTGAGGATGAACAGTGGTCTCATATGCTGAGTTCACCCAGAGAGGCCACGGCGTTTGCACGGTTTCAACAAATCCAGCTATACATCCTGCATCGGGTCTATTGGACCCCACATAGGCTTATGAAGATGGGGGGTACTAGGTCTGACACATGTCCTAAATGCGGGAGTCCGGATGCAGATTTCTGGCATCTATTATGGCAATGCTCGCAGATATGCTCCTTTTGGGAGGCGGTCTTGGCCAGTGCCCGAGATACGGGTGTGCAGATCCCACTTGCTGATCCCCGCATATGTGTTTTCGGACTGGAATTGGAGGAGCTGCTTCCTAAACACCATAGAATCTATGTAAATACTCTGCTCACTCTGGCGCGTGTGTGTATAGCCAGAACTTGGATGGGCTCCTCTCCCCCGCCACATGCGATGTGGGTGGCTCTGGTTAATACTACCATATCGCATGAGCGATTTATGTACACCAAAAGGAATTGCATGAAGAAGTATAATAAAATTTGGAGCATGTGGCAGTCATCTGCCTTGTATCTGCAAGACCCAGGCTGATGACTCCCCCCCATTCTCCCTCCCCCCCCACCCCTGCATATGTAATTATAGAGCCAATAAAACTCTCTCTACGCTTAGATCTCGGTCGCACCTCTTGGTGTTCCCGCTTCTGCACTCCCCTGAGTAACACTATATACAGCACTTTTCAGGATCTATGTTCGGCAATGTCTTGCGAATATTTGTGCTTAACTAATATAACCAATATACAACCATTTGTGAAAAATCTTGGAATAATGTACCACACAAGTAAAATGTATTATGTATGTCTTTATTATTTTCTTTTTAGTTAGTTTAATAGATATGTTATTACATTATCTGTAACTTGAAAATACTCAATAAAAAATACTTGATTCAAAAAAAAAAGGATACCATAGGTGATGGTAACTAGTTTTACCATCAATGATAGGAGCATAGATGGGTTCCCACCATCGATGGTTGCAGTGGATTATATGATTTTTTTTTTTTGTATGCTTACAGACACAGGGGGAGATTCTCTAAACTAAAAATGCATTTTTGGAATTCTCTAAGCATCCCCCGCCGGGTTACCGCGACGGGGGGCATCGCCAGAAAAATCTGGCGATGCCCCATAGAAGCCTATGGGCTTCTAACGCGACCCACCGCCGCCCCGCACCGATCCACCACCGCCCCGACACCCCCCCCCCTCACCTGAGGAGGAGAGCCCGGTGCACCAGCAGCAGCACTGGGTAAGGGAGGGAGGGGAGAGTCGCCGGGTCCCCATGGGACCCGCTGACTCTCACCGCAAAGGACAGCTCTTAACGCAAGAGCTGTCCTTTGCCATAATTATCGCATATGTTACAGCATATGCGATAATTATGGCGGCGATGAGCGGCGAAGGGGGCGGGGCTGGGCTGCGGATGTTTGAACATCCCACCCACAGTGCTGCTGTGCAAGCCTACAAGGCTATCAGACAGTCCAGCAGCCCTGTGCCACCCCCAGCTTGCACACACATACAGTACACACAGTGGGCCTGATTCAGCAGCATTCGCTGCTTAGTAAGTGGGTTAACACCGTGTGAACGAACGCCCGCCACCCTCTGCCTGCGAAAAGAAGCAGAGGCATGCTTATGGATGTATATTTGTTATAATCATATCATTTTATCATTTTATAATCATATTTGTTATTTTCTTATGTTTAATGTATGAGTAACGTACTGCCAACACTTGACATGGAGTGAATTAAACATCCACATCTGCGTGTCACACTGGGATGCATGTGACTCGGTGATCCAATAAGGACATAGGTCTGGCTGTGGTGACTGATTGATAAGGGCAGGAAGGGGAGGAGACTTCCTCTTCTTCCTGCAGAATTCAGTGTGGGAAGCCGCATTATTTGAGCTCTTGCTCCAATATTCTATTTTGCACCCAGCGCACCCTGTACCCCGCTAATCGTGCCAGGTATGTCAGCTGGTGCCCCCTCACCGCAGCCCAGACGGTCTGCCCGTCCGCCCGCACGCTTCACGGCGGACGATGGCCTGGAAGTGTCTGACGCGCTCCCCGGCCTGTTTCCCCCTGTCCGCCTGCACTCACCCGCTGCTCCACGCCGTCATGCCCGGGGGTCCGCCATAGCTGGCGCAGGTTCTCCGCCTGTGTCAGCGGGGCGATCCGCTGCTCGGCCGGCTGCTGGGAGAGGCGCGGGGGTGACGCGTGGCAGGGGTGCGTCATCCAGGGGCGTCGCGTCAGGCGCGGCTCGGGGTGGCAGGTCTGGGAGAGGTGCGAGGTGGTCCAGGACTGTGGCGGCGGGCGTCAGGAGAGCTGCAGCCTCAGGCTGCAGCGCAGGCCCCGTCCCCATCACAGCAGCATGTCAGCTCCGGCCCCGTCAGAGCGTCGGGGCAGAGGCGGGTGCATGCGCAATCCGAGGAGGAGGCTAGCGGGGAGTCAGCCAGTAGGTCGGGGTCCCCGCGGGAGTCAGCGTATAGGGGACGGCGGCGCCGTGGGGGAGTTTCTCCCAGCCGCAGGTCTGGTTTTGTGCCCACCTATGCCCGGATGGCTGAGTCCATTGGGGGCAGGGGCTACCTGGGTGCGGCAAGGGACGATGGTGGGAGGCATGGGGCCCGGCGCCACGGGGGCCGTACCAGATCCTCTACGGGGTCTCGGGCTTGTTCCAGGGTGAGGTCCCCTGCTCCGGCCTTTGATCCATCCGCGCTCTCGGCGGCTTTGTCCTCGATGGCGGGCGCCCTGGCACCCCTGGCGGGTGGCCGTCCTGCGAGAACTGGGGGACACGGTTCTTCCCGGCGCAGGTCCTCCGGAGCCCTCGCGGCCCCCAAGCCTGGCTGCTCACAGCTGCGGCGAGCAGTGAGAGAGATGGGATCTGCTGTGGCGGCACTAGAGGGCAGGTCTGCTACACCTCTGAATTCTGCTGCACGGCGAAGAAGGCCTCAGAGTGTGAGGCACAGGGCTGCGGCTTCTCCCCCGCCCAATTATGGCGATGGTGAGCCGCTGGCGGAGGAGCAGTTTGGGTCCGGCTCGGGTTCGGGTGATCCAGATGACCTGGACGATGACGATGACACTTGGGCCGCTCAGCCGGAGTCGGCAGGTGAGGACTCTTTGGAATACGGTTCAGGGTCCGAGGGGGGGAGTTCCTCTACCGGGGGCTCCCGGGGTAGCCACTCTTCCACATCTGCTGGGGGGTCTGATGCGGGTAGCGCTGCGAAGGCTCGCAAGAGGGCGGCCAAATATGCCAAGAGGGAGGCTGGGAGACGCGCTCGCCACATTAAGCGTAGAAAGGTGGCCTCCCTGTCCCGGAGACAGAGGAAGAGGCGGAATCAGCCCAGGGTTGTGCACTGCGATTATACTGCAGTTTTGAGGGAGCTGAGGGAGAGTTGTAGGCGTAAGATTGAGAAGGGCGATTACGTGGATGTGTTCAGTCTGACCGAGGACACCAAGAAGGCCTTTAAGGCAGCCAAGGATAAGGGCGGCATGGGTTCTGATTCCTATAGGTCCTATGACAACTGGCTGGCGGGTTTTTGTGTTTTTGCCGCCTGTTATCTGGAGGATCGGCCGGATGAGCACATCAACGTAATCCGTTACATTCACATGATCCATGAAATGCAGCGAAAGTACGGAGGATCTGCTTGGCGCACATACGATGAGCAGTTCGGGTGTAAGCAGGATTGCCTGCACATCCTAGACCTGGGCTGTAAGGATGTGGAGGTTTGGATGGAGGTGGCTCGCGTGCATTTAGACCCAATGGAGGCAGCGGCAGCTGCTCCTCCTTCCACGTCAGCTTCCCTCCCGCAGCAGCGACCGGCGGCGGAGTCTACCGCCGCCCGCCGCTTCCCTGGGGCGGGGAAACCGGCTCCCTTGGGGTCCGCTAAGGGCAAGTGCTTTGCCTTCAATAATTCCGCCTGTCAGTTGGGTTCCCGATGCAAGTATAAACACCTGTGCATCAATTGCTCAGGGAACCACCCTGCTGCCAACTGCTTTCGAGGGTCCCGCCCCTCCAGAGGGGCGGGTGCTGGCACTGCCCCCAAGCCTGCCGGGGGTGAAGGCGCTCGATAGGGCGGCTACGCCGGTGCGGGTGGAGGCCATGTCCGAATGGCTACGCTCGTACCCGGACAGGGAAGCGGCCGCTTTCCTGCAGGATGGTTTTAGTGTGGGATTTCGCCTTCCAGTGGCGGGGGAAGTGCAGAGGGGAATTTGCAATCTGCTAGAGCGCTGCCCTCCGTGTTGTTGGAGAAGGTGATGAAGGAGGTACAGCTTGGGCGCATGGTTGGTCCGTTTGCTACGCCCCCATTGGCGAACTTGATCATATCGCCGGTGGGGGTGGTGCCGAAGAAGGCTCCTGGGAAGTTCCGGCTCATCCAACATCTCTCTTACCCCACGGGACTCTCTGTTAACGACGCCATTCCTGCCGAGTGTTGTTCAGTGACTTACCAGTCTTTCGATGATGCTCTGGCGATGGTGCGGTCGTTTGGACGGGGGGCACTCATGGCTAAGGTGGATGTGGAGTCGGCTTTCCGTTTGCTCCCGCTTCATCCCGATGCATTCCGGTACATGGACTTCCGCATAGGTGACGAATATTTCATCGACAAGTGCTTGCCGATGGGGTGTTCAGTATCCTGTGCATTTTTTGAGCGGTTCAGTACCTTTTTGCATTGGTGCGTGGAGCAGTCCTCGGGGGAGAGCGGGCTCACTCACTACCTCGACGACTTCCTATGTGTTGGTCCGGCCAACTCTGAGCGTTGTGCACGCCTGCTGTTATCTCTGCAGTCCCTATTCCACCAATTTGGGGTTCCTATTGCCGATGACAAGACCAAAGGCCCAGTTACCTGCTTGTCTTTTCTGGGGATCCAGATTGATACGGTGGAGGGTCTTTGCAGCTTGCCGGCCGATAAAGTTGTTAAGCTGCGTGAGGCTGTTGAGCTGCGTAGGTCCAGGAGTAAGGTCACCCTGCGGCAGGCACAATCAGTTTTAGGACAGCTGAACTTCGCTTGCAAGTTTATCCCCATGGGGAGGTTGTTTTGCAGGAAGTTCGAGAGGGCCACGGCGGGTGTTAGCAAGCCGCACCACCTCATTCGCCTGTCCACCGAGACTAGGCGTGACCTGGCTGTATGGGCTTCCTTTTTAGAGGAGTTCAATGGGGTGCGCATCTGGCTGGCTCCCGCGGTGGCCAACAGTGAGCTACAGCTGTTCACGGATGCTTCAGGTTCGGTGGGTTTTGGCTGTTTTCTGGCTGGTCACTGGTGCGCTGAGAAGTGGCCGGGTGACTGGTTTGAAAAGGGTCTCACTAAGGACTTGTTGTTGCCTGAACTCTTTCCTATCATGGTCTCTATGGAAATCTGGGGCCCGCGCTTGGCGAATAGGAGTTTGTTGTTCTGGTGTGACAACTTTAGTGCCGTGCATGCTATTAACCATCAGAAGGCTAAGTCTCTGTTGGTCTTACGTCTGTTGGCGCAGCTTTCACTTCAGTGCTTGCGGCATAACATTCTATTTAGAGCTCGCCACGTCCCAGGTGTTGAAAATGAGGTCGCCGATTCCCTCTCCCGTTTCCAATGGCAACATTTTCGGGAGCTTGTGCCTCAGGCTGATGATGTTGGGGTGCCCTGCCCCTCTTATGTTTGGCAGGTGATCGGGTCGGATTGGAGGGGCTAGCCGAATCCTCATTGGCCCCTGCTACCCTTAAGAACTATCGGGCGGCCTGGACAGAATGGGAAGCTTTCGCGGGAGGGGCTGCTCAGTCAGGTAGGCGTGGGCAGCGTCTTTTGCTGTCTTTTTTGTGGTCATTGTATTGCACGGGTAAATCCAGGGCAGTGGCAGCGCGCTATTTGGCTGGGATAGCCTTTTTTGCTAGACTCAAAGGTTTGCCCGACTTTACAAAGTGTTTCCTGGTGGTTAAAGCTATGAAGAGCTGGTCGCTCTTGTTTCCAGTTAGCCCTGATTGTCGTCGGCCTATAGATGCGGCGCTGCTCCCGTCTTTAATGGAAGTAGTATGTCATTGCGCAGACTCTGCTTTCGAGTCCCTATTGTTTAGGTTAGCCTTTTCCATGGCGTTTCATGGAGCTTTTAGGATTTCCGAGTTAGTTGCCCCTGGTAAATCCCGCGAGGCAGTGCTTTTAGTGTCAGATATTTGTTTAGATGCAAGGGCGTTGTGGTTCAGAATTAGGCGGTCTAAAACTGACCAGTCAGCCAGAGGCAGGTGGGCTTCAATGACTCCGGTTGTCCTGGTCTCCATTTGCCCAGTGGCTTTAGCATCCCTGTATACGGAGGTCAGGCCAGCTTTGGATGGCTCCTGGCTGTTGCATTATAATGGGTCTCCATTGACGGTATATCAGTTCCGTTGGATGCTGAGGCGCTGCCTTGAACGATTGGGCCTTTCCCCGAGGGAATTTGGTACTCATTCATTTCGGATTAGGGCTGCTACCTCGGCCGCGGCTGCTGGCTGGCCAGTTGACGACATCAAGTCTTTAGGCAGGTGGCGCTCTGCGAGTTATAGGAAGTATATTAGACCTCACCTCCTGCCCTGAAGGGTTCCTGTGCTCGTCTGTTATGCCTGCCTGTGTTTGAATGCTCATTCTGTTCCCCTACCCTATGTCCATCCTACTCGGGGGCTATCTACGCTCTGCCATTAGGCCAGCGTCCAGAGTTTTTTCGCTTTTTGCCTGACCTGACGGACTGAATCTGGCCCTCTGATTTGGTTATAGTTAATTATAGTACCTCAGCATGTCCAGTCGTTTTCCTCCGGCCGAGTACACCCTTCATTCCTTTACCTTCCAATACCCCTACCTCCCTTGTTTGTCTCTTTCCCATTGTGTCCTGGTATGGCTCCAATTGTGATTGGAGCATGTCTTATGGCACCTTAATTATTGTGCCTCAATTATATCTATCAAAATTTTCTTTTTGCTTTTTGGCAGATCCTCCTAATATGTAAAGTTGCCTCATCGAGAATCCAATCTAATCCCCTCTTTTTATATCTTTTCCTCAGGTCTGGGAACCGATAGGCAAAGGGTCTGGGTAGTCGGCCACTCCTTTGTATACTGGGCAGCTAGGTCAGTCTCTGCAGGCGAAGGTCCAGCCTGTGCCTGCTCCCGGGTGGTTCGGTGGTTAGGTGTCCGGGGTATGTCTTGGAGGGACCTGCGGGCATTCCTTATGGTGAATGTCCGTCACTATGGGTTACCTGAGATTTTGGCGATACATCTAGGTGGCAATGACCTCGGGAAGATGTTCCAATTAGAGCTGCGGCACCTGATCCTAGACGATCTTGCTGCCATTAAATCAGCTTGGCCGTCTTGCACCATTGTTTGGTCCTATGTGATTCCTAGGCTTACTTGGAGGGGAGCTAGGAACCCCAGGGCGATTGACGAAGCTCGAAAAAAGCTTAATGCGGCCGTTGCTCATTGGGTGCTGGATAATGGGGGGGCTGTTGTCCCTCATGCTAGGATAAGATTTGGCTGTCAGCACCTATTCAGGCCGGATGGGGTTCATCTAGTGGGTGAGGGTTTGTTTATGTTTCTGGAGGGTCTGCTAGGAGTTCTGGATTCAGTTGTCTAGATGGTGGCAGGGCGGGGGTATTTCAGTTAAATCCCCCGCTTTGGCGGGTAAGAACGGCAGATTTAATCAATTAGCTCACACCACGTGTTTTGTGGGCGTTTTTATGGCTTGTTTGTGGTGCACTCACCTCTCATTGGCTTAGGCCTTTTCGTTGTATCACCCGTGTCGGGGACAGCGTCCCCACCCAGCTGGGTGGGTAGTCAATGTGTTGGGTAGAGTTGGATACCGCCTGTTTTTGATTTAGGCCAGTTACGTCAGAATTGGGGTGGAGTTACATTTGTAGCCGTTCTTTCTTGGCCACCATTAATTAATTAAATTAATTCAAATAAACAAATTAGCTTAAAAGTTGCTACAAATAAATCAGTTAACAATTTCTGTCAAACCTATGCCTCCGAGTCTTTATTTCAGGTTTAGTTATGTTAAGTTAAGATCGCATATATTATGACATGCTTAAGGTACACATGAGATGTTGGGGTGTTTAATGTGTATGTAATTATATTATTATAAAAAAATGTATTGCATTGATGCAAGCACTTGTAATCCATATTACTTTTGAGCGCTGATTCTCCCCCCTGTCCTTGTTGTTTATAATTTTACTTGGAGAACTGACCATCCCCTGAATCAGCTGCTCTATAAGGAGTCCAACTCATATATAAGCGCTCTAATAGATTGACATAGGTCAGTCATTTTTCCAATGCGAATGGATGTGTATGCTCCCACATGCATGCAAGCGTACAAGGGATGGTCGCAGACCATAAAATTAGATTTTCCCCATTTGCGAATAAAAGTCAGTCTGACCTGGTCTTTTATTTGCTTCGGCTATGATCGACAACCGGGCGGGCACTGACGTCTGCCCCGTGCATGCTTAAACCCGTCTGCGTTCCCATGGGGACGACCAGCATTTTTTCAGGGCACACCCACCCTCCGGGGCTACCTCTTTGGCTTCTATGGGCTGCAGCCTAAACAGCCCATACAACCAGGGGCATGCGCAGTACTTAGGTCAGTACTGCTCACGCACCAGTCCCAGTGCCTGTCATCTGTATTGTACAGCGGGACCATTTTCGTGAGACTCCCGGAAATTCCGGGAGGGTCGGCAACCCTGATGTATTGTATAATGAGTATTATGGTGATGCGGGAGAGTGACAAGTGAATGTCCGGGCCGGCTCTGTGAGGAATACCCAGGGCAACCGGGAGGGGGGGCACTAATTACCCAGGCCCGGGCTTGCTGGAGGGACCCGGCAGGGGCCCTGGTCCGACCCCTCCCTTCCCCCTCAGTCCCTCCTGGGCAGCACACACCTACAGCATGTGCTGTGCTGATAGCAGGCACAGAATGAGTGTCTTACTGACAGCACAGCACATGCAAGCAATAACACCCCCCCCCCCCACACCCCCACGACTTTAGAGTGTTTTTCCTGTTTTTTAGGTGTGGCCTAATCACGGGAGGTGGCCACGGCTCCCATGATTAGGCCACACCCCAAGTTTTTTTACAGGGCCCGGCATACCTCTCGGGAGCCCTGGGAATACCTTATTGTGTGAGGGCTAAAGAAAGTGGGGGGGGGGGGGGGACGCTGCAGCTCGTGTTGATTTGTAACAAGCGCGTCTTTCTCCTCAAATTCGCACAACAGTGATCAGGTCTGAATAACCCCCCCTGGGGTCCTAAATGGACACTTTGGCCTAATTGTGATAAATCCATTACAGACTGCCTGTCCCCCCTATCACTGCACATACTGTCCCCACCAATCACTGCACCCACTGCCTGTCCCCCTATCACTGCACATACTGTCCCCACCAATCACTGCACATACTGTCCCCACCAATCACTGTGCACACTGTCTGTCCCCCCTATCACTGCACATACTGTCCCCACCAATCACTGCACATACTGATCCCACCAATCACTGCGCACACTACCTCTCCCCCCTATCACTGCACATACTGTCCCCACCAATCACTGCGCACACTGTCTGTCCGCACCAGTTACTGCGCACATAGTCTGTCCCCACCAATCACTGCACACACTGTCTGTCCCCACCAGTCACTGCGCACACAGTCTGTCCCCAACAATCACTGCGCACACTGGCCCTTATTCTGATTGACGCGGACTTTACCGCATACTTTCGGATCGCGTGTTTACGGCGTCTGCGCATGCGTGGAGAACGCAACGCGCATGTGCCACGCCTTGACTCGGTACCAGTTCGGCCAGATCCCGTCCAGAACTGTTCACCGCTCTCATTCGGGAAATAGGGGCGTATTATGGGCGTCATGCGGAATGACACATGGGCGTAGTTTCAAAGTGGGCAAAACGGGGCGGAAACATGGGCGGACACGGGGGAGTACACTTATGTTGGGGGGCGTACATTCGGAAACCACTCCGAATGCACGCGATCAAAAAGGGCAGAAATGTGCGGTGTCCACAAGTGTACTATTGCTTTGCGGACACCACTCGTTCATGCGCTAGGCGAACGTACGCCTAATGACTACAACCATTAACACCTGAACCCAATAGAATCTACTCCTTTACTCATTACTCACTAATAGGACGCTTGTCAGTGCTTTAATTGAAACCATTGCACTTCAATTGCTGTAAGGGTTAATGTGTGCAATGCATGTGTTAGGCATGCTTGTAAGGATATATTGGCATCTAATTGATTCCAATTCCAAATAAGCAGTTTTTGATGAGGATAGGTAATTGAATAAGTGGGTCATGTGATGTATTGCAGAAGATACATAATAGTGGGTTGTTTGGCGTAAATACTCCGCTTACGTGCGGTAGCACCGCTTGGCTCCCGTTCGGATGCGGTATTCCCGAGCATACTCTGTAATACTCTGTAATACCGTGCAGAATCTGAGTGTTTCTCCCGCACACGCATGGTTTGTATGTCGTCCGTAAACACGCCCTGTTCTTAAAGAGTGAGTCCGTCCGAATGCGGAGGACACGTGGGCGTTTCTACGGACGATGGCCGCACGCGGCAAAACACCGTGGCGTGCGGACCGCACCGTAAGAATGCGGGAATATCCGCACCGATCAGAATAAGGGCCACTGTTCTGTGAGCTGCTAGCCATGTCCCCTGTCTGTCACTGAATAAATGCTGTGCACATGCGCACAGCATCTATTCGACACGGAGCAGCAACGAGCAGGGGGATCTCACAACTGCCCTTTCCATAACTGCAGGATGCTGCCAGCCCCGGGTGGGACAGTCCCAAAAAACGGGACTGTTGGTAGGTATGTCTCTGTATTGGTATTACTATGTAGAATTGTACATCGCCTTTACTGGCCTGTTTGCAGTGTGTTGGGGGAATTCTGTTTTCAAACAAACAGAGTCTAGCAATCATATTATAGAATGTACTATCCACCTGTGGATCTGTAGAATGTGTCGGGTAGGACTGAATGCAGCACATTTGAAAATTAACAGTTAGTAATGACTGCACCTGGGTACCAGCTAGGTATCTGGGAAATGTGACAGTTAGTAATGATTGCACCTGTGCACCAGCTAGGTATCTGGGAAATGTGACAGTTAGTAATGACTGCACCAGCTAGGCGGTCTGGGAAATGTAGAAAGAATTGGGGTTGATACACTGCGCTCACTCTTATGGTAGTGTTCTTTTTCAGGTGCTGCCAGGCTCTCAAGGGTTTCCCGGTACCTTGTTTCTGGAAGTATTGTTTTGCTAGGGCTTTGGCGCAGCCTATCTATTGTGATACCTGTGTTGATTGTTTCTGTGCGAGTGTAGGAATAAGAAGAAGTCTGGGAAATGTGACAGTTAGTAATGACTGCACCTGGGCACCAGCTAGGCGGTCTGGGAAATGTGACAGTTAGTAATGACTGCACCTGGGCACCTGCTAGGTATCTGGGAAATGTGACTGTTAGTAATGACTGCACCTGGGCACCTGCTAGGTATCTGGGAAATGTGACTGTTAGTAATGATTGCACCTGGGCACCTGCTAGGTATCTGGGAAATGTGACTGTTAGTAATGATTGCACCTGGGCATCAGCTAGGCGGTCTGGGAAATGTGACAGTTAGTAATAACTGCACCTGGGCACCAGCTAGGCGGTCTGGGAAATGTGACAGTTAGTAATGACTGCACCTGGGCACCTGCTAGGTATCTGGAAAATGTGACAGTTAGTAATGACTGCACCTGGGCACCTGCTAGGTATCTGGGAAATGTGACTGTTAGTAATGATTGCACCTGGGCATCAGCTAGGTATCTGGGAAATGTGACAGTTAGTAATGACTGCACCTGGGCTGGGCACCAGCTGGGTATCTGGGAAATGTGACTGTTAGTAATGTGGTGCACCTGGGCACCAGCTAGGTGGTCTGGCAAATGTGGACTGTTGCTAGGGGACCGGTTTGGCCAGCCCTATCATAAACGATCAAATCTAATCGATTGTACTATAATAATAATGCACGGCAGCGCGGTTCTGTCTACAGCGTCATTTCACAAGTGTGTTCTCTTTCCTTTCAGGCAAGGGGATCACGTTGCTGGTCCCAGAGCCCGTCATAAACGCCACGGTGACGCAGAACGTTCTCCTGTCAGTAGAGTACGCCAGTAACGGCACGTCGTGGGTACAATGGCAATACTTATCCAGCTGGAAGCCCCAATGTATCATTGAGTGGAAGGTGAACTCTTACATGAACATCTCGGCGACATACAGCCAGCGGATACACAAGTATGACAATGGCTCCATCCAGCTGGAGCGCGTGGAAGTGAGAGACACTGGATTCTATATGATCACAGTGAGTGATGACTTTGGAAGTACCAAGCAGAGCACAATTATCCTCAATGTCCATGGTAGAACCTTTCCTCATCTCTCCTCGGTTTCTGTACATTTCAGATGGTTTAATGTCAATTGTTTTTATTTTTTTCCCCGCTGACGGCTCTTTCTTCGCTTTAGAAATCCGCTACGAGGAATTCTTCTTTGTGGCCGTGTTTATCGCCTTCCTGGCGGCGGGGTCGGCGGCTTTAGTCTGCCTCATGTGGGCCTGCAACAAGTGCATCAACATCGCCCAGAGAGGAAAGCAGCATCGGAGAGGTAACTGCAAAACCAGGAGACAAAGTTCCACTGGTTACCCCATTAAGTCCTCCAATCTAGGGGTCCAGGGACTGAGCCTTGGACAGAGAGAAAATGCCAGCCAACCAGCCCCTAACTGTCATGCTGGGGGCTGTGTTTGTAAAATGACAATTGGGAGCTGGTTGGCTACTTTATCTCTGGCCACTGTACATGTGTCACATCTACAGTTACCTGACTGCCCACATACAGTGGCTGAGACCATTTTGTGCGTCCAAATATTTGGACATCAAATGGACTTTGGGAGCGAAGTCAGGTCATAACGTCACAAGGTAGTCACACAATGCTCATCTGGGAATGTTTTGGGTGGCCAAGATATCTATAAGGGGGCCCATTGCGACCTGCTGGGCCCTAGACAGTTGCCTAGTTTGCCTTGTGGAAAATCCGCCTCTGTGCGGGACTGCGCTTCTTCGGCTCCAGTCTCCCAGCACATAAGTTGAAGGCCTAGAGCTAGATAGAGGATATGTATACATCCCAGCAACATAATTGTTCTCAGTCACAGGAGAAACACTATAGTCTCTTATGTTATGGTGGGGACATGTGGTTGGCCTCGTTAGGGATGACTTGCTGAATAGAATGAAGACTTGTGATTGTCTCATTAATAGGTAGTATGGGTGCATCTGACTGGCACAGTGAACACACCTATGGGTGCATCTGACTCACACAGTGAACACACCTATGGGTGCATCTGACTCACACAGTGAACACACCTATGGGTGCATCTGACTCACACAGTGAACACACCTATGGGTGCATCTGACTCACACAGTGAACACACCTATGGGTGCACCGGACTGGCACAGTGAAGGCACGTATGGGTGCATCTGATTGGCACAGCGAAGGCACGTATGGGTGCAGCTGACTAGCACATTAAAGGCACATATGGGTGCAGCTGACTGGCACATTGAAGGCACGTATGGGTGCACCGGACTGGCACAGTGAAGGCACGTATGGGTGCAGCTGACTGGCACATTGATGGCACGTATGGGTACACCGGACTGGCACAGTGAAGGCACGTACGGGTGCAGCTGACTGGCACAGTGAAGGCACGTACGGGTGCAGCTGACTTGTCCAGAATACAGCATCTCCCGGGTTGGTGGCAATTCGGTATTTAGAAAGTGACTGTAGAACGCGTTTCCCTGCCTTCTCCTTAGTCAGCAGCTTCCTCAGATACATATGAACCATCTCCCATTTTGCGCTTTATAAAGGGCTCATCCCACCCTACATGGGCGTGCATAGATTAACTAAACAGGCCTCCTTGGTTGGATTCCGCTAGTGCCGTTAGTATTGTTCCAAGCCTCGTTATGATTTCCATACCCTCAGTTTGTAGTTATTTATTTATTAACACTTTCTTATATAGCGCAAACATATTCCGCAGCGCTTTACAGATAATTTTTGAACAGTACTGTCCCCAAGTTAGTTATCAACCAAGCCTCGTTTTCAGACTTTGTATTTGAATATTTAATTTCTACTATGGGAGCTCTTTAGCAGATATCAAACAATAAACTGTATAATGCTTTATATAGATTGCATAATTGAATGCGTTTATATGCTAATGCCACTACACAGCCCTTCCCTGCAATAAATCCATAGCGCCCAAAAGTGCAAGGACTGAGAAACCCACTTTGAGTATATTTAATCACCATGATGGGCCGGCACTATCAAAACTTGCAGCAGCCCCTTGCCAGCTGCAGATTATCCATCAGAGTATGGCCGCCAGTGTCAGTGATGTCGCCTTTTCAAACACAAACACTCTCATTGGCACGCCCACCACACTACCCAATAACTCACAATCTCTGCACATCTGATGTCACCACATACAGAAAATGCCCAAACAAAGCGCAATGGCATTTGCTGCGAAATATACAAACCTGTTAATAAATTTTAATACATTACAGCCACTGTGCGACTCAATCGGTATTGCAATACTGTGCGTCACCTATAGGGGGTGCAGCAGAAAACCTGCTCTGACATCCCCACTGCATGCTACACAAAATCATGCCCATTGTGGCCTGCTACACTGAATGATGCCCATTCTAATTCCATACAAAGCCATTACTCTGATTACACCGACTTATATCTCTTCGCTTATATCAAAATATATCCCCACCCGACCTCTCCGCTCTGCACAAGATCTGCGTCTCTCATCCAGACTCATTACTTGCTCCCACTTAAGCTGTGTACACACGGGGGCGATAGGGGCGACCATATTGCCAGTGATGGGAGTGTGCCCCGGCGATAAATCGCCGGGTGTGCGCTCCCATTTTTAGCCCCGTTCTAATCACTGGTCGCAGGAGTTTGCTCATGCAACCAGCTGATTACCTCTGCGGCACCGCCAGCAGAGGTTCCCTTTCATCAGCGACCATCTCTGGTCGCTGATGAAAAGGAGAAACTGAGCAATATATTACTCAGCCATATATTGCTAGCAATATATGGCTGAGCAATATATCTCCCCCATGTGTACGGGGCTTAACACTTGCAGGATTTTTGTCCCTTCCATGCACACTAAGACTCTCCTCTAGCCTCCAAACTTTCAAGCGTTCCCTGAAAACTCACCTCTTCAAGCAAGCCTATCATATTCAGAACCCCCCACACAACCTCCAGTAGCATTCATATCTAACTACATCCCATCAGGACTGTCTTGTAATCTGATGGGACTGCCATGCTATGGAATTCTATCCTTATGTATCCCTCCTTTATCCCTATAGATTGTAAGCTTGCGAGCAGGCCCCTCCTATCTCTATGTCGGTTTGTTTCTACCCAGTTTGTTTAATCACTGTTGTTTCCAATTGTAAAGCGCAACGGAATATGCTGCACCATATAAGAAACTGTAAATAAATAATTGTGGCATTATTTACTATCATGGCAATAAAATGACATATATTTGTATTCCTTACAGCAGAAGAGATTGAACTGCGAATCATTTCGGACTGACGAAGAACCTTCCCTGGATCACCTACCTCAAAGCCAATGGAGTGAATATTGTCCAGTATTAACTGGTATTAACCCATGATGGGGAGAGAGAATTCCAGTGTTCCGTACATTGGGATAGAAGTGGATTGTAAGCACTGCGTGCTTGGCTACGGGACCTGTTCTGCAGTATTGGTCACTCACTGACCCTCGGAGGACATTTCCATGATGGATGTGAGCTTGTGTCCATCAATACAAAAATCTTTGCTTGCCCAAAACTATGGGAAACCTGTCCGTATATACTGGAGAGACCAGAATACAATATGTAACCCAGCTCCTTATCAGCTGATACAACCAGTCAGTAGAGATTCCAGCTCTTGCTGGGGAAGGTCCATTGTTTTGAAACCTGTTATAACTTGCTGTGATTGTGTATTACACATGTAATACAGAGTAATAACAGTGTCCCCAACTTACTTTACATTGTCTCATTATCCATATTCATTTGTACAGTACGGAGCCTTTGTTTACACTCTGTATTTCATTTGTCCCTTTGATGAAGTCAAATATTACCTGCAATTAGCACACAGCCATGTGCCCAAGTTCTTAGTAAACGGTTAGTCCTTGAAAGATAACGTGCTGTAAAAATATATTTTATAAATGTGACTGTGAAACGTGGATTGAATGTTTTATTGGTATGTTTCAAGAATTACCGTTAAAGACGCCAAAAGTCAATTTGGCGTTTGGCAGGTTATTGTGTAAATAAACCTGCAATGTATGGGCTGGAGATTTCTAGTGCATGGTTACAATCAGAGATATGCAGACCATTGCTCAGGGTTGCCGACTTTAAAGCTGTGTACACACGGCAACGATATGGGCTATAATCGCTGGAAATATGGTCGCTGGCGACCTTATTGCCAGTGATGGGAGTGTGCCCCGGGGATAAATCGCCGGGTGCGCGCTCCCGTTTTCAGCCCCATTCTAATCGCTGGTCGCAGGGGGGACGGGAGGGACGATTTTTGGGAGACTCCTAGCCATTCCGGGAGGGTAGGCAACCCTGCCATTGCTAGTAAAATTATGAGCTTTTCAAGATTGTCAGATCGGTATTCGCTGAACATTAACTGCTAACCACTGTGAAGAATCAGTACAGTAAGGTCGGATACACCCTAGAACAGGGGTGTCCAAACATCTTTTGCGATGAGGGCCAGATTTGGTGAGGTGGAAATGTGTGGGGGCCGACCATTCAGCCTGACATTCTTTGAACCATTAATCACATCAGAATGGTCCCCCACTCTGCCCCCATTCACTCTACGTTCCCCGGCCTGCCCCCCCCCCTTCTCTGTATTTCCTCCAGCCTGCCCCTATTCACTGCATGTCCCCCACTCTGCCCCCATTCACTCTATGTTCCCCGGCCTGCCCACCCCCTTCTCTGTATTTCCTCCAGCCTGCCCCTATTCACTGCATGTCCCCCACTCTGCTCCCATTCACTCTATGTTCCCCAGCCTGCCCCTTCACTGTATATTCCCCAGCCGGCCACCCCCTTCTCTGTACTCCCCTCAGCCTGTCCCTATTCACTGCATGTCCCCCACTCTGCTCCCATTCACTCTATGTTCCCCAGCCTGCCCCTTCACTGTATATTCCCCAGCCGGCCACCCCCTTCTCTGTACTCCCCTCAGCCTGCCCCCATTCACTGCATGTCCCCCACTCTGTACCCACACTGTCCCCCAGCCTGCCCCCCTTCTCTGAATGTCCATCACTGCCTCCATTCACTGTATGTCCCCAAGCCTGTCCCTCCTTCACTGTATGTCCCCCAATCTGCCCACATTAACTGTATGTCCCCCAGCCTGCTTCTCCTTCACTGTATGACTGCCATTTACAGTATGTCCCCCACTCTGCCTCCATTCACTATGTCCCCCAGCCTGCCCCTCCTGCACTGTATGTCCCCCACTCTGCCCCCCATTGACTGGATGTCTCCCTGTCTGCCCCCACAAGGGCCCCTTGTGTGAACCAGAGGATGGAGAGGCAAAGCAGGCACTGCAAGGACAGGAGACAGATGCTTGAGCTCCCGCTACCGCCCTCCTCCGCTCTACATGTTACGGGAGCAAGCTTCCCCCTTGCTGCCCCCCCTCTCCACACACAGCTGCCACTGTGATTGCAGAGGAGGGTGATATACGATTGCAGCAGCAGGGGATGGACGCATACTCACCCGAAAGATGCCAAACACATCTAACTGTGGTGGCCGGCACCTCCTCACTGCTGCACTAAAGGTGTGGACCGTGCTCGCCGCAGATAGTCAAAATTTAACACAAAATGAGGCCATGACGTGGGGGGTGGGCAGCTGACATCACCGGATGTCAGCTGCCCTACCACTTCCTTCTCAGCATACACGCATACTTAAGTGACTTGAGAGTCACTTTTATGTGCGTGCACCTTCCACATCTTTCGATGGTCGGCGACCATCGAAAGATGTGGGAGGTTCCCTCTGCCCTGCTAATGCATGTCACTGTGTAACATCCATTTGCAAGCCCTTGCAAATGGGTAGTGCCAGCCAACCATTTTCAAGGCGGGATTTGGTCGACTCGCAAAGCTGCCAATTAGCAGCCTTGCAAATCAATCAGAATGACCCCCATTGGCCGGGTCATTCAGTGTGTACCTGTGATTTGCTCACACCCACATTTGTTACCAATATCGGGTCGGCCTTACTGCTGAATGCAGCATGGCATACTCGCACACCCCCTACATCGGATAGTGTGTATGCACTTGCTGATACACTGTCCCATCAACCACCAGATCGGCTGGCTACACATCGTTCAAAAGTGTAGCTGACAGATGGTTCCAGGTTAGCGGACTGGGTAATCCCAGAATCTGGGAAGTGCTCACGTTAGAGTGAGTATTCACTGCTGAAAGAGAGGGGAAGGGGCCACAGTTAAGTTACAAGTATAGTCAGCAAAATGAGGGGGAAACATGTACATTTACAGAGGAGGAAGTCCTAACAAAACTTTAAAAACTTGAAGTGGATAAACCAATGGGGCCAGCTGGGATACATCCAAGCATACTAAAAGAGCTTAAAGGGGAGCTGGTAAAACCATTAACAGAAATATTCAACCAGTCACTAGCTACTGGAGTAATCCCAGAGGACTGGAAAACAGCAAATGTAGTCTCACTGCACAAAAGTGGAAGCAAGGAAGAGGTAAGCAACTACCAACAAGTGAGCCTTACATCAGTAGTAGGGAAATTGATGGAAACACTCTTAAAACAAAGAGTTGGAGAATATCTAAAAAACAGCAATTTACAGGTTCCTAAACAGCATGGTCTTACTGGGGGAAGATCATGTCAAACAAATCTTATTGACTTTTTTGACTGGGTGACTAATATAATAGATCAAGGTGGGGCTGTAGATTATCAAGACCTTAGTAAGGCTTTTGACACTGTCCCACATCGCAGACTGTTAAACTTGAAAGCTTGGGATTGGATTCTAAGATGGTTGAATGGATAAGATCTTGGTTGCAGGACAGAAAACAGAGTTGTAGTAAATGTGCAGTCACAGGAGGGAAAGGTTACCAGTGGAGTACCCCAGGGATTTGTACTTGGACAAGTGCTTTTAATATCTTTATTGGTGATATTGCAAATGAAATTGAGGGTAAAAACAGGGATGTTGTACTTACCATAAATCCTTTTCTCCGAGTCCACAGGTGTCACTGGAGCGTAGACAGTGGGGGAAAGAAGGGTGACCACAGGGAGCATGGGCACAATTAATGTAAATTAGTGTGGCTGACTCCTCCTCTTCTACTTCCCCTCCATGGCAGTCATAAAGAGTGTGCCCGAGGGAGCTGAAAGATATAACACACTTCCGAAGAGGAGGTAAACATAACACAACATTAAATTCAGAATGAAAGAAATACCAGTGAGAAAACACTGCAAAACCTCAACCACACAAGATATGTATACTTTGTATTATTGTAACAACTCTTCTGACAGGAAGAATTCCAACCCTTATTAATAAACCTGAAATGGCAACAGCTCCGAGGTGGACGTCCAGTGACATCAGTGGACTCAAAGAAAAGGATTTATGGTAAGTACAAAATCCCTGTTTTCTCCTTCATCCACTAGGTGTCACTTTAGCGTAGACAGTGGGGACGTCCCAGAGCTCCCAACACGGGCAGGAAGGCGCTGGGAACCCCTTAAGACTGAGCGACCAAACTGCGAAGCAGAGACCGCAAAGGTATCGAACCTGTAGAACTGTACAAAGGTTTGGCGACCAGACCAAGTGGCAGCTCTACATAACTGCTGAATTTAGACTGCTCGGGCAGCCACCCAGCAAGGACCAACTGAGCGTGTAGAGAGTGTAGCAATGGAAACTGGAGGCAGAGCCGCCGCTTCATAGGCCTGTCGAATGGTGATACGTGTCCATCTGGCCAGTGTTTGTTTTGACGTAAGTATGTGATAAAAAGGACATCGGATTTTCTGATGGAAGCAGTCATAGAAAAATTGCAGAGCTCTGACCACTTCAAGAGAATTGTCGTCAGAGTCCTCTGTAAAGGCTGGTGCTACAATCGGCTGGTTTATATGGAATGTAGAAACCACCTTTGGCAAGAAGGAGAGGTGAAACACTAAAATGAAACACTAAAAAGGAGGAGCGACACGACACTGCTCCCAATTCAGAGACTCGTCTGGCGGAAGCTAAAGCCAATGGAAGAACAGTCTTCCATGTCAGATATTGTAAATCTACTTCTTCCAAAAGGTTCAAACACCGAAAATCCCAGGAAGGTAAGAACCAAGAATCCAAATCCCATGGAGCCGTTGGAGGATGGAAAGGAGGTTGCAGCCGCAAAACTCCCTGAAAGAAGGTCTGAACCTCAGGCATGAGTGTTAATCTTCTTTGAGAAAATATGGATAAAGCAGAGACATGCACTTTTAAGGATCCTAGACTTAATCCTGAGTTTAGGCTATTCTGTAAGAAAAGAAGCAACCTAGTTTTTTGAAGAGTAGAGGAAACTCCACGACCCTCGCACCAAGAAATATACGACCTACAAATACGATGGTAATGTTTCGAGGTCACCTCCTTCCTAGCACTCATTTATTATTTATTTATTAACAGTTTCTTATATAGCGCATACATATTACGCAGCACTTTACAGAGTACAGTTGTGTTTAAAATTATTCAACCCCCAATGCTGTAAAGGGGTTTAGGGACTATAGTGTACATTTGGAATTGTATTCAGAATGAAATCCTACAAGGACGTTTTAAAGAACCAAATGCAACTAAACTGACATCAATTGTTTATATAACACAGTAGTAAATGTGTATTGTGTGGTTTCTTCATTGCCACAATTATTCAACCCCTTAAAGACTACCACTCTGAAGAAGAGAGGTTAATTCTGGTGTTTTCAATCAGGTATTGAAAACACCTGTGGATGTCACCGAGCACCAATCAAGCATAATAAGCACCAATTAGGCAGCTTTAAAATGACTGTGATACTCAGCTCCTTCTAGACATTTACTGGTGTGGTTACAAACATGGTGAAGTCAAGAGAATGGTCCAGGAAGACAAGAGAAGAGGTGATTTGTCTTCACAGGAAGGGCAATGGCTATAAGAAGATTGCAAAGAAGTTAAACATACCAAGAGACACCATAGGAAGCATCATTCGCAAATTCAAGGCAAAGGGCACTATTAAAATGCTACCTGGTCGTGGAAGAAAGAAGATCCTGACTTCGACTGCTGTGCGCTACCTGAAGCGTAGAGTGGATAAAAGTCCCCGTGTGACTGCTGAGGAACTGAAAAAAGATTTGTCAGATGTGGGTATAGAAGTTTCAGCTCAGACAATAAGGCGCACACTGCGTAATGAAGGTCTCCATGCCAGAACCCCCAGGCGCACCCCCTTGCTGTCTCCCAAGAATAAGAAGAGTCGACTGCAGTATGCCAAAAGTCATGTGGGCAAACCACAAAAGTTGTGGGATAGTGTTCTGTGGACTGATGAAACAAAATTAGAACTGTTTGGGCCCATGGATCAACGCTATGTTTGGAGGAGGAAGAACAAGGCATATGACGAAAAGAACACCTTGCCTACTGTGAAGCATGGCGGAGGGTCAATTATGCTTTGGGGCTGTTTTGCTTCTGCAGGTACAGGGAAGCTTCAGCGTGTACAAGGTACCATGAATTCTCTTCAGTACCAGGAGATATTGGATGAAAATGTGATGCAGTCCGTCACACACCTGAGGCTTGGGAGACGTTGGACCTTTCAACAGGACAATGATCCCAAGCATACCTCCAAGTCCACTAGAGCATGGTTGCAGAGGAAAGGCTGGAACATTTTGGAGTGGCCATCGCAGTCACCAGACTTAAATCCGATTGAGAACCTCTGGTGGGACTTAAAGAAAGCAGTTGCAGTGCGCAAGCCTAAGAATTTGACTGAACTGGAGGCTTTTGCCCATGAAGAATGGGCGAAGATACCCGTAGATCGCTGCAAGACACTTGTGTCAAGCTACAGTATGCTTCACGTTTAAAAGCTGTTATAACTGTAAAAGGATGTTGTACTAAGTACTAAGATTGAATGTCACTTGGGGGTTGAATAAAAACTAATAATGATGTGAGCACAGAAAAGACATTTATGGTTATTTCATTATAAACTTAAGTTTATATTTCTCTGACCTACAAGTGCCTCTTTCATGTTAATGTAAGCAAGATGACTGAATGATCAAAATCAATGTCAAACTGGCCAAAACATTCAATTTCAGTGGGGGTTGAATAATTTTGAAGACAACTGTATATTTTAACATTCACATCAGTCCCTGCCCCAGTGGAGCTTACAATCTATATTCCCTACCACATGTACACGCACACACATGTGGTACCATGTCATCATAGTAGGTATGACATGGCCCTCTCAGTAGCCATGCCATCAAATGAAGACGCCTTAAGTCTGGAAAGACAAAAAAGGTCCTTGGACGAAAGATCTTCTTGAAGAGGTAGGGGCCACGGCTCGTCCACTAACAGACGTCAGGCTGGTGTACCAGGACCGGCGTGGCCAGTGCGGGGCAATTAACAATGCTGTTATCTTCTCTCTCCGTAAGCGCTGAAGGACCTGGGGTATCAACAGAAAGGGAGGGAAGAGGTAGACATACTGGAAGGGAGCCGTCAGTGCGTCTACTCCTGCAGCTGCTGGATCTCGAGTCCGAGCTAAGTGGAAGCTGGTGATTGAGACAAGATGCCATTAAGTCCACCTGAGGATGACCCAAACGACGTACCAGCTTCTTGAATACCTGCGGATGGAGAGACCATTCTCCCTGATACACATCCTTAGAAAGTCGGCCTCCCAGTTTTCCACCCCCAGAATGAATATCACTGAGATTGTGATTGCGTGGTTCTGAGCCCACAGCAAGATACGACTCACTTCTTTCATTGCTGCATGACTTTTTGTGCTGCCCTGTTTGTTTATGTATGCAATGGCTGTTGAGTTGCCTGATTGAACGCTTACGGCCTGCCCCTGCAGTAGAAGATGAGCCTGAAGGAGAGCATAGTATACTGCTCTCAGTTCTAGGACGTTTATGGACAGCCGAGCTTTCTAAGCTGTCCACAGGCCCTGGAACTGATGGTCCAGCATAACCACACCCAAGCCACGGAGACTGGCATCTGTGGTCAGAATGGCCCAATTCCAAATTGCAAATCTCTTCCTCTAGGGAACGCCTCGCTTGTTGAGACGTCACTCGTTGCTGCAGATGGAGATGGGAATCTGACCAATGACTGAGGAGATTGAGTTGAAAAGGTCGAGAGCGGAAACAACCGTACTGGACCACCTCGAATGAGGCTACCATTTTCCCCAGTAGTCCGGTGCAGAGATGTACTGAGACTCGATCCTGATGTAGAATTTTTCAAGTTAAGTCCTGGAGAGATACAATCTTTTCCTGAGGCAAGAAGACTTTCAGCTGAATGGTGTCCAAGATCATCCCTAGAAACTGCATCCTCTGAGAGGGCTGTAATTGGGATTTCTTGAGATTGAGAATCCATCCGTGAGCTATGAGAGTTCTCTGTGTTAAGAGAATGTCGGCTGTGACAGGTTCCTGTGAAGGTCCCTTCAACGGAAGATCGTCTAAGTAGGGTATGACCGTCACTCCTTTTGTCCTGAGAACCTCCATCATTACGGCCATCACCTTGGTAAGCACTCTGGGTGCTGAGGAGAGGCCGAATGGGAGGACCAGGAACTGCCAATGCTGTTCCAGAACTGCGAATCTTATAAACACCTGATGAGGCGGCCAGATGGTTATGTGCAGGTAGGTGTCCCTGACATCCAGAGATGCCAGGAACTCCCCCTGATTGAGACCTGCAATTACTGATTGCAGAGGCTCCATTTTGAATTTCACCAGTCGTAAAAATGGATTGAGGTGTTTCAAGTTGAGAATTGGACATGCCGAGCCGTCCGGTTTTGGCACTAGGAACAGACTTCAGTAAAAACCTTGAGTCCTCTGGTGATCCGGAACTGGAACCACCACCACCATTTCCTGGAGTCTGTTGATGGCAGATTTCAGAAGTATCTTTTTGTCTAGAGAAGCTGGCAAACCGATTTTGAAAAACCTGTGGGGTGGAGGTGAGAGAAAACTGATCTTGTAGCCGAAGGTCACCAGATCTCTGACCCAAGCATCCTGACAGGACTGTTGCCAAACATGCTCGAATAACTTTAATCTCCCCCCCACCCTGCAATCTCCCACTCTCGGACTTAGCCTCCTGTTGAACTGAGGAAACAGCTCTACCTCTGCCATGGGCTCCTCTTTGTGAAGAAGTACCTCCTCTGGAATGGGCACAAAATCTGTTTTGTGGACTAAAGGACGGACCCTGATAAATCTTGCGTTGTGCTGGAGGAGCAGCAGTAGGGAGGAAGAGGGACCTACCACCCGTAGCCTGTGAGATTTATTTATCTAGTTCAGCACAGAACAAATAATCTCCTGTAAAAGGAATTGCTTCTACCACACGCTTTGATTCAGTGTCCGCCTGCCATTGGTGGAGCCAAAGAGTTGTACGAGACAAAATGGAGAGGGCCGAAATACGGGCCGCCACCATAATATAAGATGAGGCCTCACGGTCATGTTCTGCCCATTGCACAAGTGTGTCAGGATCTGGGCCATCCTGTAAATTAGTTACAATCTGGGAAGCCCAGACCCCCATTGCCTTATTGACCCAGCAGCCTACCTGCGCAGGTCGTTGAAGAACCCCTGCAGCTGTAAAAATAGATTTGAGGGTAAGCTCCAACTTATGGTCAAACGCATCTTTTAAAGAAGTGGCCCCGGTATGGGAAGCACTGTCTTCTTGGTATTTGGAACTTTTTGTCTGGGCGACTCCAGGCCTGTGTAACATGCTCATCCAGCTCCTCAGGAGGAGGAAACTTGGACGTCTGTTTTGGCTTTTTTCCAAAAAGGAAAGGCCGCAAAGGAGCCTGAGCCCCATCATCAACATTTAATGCTATCTTAACCATGTTAAGGAGATCTTCCAACCCCTGTGTAACTGGAGCCGGATCCACTGGAATTGGAACAGGTTCATCTGCATCTAGATCAGGGTTGCCGACTTTTTAATGCTCCTCTCCGGGAGAAGCTCGGAGAGGAGACTTTCCTTACCCAGTCGGGGGCGGGGCTTGACTGTGACGTCATTAAGCCCCGTCCCCATTACGGGAAATAGCAGAAATGACTGCTATCCATGGCGGGGCTTAAATGACGCAATTGTGCCATTTTAGCTCCGCCCCCTACCCTGAGACCCGCGGATTGCGGCATTTACATGCCGCGATTCGGGGGGGCTCAGGGGGGTCCCCCAGATTCCGGGAGGGTTGCCCACCCTTCCAGGGGGCCAGGAGGGGGACCCGATTTTCGGGAGACTCCCGGGAATTCCGGGAGGGTCGGCAACCCTGATCTAGATTGATAAACTCTCCCTCCTCTAATTCAGGAATTTCATCTGAATCAGACTCAGTGATATGAGGGAATTGTCTTTTCCCTTGTAACAGAGGCTGCTGATCCTTGGGTGGTTGGCATGGAGCCAAAACCTCAGTTAGACCTTCCACAGCTGAGGCTAAGGAAACGTTCTGTGATCTAGCAGCATCTCTGTCCCTCTGTGAAGCAGAGAGCTCAGAGGAAAGGTGGGACATAATGTCTGTGAGCTGAGAAGCCCATGCAGGGGTGTCCTGAGAGGACTGTGTGATGGGAGGATCTGCAGTGCATTTATCACAAAGCGGAACTCCCTCAGCAACTGGTGTAAACTTATTGTTACACTTTTTGCAAGCTACTTTTTTGGAGCTTCCTCCTGTCATAATGAGTTGTAAAACAATATATATATATATATATATATATATATATATATATATATATATATATGTAAATACAACCAGATACCAAACACGCCGTATAGTACAGTTAGAAACACTGGCAGGAAGACAGTAGAATAAAGGGGGGGGGGGCTGCCACTGGCTTAAGTGCGCAGTTTGTATGAGCACGACAGCCTAAATTTAAAAGGAGCAGTAAGGAATACTCATCCCTGTCTAGTTGGCCAGTCGGCGGTTTGGCTGCAGGAGGCTCGCGCCGCAGCATGAGCTGACGGCAAACGCCTAACAGAGCCGGTGGTCTCTTCAGCCGGGGACCCGGGCGCAATGCCCGTAGCTGCGGCCGGGTCCCCCCGGCACGCCGGCGTAGCAGGCAGGTAGTGACAGAATGCCCAGAAGTCTCTGATGTGACCAGCACAAAGTGTGTTATATCTTCCTGCTCCCTCCGGGCACAATCTTTATGACTGCCGTGGAGGGGAAGTAGAAGGGGAGGAGTCAGCCACACTAATTTACAATAATAGTGCCCATGCTCCCTGTGGTCGCCCTTCTATTCCCCACTGTCTATGCTCCAGTGACACCTAGTGGATGAAGGAGAAATGTGCCTTACAAAAGGTATGCAACAGGGTAGACACACCAGGAGGGGTAAAACAAATGAGTGATGATCTAGGTAGATTAGCGGAATGGTCAATAGAATGGCAACTACAGTTTAATGCCAAAAAATGCAAAATCATGCACTTGGGTCTCAGAAATCCAAAGACTCAATATAGTATAAATGGCACTATAATGGAAACTACTGAGGAAGAGAGGGATCTAGGTGTCACTATTTCAGGGGACTTAAAGGCAGGTAGGCAATGTAACAAAGCAATGAAGAAGGCAAGTCAGATGCTTGGTTGCATAGGGAGAGGTATCAGCAGTAGAAAGAAAGAAGTAATAATGCCACTGTATAGGTCATTGGTATGACCTCATCTAGAGTACTGAAAAAAAAAGAGAAAAAATCCAGGAACTCTCAAGCGCTCTTAATCCCTCTGCTGCCATTGTTACCAAAGGTGGTTCAATCTTAAACCACCCAAGAATAAATGCAGATAGTTGTAAAGGGTTATGAGAACAGGTCCGCAGAGCTGGACAATATGCTTTAACTTATTGGAAGGAATAAAAGTCCACCTCACAGTTCCGTAGTTCAAAAATATACAGTCATTTTATTTATAAAAAGTCAATGAAAAAGGACAAAAGCTTCTTCATAAAAAATGACGGTACTTGTTTCCTAGCACGGCGCCCATCGGGTCCCATCGCATACCTTAAGTTAAGGTATGCGATGGGACCTGACCGACCCGATTTCTGGCTTTTTTTCACCTTTCACGACAATTGTAAAATCGGGTCCATTGTATGCCATTATAATGGCATACAATGCGACCAATGCGATGGACCCGATTTTACATAGGGAACAATGTTAAATAGCCCACCATACCCGATTTTTAATTGTATACCCACCCTGACGGCTAATTTGTATGTGAAATGCCATCCCACGATGAACGCCAACCCGAAGCGTGGCGAGCGCAGCGAGCCGGCGGTACGCATCCTACGACCTTTTCATACTCCCATTATCCACGTCGGCGTGGAGTGGATTTTATATAGTGTGGCGAGCCCCGCTCGCCACGCTTCGGGCTCGGTGGCTCGCCACACTATATAAAGTCAACTCCACGCCGACGTGGATAGTGGGGGTATGAAAAGGTCGGAGGACGCGTACCGCTGCACTCGCCACGCTTCGGGTTGGCGTTCATCGTGGGGTTGCGTTAACAATGGGGGGGCATTTGACCCATCAGGGTGGGTATACAATGAAAATTGGGGTCTGGGGGGCATTTAACATTGGTTCCAATGTAAAATCGGGTCTCAGGGACCATTTTACATTGGTTCCAATGTAAAAATCGGGTCGGTTGCGTCCATTGATTTTTCCGACCCGATGGATACAATTAAAATCGTTGGTGCCGTGCTAGGAAACAAGTACCAAAATTACACACAAACAGTCTAAAAAAGTATTCCTTGTATGAGAGAAATTTTTCAAAGGTAGCTAGAGTACTGTGTTCAGTTCTGGAGGCCATATCTCCAGAAGGATATAAATACATTAGAGACTGTACAAAGAAGGGCAACTAAAATGGTGCATGGCCTACATCACAAAACGTACCAGGAAAGACTAAAAGATCTTAATATGTATACTTTAGAGCAGAGAACGGAAAGGGGGGACATGATAGAAACTTTCAAATATATCAAGGGTTTAAACAAGGTCCAGGTGGGAGACATTCTTCACAGGAAGAGGAGCAACAGAACACGAGGACATGCACTGAAATTAGAGGGAGGAAGATTCAGGGGAAATGTGAGGAAGAATGACTTCACAGAAAGAGTAGTAGATAAGTGGAATAGCCCCCCATCAGAGGTGGTAGAGGCAAATACAGTAGAGCAATGTAAACATGCTTGGGATAGGCATATTGATATCCTTACAAATAAGGATCAAATAAGGTAGCCTGTTTAAAAAAGGGGCAGACTAGATGGGCCAAGTGGTTCTTATCTGCCTTCACATTCTATGTTTCTATCTGATCTGCGAGATCTCCAAACTATAATATTATTCATGATCAATATAAACATCAGATTCTGCACACAGCGCTGTGGATGCGACTCTCCGACAACACCGCCCATAGCTGTACTATGTCACGTTATGTATTATTACAGGAGCGCAGCTGTGCGGCCGGATGGGATGCTGGGTGCGCCCTGCCGGGATCTGAATGCCAAGTTTACACAGATGCTGGAATGTTTTGGTTAACGGATGTGCTATCTATTGTATTTGCACACATAACATACATGAAGAGGACAAGAATAAGACAACGTACGTATAGTTCCTCTGTGATGCTGTAAATGTTGCGGTCTTAGTTGGATAACTCATCACTAATAATAGGAGGGAAGGAGGGCAGCTAAGAGGAAAGACAAAAGAACCCCCATAGTTTCGTTCAGCGTTGTTGGGCTGGAACTTTGGATAGAACCCCAGAGGACACATCTTTATCTTGGTGTCACCGTGCCAGAGACTTGCAATGGTGTTAATGGGAAATGCTACAGAGAAAATACTTATTTTAGAAGCAATATAAGTTTTAAATGAACTTTTCTACTTAGAAAAAATATGGAAATAAAAAAGTTATTATTCTACCAAAGTTTGTATGCAGAATGTTTCATTTAGGGCAGTCTGACCCTACAGGCTTTCAGTCTACGGGCTGCTGTATTTTACGTATGACTGATTCCTGAATTCGTCGATTTTTGTTTCCAGGCTCCTCATATCTGTTACTGCTTCTGTCTTCATTAATATATCACTCATCGCCTGACGTACACTCTGCTGCTGAGGAACCTGCTAATTCCACTATATAAAACTGGGTCTTCCGGCTACCTCTATTGCCCTCCTTACATCATGTCACTGGCCCTGTCCTATTTGTCAAATCCCTAAAAGGTGCCCATACACTAGTAAGATTTATCTTCAGATCTGGCTAGTTGGAACAAAAACATGGTTATGGATGAGTGACAGTTTGTCAGTTTTCCAGCATTTTCAAGCAAATGGTCAACTGTCATTTGCTCTCATCCATAACCATGTATTTGTTCCAACCAGACAGATCTGCAGATAAATCTGCGTGTATGGCCACCTTTAGGTTTTGGACGTCTTGAAAAGTGATAAAAACAGTTAACATCATGCCATTATTGCAATTTTAAATCCCAATTCTGAATTGGAATTCAGGTGGGTTTGGATTTCTAAACCAAACATCACTATGTAATACCGGAGACACACTTAACAGACAGGCCAGCAAATCCTGTGACTTCTCAAGCACACCTTAGTATTAAGCACATTTGAGTGGTTGCCATTGGTTACAGTCCTTTCTCCTGTGAACTAGTCTTTTTAGAATCTAATTTATTTACAGTTTCTCATATAGCGCATACATATTCCGCAGCGCTTTACAGATAATATTTGAACATTCACATCAGTCCCTGCCCCAGTGGAGCTTACAATCTATATTCCCTACCACATGTACACGCACACACAGACATTCTAGGGTTAATTTTGTTGGAAGCCAATTGACCTACCAGTATATTTTTGGATTGTGGGAGGAAACCGGAGTACCTGGAGGAAACCCACGCAAGTACGGGGAGAATATACAAACTCCGCACAGTTAGGGCCAGGGTGGGACTCAAACCCATGACCTCAGTGTTGTGAGGCAGTAATGCTAACCATTACACCATCCGTACTGCCCCAATCAGCACAATGAGACATTGGACACTGTTTCGGGTGCCTCATGTACAAAGATCTATAGTATAAGATTAATAGGACAATGGATCTGCACCAGAAATAATCTATGTAAGGAGAACATGAAATCACATGTACTACAGCCTACAATGAAAATAAATAACGGTGTATACCCAAGCAAGACGCTTATTATGATTAGGACATCATTAAAGAGATTGAGCTGAAGAACAGTGAAGCGCGTGTTGTGTGCGTGGAATAAATGCTAATTTTGTATGTATTTCTGCCTCTGTGTTCTCCTGGATCCAGAAGAAGACATTATAATCAGAGTGCATCTGTTCCTCCTTTATCGCTGCCACAAGAGCTCATCCTGAGAACATGCGCACCCTCACTGTAACGCCACTTCAGCAGTTAGCGGAGGGGCCTTCAGTTTGCATAAAACTCTGGCCAGTATTCAATGCTCCCGATTCACCGTTTTTCGGCGAATCGGGCTGTTTTCACTCCTTGCTGTGAATTTTTTTCACTAAAAATATGGTTCACCCTATTCAATGTTCACTGTTCGCTGAAAGCGACCAGTGAATGCCGGCCAGTTCTCCGCTTCATGCTCGCTGCAATTCGCTGGTGTATTTCAATGGGGTTTTCACTGGGATTCGCCAAGAGTGTATTCAATGCTCAAATGGAGAACTGCTTTCTCCATTGATTTTCGCCATTTTACATTCGTCATCTTTGAATGTGATCTGGAATGTGATCTTTTAAAATAAAGCTGTTTTTTTTTTTTTTTTGGTGTCAAAAAAATCAGATTATTTTTTCTGTGAAGGGGCATGCTATTTTTATTCATGTGCTTGCAGCACATGAATATATTTTTAATTATTATTATTTTTTTTTTTTTTATGTTTTTTTTTTTTTTTACACATTCGCCAGCAGGGGGCGGGAGCCGGGAGCCGCTCATTAATATTCATTTATTCACTGCACACTGGTCCCGATCATTACATATGCACGATCTGGACCAGTGAGTGTAGCGGCTCCCTAACACAGCCCCCTGCCAGCTCTGGGGGGCTCTCCCTGTGTCCCCGACAGCCCTCCTTCACCGGCGCAGGCAGGGAGGCTTCCATCTCCCTGCCTGCAGCCATCCCCCAGTTCCCCGGCGCCATTCGCCGGGGGGGGGTTAAAATTTGCCGCCAGGGGCAGAGAGCCCCTGAGGCGTTGAATAGGGTGAATCTCCCCGAAGGGAGAATTGCGGCAAAAGTGCAGAATCAAATCTATCACTTAACCCAGGGCCTAAACGATGCTTTTCTGCAGTGTACACCATGAGCACAGCCTAGTCACAGTCTAATACCGTCGCCCCCCCCCCCCCCCCCCCAGAACGGACTAATAAGATGCATTCTAGTCACAGATCAGACCTGCTAGTTAGGTCAAACCAATACACATACCTGTGTAATTTGTGGGGTATGTATGAAAGCCTGTGGTAACCATGTAGTTACTGAAATGCATAGCAACCAGATCCTGTACCTTTCCAAGCGTATTAAAAAAAAAAAAAAAATTCCCCAAACAAAACATGTGTCTCTTACCACAGGAAATAAGTACATTATGAATTATACCAGAAATGAAGGATAAAACAGGGAATTTAAAACAGAAGTGGGTAAATTTACTAAAATGGGAGTTCTATTAAAGATGGGATGTCACCCATAGCAACCAACCAGTTTCTATAATCTGCTAGAAGATGCTAAATAAATAAGTAGAATCATATTTGTTGCTATGGGCAACATCCCATCTTCAATAGAATTCAAATCTTAGTAATTTTACCTCAGAGAGTATATAATAAGGTAATTTTACCTCAGAGAGTATATTAGAAGGGGAGCACTCTCTTCCCTTTACCTCGCAGCATGGGATGAGAGTCTCTGGTAACAAAGAGCTTTCATTAACAAAACTAGAAAAAAAAAGCCCACGTCTTTATTGTAATGAGATACAGTAAGTGAGATGGCTGTGGTTTGCCATTATTTACATAGTCCATGCCTCGTTCCTTAAATGCACGGCGTCAAAGCAGCCATTAGTAACTCCATCTTGTACACAAAATTCCGACCCTCCATTTTGTTCCACTGAATTTCTTTGAAGGGCCCTCGCAGGTACTGCCACTTGTTGTCTTGCAGCACGTCGCTCTTGGGGAGTTCCTTACACTGTAAACGGGGAAACTGCACCATGACTTTGCTGCCGTTCTCTGGTCCATTGCGTACTGTGAGAAAAAAAAACGTGGTCAGAAATACCTTAGTTGCTTGGCTAGGTTGTTGGCTGTACCTTTGTCCATGAGTATATGGCCTGGCACGAGTGACACTTACAAGGACAAAAGGTTTTATGCGCAGGTAAAACATTTCCTTCAGTGGGATAATTAGTTAGACCCAACCATGGCTCCGTAAGAGCGGCATTACTTCAACCCGCACACTGTGGAACTCCCCATTTAGAACAATAACTTCTGTTATACGCTAAAGGTGCCCATACACGTTACAGTTATTGTATACAATATTGTACACAATTTTGCATCTCGGTTTTGCGATGAGAGATTGTATACAATAATTGTAATGTGTATGGGCACCTTTAGGCCTCATTTACAAAACAGTGAAAGGGTCCCGTGCAATACCCTCTTTGGTGGTGTGGTGAACCTTGATTTCCAAAGGCACAAAATTTTCACATGTAATAAAGATGGCCGCAGAGTTCCCTCGCTCATAATAAAAAAAACAACACAAAGTTTTAATTAATGGAACAGATGATTCTGTAGCATTACATAGCCAGATATGAATGATTATTGTGACATTTACAGTATAGTGCGGCTGCTCCATATGGCGTCCCATGACCATAGCAGAGATCATGCGTGCACATTGATTGGCACTTTGTAAACCATTTCCTATGCTACTGAAATGAGGTCAAGGGGATTATGCTACGTGTCCCTATACAGCAGATAGCAGTGCTAGATAGTACTGCTTCTGTGCAGGAGAAGCAGGTCATATACACCTGCAGCTTGTTAGTGACTACTTCAATACAGCAACAAAAGGAACCGGCCAAGTACCAGTCTGATGCTGTTTATCAGGAAGCTAAATGTATGAATTAAGCAGCATGAAGAGGCTCATTTCACCTTGTTATGATGCTGAATGAGAAGCTTTCTACTTCTGTGATTAGCCAGAGGGTGGTCTATATACAAATGCTCTTATTGGCTACAGGGTGGTCTAGCACGGACTATTCTAACCTTACGATTGGCTACAACATTAAATAGTCCTGTCAATATTCTAACGCTCCGATTGACTACAGGTGGCAAAGATTTAAAAACCAACAGTGTTGAAAAGAACAAAAACGTATGATCAGTCTGGATGCAGCCTACGGGTTAGATTGGCAGCAATCATTCGATCGCTCTAGAAACCAGGTTAGGGGTTATTTTTCCCTATGACAAAACTGTTGCCTATGAATTTACCAAGTTCTGTCTCAATCTATAGAAAATGCATTCGGGAATTAAACAACTGTAAGCTGGAAAAGAAAACCCACGTACCTGAAATGGCATAATCCCCATTAGGCGATGCCACGGTTATTGCAGACGCATTGCCAATGCTCTCTACTGGTCCCAGGCCGACCTGGTTACTGAAGCTGAGGACGTGCCAACCCATTACTTTGGCAAGTTGCTGAACAGCCAGGACCTGGTGCTGAGACATCTGAGAACAAGCAGGAGAGGGCGAGTATTACAGTCACACACACCACTCCGATACTGGATGAGATTGTTACTCATATTTGTTTTATTGCCGGTCTAACAGATTGTTACAGTAATGGTGCCCATACACCATTATGTGATGTGATGTCTCGCAGCAGTGTACGGACACCCGATACCCTGCGAGCCGCCCTGGACCTTCCCGGGCGGCAGGTACTCATGCCATCCATCACAATTTGTTGTGACGGATTGAATGCGCCCCTGCTCCCTGCACCGTCTTGCCGCCAGGAGAGAGGTCCAAAGTCGGGTGGTCGGACGGCCAGCAGGACCGACCACCCGACACCGGTCTGATGCGCATGGGACCGCGCATCAAACCTGAGGGGACATCAAACTGACCCGATTTGACGTCCCGATACGTTGGAATCGGCTCAGTGTATGGGGGGGGCCTGAAAGGTGTGTACACACAGTGCGATGTGATAGCCGACGATATTTATTAGATATTGGGAGGGATGGTGCGGGGGAGGGGGGGGATGCTGCATTGAACAGCATGGCCCTCCATTTGATCTAGCATATCGAATGCAGAAATAGACATGCCTACACAGTCGGATCGAATCTGAATCGAATGCGGCTATCAATGAATATAGTCAAAATGCTAAGGCGGATGTGAACCATCGCACAGCATCATCGATGACAACCTGGCCCTGGAGCATTGTTCTAAGAAGCATGTACAGGAGCCTTAGTAAACAGCCTATACTCATGCCTGGCAGTCCCCATCAATATGGTAGTACTCACTTGAAACTCACCAGAGCACATCAATGAACATTCACGCGCCCCCCCTTGCAGCCTATAGGAGGCGACATCCCTGCATGCTGCACTGGGCAGGATGTTATGTTACCTGGGACAGAAGGAAGTCCTGCAGCTCCTGTTCCTGATGAGACAGCGCGATCACTCTGCCGTCTCTGTGCACAACCCTTATCTGGTCCACCCCAATGTTCAGCTGTAACTGGATAGACCTAGAGGAGACAACACGGGAGTTAATCAGAGGGAAATGACACTGTCCTGATAATTTAATAATAGAATTGCTAATTGCACCATAACGTTTGTGAGCAGTTTCCTTCCTATGGAAAAAGGCCAAATGAAAAGGTTTACATCGGATACATTAATGTGGTAGCTATGAAGCTGAGGAAATCACGTGTATTATAGAGTAATGCATGCAGTCGTAACAGACAGATTCTATCTCATCACAGGACCTTTGTGCAGTAAGAGGCGGATAACTGGTGAGTAAAACCGGCAGCCACGCCTCCTGCGCGGCACAGTAATGCCAAGTGGTTTCCTAATGGGAATGTATATGATTGATGGGTGTTAACCTTTTGGGTGGTTTTCCGGATTTGCTGCGCTGTCCCGGAAAATTCCAGGCATATCACTATACAGTAGGTGCGCACCAGTGGTGCCTAAAGCTGTTCCCCACTGGTGCACCACCTCTAACCCCCCCTTCCCCCCCCCCCCCCCCCCCTCCCCATCACCTCTGCTCCCGCCGGAGCTCCCCTTCCCCAGCCCCCATTCACAGCAGTGACGAAGGCAGCCCCCATTCACAGCAGTGACGAAGGCGGCAAGCTCGGTAGCGCTCAGGAGTTCACGCGCCCGATTCCTCCCGAGCCGCCATGAACATCCCCGAGCCTGCAGCTGGGGCAGCGGGAGCTCTGGGGTACAAACACGTGGAGGTGAGGGGGAGCTATGTACCGTGGTGGGTTTTGCTGGTAGCTTTATCCTGCCCCAGCAAAACCCACCACTCAAGGAGTTAAAGTAGGAGTTATCCCACCATATTCCCCCCCCCCCACCCCAGGATCTCCAGCTGGGTTCTAGGTCCGGCATCCTCAGGGAGACAGACACACACACACACACACACACACACACACTGCCCGATTCCTCCAAACAGGATGTATTTTGAACTTCACATAACAAATGATCTTTAGAAGTGTCATATAATATCGACTAATTGAATGCAATCCCTTACTTGCAAATCTGCTCATAACCTTGAGACGTTATTAAGACTTTCACGCTGGACTCGTAGACGTCGTTGATGCTTGACCAATGTGCTTGGATCTGGGGGTCTTCTATTCTGCTGGCCAGGTTGTCGATGGTGCGAGCCGCTCTATTATAAACAGGACACCAGAGTCACAAGTGGGAACTGCGGACTTTTACCATTAAGACATGTCAGAGATGAGGCCTAACTGCCATGGTAACTGTCTATGGAGAGGAAATGGGGTTCCCCTGGCAGACACTTACCTGCGCCTGAGGAACACGTGCTTGGCTTGTTTGATGATCTTCTCCAGGAGGCCTTCGCTCTGCTGCATGGCGTTAATGTCATTCTTATCAAAGGCCTGGGGTCCGGCAAGACGCATCCTCTTGTGGCCGAAAGGTGCGCTCGCGGGGTGCGGCATCACAATGTTACTTAGGGTCTGCTTATGGAACTGGAAAATTAAAACGGATGCTCAACATAATGAATTTCCTTTTTCCACATGATATTGAACAAAACTGAAGGCAAATATTTATCTCATAAATAACTTTTCTGTTCATTTTATTTACCTATAAGAAGCACAATGCAATGTAGACGGGATCCCCGGGGTTAATTCCAACTTTAGACTGTTTAAAGATCTACTAGTGGGGTCGACAAACATCTATGGAACTACAAATCCAAGTATGCCTTAGAAGTTGGTCAAAAGAAGACAAAGCGATGTTCTCTAGCTGTTGTGGAATGGCTAAAAAGGCATTATGGGATTTGTAGTTCCAAGAGAAATGTGAAGCTTATCTGTGTTCTAGAACTTCAAAAGAAAACAGAGAGCTTTAACTTAACTATAACGTGAAGTCAGGGCGGAACAACTAGGCCAAATTGCCACTTTCTAGCAGGTGTAAGTTGCTTCACTAGGAAATTCTAGAATACTAAACAAAATATTATATTAAGTGGTTATTTAAAGCTATCCTAAGCTACTGTTAAAAGTTCTTAAATAACCATTTAGAGCGATCCACAATGGGTGACAGGACTGAAAGAGCGTTCTATCTACACCATGCTTGATGGGTACTGGGTTAGACCTAGACCATGCTTGATGGGTACTGGGTTAGACCTAGACCATGCTTGATGGGTACTGGGTTAGACCTAGACCATGCTTGATGGGTACTGGGTTAGACCTAGACCATGCTTGATGGGTACTGGGTTAGACCTAGACCATGCTTGATGGGTACTGGGTTAGACCTAGACCATGCTTGATGGGTACTGGGTTAGACCTAGACCATGCTTGATGGGTACTGGGTTAGACCTAGACCATGCTTGATGGGTACTGGGTTAGACCTAGACCATGCTTGATGGGTACTGGGTTAGACCTAGACCATGCTTGATGGGTACTGGGTTAGACCTAGACCATGCTTGATGGGTACTGGGTTAGACCTAGACCATGCTTGATGGGTACTGGGTTAGACCTAGACCATGCTTGATGGGTACTGGGTTAGACCTAGACCATGCTTGATGCGTACTGGGTTAGACCTAGACCATGCTTGATGCGTACTGGGTTAGACCTAGACCATGCTTGATGCGTACTGGGTTAGACCTAGACCATGCTTGATGCGTACTGGGTTAGACCTAGACCATGCTTGATGAGTACTGGGTTAGACCTAGACCATGCTTGATGGGTACTGGGTTAGACCTAGACCATGCTTGATGGGTACTGGGTTAGACCTAGACCATGCTTGATGGGTACTGGGTTAGACCTAGACCATGCTTGATGGGTACTGGGTTAGACCTAGACCATGCTTGATGGGTACTGGGTTAGACCTAGACCATGCTTGATGGGTACTGGGTTAGATCTAGACAAGGGATGGAGGGACCTTCTGCCATCCAGCTGTTGTTGAACTACACATCCAAGCATGCAGTTACAGTTCTGCTATTTGACCATACTGAAACTGTTGCAGGGCCTGCTGGGAACAGCTAGAGGGCCGGAGTTTCCCCATACCTGATCTAGACCATGATTGAAAGGTACTGGGTTAGATCTAGACCATGCTTGACGGGTACTGGGTTAGATCTAGACCATGCTTGACGGGTACTGCGTTAGATCCTGAGCATACATAGTGGGTACTTGGTTAGATCTTGATCATGCATGGTAGGTACTGGGTTTTATCTGGACGATGCACGATAGGTAAGAAATCAGACCTTGATACAGCTATAAACTACCCATTTCCAATCCCCAAGGTTTTCAACCAGATGGAGCAAGTAAAAACAATGCAGAGTATTGGCAGTTTGTGTTACCAGTTTATAAAGCAACAAAAAACCCATAGAAAAATTATGTGACTGCAAGTAGATAAATAAATAGCGTACACACGCTGTAATATTAAGTCGGAAGGTGCATTAGTTTTCCATGTCCACTACTGCAAAACATGGTCAGCCATGTGTGGAGAAATCCCACCCGCTCCTCACCTCTCTGATGAGCTGGTGCAGGTTGTGTTCTAGGACGTACAAGTGATCTTCTGGGTTCATCTTATCAGACGACAGCTTCTGAGACCTCTTGTCATTTGTAGAGTGGCAAAAGGAGATAGACAGCTGGAGTCCTGCGTACAGAGAGAAAAGCATAGCTCCCAGCTTTTCATGTTGGAAAACATGTTCCCGCATGATAAGGGGGTGTGGTCACAGATCAAGGGGGAGTAGCAGGAACTTCTTACGCACTGGACCACTCCCATCCCTTCCCTCTACCCTAAAACCACTAATGGAATGCTGTGCACACTATGGCAGATGCGTGTAAAGCGGTGATGAATGAAACGTATCCTCCAGAACAATTGGCACAAGGATAAAGCCCCCTTATATCTGGACAGGTTGGGATGTGTGTGCATAAATTATCCAAAAAGCTTTTATTCACAAAGGTCTGAAACCCTCAAAATAAAAAATCATTGTTGCTGTCCGGTGATCATAATATACCGACTCACAATCACCAGGTGGTTGCTCCTACAGACACTGTGAAGAGCACCGCTAAACTATTTAGTATGGCAATAATATAAACAGATGGGATACGGTCGTATTGTCGACCCGACTTAGGTCGACAGTCATTAGGTCGACAGCCAACAAGGTGGACATGGATGAAGGTCGACAGGTGTCTAGGTCGACATGGGACAAGGTCGACAGCTCGCAAGGTCGACATGGGTTTTTTCACTGTTTTTTGAGCCGACAGGCAGTATTTCATGCCCTACCATCCACTAGGGCATGATGGGAGATTAAAGTGTGCCGAGCGCAGCGAGGCACCGTGTCCGAAGCATCGCGATCGAAGCGATGGGCTGCGGTTGACTTCCCACTGTGTCCTTGTCGACATTTGGGTAAAAAAAAGTGAAAAAACCCATGTCGACCTCGCGACCTGTCAACCGAACGCATTTGTCGACCTAAACCCATGTTGACCTTGTCCCATGTCGACCTAGAACCCTGTCGACCCAACGGTGTCGACCTAAGTCGGGTCTACAATACGTTCCACTTCCAAACAGATGATGATATGAGAGGAAGGCAGTACAGAGAGAGCCTGGGGATCGTTTTTACATTCAGTAGGCATGATTCTTAATGGAAGTAAAGCGAAAAACCATGCTGCAATGCAGGTGGGGCAGATGTAACAGTTGCAGAGAATTAGATTTGGGTGGGGTGTGCTCAAACGGAAATCTAAACGGCAGCGTAGCAATAAAGCCATCTAACATGTGTGGTCTACGTGCAAAAGCAGCCAGTATTTGCCCTGCACAGAAAATCTATAAATATATTTGTGTTGGTATCAGACAGGTTTTTTTTTTTTTGCTTTACTTCAAAACCAGAATCGGGTCCAGTGTTCCAAATGAAGGAGAATTGCTAATGAGTTAAAGACAAAGGGCCCAATTCAGTCCAGAACGCAGGACTGCGAATTTGAAGCCCTGAGGCGGTTTGGGGGTAGTTATTTTATGGGAATTTAGGTGTGCGGGTGGTGTTTACCTGATCGCTAGGCTGTGAAGATTCGCATCTCAGTGATCAGGTCTGAATCATGCCCAAAGTTCCAAGCTGGATGCAATAACGTCTGAGATTAGCACCTGTGTGGAAAGCAGGCCGAACTCTGAAGGCAATCCTTCACAAGGCCTGGTTTTGCCGGTGTATATACTCCGGTACAGGATGAATCCAGTGTTCCGATCCCCTGATAATAAACCCTACACTTCAGCAGCACTTGCTGCATACAAAACAAGGCTCCAGCGGGAAGCGTGGAGAGCCAAAGAACAGTCTGTGCACATTCATAGATGGATGTTGGACTAGTACAAAAGGCACCAAGGAAACGGCATAATGTGTCGGCTCGCCAACTGTGTCGCTTTGTGCCGGGGAACAGCTAATGGGCCAGCTCCATAAAATATTGGGGCGTTAGCGCTGCACACAAAGCACCCGCCGCAGGAGGTGGAGCATTTCACCTTTACAAGAGAATTAAGAGAGACTTGATTAGAATTACCTCCCGAGTCGCCTTGTTAGTAAGAGTAATAGGATTAATGTAGCACATGAAAGCAGGAGACTGGTAAAGAGGTTTACGTGGGCTCGAATGTTGCGCCTTTTTCATAGTGGAACTGTCATTGGAACACACAAAAGGGAAGAAACGGCAACAGCTTGGAGAGAGAAGTGCGACATACAGCCATATATAAAATTATATTATATTATATATTCATTGCTTCATATAAGGCAGATATACAATGGCCTCTAATGTATGCGAGCGATTTTCGGCTGGGTTGATTAAGAATGGCAAATACACATTGCTGCACAGAGAAAATTGTAAGATCATATCACACAGATTGTGATGGATTCAAGTTTATTCACTATATACTGGAGATGAACTAAATATATGATGTTTCACTATCCTGACATTTTAAAACTAATGATATGAGCCTCAAACGACAGTATCCAACTGCACACTTTATATGCATCTCTCCAAAGACATACTTTTAAAAAATACTGTTTATATTTCACATGCGATGTAATTTATTACCAGCTGTTTGTCACAATTTTTTTTAAATACGTTTTTTTGCGTGCACTTTAAGGTACATTAGTCGGTGCAATAGCCCTATAAATATATGCTGTTTGATTGAGAACTGATTTTATTGAACACTTTTATAATATGTTTTACCATAGGTATTTTTTTCACTTCGTTGCTAAGCAATGTCCTAAGTTGGGGAATGATGACGTCAGATCCGCTCGACCTGCGTCCAGCCGGCGAGAACGGAAACTGCGTCTCTTTTGAGGGATACACGAGTGTTATATATGGGGGTAAGTCACGGTTTATTTTATATACTGTTCTTGATTAAAGATAAAACGTTGAACATAATACAGTCGTCATAGCGTATTTATTTCCATCCGTGAGTGCCGCCATTCTGCTGGAGATTTTTCCACTTTTTGGGACACTATGCGTTACGATCCAGGTGGAATACCATTGAGAATGTCAAAGAGTGCTGAGCGCAGAAAGGCACCAGGCCCGAAGAGAGCCATGCGAGGGTACATTAAATTGGGGGCTCCATGTGCTCAGGGGTCCACCAAAAAACTCACTTCTACCTTTTTATGTGTAGACCTTTTGGTCAATGTTGACCCACTGGCTGTCCACCTAGAAGCTGTGGAACCTTTGATCCACTACACACATGTATTCCATATTGGGTGGGCAATTTACCCTCATATACAAGACACATTGGGGTAAATGTATGAAGCATGGACAATGGTATCTATACCCATAAAGAACATTATGTGGAAGGTGATAATGCATCAGCCAATCAGCTCCGATATGTAAATTGACAGTTACGAGCTGATTGGCTGGAGCGTTGCACGTAACGTTCTGGCCACTTCTCCCAGCTACGTACATTGACCCCATTATTATTTTACTGTACTCATTGTATGGACAACTCCAGCACATCTTACAACATGCGGTGTAACGCTACAATACACTGTGGTTATATGGAGCTACAGATGTGTCCTCATATTATTGCTACAGTTGCAACAAGTCTGTGCGAATCTCCTAGCGCCAGACGCCAATTCTTCGCCTATTCGCCAATAGCCTGTGGTTGCATTTTGGCCCTTCATATAGGGGGTTATTCACGCCTGATCACATGACTGTAAAATCGCAGGACGAACGATTATCGATTGACTGCGGATGTGTATGGATCGTAGCACACATGCGCGAAGCCATGCTGCAATAAACTCCAGCGTCTTTGTTGATCGCACGCAAGTTGATTGACAGGAGGCCAGTGCTTATGGGTGTCACCCGGACATTTTCTGGGAGGGTCAGGGAAAATGGCCTCATCAGGGAGGGGGTGTGACATCAGCTCCGGCCCAGATCAGCCTGTCTCTATCTCACTGGCTGAGTAGGTCCTGGGCTACTGCACACACTGCAAAAATCATTTGATGGTGAGCAGCTACGATTGGGTTTGCAGCTAATTGCAGGGCTGCGATATTGTCACAAGCTCTCCTCAGGCTTGCACGGGGAGGAATTACACTGCGGCTGGGCGGAAATTACCCGATTGCTGGGCTCTGCAAATTAGCAGCCATCCAATCAGGTCTGAATAACCCCCTTCGTTACACACAGATGTTCAAGTGTTGCATATTAAACTAACAGCACAGTCTCCTCATTGACCATACGTATGTAATATTGCTTCACAATGTCATCATCCACTAAGGCAGGGGTGGGGAACCTTTGGCCCTCCAACAGTTGTTGAACTACACATCCCAGTTTTGCCCATGCTTAAACTGTTGCAGGGCATGCTGGGATATGTAGTTCAACAACAGCCGGTGGGGCCAAAGGTTCCCCATCCCTGCACTAAAAGGACATCCGAGGCCCCAGATGATCGCTCTATAGGCCCCCAGTAGACAGATGGTGGATCATTTTGCCTTATGACATATCTTATTATAAAAAATCAAACAGCAACAGTACAGTGTATGACAGTGTAAAGGCACAAGAGATACACACGGAACACCAGCAGCGGTCATAACAGACGCAAACCCTCATCACCCGATCCCCTCCCCTAACGCTCGCCACATAGTTACGTTCTGGGTGCTGGCAGTGGGGATTCCGGTGCCGGCATTGTCACCTATGCTGCTATTCCGTTGTCTGTCTCCTGGCCGTAGTCGAGATGCTAATGGTCGGCACTGTGATCGTCAGAATTCCAGCACAAAGCATTATGCAGAGACTAAAGCCAATTTGTAACTAAAGTCTATAAAATGCCATGAAACTAAACAAACCCCCAATTCTACATATGCCCACCATTGCCAAGAAAATAAGCCAACAGGCAAACCAGACCATTTAATCCAAACAGGAGAACCGCAGACAAATAATCTAGTAACGAATATTAAACAATAAAACACAAGACACCTAAAGGGGACACTTATGAAATCATCACACCACTGGGAAGGAAACAGTCTTAACTCCCAGTAATCGGATAATTACTTATTTCTCTGCTGCGGATTAAAAGCTGAAGGAAATGATTCAGGGACCCGACCAGAGTTACCGGAGCAACAGTTTCCATAAACGCCTGTAAAGAGCTTTTTTTTTTTTCCTTAATTGTTTGATGGGAGATGTTCTAGCAATCCTATACGAGCAGAACAGTGGCTACGAATTAGAAGCCTTCCCAGCTTAAATGGTGTGGACAGAAAATCAGCAATCATTTCTAAACATACAAGTTCTTACCAGGAAACGGCTGGGAGATAATTTGGTTCTTGACGACAATGTGAGGGATTTGGGATTTGATTTGAACGGCTTCGCGGGACAACTGTGCGAATATTTCTTTGCACAGTAGGACATTCTGTGCGGCTTCCAGCTTCGTCTGCCAATGCGGAGTCCCTGGAAGCAGAGATGGTTACACATCAGCCTGTCTGCTTAATACAGATGGGCAGCAGTGGATCGCTTAGTGATTGTGTTAGTGTCAGGCTAGACAAGGAACACAAGAGGCGGAAGGACGCCGGTAACTAAGCTGCAACACATTCTCACGCGTTCAAACAGGGTCACAATAGACTAACGTTTAATCCAGGGTAGTGTGCCAACTTCACACAGAACACATCCTGGTTTTACCGATAATCACATTCATTAGGCAGCGCGGACAGAGGCACTTAGGATGTAATCTGGAATCTCTCTCCAAGGCGCGGACATCATTTATCATCATTATCCCCCTATTTTTATTTTAGTAACAAGCTTATCCTCATAAGAGGAAGAAATAAATCTGTCTCTTTCTTACACAGATGTGCCCTCATTCATCCAGCCTCAATACGCCATGCAGCATGAGATGCCTGGCGCAAGTGAGCTGCAAAGTTGAGCGCAATTCTGCTAGCGTCAGAAGTCTTTTGTGGAGAAAATATCGTAAGGCAATGTCCCAGATGTAAAGATTCCTCAATCCACCAACCTGCGCCCATACATTAGTCATTTTTCAAATTTTCCAAATGGAGCCAACAGGATGCACAAGCAGCATCTGCACGCTGAATATAAACATGCTACATGCTTGATCTCTTAATGATGTGTGCAGGGGGTGGAGGTGACTCTTATGGCAGGGGCCAGGTATCATACTTCCTGCATGAATAGAGAGGTGCACCTCATTAGTCATATAGTGAGGAGAACAAGAAGCGGTCATTGCCAAACCGGTTACATAGTATAATTTAATGGCAAATTAGTCTACATATATAAATGAATGACAATTTAGCACTTAACGGTATGGCAATCGGCAAAATTGATTCCTTCCTACACTCTATGATAGTGACCTAGACGCATCTTACAGTGTTCATTCTACACCCGCCATCTTTGAAAACCCATGCAATTCCTCTTCCCTGCCTGGGGTGTTGCTGTCTGCTGTAGTGCTTCTAGCACAGTGTGGTCTGTATATCAGGACTGATATGCAACCAGACCTTTGCTAGAAACACCACAGAAGATAGCGACACCCCAGGCAGGGAAGAGGAACTGCATGGGCTTTCAAAGATAGCGGGTGCTAGAATGAACACTATCTTATACATGGTAAAAAGGATGCAGACTATGCGATACCTAGAACAACTGAGGCAGCAACAGACCTGAATCTGGGTGTGAAAGCCAATGCACAATTCTGCAAAGCAAGTCCACCAAGCAGCCACTGACACTCTATATTGTGTGTGATCAATAACAATCTCCCTCCCTAACATGGTAGTGCATTGTTCAGATCAGCAATAGTATCAGACATAGACCAGAAAACCAATGAGAGGTCTCCCATGATGAGCCTGGGCGCCAGACACCTATGCGCACATACCTGGTTTAGCTTTAGGCACCGGGCGTTTGAACAAATTCACCGTACCGAGGTCCCCGATGTCGGATGATTGCTTCTGAATGGAAACCTAGGGTAGAGGTAAATCGTGATATTAAACACCAAGCGACGGTCATCGATACCACCAACATTACTATGAAAATAAAAGCAATGGCTGTGCCTGTAGGAGAGATGACATTTATATGAACCTTGTACAGATGTAGCCGCACTCATCCGTCCTGCAAGGTGTACACACCGCGGCATGGATAGTGCGGCTGGTGAGCCCGCGACTGTAACGCATATGCGCACACCACAGACTTCTAGATTTTCAAATAAAATTTGTAGAATTGTCAGCATCGTACAAACATAAACCTATGTCATATACAAATAGTGCATGGATATCGGATACTCATCTGCATAACAGCAAAACTGAGCAGCAGAATTAAATGGGGGAGCTCTAAAGGCGGTGCACACCTGGACACCACTGGCGCGCACCTATTCCATATTAGTGGTATGCCTGGAAATTTTCTGGGACAGACCGCTGCAGCAAATTTCCAGGCATACCACCCAGGGGCACTCTCGCCAGGGCCCCATACCAATAACAGTGGAGAGAGAGAATGAGGGCAACCATTTGAAACTGGCCTTATGAGACTCCCATTCACCTGTATTTGTGCGGAAGGGGCCTGTACAAAACTAGAATCTTCATCAGGAATGTGTCACCCACACATCTCGACACCTCTATCATAAACCTCCTAAGAGTGAACAACAGTCTTCTTACTGTTTCATATATAGACCCCTATGTCAATTGGTCTATAGAAGCAAGACATCAGTTCCTGTTCTACCTTCAGATAGGCTGAGCCTTCTAGATCGCTGGGGATGTGCACATCCAGGGGGCAGTAGTCTTCTGGGATTTTCTTATCTAGATCAATGTCCGTGTTCTTTATCACTTCAAACGTCCCATGATGAGGAAAGAGCGAGCCTATGTATTATAATATAATGCAATATTCTTTATAACACGTTTCGTGCAGAAAAGCAACAAAAAAAACACAAAAGAAAAACAATCAGGCAAAACAAAGGGCTAACACGTTTCAAGACATCCAGCGACAAACCCGTGCAGGACAGGAGACAGGACAAACCAGTATATTCATCCAGATCTCTTCTGAAACTGTACACCCTGGTCTTCTAGCTATTTATCAATAAGAGCATTATAGGATATCGCAGGCATTCCTAAACTCAGGGGGGGGGGATGTACTAAAGTAGCATAGATTGTGATGCACATACAGTCTGGCAGGGATCCTCCGGCAAGCCCTGTCAGACCCAGCACGGTGCATCAGCATAGAGTCACTTGGGCATGTGAGAGATCTTAATGCATCGTAAGATCTCCTGTGCCGTCCAGAGTAGAGATGGGCAAAACGGGTCACTAAAAAAAGGCTGGGATCGAGCGTACAATGTGAGAAAAGACCCGGATCATTTAGACGACTCAACGACTCACTTTGAAAAAGGGGTAATTTGATAATAACGAAGCATAATTTGTTTTACAATCATTTATTGCCATAAACGGTAAAAATCAACATTTTTTTTTTTAAAGACACATAAGAACATACATGACCAAGTAAAACACTGATCGATGGCTGGGTGCAGAATCGCCATCGATGGCAACCATCAATGGCGTCTGCACCGATGGCCATCCCTAGCAGCAGCAGCCTTGTTATTCTTTCTTTTACTTGCAGTCGCAGCACTGAACTCAGTCTCCAGAGTTATTACATCTCAGCTGCCACAGGTGGCAGTGCTGAGCTCAGGCAAATGCATTGTAATGAAAAACAAAACTGAAAGTAAAAGAATGACTGTTCACCATTTTGGTATCGTCAGCTCACTCACTTTTTTATGGGATCCGTAAAAGAAAAAGAACCGCTTCGCTCGCAAATGACCCATCTCTAGTCCAGAGTCAGCAGCTGTTGCAGCCAGGGACAGAAATGTCTCGTGTGGACGAGGCAACAAACACTGTTACCAACAGTGTATACACTGCCCAGTATATCGGCGTGCTGTCTGTTAGCATAGCACCCAATCATTAGCACACATCCCAGCATTCATGCATGGGAGAGAAGTGGGTGGGCACATCTGCAATCAATCACCCGCGGCTCCTGCAGCAGGTGTACGGAAGGTTGGCGGATTTATATATACATCAGCTGCATTGCACAGCCGACGCGATAGGTCTGTGAAAGATAGTTCACAGACATATTGCTGGTACACACTTGATGGACCAGCGATTTATCTGCCAGTAAAACGATGCAAGTCTTAGGGATATTAAATTATTAAAATAAAATAATTGGAGGTACACAGGGGTAGATTTATTATAGCGGCGCCTATCGCACCGCTATAACAGTTCCTGCTTCGCCTCATTAGCGAGGCGAAGCAGGAGGGGACACCGACAAGATCTACTAAGATCTTGCCGCCGGAGTGGGGGAGCGCTAACTCCCCCCTCCGGCGATGTCCCTCCTGGAGACAGCGCATCAGTTAATACTGATGCGCCGTCTCCTTCCCCCCCCGGCCGGCTGACTGCGCATGCGCGGGATCTCGCTAGTCTCGCGAGATCCCAGCGCAGCTCAGCCCCAGCAGCAGGGACAGCACTGTCCCTGTTGTTAGGTATAGGCATCGCCGTCTGCAGCTGGCGAAGTCGACAGCTGCAGGCGGCGGAACGGTCAGCGATGCTGACCGTTCATAAATCTGGCAGGAGGCAGGGGCGCAGTGCAAAACATCGCCCCTGCGCTATGCCTCCTGCCCCACACCGCCGGCTTTAGAGTAAACGCTCGGCGGGTGTGATAGCTCAGGGGAAGCGCTATCCCCTGCTATAACGCACGGGGATAGCGCATATTCCCCTGATCGACGTTTAATAAATCTACCAGTAAGTCACCTGTGCTGAAACCTGGAAATCAATAAAACCTGGACTGTTGGTGTGGCTAGAGGACCAAGTTTGGGAATGCCTGGTCTAAAGCGAGCCTACCAATATCCACTGATACCATTCTATTGTGATAAACCAATGAATGTGGTTCCTGCAGACCTGCACAGCAAGGTCTATTGCAGTAACGGTGCAGCAGCTCACTATGGCCCTGCCCAAGGAGGAGATCCGTGCAGGGGATAACGGAACAGCAGCTCACTATGGCCCTGCCCAGGAGGAGATCCATGCAGGAAATAACGGAACAGCAGAAGATTGATTTCTAACAAAGCCAACACTTATGCTGCCCATACACTTGTGAGATATTGAATGCAATCATTCGATTTCGATCTGCCTGATAAATCGAATGAATGTATGCACAAAACTCGTACTACTCGACGCCATGCGCGGGCGCGCCAGTCAAATGTCCCGTCTATAGACCTTATGTGCTGCACATAATATCTATCGAATTGCAGGAGCAATCGCATGTGTTCTTTAACCACATGCGATGCTCGAATGCGATCCGCGGGTGGTGGGCGGAGGGAACGCTTTCAGTGGCGTGGAGTTTGGGGAGAGGGGGCCGGAGGGACCGCTGGCGGCGTGGGATAGGGCGGCATTGTAGCGTACTGCTAGAAGTAGCGCTAGCGGGCGGCAGAAGTGTTTAAAACACCGGGCAGTGTTAAACACTTCTGTTGCTACCGCTGACCCGTTACCCGCTAGCGCTACTTCTAGCACTAGGCTACAACGCCGCCCTCTGCCCGCTCTCTTCCACCTCCCGATGTGCCACCTCAAATGGCATTCGACATCGAGTGCTGTAAGGGGGCACTTTTTGCACCTCAAGATGCGATCGGGTTCAATGGACATCTCACTTTATGCGGATACGATGCAACATCAAACACATGGGCAGCATAAGACATGATCATAACATCTCTCTATTTGACACTATTGTTACAGCCTGCAATACACCAATGTGCACCTGGAGAGACCACAGCTAGCACGTGACCGCAGCGCCATGCACAGCAATAAAAAGGTACCCTTTAACCTAATACGTTTTAGACAGACATTTAACCCCAAGACCCAGCCTGAAATGTGCCCATAGGCACTAGAACACCAGTGCCTGTAGGAGAGGTACCTGCACTCCTGTAACTCAGGTCCCCCAGGATTTTATCTCCCAATTTCCTCAGCTTCCAATGTTGGCGCAACCTCAGCAGTTCAGAATTAAAGTCCCGCTGCCTCTTGTTCTCCTGGTTCTCTGCCACAGACTTGGACAGACGCTCGGCGCCTTTAAGGAGAATCTGCGCAGCTCCGAGAAGGTATTTCCGCTTGGAGACCAACAGCAAACTGTGCTGACTCTGGAAGGAAAAGTAGGTCACTTAATATATATATATACACACACACACACACACACACACACATACATATATATATATATAGATCTTTCTTACTATTTTTCAAGCAATCATTTACTGAACACATAGGAATGGCAAACAAGGAATTAAACCCTCTCTAGATACTAGACTCGGGCCGGACACTGATGTGGCCACACAGGAGACCGGAAGATATGTGTTTATCAATTCCTCAAACCAATCCCCCTCCCCAACGGTGTCATCTACTAGCTATAACTAGGAAAACTGATCTTATGCTGGTGAAACCAAACCCACTGCTGAACCTGCAGTCACCTAACAAAAGGAGCCCTACGATAATTATGGTGAACCCACAAAAATAATGAAATAATAAATAACTTCCACTAGCATTGAGGCTGCCATCTAGGTTAAGGTTAAAAAAAAAAAAAAAAACTGTTTCCCACAAGGTTAAAGATACCTGCAATAAGGCAGATTTTGTGGGTCGCACGGACAAGTGACAATAACGAACGGCAGCTGGAAAAGAAGCCGCTACTAAAAGATATTTTAAGAGTACATGAAATTAAAGTGTAAACTAGACCAGCGGTGTCACTGGAGAAGTGCAGGCCGCACCAGGGAGTCATCCTTCCTTATATGAGCAGCAGAATAAATGGGTCAGCAGACTTTCATACAACAACAATGCTGCAGTTACCTGTTTCGGAGTCAGGGTTTCCTGTGAGACAGGGTCCAGGTGCATGTACCGCTTATCCTTCACTATATTCAGCACATCGTACAATACGCACATTTCTGTAAGGCAGCCGCGTAAGTGATTTCTCACCGAGTCCCAAGGCCATAGTGATGGCTGGAACTTTACCAAACCTGCAAGTAAAGGGACTATTAGTAAAAGGCATTCCTAATAAAAAAAAAGGAAAGAGATAATGAGAGGGGTCAGTGCACAGATAGGGGTGGGCAGTGACAGGGCAGACACGGGGATGGGCAGTGAGTGGGGACAGTGTGCGCAAACGGGGGTGTGGGCAGTGTGGAAGTACACTGCACACACACCACACAGGGGTGGGCAGCGAGGGGGACAGTGTGCTCATTTGGGTGGGCAGCGAGGGGGGGGCAGTGTGCGCACGGGGGGGGGGGGGGGGGGCAACGAAGAGGTTTAGTGTGCGCACGGGAGGGGGCAGCCAGGAGGGGCAGTGTGCACACGGGGGTGGGCAGCGAGGAGGGGCAGTGTGCGCACAGGGGTGGGCAGCGAGGAGGGGCAGTGTGCGCACGGGGGTGGGCAGTATGCGCACAGAGGAGGGGCAGTGTGCGCACAGGGGTGGGCAGCGAGGAGGGGGGAGTGTGCGCACGGGGGTGGGCAGCGAGGAGGGGGGAGTGTGCGCATGGGGGTGGGCAGTGTGCGCACGGGGGGACAGTGTACACACAGGGTTGAGCAGCGAGGGGCGACAGTGTACACACGGGGGTGGGCAGCGAGGGGCGACAGTGTACACACGGGGGTGGGCAGCGAGGGGGGACAGTGTACACACGGGGGTGGGCAGCGAGGGGGGACAGTGTACACACGGGGTGGGCAGCGAGGGGGGACAGTGTACACACAGGGGTGGGCAGCGAGGGGGGACAGTGTACACACGGGGGTGGGCAGCGAGGGGGGGGACAGTGTACACACGAGGGGGGACAGTGTACACACGGGGGTGGGCAGTGAAGGGGGACAGTGTACACATGGGAGACAGTGATGGACACTAGAATGAGCAGAATGAACGCTAGGCCCGGGATAAACAAGTCACCTTCCTCCTCCTCCTGCTGCTGCGGCTGCTCCCAGTCGTTCTCCCGGAGTCCTGTTCCATCCTCCGGCTCCTCCTCAGAGTCCTGGCCGAAGTCTATGCGCTGTGCCAGTCGGGCCAGGTTCTGGGACATAGACAGCGGCTGCACATAGGTCTCTGAGCCGTCCAACCCCACCTCCTGCACCTGCTTCTCCGCAGTGGACTCGATACTGATCTGCACGGCCGGACCCCCCGACATCTTCCCACCGTCCCTGAGTCCCGACGCTACTCACAGTCACTGCCAGACCAGACCAGTACAGTACCGGCGGTGATGATTCGGGAAGTCGGACTCTCAGCGACACAGCGCATGCGCGGATTCCCATTACCCGCACTGGATGCTGGAGCAGCTGAGCTGACCTCTCAGCGACACAGCGCATGCGCTGAAACTATGGCGGCTCAGCAGTACCAAAATACCCGACATCGCGAATTTTCCCAGCTACTGGCTCTGCATTAAGGCACTTGTAGTTCCACAGGACTGCAGAGACGACATCACACTTCTCAGGAATTTGTTAATCCAAAATAAAGTCATATATATAAAAGATAGTCTCTGTCACTGAATACCAAAAAGTCAATCAGACTGGTGGACCATGTATCCTCATTTGTTTTTATTATACTTATTTTGTTATAGTATTTGAATTGTTTGTATTTTGAAGATTTGGACAATGAAATTTCCAATTGTAAAGTGCAAGGAATATATATATATATATATATACACGAAACACTATAAATAATAAGTTGTAGAAGATATCTGATCATGTATACCTACTTTAAAATTCAAATAGTAAAAGTATATCTGTGCCATTTAAACATAACATGTACGTCAGTAGAGTACTTAAAAAGTGTGGGAGAAACAAACATACATTGTCTAACCAAAGTCTAACCAAAATACTAGTTTTTTGAAATACGGAAGATAACCATTCAGTATTCTTAAAATTGTAAGACATGATCCTGTTGCTTATATCAGTGGTTCTCAACCTCAGTACTTAAGTATCCCCAACAGTGCATGTTTTCAGGTCTCCTCACAGCATCACAAGTTAAATAATTGGGATGCGGTCAAAATCCCGACGCCGGAATCCCGACTGCCGCAATGCCACAACACCCATAGAGGGAGAATAAAATATTATGGCCCGATGCGTGGCGAGCCATCCATGGTCCCCCTTGTTGGCGGCATTGAGGCGGTCGGGATTCCGACCGCCGGGATTTTATACTGATCCCAAATAATAAGCTTACCTGTGGATCTTTTGAAATGTGTCAGTGAATAATGAGTGACCTGGAAAACGTGAAGTGTTGGGGGTACTTGAGGACAGAGGTTGAGAACCACTGGGTTAGAATACAAGAACTCTATATACGGACAATTTTTTAAATAAAAACTGATGACCCCTTTATCTAAATGAGGCAGTGTGCTTACATAGTTTTCGTCAGCATGGATTTAACCGGTTCCAAAAATGAAGATGTATATGACCCTACACACGGTTTTAAAATAAACTTTTCACTATAACTCATACTTGCCTACCTGACCCTCTCCATGAGGGAGAAAATGCTCTGTTATGAAGAGTGTGAGAGCTTAAGGTGCCCATACACTTATCCAATTTGGGCCGATTTCACCCAATCCCGTCAGATCGCTCCGGGAAATAGGCCCAAACCGGATGTGTTTAACATCCCAACTGACCCAATGTGCAGTCCCGTGCGCATCGGGTCACACCCTACATATTGAACCTACTGCAGGTTCAAACTATTGGATTGGACCCATCAGCGGCACATCGCGGGTGCTTTTTAGCACCCATGATGTGTTAAGTCCGATCTGTAGGTGTGTGCCAACAGTGAAGGACCGCTGGCACACACCTATGTGCAGGAGCAGGCAGCAGTAGGGTCCAGGCTGTGCTGTGCATCCGGGGGTGACAGCGGCAGGGTGGGCAGTGTCCGGGAAGCACTGAACTGCAGGTGCCATGCGGCCAGCGGTGGCAGAGATTACTCTCTCTCAGCCAATCAGCAGCAAGGCTACTGATTGGAGGTGCTCAGCAGCACCGCCGCTGCCCAGGTTTTTATTTTATTTTCCTGCCCCCGCAGCTCCCCAGGAGTTTACATGGGATAAATTGCATGTGAGTTATCTCATGTTAAAAGTGTGACATCAATAGTTAGTGAGCTCTTCCGAGGAGCTCAGGGGAAATTGGGTCTAACTTGTCCTCAGGACAAGTCGGACTAGTGTATGGGGGCCTTTAATAAGCAGATTGGTGTGTTCGTAAACAGAAAAAGGAAAATAATCAGATTTCCCCAGCTGAAAGATAAGGATTGGCTAACTGTGCAGGTTCGGTCTGCAGTGAACTTGGACCCAATTACATTTGCCCCACGATCTGCATTTCAGTGTGAAGTAATTTCTTGGTTCTCTTACTATCTAATCGCTCATTCAGTGTTCGCTTCTCTGATTCTACCTCCTCCTCACTACCTCTGTCCATTGGAGTACCACAAGGCTCAGTCTTAGGTTCTCTGCTTTTCTCAATATATTCCTCCTCACTTGGGAAACTAATTAGCTCTTTTGGATTGCAGTATCACCTGTACGCTGATGATACTCAAATCTATCTTTCCTCCCCGGAATTGTCACCATCAGTATTGCTCCGTGTCTCTGATTGTCTTTCTGCCATTTCATCTTGGATGTCATCTCGCCACCTCAAACTTAACATTTCCAAAACAGAATTAATTATATTCCCACCAGCCAAGAGTAGCCACCAACCTGATATCTCTATCACTGCTGAGAACACAATTAATCCTACTCCACAAGCTTGCTGCCTTGGGTTCATCCTCGTCTCTGAACGGTCCTTCATTCCTCACATTCAATCTGTCTCTAAATTATGGGGTATGGATTGTATGGACGTCATACTACAAGGTCGACATGGGGTCTAGGTCGATATGGGACAAGGTCGACATGGGATTTTTCAATGTTTTTTGACCCGAATGTTGACACAGTCAACATGGACACAGGATTAAGTGCACCGCTGCACTTGCCATGCTTCGGGCATGGTTATATTTTCTCCCACCATGCCCTAGTGGATGGTAGGGCATGAAATACCACCTGTCGGCACGAAAAACCCCATATCAACCTTTTGACTGTCGACCTAGACCATGTCAACCTTGTCCCATTTCGACCTAGACTCATGTCGACCTTGCAGTATCGACCTAATGACTGTCGACCAACCGACCGTATCCCAAATCGTGTTACTTGCATCTAAAAAACATATCCAAAATTCATCCGCACCTTACACAAGACACTGCAAAAACTCTAATCCATGCACTAATTATATGACGCTTTCACTATTGCAATGGCCTCCTTACCGGTCTTCCTAAGAACAGACTCTCACCACTACAATCCAGTTTGAATGCAGCTGCGAGGCTGATCTTCCTGGCTAGACGCTCATCGTCTGCTGATCCACTCTGTCAGTCCCTGTATATTACCGCATTCAATATAAATACTTCTACTTACATACAAAGCCATCACTCTGACTGCACCGACTTATATCTCTTTGCTTATCTCAAAATATCTCCCCACCCAACCTCTCCGCTCTGCACAAGATCTGCGTCTCTCATACACACTCATTACTCGCTTCCACTTACACTAGCAGGATTTTTGTCAGGCAGCACCCACCCTATGGAAAGCCCTTCCACACACATTAAGACTCTCCTCTAGCCTCAAAGTGTTCCCTGAAAACTCACTTCTTCAGGCAAGTGTATCATATTCAGGAACCCCCACACAACCACCAGTAGCATTCATATCTAATTGCATCCCATCAGGACTGTCTAGTAATCTGGTGGGACTGCCATGCTATGGAATTATATCCTCATGTATCCCTCCTATTATCCCTATAGATTGTAAGCTTGCGTATTATGTATTATCTGGGCTCCCATGTTAGATGCACCCCATTTTTTCATACCCCTACTATCCAACTACGCATGGAGTTGATTTTATATAGTGTGGCGAGTGCAGCGAGCCCCGCGAGATGATGCGGTCTCATAAGAAAAAACGGGAGCCCAGATATTACATAAGTACCCAGGGCCCTCCTACCTCCATGTTGGTTTGTTTCTACCCAGTTTATTTAATCACTGTTGTTTCAAACTGTAAAGTGCAACGGAAGATGCTGCGCTATACAAGAAACTGTAAATAAATACATTTAGTGAATTGATGCATTTCTTCCGCCATTTAGGAAACAAGCCGTTCACTCATTTCTACACGTTGCGGCTTCAGAGGAAAATCTTGAAAACTACGCATCATCAATATTAGGTGAATTTTGGGGAGATTCGATCATTTCAAAACAATAGAAAACATTTTGCTTTGGTCTCATTTGATCCGTCCAACGCACCTTGTAATCTCCAATTTCATTTTATTAACCCGCAGTGTGATGCTTGGCTTGAAGACCAAATCAGAGCCCTGCTTTTATTCCGCCATCAATGCACAAAGCATTCCAAAGAGCGAGACTCCTGCATGGGAGATCGCCGTGCTATTCTGCGATGAGCTAAAACACAGATCATCCAGGAGTGACGAGCAACTTGCGGCTGTGCTACGCATTGCAACAACAGAATGACGCCTGACTGCACTTCTCTGGTTAATCACAGGTTTCTTTCATCCCTCTGACTGTTTACTTTAGGTTATTGTTGATTTACTTTTCATTGTTTTTGGATTCTTTGTATTCCAGTTGATGCTCACTTTGATTCTACCAAGGCTCTTTTGTTTTCCTCTCTAACGCGCATGTACAGTCCCCCGCAGTAAGCGCCTTCGTTTGCGAGGGCGCTCACCAGGTGTTTCATTCGGGATATTATCTTTGGTCGGGGAAGTTTTACCATAGACAAATAATTGCACTTGAGTTGAGTTTGGTAGCAGAACAAGGCTTAGATTTTAAATACTGACGACTTTATCACTGTTGTATACTGCAGGACTAAAATTATTATTAACAGTTTCTTATATAGCGCACACATATTCCGCAGCGTTTACAGTCACATCAGTCCCTGCCCCAGTGGAGCTCACAATCTATATTCCCTAATACATGTCTTTGCGGTATATTTTTGGATTGTAGGAGGAAACCCGGAGAAAATCCACGCAAGCACGAGAAGAATATACAAACACGGCACAGTTAGTGACATGGTGGGAATCGATCCCTTGACCTCAGTGCTGTGAGGCAGTAATGCTAACCATTACACCGTCCGTGCTGCCCAAAAATACTTCTCTCACATTGGGCCTTATTCTAGTTCACTCTGACAAATTCCTTCTTAGATGGACAAAACCATGAGCACTGCAGGGGGGCAGATGTAAAATGTGCAGATAGAATTAGATTTGGATGAGTAATTTAGTTTCTGTGCAGGGTAAATACTGGCTGCTTTATTTTTACACTGCAATATAGATCTCACTTTGAAGTAAAACCCCACACAAATCTAATTCTCTCTGCACAAGTTACATCTGCCCCCCTGCAGTGCACATGGTTTTGTCCATCTTAGAAGGATTTTGTCAGAAAGAGTGAAATAGAATAAGGCCCATTGTGCTTGTATTAGCCCAATAGCCAGGCAAAAAAAAAAAAACGGCAAAGATTCGCCTATCAGTATTCAATCATGGACATTTTCGCCCATGCCGTTTTACCGGGTGGATACACAACAATTTTAACCATTTACGTGGTTTTTGCCGATGCTGGATTTCTGTTATTCACTTATTGCAATGTTATATTTGGTCTCCGTGTACTATTCCCTTTGCTGCAAAACACTTGTGGGGCCTTATAAATAAAATATTAAGATTTTTATTTTTTATAAAACGTAACAAAACGCCAGACCATAAACGCATTTTTTTCTGATGTCATAAATTAAAATAATCTCAATATTTAAATATAGGAAAGGTTATTTATAGAATTTACAGGAATGAATTTTAAAAATACATTGGCTAAAAACTTTTATAAAAACTGTAACTACAGTATTTAAAGCGTTAAAGTGCAACCAGGCAACAGGAACTGGTTCTGATAACATCCAATGGAATAAATTCCTGCCAGATCAGATGTTGAATTGGAGGAGTCTGGTTACAGTGCTACCAATCACATGCTGGAAAATGACGGCTACTTCCTGTAAATGGGAATGATCACCACACCCACACTAGAGACAGCCAATCTGTGGGCTGAGCCGGTGCCCATGTGACATCACTGAGGTACAAGATGAGAGTAGGATCCTTTGCATCACACTGTTCGCCATCCCTCGGTGAGGTTTCTCATTTCTTATTAAAGCCTAATAAGCAAAATTCACTTGAATGCCAAGAGTTCCTCTCACGTATGTCAGTGATAGGTAAATAAGTATTCCTAATAACAGACACGTTTTCGCAGTGGCCAAGATTCCTCCGGTTTGCAGGCGCTCTTCACAGATCTCACTTCATCTTATTCGCCCGCAGCTTATCCAAAGTTCTCTGTAAAGAGATCAGTACAGAAGTGTCACATGGAACCCAAGGGTGTAAATATACACGATTAGCAGGACATTGAGATTTGGGGTACATTTGGGTAAATGTTCTGCTTATAATACAGCGCAGCAGGTGAGGTAGATATAAGGTTGGGAAGGGACGTGTCCTAGCTAAACTTTAAGAGCCTGATTCAGACCTGATTGCTAGGCTGCATATATTCGCAGCTTAGCGAGCAGGTAAACACCACCCGGCACGCCCATGAACCGCTGGGTGGTGCGCTGCGTCCGCCCCCTGACCGCTCTTCCTGGAGAGAACGGCCCTGCGAGTGTGAAACCCCTAACATCGGACAGGGTACCAAATTCAGCCCGTAACTAGCGGGCCTGAATAGGACCCAAATTTAAATTTAAGTACAAATTTGCCAATGACTTAGTGCTTGCATTGCAGCATGTGCGAGAAGCATAGAGCCGCTTGTTTGCTCATATCTCCCAATCAGGCCCAGAATGAGCAGCCTGCAATAAGAAAGATGCACAGAGGGGAGGATCCGCAGTCACTGCTTATAGTGCGATGACTATAGTGTGTTCCCGAACACGCTACATAAACCAGTACATAGAGCCCACAGAAGTGTAAACTACAGAAAGCCTGACAGAGGGACAGAACGAACACACAACGTTCCCGAATTTAGGTCAGTAAAACATGGCATTCCATACTTTACCTTCTTAAACTCCTTAGCCTTTTCCCTGTTCCGGGAGTAGGACTCCTGACGCATCATCTCCTCTTTCCTCGTTTTAACTTCATCAAGCCGATTGTATAACCTGCAGGAGAGGCGGGAACCAGCAATTTAGAGGAAATGCTTTAAGGCAGTGGTAGCCAACCCTAGCCCTCGAGAGCTACCAACAGTTCACATTTTCCAGACAACCTAGCTGCTGCACAGCTGCACTCATTAATCACGGACACATTTTAAAAGATACACAGATGGAGCTAACTAGCTCACTTGTGATTCTGTGAGAAGACCTGCAAAACATGCACTGTTGGTAGCTCTCGAGGACTAGGTTTGGCTACCCCAGCTTTAAGGGATTTGGGTGCTGCGGTTTGCGCTTGCAGCAAGTGTTAGGGCCTCAAACATTTGGCCCTGATTTTCCTGTGAGGGCTCACATATGATTAGACATATGCGATTTATCACATGTAATACTCCTAGGGAGCTGCAAGTGGATGGAGCCAGGCAGCAGAAAAAAAACCCCCATACAAATAAATGGGCAGCCACTGATTGGCTGAGAGCTCTCAGCCAATCAGTAGCTGCCTAGTCATAAGTTTTTTGGGTACTTGTTTCCTAGCATAGCGCCCATCGCATCGTATACCATAAGACTAAATATGGTATGCGATGCGATGTTGTACAATAAAAAAATTGTATGGCATCGTATGTGATGGTATACGATTTTTTATTGTACAACTACCCTAATGGGTCCTTACAATGTTAAATGCCCCCCCACTATCAACACCAACCCGAACCGTGGCAAGCGTAGCGAGCCCGCGAGGGGCGGCGGTACGCGTCCTCCGACCTTTTCATACCCCCACTATCCACGTCGGCGTGGAGTTCATTTCAGATAGTGTGGAGAGTGCAGCGAGCCCCGCGAGGGGACGCGTATTACTTCACATGTATTCCGCGTCCCCTCGCAGGGCTCGGCCGCTCACTGCGCTTGCCACACTATCTAAAATAAACTCCACGCCGACGTTGATAGTGGGGGTATGAAAAGGTCGGAGGACGCGTACCGCTGCGCTCGCCACGCTTCGGGTTCGTGTTGATAGTGGGGGTGCATTTAACATTGTATCACTCGTATCGATCGTATTGCATCACATGTGGCTATATGGCATGCAATGGCATAAGATGGAAATCTTGGGCGCCGTGCTAGGAAACAAGTACCGTTTTTTTTTTTTTGTTCAACCGCTGCCCAGCTCTCTGTATTCCCCCATCCTCGCGCCCGGTTCTAAGAGTCCCCCCACCGCATCATATGCAAAACATCGTAATTGCTAAAAAGCACTCACGATGTGCTGCTGATGGCTAACATTTATCTTTCATGCAGCATGTAAGATCTCTGGTTCCAATCGATGCGCACAGGGATCAGATGACAAACACATCCAATTTGGTCCGGTCAGTCAGGTTTGGGTCAAATCGGACTAGTGTATGGGGGGCCTTTACATACAAGACTCCAACCAGATGTCTAGGTCACCGAGTGCTAGTAAACTCAGACCGGACGGAAAGAATAATGCGCAGTGATGGAGATCCATAAATGGGGCTACCGAATGTGGAAAACACCAAGGTAAATATGGTTACATGAGTTTAGTGTTAGACAACATGTGCATCATTTAAAAAATGTCTTAATGGGTTTGCATCTTGGAACTGTAAGTATAGTAATGACAGTACCTTATAGTGCGCTGGTGCATTTCTATCTCAGACAGCTTCCGGTCCTCTGGGGTGCACACTCTGACCTCAACCACTTTCTTTAAATGTCCTCCGTCGCTACCGGCAGAGTCTGCAAATGCAAGAAGCTCATTGGTTAGGGCAGTGGTTCCCAACCTGGGGTGCTAGTACCCCCTGGGGGTACTCTGCAGACCAGTTGGGGGTACTTGAAAATAATATTGGTAATGGCGGACGATGAAAAGGTTTTTTTTATGGCTGAAGACGACCCATTGCCATGGAGAAAAACCATGTTGTGTCATATGTCTGACCAGCAATCCACTGGGAGCTTCCGATGCTGCCCTCAGCAGTTATCTGCCCAGCACTGACAAAGGTGGAGGAAGCAGCGGCATTAATCCTACCGGTGTTAGCGGGAATCCTGGAGATAGGACACAACCAGTGTCTAGACACAGAAGGGCACGATTCCTTGCTGTATACTACTCCTCCGCTCCTCCTTAATATAAGGACATGCATAAGGATCCGCATACCGCTAAGTACTGTCCATATTTCAAAATGATAGGAGGGGGTACTTATCAAAGAAAAGCCTAATCAAGGGGTACGGGAGAGAAAAAAGGTTGGGAACCACTGGGTTAGGGGATAGCAATGAATGATTGGTTGGCTGATGACAGGCATTCACATGCTGCAACACGGAGGCCTCTCAGACATTTGGCTCTAATGGATTATGGTCATCACTGGTCTGATTTATTACATACACTTCACTAAGTTACGTGCAAATGATGTGCTCTTTACGTGGTGGACACACACACACACACACTCTATAAATCTATTTATTTATTAACAGTTTCTTATATAGCGCACACATATTCCGCAGCGCTGTACAGAGAATATTTGAACATTCACATCAGTCCCTGCCCCAGTGGAGCTTACAATCTATATTCCCTACCACATGTACACGCACACACAGACATTCTAGGGTTAATTTTGTTAGAAGCCAAATCAATAATCAATCATTAAGCCACCCCCCCTCTAAAAATCCTGTCTTTGCCCCAAATTGCAGGATATCACAGTATAGTACAAATTCCATATACAAGCAACTGAGACACAGATGATGGGATGTCCTAAGGCAGCCCCCTACTGGAGGAATGCCATAGTATTTTATGCCTTTTTATTCACCCTGCCGGATTGCTTTTATATCATCCCGTGGAGGAACCCTGAAGGGCTGTCTAACTTTGGCTGGAAGCACATGCTAGCTGGGAGCCAGCAGCCAGGACACCAGGGTTTGGACGCTACTAAGCCTAGGGTTCATTCTAGCACCCGCTTTCTTTGAAAACCCATGCAGTTCCTGTTCCCTGCCTGGGGTGTCACGGTCTGCTGTGGTGTTTCTAGCACAGGTCTGGTTTGCATATCAGTACTGAAATACAGACCACTGTGCTAGAAGCACTACTGCAGACAGCGACACCCCAGGCAGGGAAGAGGAACTGCATGGGTTTTCAAAGATAGCGGGTGCTAGAATGAACACTAAAGCACTGCAGCTAAAAGCAAGGTTGGCAAGTGAGAACCCAAATAAGTTCATTAACCCATTGACTGCTTATTCATACTAACCACCAATTACTAATATTGATTGACTATTCATCCATAAATCACATATCAGTGTAAATCCTGTAAATCTAATAACCAACTGGGAGAGCTACATATTTCCGGATTAGCGCTGTTTTTCTTTTCTGTTTTCGATGCCATAGTAGCATCAATTGCGTGGAGGATTTTTCGGCCTAAAGCTGGCCATACATCAGGATGCAAATCGTATGATCAGTGGTTTGTATGTGCTAAAGACACATACGATCGGTTTACGACCACAACCCATCCCGACTGATCATATAAGCAGCGCACAAGATCAAAGAAGCGACCTAACGACCTGTGGGACCACGCATCGGATCGTACCGACATAATATGCGATGTGCGCATGATCAATCTCGCGTTCTATCAAAATCTTGCGTTCGGGCATAGAATCGTTCTAATGTATGGCCAGCTTTAGGCCGATACCGCAACAACCAAAATATTTGAAAGCTGTTGTGGATAGTTGGTGGACTAAACAATAACCCAGGTATTGTAAGATAAAGATATAAACCGAATGATTCCCACAACAGGCACATAAAGCCTTAAATACTGTGGTCCAGTATTACTGTAAAGAGCCCTGAGCATGCTGTAATGTTCACGCTAGGCTGTTTTAGCGGAACGCTGCACCCTGTCAGATTGCTGCCTGTCCCCGCCGGTGCACAGGGGAAGCCCAGAGCCACCGTAGACGCCTGGCTCTTCCCCGGCAGTGACTTCAGAAGTGCCAGGCCCACCCCCTTTTGTGATGCCGGCGGTTGGGTCCGCCCCCTTTCATGATATCACGTCAGGCCCACCCCCTTTCGTGACCATCGGTGGCCCAGGACCGCCTACAATGATGTCGGCGACGGGCCCGGTCCGCCCCCCTTATGCTCCACCGGGCAGCACCGCCCTGCCCAGCCCAGTTTCTAGAAGGAACACTATGCTCCTTGTAACAAAATGCAAATAGAACAGGGTGCAAACATTTACCAGAACGGGGCCGCTGCTCTGCTTGGGACACCGGTTTATCCTTCTGTAGAGATTTCATACCCATTTTCTTGGGAACTCGCTCCTTCTTTTTAATTTCTTGAATTCTTTTGGAGGATTTTTCAATTAAATCTCTTTTCTTCATCAGAAAGGCTTCTTGCAGACTCCCAGGGGTAGATATAAATTCCAGGTCTAGCTCTGTGGAAAAGCCATTACAGCCGGTTAGTCCTAGTAGGGGATGACGTAGGGCTGGGGTAGCCAACCCTAGTCCTTGAGAGTTACCAACAGTGCATGTTTTGCAGGTCTCCTCACAGAATCACAAGTGAGCTAATTAGCTCCATCTGTGTATCTTTTAAAATGTGTCAGTGATTAATGAGTGCAGCAGCTAGGTTGTCTGGAAAATGTGAACTGTTGGTAGCTCTCGAGGGCTAGGGTTGGCTACCACTGACGTAGGGTATTGCTGCTGTGTGACCGTAAAGCCTCTTATCATAGGATCATCGTGATAAGAACCACAACTGCCTCAAAAGTTCAGGTTGTGTCAAATAAAATACTATAGCAACAACTAATGATACTGGGCTCGGAGATAAAAACACAAGATAACCAGGGCTTAATAGAGTAGGAAGTTTCCCTTCTGTGCATCAAGTGTGTGAATAGTAACACTATAAAGAACCATAGAAACCTAAAATTCCCGATAATCGGTGATACATGTTTGTGCGGCTTCCTAGCGTCATAAAGTCACACAGCAAGCCTGCAATAGAAAGCCACCTCCTGCTTAGAAGTCATGGTGCAGGTGACACTGCTCGTCTTCGCTGAATAAGGCAGAGAGAACCACCACTTCATTCACAGAACATACAACACCATTACCGGCAAACTGCTGCGACAATGATGTTCCTACTGATGACTGGTCCGACGCAGGAACCCCCGAGACATCCACCTCGGCCGGCAGGGGCTGAAAGGCGTTCTGTAAGCAAGAGAGCCACATATTTATTATCACACCAGAGAGGTAATGAAGAAATATCCGAACATCAGAAAAAATCCACGATGCAATTAACGGATGACAGGTGAGAGTTTCCTGAGAGTTATTTTTTTTGCAACCGAAAAAGGCGCAGAGACAAAAGGGCGACAATAATGTTTAGCAACCACTGGGATAGGGCATTCCCCAATATAAATTAGAGATGTGCAGTTTCTGATTTACTCTGATTTCAAAGCAGGATCTTCTTGGCTATCAACAACGGTCATGTGATTTGGGATAGCCAATAAGATCCTGCTTTGAAATCAGAGTAAATCAGAACCTGCACATCTCGAATGTAAATGGCATTCAGGTGATAGCCCACAGGTGGACAGGCAATATGTTAAAAGGTGGACAGTGTTAGGTCATCGGGGTCGACAAATAAATCATGGTTTTTCATGATTTGGCCAGTTAAGAGTTAAGTACTTGCCAGAGGTTTAGAGATAGGATATAAAAATCTATTTTTTTTTTACGTGTCAAGCTTTTAGGTGTCCACACATTTGCATGTCGACCTTTCCCCCGTCTCTCCTTTAATCCACACCCATGTAAAATATAAGGATACAGAAAAGCACAAGGCTGTAGGCCAAAGGCTTTTATCAGAGGTGACTTATTATGTGTCACCACTTACAGCACAGAGGTCCCGAACCTTAGTATACACACAGAAACCCTGCAGCAGTGACAGAACGACAGACCAATCATAAACATTGACAACGCAACCCACAGTGTTCACCAGCACATTCTACTGGCATATACATATGAGTGACAGCACTTTGCTGAGCAGAACAATCATTGACACGAGAAGTGACATAGTACCTGGGAAGTGCTTGTATCATGTAGGTCCGAGGTACCGGCTGGGTTATTCGTAGGCTCTGAACACACAATGCTGCTATCGTTCAAGCTCACCAGAGTTAAGTCTGGTTCCTCCAGGATTCCACGAGCAGACTCCGAATCCTAATAAATACAAAGAAGCCTTTATACAAGTAACAATTGCATCAAACTAAAGGCGTTCATGCTCATCCCAGAATGCGGAGCAAAGAACATTCGAGCAGTCCAGAGATCCCTAACAAACATTATGTCCCAGTAATAACTCACCCAGGTATGGACGCAGCTTGGCAGTGAGCCGGCAGATGATCCTATGGTAAAGCTAGACAGGAAATGCGGGATGCCCTCCGACCTTTGGGTACTAGTCGATGACTGCAGTGCAGCTGCGGTACCAGAGACAGAATAGGAGCCACGTCCATGTGGCGCAGAGCTTTCTCCACCGGTTTGTGGATCATGACCAGTTGTGTCTGGGTTGCCTGCCTGTAACCCACCATCGTGCACAGCAGGCAGCTCCTCATAATGGACACTTTGCCCAGTCTTCTTCTCGAAGACATCAGAGATGGGATGTTCAGACAACTCGGAGTCATTCACAGTCATCTGTGTAGCCATCAGCTCATGGAAAGAGCCGGTGTCTTCTGCTGCACTTGGTCTCAGGAGGGCTATGGAAGTTGACGGAATGGCATCAAACTGATAAGATCCATCACCAGGCAATGAGGGGCCACGTTGTGTGGGTGTCCCAGAGCTCATATTGTCCAGGTCATGAGCAGAAAGTCTACTGGACACCTCATGCCGGCTGCTCAGATCAGGCTCGTTCAGGGTGTTCTCTGGGTACAGTGGGAGGAACAGTCCTGAGGAATCTTCAAGAGAAGATAAAGTAAAATGTAACAAACACACTAGATCCAACATACATAAAGGTTACTTATATTTTTCAGTTTAATGTGGTTACATGGTGGAACCTAGAGAATAAAAGCACAGAAGGAACCTCAGTAGGATTTGTGTTAAATTGTTCCTCTGAAACTGCAGGGGAACAGAGACAATGGGTTAGGTTAAAAACTACTACTGTCCCCAATAACACTGTGTGAAAAACCCGGGTCGCACCTGTCGGACATCCGTGTAATTTCCAGGAAAAAGCCCACGAAAAAACCTGTGTACAACACCCGGGAATTTCACTCACACCCATTCACAAAATGACTGCTAACCCTGGCAAAATCCCGGGTTTTTGCGCCACTGAGAACGGGGTATAAATTATAGACAGATGGGTTACTGGGTAAGCACTTATCACACAAGGGGACAAAAAAGGCGTTCCCTTCAAATTGCAGCAGAAAATAAGATACAGAATCTAAGATAGGAGAGCAGAACCCCCAGCGCAATGATCGGGTTACAAAGGAAATTATCACTGCTCACCCACGGCCCCCCCCCGCCCACCCCTAACTAGCATGCACACAGACCATCGCACAGGTACACATAGCGTAGTGATCTGGTTACACATTGCACACTTATACACTCCACACTAACATGCACACAAACACACACACTATGAGCTCAGATCAAGTGTATAAACCCTCAGTGTAATAATCAGGTTACAAAGATAATCATCATTGCTCGGTTAAAAAGGCAAACACACCGCACACTCTCTCACTCACTCCTCACCCACACACACACACACACACACACACACACAAAATATGAGCTCAGGTCAAGTGTAGGAACCCTCATTGTAATGATCAGGTTACAAAGGACATCATCACTGCTCAGGTAATACAAGGTATATGTACAACATACCAACGCCACACACCCATCACACAATGTGAGCTTAGTTGAAGTGTAGAAAGTATCACTGCATTAGCTGCACATGACAAATGTGTATGTTCATCACTGCTCACCGTACCCCTCCTCAATACAACACACACCTCATACACATTACACAGCCCCCTCCCTGCCCTCTTACCTGAAGCTTCCTTCTGCTTCCCAGGCGATCTGTTCTCCGCGTCCATCCTCTGAGAGTCCAATAAGACAAGAGATGAGCTCAGGGCAGGGATGGCATGTGGCAGATAGGGCAGAGGGCTCCGGCGTGGCTGCTGCTGCTGCTTCTGGCTGCTGGTGTTAATGGAGGTCTAGGAACAAGCATTGAATCCAATTAATTCACTTGTCAGGAAGATGGAGTAATCTCATTATATACACATTCCGGTGGCATATACAGGTCGTAGCAGAGCGAGGGGGGGGTGTCATACCTGGCTCAGCTCTCCGGAGTATGCAGAACTGCTGGTGGTGTGTGAGCGAGCATAGGACGGAGTGGAAACACTGAGGTCAGGTCTAGGTTCCAGGGGGTGAAAGGTCATTGGAAAGTGGTTCTCTGTAGTGGACGTGTCGATTGCAGCCTCAGGCGCTATAGTCCATTGGGAAAGGTGTTTAAACATGACAATATTCAATAAGTTGGAATTTAGCACATATGGAGAATTATTACACTAAAAGCTTTACAACATTTTGTGTGCATCATACACCAGGATTATTGTGCATGCAGACTTGGGGTGTGTTATACACAATAGGCAAACACAAACCCGCCCTGCGATTGGTGGTATGCCCGCCCCCTTTGCACGCAGGGTTCGTTCGCCCGGCATGCAAATGGATGTTTTACATAAACATCCGTTCCCATGCCAGTGGGAACCTCCCCCATCTTTCGATGGTCGCAGACCATCGTATGATGCTGAAAACACACGCATATGTAACGGTGGTCCAGCCACTAGTACACATAAGTGTAGATTTCCAGGGAATTGGGCGGGCAGCTGACATCCTGTTCGGACAGCTGTCCGCCCCCCGTACGTGCAACATGAACGCATTAGCCTGTGTACGCCCAGCGTTTTCATGGGAACGCCCATGACATGCAGGGCATTCACATATGCTAATGGCCCAGGCAGGCACCCCACCCCCCCTCCGCACACCCCTAACCAGCATGCACACAGCCAGTCACACAGGTACACACAGCGTAGTGATCAGGTTACTAAACACATCAGTGCTGAGTTAGCAAAGGCATAGACACTGCACACTGACATGCACACAAACACACACACTATGAGCTCAGATCAAGTGTATAAACCCTCAGTGTAATAATCAGGTTACAAATATAATCATCATTGCTCAGTTAAAAAGGCAAACACAGCGCACACTCACTCACTTCTGACCCACACTCTCATGCACACACACACACACACACTATGAGCTCAGGTCAAGTGTAAGAACCCTCATTGTAATGATCAGGTTACAAAGGACATCATCACTGCTCAGGTAATACAAGGTACAACATACTAAAGCCACACACCCATCACACAATGGGCCTTATTTTAGTTCACTCTTTCTGACAAAATCCTTCTAAGATGGACAAAACCATGTGCACTGCAGGTGGGGCAGATGTAACTTGTGCAGATATAATTAGATTTGAGTGGGGTTTTACTTCAAAGTGAGATTTATATTGCAGTGTAAAAATAAAGCAGCCAGTATTTTCCCTTCACAGAAACAAAATTACTCACCCAAATCTAATTCTCTCTGCACATGTTACATCTGCCCCCCTGCAGTGCACATGGTTTTGTCCATCTTAGAAGGATTTTGTCAGAAAGAGTGAACCAGAATAAGGCCCAATGTGAGCTTAGTTGAAGTGTAGAAAGTATCACTGCATTAGCTGCACATGACAAATGTGTATGTTCATCACTACTCACCGTACCCCACCTCTATACAACACACACCTCATACACATTACACAGCCCCCTCCCTGCCCTCTTACCTGAAGCTTCCTTCTGCTTCCCAGGTGATCTGGTCTCCGCGTCCATCCTCTGAGAGTCCAATAAGCCAAGAGATGAGCTCAGGGCAGGGATGGCATGTGGCAGATAGGGCAGAGGGCTCCGGCGTGGCTGCTGCTGCTCCTGGCTGCTGGTGTTAATGGAGGTCTAGGAACAAGCATTGAATCCAATTAATTCACTTGTCAGGAAGATGGAGTAATCTCATTATATACACTGTCCGGTGGCATATACAGGTCGTAGTAGAGCAGGGGGGGGGGTCATACCTGGCTCAGCTGTTCGGAGTATGCAGAACTGCTGGTGGTGTGTGAGCGAGCATAGGATGGCGTGGAAACACTGAGGTCAGGTCTAGGTTCCAGGGGGTGAAAGGTTATTGGAAAGTGGTTCTCTGTAGTGGACGTGTCAATTGCAGCCTCAGGAGCTACAATAAAAAGGTGAGGCTGTTACAAACTCTTTATAATCATTGGTTTCAATATATGAACTTTACAGATATGGAGGATTATTACACTAAGGGGGAAATTTACTAAAGGAAATTTGTAAAAAATAGGTGTATTTGTATCCAGAAATACACTTATTTTTGACATTTACTATCCCGAAAATACGGCAATTCGTATCCGTATTGATAGCACATCAATACGACTACGAATTGCTGTATTTTCGGGATAGTAATTGTCAAAAATAAGTGTATTTCTGGATACAAATACACCTATTTTTTTTTACAAATTTCCGGTACTTATGTAATATCTGGGCTCCCGTTTTTCTTATGAGACCGCGTCCCCTCGCTGCGCTCGCCACGCTTCGGGCACGTTGGCTCGCCACACTATATAAAGTCAACTCCATGCGTAGTTGGATAGTAGGGGTATGAAAAAATGGGGTGCATTTAACATGGAAGCCCAGATAATACATAAGTACCAAATTTCCTTTAGTAAATTACCCCCTAAAAGTCAAATATCCAAAGATGGCAATTTTGTGCTAATATAAGATCCTTTTTTGGGGTCCTCAGTGAGACACTAAAGCACTGGGGCATTATCTAAGTATGTAGCGACATGGGCTTGGGTACTTTCAAATGAACCTCCCGCTCCTAGTCTTACAGTTATATATTCCCTCAGCACATATATATAGGTGGAAGTTTATTTACAGTGAAAGCTCAGGTTCCTTTGTAGAGAAGCGCTGAGGTCTTTGGTGTACTTCTCTATGATCTGCTGGCTGGGACTCTGCTTCTCTCCTGCAGTCCCGTAGTTACCCCATCTTGTTTCAGGCTGAAGTGCGTTTACAGCTGCAGACGGGCTGGAGCAGCCATCTTGCACTCCCGCAATAAGAGAATAGTTACATCTCTGAAGTTCCGATAAGATATCTGAAAAAGCAGACGCTGGGTTATTTTATTCGGTCTCCGAACAAAGGGCCTCATTGACACGCAAGTCAAAAAATTGGACACATGTAGCAGACACTTGCAGATTGCGCATACGCTAAACCATGCACAGGTGGAAGATCTCAGCATACGTGCAGCATGGGGGTATTAGGATAACTAATGTGCAGCCCTGAGGTGAAGCCTGTCAACAATGGATGCGTTGAAGGCAGCTGTGCTATGCTGGGAGAGAAGTAGAGAGGCATGAAAAGAAGACCTCCTGGGGTAAAGCTAACACTTCCTAGACAAAGAGGGCTGCCAGGCACTAGGCCCATTGGCGCAATCGGGAGATTTCAGGTACATGTTAGTCAGGGAGAGCACCCATTTCCCTCGACATTAGACTCGGGTCACTGTGACAATATTTTGAAGTTGAGGTAAGGAAGTATCAGGGGGATTCAGGCCTTGGGCGAGCCTACGTAAAACCCCCTGATGCTTCCATAACCACAATTCAAAATGTCCACTTTGACAACTGTACGAACCAGAATTACCAAGTGACAATATTTCCCCAAACTGAGGAGTTTTGAAATTAGCGTTTCACCTCAGATCTACAGTTTACTGCTAGATCGTTGCGTAAGGCTATGCATCACTATGGCCCCTACGCACGGAGTGACGTAGGGGCATTTTCTAAGGGGTCTAGTGAGAACGCTTAGAACACAGGTTCTCAGTCAGTCTGCAGGACCCCAGGTCTTCTGTGGATCTTTTAAAATGTATCAGTGACTAATGAGTGCACCTGCCAGGTGACTTGGAAAACTTAAACTGTGTGGGGTCCCGAGGACTGAGTTTGAGAACCACTTGCTTAGAAAATGCCCTAAAATCGCCCCGTGTGTAGGCCCCATAAGACCTGCAAGTTAGAACATCTGTTTTGGACCGTTCCACGTCCTGCCGTAGCAAGAAAGGGCAGCACCGAAACAGCCCGACAGCACGCACCAGAGGTTACAGGACTTGAATCGGTCTTCTCGCTGGTCAGGAAGCTGCCGGTTGATAGGGTTGTGGTAGACAAATAGTCAGAGATGGCATCTGGGCTGCTTCCACACGCGGCTACTTTCCCCTGTGGAGACAAACATCGCTGTAACCATTAAACCGATAGCGGAGCATTACACCTCTACTAATAACCTGAGCTCAGATCAAGTGTAGATACCGTCATGGTTTAGTCCTGGTGAGTATGAACGTCATCATAGCTCAGATAAAACATTAAACTATGTACAAACAAACTTACGTGACATAATACAAACCCGAAACAGACACACAAAGAGACACAGACACATGTTACTTTGCTTCCCAGGTCTTCGAAGATCATGTACCAGCCAGGATGGTGATCAGATTTGGCTATTTCTCATCATTGATCATTTTTCAGTTCTTACAAAAAAATGACCTCAGCTCGTATAACCAAGTGTTCACAACGAATCATCAATCATCGTACTATACTTACAAGCCAATCAGCAACCTCCTTGTTGCTATTAGCAGGGAAACCAGGCAGGATCCTGTGCTCGGCCGGAGTATGTGGAGGACCTTAAATCACATAAGAAATAATCAGACTCTAATAATTGGCCTCTACATTGTCATAGAGACATGTATGTTATATCTATCTATCTATCTATCTATAAATAACATAGAAAAATAAAATGGTATACAGCAGGCCTGGCTAACCTGTGGCTCTGCAGATGTTGTAAAACTACACATCCCAGCATGCTTTGCCACAGTTCAAGCATTCCATAACAGCAAAAGTGTGGTAGTGCATGCTGGGACTTGTGGTTTCACAACAGTTGGAGAACCGTAGGTTGGACGGGCCTGGTAGACAGGCTTGAAGCTCTAGCAGTTTCGGTAGATGCCTTACTACTGCATACAGCCAAGTTATTTAACAAGTGGAGTGGTTTATTGAAGACGGAGTATTACAGCCATAGATGGGGTGGATATTGAGAGTTGCAGGGTGTCACACAGTTCATCAGCTGTATGCTGGAACAGAGGTTATATATTAGCAGGTAGTCACAGGCATCACTGAAGCTTAGTGGAAGACTACAGTTTTCCCACTGTGGCACTTTGACTGTCCCAAGATGGCTCTGCACCTGCTTAGTAGTAGCTTTGGTGGCCATCTTGGTACAGGGAATGAAGCCTTCCTAGGGTAGCAGCAATACAGAACCTGCGCAATAGTGCACTCTCCTTTCAAAAAAAAACACTACTGTATGAAATAAAAGATCTCAGTAGAATGATTACTCTTAGAATATAATTTTAGTAAGTCACACTAGAAAAACAAAATTAAGCACAAGAAAGTTAAGCAAGCAAATTTGCATTGCGTGCTTGGTGCTAAATGTGGATATTTGCCAATATTCTGATCTGTACGCATCTTTGGAACTGCACTGCCCCTATCCACAAACATCATTTCATAGCCATCCCAACTATCAGTGCACACTCACAACAGTCCTATCCCTGATGCAAGATTGATGTCTGGAAACCGTTAATCTGCACAGTAGAGATACAACAAAGATACGAACAGCCCTGAATCACCCTTAGATGCGTGTTGTCTGCTGTGGTGCATGCCTAGTGTTAAGCTGGGTACACATATATACAATTGTCGGGCCGTTCTTCCGTTCTGTGTCAGACGGCCGTTCAATTGTATATGTGTGTACGCTGTCCCGTACGAGCGATAAACGGCAAAAAACTGTCTTGACCGTCCATACTCGGTCGGTCGAAGGTTCTTTGCGGTTTAATTTTCATCCGACAGGACGGCCCCATATCGGAACAAAAGTGCAGTGTGTACGCAGGTTCGATCGATATGCTGCCGTCCTTGCGACTATACTGCCAAAGCTGGAACGCCCATGTGGGCGTTCCATAGCTGCATCATCTCTCCTACAGCACAAGAAGTGATCACCTCTCACCATGTATATTTAAAGAAATAATCATAATATACATGCACCCCATCTTTATAGCAGGTCGCCGTATCTGTCCTTAGTCATCCTGCCGGCTGCTATAAAGACGGGGGAAAGCATCTTCAGTCAGCCGGCAATTATACCTTGATTGTATTACTGCAACGGTTTCACTTTGTATGTTTCATACGTTGCTCTTGTAAGCATTAAAATTGAGACAAAGTATCAGATTGCAGAATAGTGTTAAACTGCGTTAATTGCTGCAGTATGATATTGTAAGTACTGTATATAGTAATAGACTGGGGTGAGTCACAAATAATGAACTACACTAGTTGCTGCAGTGTAGTATAATAAGCACATTGCATTCAGAACGCACACTTCAATAAATCATGTGTGGAGGTGACAGGGTTAATGTAGTTTACGGAGCCACGGCTTGCTGCTCATGATATATAAGTGCAGGCTGTCACAACAGAAAGGAATTTGAGCAGCACAAACAGACAGGCAATAGCCCTTAAAAGGGCTAATTGATATCAAGGCACAGTTGCTGCACACGGAGTGCCAAACTGCTATAAAGACGGGTATGCGAGTATAGTCAGTTTGCGGTAGTCACCCTAGTCAGTTTGCGGTAGTCACCCTAGTCAGTTTGCGGTAGTCACCCTAGTCAGTTTGCGGTAGTCACCCTAGTCAGTTTGCGGTAGTCACCCTAGTCAGTTTGCGGTAGTCACCCTAGTCAGTTTGCGGTAGTCACCCTAGTCAGTTTGCGGTAGTCACCCTAGTCAGTTTGCGGTAGTCACCCTGGTATAGTCAGTTTGCGGTAGTCACCCTAGTCAGTTTGCGGTAGTCACCCTAGTCAGTTTGCGGTAGTCACCCTAGTCAGTTTGCGGTAGTCACCCTAGTCAGTTTGCGGTAGTCAACCTGGTATATAAAGTCAAACTGACTATACTCGCATACCCGTCTTTATAGCAGTTTGGCACTCCGTGTGCAGCAACTGTGCCTTGATATCAATTAGCCCTTTTAAGGGCTATTGCCTGTCTGCTTGTGCCGCTCAAATTCCTTTCTGTTGTGACAGCCTGCACTTATATATCATGAGCAGCAAGCCGCGGCTCCGTAAACTACATTAACCCTGTCACCTCCACACATGATTTATTGAAGTGTGCGTTCTGAATGCAATGTGCTTATTATACTACACTGCAGCAACTAGTGTAGTTCATTATTTGTGACTCACACCAGTCTATTACTATATACAGTACTTACAATATCATACTGCAGCAATTAACGCAGGTTAACACTATTCTGCAATCTGATACTTTGTCTCAATTTAATGCTTATAAGAGCAACGTATGAAACATACAAAGTGAAACAGTTGCAGTAATACAATCAAGGTATAATTGCCGGCAATGTTTCAGTCTCAGCAGAGACTAATAAGTTAATGGGAAATGCCGGCAAGGACTGTATGAATTAACGGGGTTAACAGTGATTAATGTGACTTCACAGGAACCTTAACCTTAATTATCCTGTGATGGTTCTCCAATGTGTCTTAAATAAATACTGTTATCACTGTGTGTCTGACCCCTGATTTTTATGTGGGGACGACACCGTAATGACCGAGATACTGCAACCAACATTTCACGTTGAGATGATCCCTTAACTAGAGGATGTCAGTCACCTCTGTGTTGTGGTAATAAATCCACACCATGTTCAGTGGATGCAGCATCTGGGGATCAAGTAGGTTAAATGTGAGCGTAGCAGCTACAGTTAAAGTATAGACGCTAGTCACAATATAAAGGAGACGCATCAGAGAGTCTTTGTGTTCCGTCTATGTGTTATCTATGGTCTTCTATGTGTTCCATCTAGCATTTCAAAGGTGCTCTGTTCTGAACATGAATTTCCCATACATGGGGCACATTATGTTACACTGTGGCAATGTAATGTGTAACATAATGTGCCCCATGTCTGGGAAATTCATGTTCAGAACAGAGCACCTTTGAAATGCTAGATGGAACACATAGAAGACCATAGATAACACATAGACGGAACACATACTCTGTGATGCGTCTATGACCTGCCGGCTGCTATAAAGATGCGGAAAGTGACTACCTAGTCACTTTGCCGTATCTGTCCCTAGTCAACCTGCCGGCTGACGCGTACCCCGTCTTTATAGTGGTCCACCTATATATGTTGTTTAGGTTCTGTAATCACGCCCCTTTGTTTTGGTATGCCCTTAACCCAGCCCATTATGATAATTATGTTTATATATATCGTGTCAAAAGCCCAAATCGGGAGAGTGTGTACGGTGGTACAATCTTTCTCTTGAGACTGTTTGGACGGGAGTACATCGGACGCCGCAAGTAAAATTGTACAGGTGTGTACGCGCGTGATTGGCTGTTGTTTGTGGACGGTCCGACGGGAGTACGGTCGGCCGAACGGTTGCAAGAAACAGGGATTGTATATATGTGTACCCAGCTTTAGACATTGTAAAATCCCTCTGCAAAACAGAAGTTGTGTGTAACTGTGCCTAGGTCCCACTGCGGTAACACCTCCACCACCAACATCACAATGGCAGGCAGGGGCACTTTCACCCGGGTGACTTTACTGCCCCTGTTCGAAGTAGGAGTAAAGAGGAATTACCTGGGTCAATCTGGTCGTGTGAAGCCTCTAGAGACAGCAGCTCTCTCCAGGACAGTTTGGTGCGGCTCTGGTTTGCACTGTCCTTGCTGCTGGTCGATAACCTTGTTAGCTCCAGATCTCTGTGAGTAGAGTCCCTGCTTTTATTGTTCATTTCCGGGTTATAGTTCGCAGACTCCGCTCCTCTAGAGCCATCCTTCAGGCCTATTTGGAGTTGGGCAAAGACAACCTCTTAGTAGATTTACATGTTAACCCACCAGTCATAGATGATAAATGGACTGATAGTTTTGCCAATATGAGAACAAGTGGATGATAGAATGCTGGCATCTACTCGTCTGACAAGCAGATATCCGTATAATCAGGTGTGAATTATCAGGTCAACAGGCTTTTTTCTGTGTCATTTTGTCAATGTGGACCTTTGTATTTGTCGACCTATTGCCTGTCAACCAACCAATCACAGTCTGTTTTACCTATATGTGTATCTTGCTGCTCCTCCTCCTCCAATCCCGGGCTAGAAAGCCGTCCACTAGTGGGTGTCTCCAGTTCCAGTATGGCGCTCAGCTCGTGCTGCTGCAGGTACGGCCCTAATTTGGTCTTTGTAACAGGTGGCTTTGAAGGTCTCCATCTCTGCTCTCTTCCTGGATGTCTCAGCAGACCACCGTCATTCAGATCTTTGTCTGTGGAGGAGAGAGAGAGAGAGGGAGAGAGGGAGAGAGGGAGAGGGGGAGAGGGAGAGGGGGAGAGGGGGAGAGGGGGAGAGAGAGAGACATTATATTTATTAACCTGTCTTTGTATCTTTGCCCACAGAACTGACAACACACAGGAGAATGAGGAGATGTGACCAGAAGCTATAAGCTGGAGAGTGCTACACCAATCATCTCACATGCATGAATGAATGTCCAGGCCACACCCCCGAGACCGCCATATTGGTCATGTACTGAAGCCACCAATAAACTTGCTAAAAATTGTTATTATGCAAGAAAAATCTTCTAAAACACACACAAATCTATATGGCAAAACTTAAAGTTAAGGGTTTAGGAATATTATAAAACTGCGTCACCTACCGTCTGCCATTCTGACATCTTCCGGATTGTCGTCCAGTGCTTTGAGCAGAGTTGACATGAAATTATAACGTTCGTTGTGAGGAACCTGGCGTAAGTCAGTGGCCAGTGGTTGGTCAGTTGGCTTTAAAAAAAAAAAAAAAAAAAAAAAAAAAAAAAACACACACACGTTAAAAATACAATGTCCATTAGAATGGACCTTCGTCAACTCCTCTCCTGTTTAGACGGAACTAATTATAGTGGGCTGAATTCGCTCCCCTGACTGATTTTTGGGGTTTATGAATGTGCAAATTTATCAGTCGCCGGGCTGTTTGCTCCAGGACGGGCATGAAGGTGTTCGTCACTTACCTGCTTGCTAGTCTGCGAATACACGCAGCCTAGCGAACAGGTCTGAAGAACGAGGCTCATGCACCAATATATACCTACAGATATATTTTTCTTATACCTCTCTGGAGCCCAGGAGATTTCCCAATGACTCTTGGTGTCTCCGTATCTGCTCCTCCAATTCCAACTGTTTCTGTAGGAGCTGCTCTTCATGGACTTTTTGCTTAGACATGAGAGATTCTCGCTTCCTGTCCAACTGGGCTTGCATCTCTTTCAGCTGATCCTGCTGAGCATGGATCTCGGCGGTGGAGGAAAGCAGACTCTCCCGGAACTCCTGAACATTGGAAAAGTCCCTCAGCGGCGGAATATCTATTTTTCTTAGGTCTGTTAGATGTACCGTTAAAGGAATATTCGCGTCAGAGAAATCGATATCGGTCAAGCCTAAAGACAGAGCAGAAGGAAGCGGGTGGTATGAGGTCCCGGATGAGGTGTCCTGCTCTCCAGGGCTAGATGCTGATGAATGTTTTTCTGACCCCAATAAGGAATGCTGTCTAACGTGATCTTCAGCCGGACTCTGATAATGGACATCCGTGTGAGAGGACTGTACTTGGGGACGTCTTTCTACGCTGAAGATGCTGCTGCTTGGAGGAGAAATTATGATGGGACTCCTAGCACGGCTTGTAAGCGTATGGGGTTCAACAACATGTGCCAAGAAATCCCTGGGAGATGAAGGAACCATCTCCAGCTGCTCCTCTGAAGTACTCCCACTGGTGGGAATAATCCGCCCAGATCCTATTAGACCATGTGATTCACGCGGTTGTTCTGATGGTTGATTCGCCGAAACCAGAGCACTATACGGAACTGGGGTTTGCAGAGGCACTCGAACAGTCCCACCAGGAGCAGATGTCAAAGGAACACTGGGTTTCCAGATATTAGAAGTGTCTGTGCTCGCCGGACCGTGATCTGGGCTTCCTTGGTAAGAGGTTGATAAGTGAGGATACCGCCTCTTCAGCAACACCTGGTATTCCTGCAAACGTTTTCGGGCCTCATCTGCTGACTGCTTATGTTGCCTGAATCAAAACAGAAAAAGTATTCTGATACCACAAATTGGGCATGCGGTGACTGAGAATTCATACCCTGCTAGGCGCAATACCTATTCTGCTGCAGCAGGCGTTGCTGGTATTCACGGATGATCTGAATATGGACACTCTCCTCGGACTCAGATGCGTTCATCTCCGAAACCGGTGCTGCTGACTAATAGCGGAAGACAAAATACTGCTCTTTTATCACAACACAACAGAGAACATTAAGTCCATACAGGACGCTTTCCTGGTGACCTCACTGGGCCAGGGTGTAGTTTGGAGAAAGAGATAAAGTACCAGACAGAACCCAACTGCCCTGTTGCAGATTGTGCTTACAAACGGAGCGGATTGATTGGTACTTTGGGGTGGATTCCGCCTAGTCTCTGATGGTGGAAGTGTGCGCATAATCGTTAATGCGCAAACCCCCCCAAAGCGAGCACCTTCAGAGAGTTTTTCACTCACTGGGGTGGTCACAAATTGAGCGACAGGCAGCGCAGGTGTCCGCCCCGCGTTTCCTTTGGTGTGCCCACAAAAACTGTGGGTACGCCCATGGAAATGCTGCATGGACACCTGCGTATGCAGAAGTGCCCCAGTCTGCTTGGGGCGGGCAGATGACATCACATGACGTCAGAGCCCGCCCCCGAATACGTCGGGAAGCGGACAGGCTTACTTTTCTTTATAAACAGAGGAAAAATCATTCGATGGTGATTGACCATCGAATGATTTCTCCTCTGTGCGGATGCATGCGAGCAGATGTGTAAGCCTACACATCCACTTGCATTGGGGGGTGGGGGCGCGGAAGTGGTTACAGGATAGCAGGCACTTACCACCGGCTCACTCTCCAGCACCTCCGGCTGCTCCTCCTCTACAGCGACAAGGTCCTGTCCCACCTGGGTTCTGTCGGCTTCTTGCATTTGTTGCCGCTGCTTAGAATATTCCGCCTGTAAACGTTTCTGCTCCTCTTCCAATTTGCTGAGCAGCTCGATTTGTTCTTGTTTCTGTCTCTCCAAGTCTTCAGCCTAAAAAAAATAAAATAAATAAAAAAAAAAAAAAAAGTATTGATTATTTATTATCAACCCCCCCCCCTCTTAATTCAGGTGATCTCACACTCTTGTTAACACTAGTACTTAAGAATTCACCTTTTTCCTCCTCTCTGCCTCCATCCTGATGCGCATGGCCTGTTCCTGCGGATGGAGCAGGACAGAATTTCCAGCTAGAATAGTATTTTCACTCACGAACTGTGCGTCTAAGAAAAAAAAAAAAAAGAGAGCAAAAAGCAGCATTGCCCATCAGTGAGATAATACAATGACACTGAAGCGCCAAATGGAATAAAATAATTAAACATATTACAGTGGCAAGAGATTGGCATGGGTATTGTGTTACACACAGCACCCCCCTGGAACACCCCCACCCTGCTGGCACACAGAAGAACGTTCTACACATCTTATTTCCGTTCGTTTACTGCATGAAAGCTTCTGCGCGAGGAATATTGCTCACACACAAATGGTTTTCATCCCATGAGCAAAGTAACTCTCTGATTGGCTACAAGTAGGTCTGGCATACTGGATGCTGTGTGGGTCAGACATGCCACATGGGGATAGAGACAGCCAGTCTCTGTTGTGGTGGCGTGGCCTCTACCCGCTAAAGCCCTAGATAGCTTGGCTTGCTATATTTAGTTTGGACTTAAAACCATGATTTGTATGGGAACAGGGACTTTGTGCTCACAATGCGCTCTCTGCAGGTTGGCCAAGACAAGTACAAGTACTCCAATGTCCTGAAAGGCTATAGGACAGTGTTTATTTAGCCTAAATCTAATTCTATTACTCCCCTTTAAAAAAAAAATTATAATCACATGAATATATGTGGAAGACAAAACCTTCATAAAAAGCAAAAGTTAAGAAGTTTAGAAGAAAATTTCTATAGGAACTGAGGCCAGGAATTACCTCCAACAGACACGACCTCCTCTCCTTGAGGAACATCGGCTTTTCCATAGTCAATGGGCAGAGATCCCGTCTCCAGAGTGTCACTGACAGTTTCTACATCACTCTTACCGCTCCACTGGTCCTTCTGCGTCCTTATCCTGTTCAACAACTTCTTCAGCACCAGCCTGGACTGTGGCTGTCTAGGTTCTTCTACAGAACACGACAAAAGACAAAATCTCTTGAAGTTTAAAAAAAAAAAAAAAAAACGCCGCACACAGAAATATTGGATGTGGGACCATTTGTAGACAAGTAGATAGACAGCCATTAGGTCGACACTGCCATTAGGTCGACACTGCCATTAGGTCGACACTGCCATTAGGTCGACACTGCCATTAGGTCGACACTGCCATTAGGTCGACACTGCCATTAGGTCGACACTGCCATTAGGTCGACACTGCCATTAGGTCGACATGGTTTTTTTCACTGTTTTTTGGCCGAAATGTCGACACAGTCGACATGGACACAGTTTGAAGTGAACCGCAGCCCCTCGCATCGCTCGCTTCGCGAGCAATGCTTCGGGTACGGTGCCTCGCTGCGCTCGGCACACTATTTTATTCTCCCACCACGCCCTAGTGGATAGTAGGGCATGAAATGCCGCCTGTCGGCACATGTTGGCTCAAAAAACAGTGAAAAAAACCATGTCGACCTTTTGACTGTCGACCTAGACACTGTCGACCTAATGGCAGTGTCGACCTAATGGCATGTCGACCTATTGAGTTGTCGAACTAATGGTGTCGACCTAATGGCTGTCTACAAATAGTCCGGATACCGAAATATTTACTGCTGGCCTACATACAGCACAGTCGGCCATTGTGGGAGTTAAACAATTATAAAATAACTAGGAGCCAGTAGCTTTACCGATAGGAGGAGCATTTTGTTCCTCAAACCTTAAACCCATAACTTGCCAATTAATGGTCTGTTTATTAACAATTGTTCTGTGCATAATATGGAACCCTCGGCTGTGTGTAAGATCTGGAAGGGACAATTCCACAGAGCAGCAGTCAATCTGTGTAAGAGATTCCTCCATTGGAGGTAGAATTATACCGTCTCATCTCCATACCTTGTGGTTCAGCTACTGCTGAGGTGTCCTCTGGTCCTGCCGGGCGATGCTTCACACCAGACAATGCTTCCGGCTCCACAGATAAATCCAGATCTTCATCCACACTTGTAACAGAGGGCTCTGGCAGGGGCTGGGGCTTCAGGTGTAGGACCATGTTCCCCTTTAGCTCTTAAAGAAGGCAAGGTGAATAAAGTGGTTATTAGTGACCAACCTACAATGTCTAAGTATATATTTTTACATTCAGAGAAAAACAAGAAGTATATATAAAGAGCTCCCACTATGGGCTGCTTTGGAACTAAAGGCTTAACAGAAACGAATCACGACATTTTGGGGGAAATGTAATAGGATGAGAGATTTGGTGAGAAATCTCCAGTTTTTTGAAAGCGGCAATCATTTACACTGCAAAACCAGTTTGATTTTGCAGTGTAAATGATTGCCGCTTTAAAAAAGCTGGAGATTCCTTCCCAAATCTCTCACTTTCTGAATCTCTCACCCTAGTAAATCTCACCCTTCCAATAGGTGTGACATTTGGGGGCCCATTCACAAGTTCGTTTTAGTCCATTACAACTCGTTACCTATGATGGTGCTCCAGCCATTACTATTTGGGGCCCTAAATGAAGCATTGTCCTGGACGGAGTCAAACTGGATTCTTTTGCCAGTTGAGGATTCATCCATGAGATTGTAACATCCACGGTTAGCCAGAGAGGACTTTGCTGGACCTCCTGTCCCGGGGCAAAAACACTCGTCTCAGGTCCACACTAACTCTGATGTACATAAAGCTGCTTGAAAAAGACTCTATACGAGTCGAAATGCGTCGGTCAGGACTCGGGAAGCTGTCGGACTGGCTAAGGAGAGCAGTGCAGGATAATGTGGACCTGAAACAAGCGTTTTGCCCCGGGACAAATCACACGCGTATATGAACTGATAATCGGTTCCACCTTATCCAGTAATTTCTCTACCTTTGAGCTATTTAAGCAGCTTTCCATATGGACTTTTAAGGACATTCTGCATTTAAAGGTTTTATCCTTGGTGTATTGTGTAGCTGAAGATCTGAATGAGCTGTCAGCATTTGTTCACTGCATATTTAATATTGTTGTACTTAACTGTACTTCACTATATTTGTATTTTCTCCCGCATGGTATTATCCATACAAAACGACAGGGAGGCACCCAACGTTTGAACCTATCAGCGCCCGGTTATGTATTCATTTTTGCTTGAACACAAGCAGGTTCGGGTCCAGGGGGACCTGAGCCACTGGAACTATTGTTTGGGTGCAGGTGGTACGGGAAGGAGAGAAGCAGCTAGCTGAGGAGACTGCCCACTTGGGTTCACGGAGTCAGGCGTCACCACATCGGACGCACTTGGAGCAGCTGCAGATCAGCGGTCACGTAAGATCCTGCGCCAAGTATGAGAAAGTTTCCTTGCAGGCTGAGCAAGTATAAGCGTGCAGCCCAGGAGCAATCCCATCCTTGAGAGGTTTTAGAAGACCAACCTTTGAAGGACATCTTAAAACCAGGACAGATAGAGCGATAGATATACACACACGGATACAAGGTGTTCAGGATGTAGAAACAAAGCACTATACAACTAAGCACAAAAAAAAAGTAAGACGTGTAAGGGTACTGGAGCTGTTAACCAACACATCGTGGATGCAGTTAAAGGAAACAGTAATCCAGACACACAAAATACAAATACAAAATGAAACTGAAATATAATAAACTAAATCAGCACCAAGTACAGATACTTGTTTATTAGAAAGAGGCATTTTGGACCTAAACACCAGCACAAGAGTGAGGTGAGGGTAGGTTTAACCGGACACCGACAGTTAAGGTATGAAGGGAGGCAGCTTGCAGTCCTTCCATTCCACTGTGCAGGCAGGTTCCAAGTGAGGAGAGACGTCCCCTTGGAGGGAAACCCGGGTCAGGACGCAGCCAAGTGGATGGGAGCGAAGTTACAAACACTGATTCATACCTTCCTGGAACCCCAGGTGCCCGGCTGTAAGTGTACTCAAATGTCCTGGTGGTCTAGCGGTTGCTCAGAAACTCCCACGAAAGGCCGCCAGCATCAATGGTATAGGGGAGAAGCCACAGGCTGCACGTCTTTAGAATTTTCACTCTTTGGTGCCCAGGTCCTCCAGCCCCACCATACCCATGATCCCAGTATCCACTATTGGCTGAATGTTATGCTCAATGGAAAAACATCCAACTAAGTGTACTTACTGGTGTCTTTAGTGTACATGTCCTCAAAGGCCGACTCCAGCTCCCTCTGCCATTCCTCCCGGATCTCCACCCGACGGTAGGCTGGTTCAAACAGCTGCTGCGGCATGTTTGCCACGATTTGCCTTCTTCGGGTCAGGTCATCCTGTTGCATTTGCTCCAATTCTTTCATCAATCTCTCCCGATCCTATAAAACACAGAAAATACTATTGTATCTGGCTTGGTTTACCTGTACAAATCTCTACCAGAACAAAAAAATATATATATATGGACGGCCTGGTGAGTCAAGCATGTGAGCATTTACGTTTATACCCATTAGGATTGTCCATATCACACAAACACACAGAAAATATATAGAATAAACTTATATTGGGGAAAAGTCTGGCAAATCATACCCACAAAAGGGAGCAGACTCCAAACCAGATGATGGATGTGAAGTAGTGTTTTCGCTAGGCTGTTTTAGCAGGGCGCTGCGCCCTGCACGATTTTTAAAGGGCAAAATGACCCTCTGGCAGCGCACCTCTAAAACAGCATGCCTCCTACTCTTATGGTGATACCGGGGAAGCCCGGCGCCGCAGTATATAGCGGTGCCCGGCGCTTCCCAGGCTGTGCAGAGCCTTTGGGGCGTCTGGGCCAGCCCCTTTCCGTGATGACGGCGGCCGGGCCCGCCCAGAACAGTGACGTCAGCGGGCCCGGTCCGCCCCCTTGACGCTGCCCCCTGCCCGCCCCTGTTCCTAGAAGGAACACTATGAATGCAACATTCGCAATTGTGTACGTAGCCTATACACAACAATGGGAAACGTTTACAGCTAGTAGGTCTATTGCTAGGCTGACTGGCTGAAACAGGAGCAAAGTAGACACCATGTTTTTATACACTGGGGCTCGCAGCAGGCGTCAGATACACACCCTGAAACGCCTGTGCTTTAACAACCACTTCCTCCAACACCATGATAACACCCCCAAAAGATTACTTCCCGTCATCACTTTGCAGAGGCATCCTTAATGCGTGCGGATACGCGCCGGCACCTCAACGTGTGCACAATGCGGACGCAGCACTTGCGCAGTCTGCAGATAATCACTCAGTTCTGTGGAACGTCGGCTCTGTGCCCATCTCTGGATCAGGGTCTGAGCGCACTGACGGGTGAATTCACATCTGCTCAGTGTGCGGTTCTGGAATGGAACATTGAGCCAGCAAGCATCTGAGGTTTTGTCTTTACACCAGCTTCACACTACACATCCCAGCATGCCCTGCAACAGCTTTAGCAAGGCCACATAGCAAAACTGTAACAAGGCCTGCTGGGTTGCGTAGTTCCACAGCAGCTGGAGGGCCGAAGGTTCCCCATCCATGTTGTAAACGGATGATATATGTGTGCAGCTAGCCATCAAGGAAATGCCCATTAGCTCATCACTATGGGCCAGATGTATCAAGCTTCAAAAAGTGATAAAGTGGAGAGTGATAAACAACCAGCTCCTACCTTTCAAACCCAGTCTGTAACATGATAGGTAGGAGCTGATTGGATGGCTGTTGATCACTCCACTTTTTGAAGCTTCATACATCTGGCACGGTAATTATTAGTGCAGATGCAAAACAACAAACTATATAAACTGTATAATTCAAAATAAATGAATAAACAAACTTCTACAGAACATCTAGGGGGGTTCAAATGAAGGCAGGTCTAGAAAAAAAACCCCAACAACGACTCAGCACAGGGTTGCTATTTAATTACAAAAGGAGCAAATCGCAATTTTCCCCAAAACATTATTTTAGGAGAAATCACTGGGACTTGCTCTGGCACCCTCTGGAATAATATGCAAGTTATACACCCTCTATATTAAACCTACTTGTGTTAAGTGAACCATCTTCAAAGCATGAGAGCCACGGAGGTTTGCCTTCTCCATTTGTTCCAGCCTCTCTCGTTCCTCTTCTTTCTGGAGGGCTTCCAAACGTTTCCCTTCCTCAACTGCGGCAGCCCTGGCATTGAGCTGGTAAAGGGTGAAGGACAGAAGTGAGAACAGCCCGGTATTCTTACTGCTGGCACATACTCCTACGGCGGCAGTGCCAAATCAGTATCCTACATACGTCTGCATGACAATTCGTGATCAGAAGCAAGCACCGGACATGCATTTAAATGATCTCTTGATCCTTCTGAAAGGTGGCAATGTTAATGTATAGGACTAGCTTGTTGTAAAAGGATTTACAGTTATTACCAGGGCATGACGGGTTAAATAGAGAATCTGTCATATGTCACCTGCTCAGTGTCCATCTCTCGATCCACGTAGGCCTCAGGTAAGTGGTAGTGAGACGCAGAGAAGCTGTCCACATTGCAGATCTTCACCAACGGTAGTCTCTTCACAACCTCAAGATTCTGACATCAAGGGAAAGAAAGAGACCAACTGCTTAGCGTGGGTTCAAGTGGCAAGCAATCCCCCCACCAGCAGTCCACATTCAGAGAACACCACTATAAATATTGTGCCCAGAGGAGGTCCTGGCTCATCATATATGTAACCGTGTGGTCTCATTTATTCCCAGGCCCTCAAATATACAAAATGGGGATATTCAAATGATAAACCTTTGTCTAGATTGACAGTCAATCAACACGTCCAAAAGGTTAACACGTCTGTGTTTATAACATATATTACCAACATTTGCTGGATTTAAGATCCCCATACAGAGCTATTGGGATAAAGAACCAGTGGCGAGTGCAACAGTAGCAGATCACATTGTCCAAAGCAAGCCCAGGCGGGCACACGTTTGTACGGATGGTGGGCACATTGTCAGGTCAACCTTTTCACCCTGTTGAACTAAAGCATGTCGACTTTTGGACTGTCTACCTAGACCAGCGGTGTCAAACTCATGGCCCTCCAGCTGTTGTGGAACTACAAGTCCCAACATGCCCTGCCACAGATTTTATATAATGGATTGCTAAAACTGTGACAGGGCATGCTGGGACGTGTAGTTCCACAACAGCTGGAGGGCCATGAGTTTAGCACCACTGACTTAGACATTATAGATCGATTACAGCACACCCCAAGTTTGTTTTAAAATAGATCAGTGGTTCTCCAGCTTGGTCCTAATGACCCCAAAACTTCTGGCCAACTTTATTTTTACAAAGCCTTTTTAGAACGGACTTTGGACACACTCCACCCAAATCTTATACCCCTTTCAGACATAGCTAAAAATTCACGCACGACCTGAATACTCCTTAGGATCAGACCAGTGTTGACAGTAACGAGTCAGTGACTCTGCAAACAAACCAGTGTTATTCCGGAACTTGAAAAATTGGGTCATTATGCCTAAAAAGGCGCTACTTGGGTTTTTAGTCCCGAATCACACAGATTTCGGTTTTGGCTGCTCGGGGCTGTTACAGATGACCTCGTCAGCAGCACAACTCAGAAAATGGCAGCGCAGGTGGCTTATGTGGAAAAACGGTCGACCCGGGTGTGGTGTAACGTGATCCGCTTCTCAGAGTTGGGATCCGGGTTACACTAGCGTTGGAAGACCCGAACCGGAGGAGTGTATTTTCCGGGGCACATGTCTGAAAGGGGTATAACACCTGGGCTGCTATTCAGCTCTATACACAAACATTTCCATTTGCTTATTCAAGTTCAAAGTGAGAATTATACTGCAAACAAGCAGTCAAATAACGGTATAAGAACTGTTTGAGATCAGCATTTACTGGGTCTCATTTGGCTGTGTAAGGTACAAGATCATAAACTCTAAAAGAACGTACCGGCTAATACCATAAATCCATAAGAGGCTTAAGGTTTGTTCCCAGTGGGGAAAACCAAGTGAGCTTTGTATAAGAGACCTAGTTGTGGAACTTTTTCCTTAAAAGGTTTCCATAGCCCAACAAACAGCACAAAAATACATAGCATTGAACGATGGTAATAACATGCACACATGTGGTTCTAGCTGCACAGTAGCTATGGCACACACACACAGACTGTACACAATGGTTTCCAGTAACAATGGAGCCTATAGCGGCATTTACCTCGAGAGGATCTGGCGGAGGTGGAGGCAGACTGGCGATTTTTTCAGCTCGCTCCTTTTCAATGTTAAGAGCTTTCCTGCGTGCTTCTATGTGCCTGAGTTTAGAAAGTACAATTAATGTTCTGTGAAGAGGCACTTCCCATTGAAAAACGCATTAGGAGGTGCATCGCCCGCTGTGCAGTGTGCAAACGTAAGCTTTATCGAATAATTAATGCGCATTGGGTAGCAAGAAGTTCAAGGTATTTTGTGTAGTTTTATTAGACACTTTTATAAAAAGCACACAAAAAGAGAAGTGTAAATAGTTATCTGATATTCCTAAGCCTTTCAGTTCTTTGGGTCAATCACCCTTCCCATAACTGAACTTGGTGCCGTGGACTAGTTTCGCTTCTAAGCCCAGTTAAAAAAAATTTCGGTACTTGTGGAGTATCACGGCTCCCATCGTATGGCATCGTATGCCATATGTAGTGGCATACGATGCGATGTTTTACGGATTTTTGAGCATTTTTGCGCAAAAATCGTATGCCATCGCATGGCATCGTATGCCATATGTAGTGGCATACGATGCGATACGATGTTTTACCGATTTTTGAGCATTTTAGCTCAAAAATCGTATGCGATCGCATCGGATGCCATACGATGGCACCCGATTTTGCACTGAAATGCATCAGAATGCATTGAAATGTGTATTAAAGTAGTGAAATGCCCCCAAATGCCATTTTTCATAGTGCACCACCCCCACTATCAACGTCAACCCGAAGCGTGGCGAGCGCAGCGGTATGCGTCCTACGACCTTTTCATACCCCCACTATCCACGTCGGCGTGGAGTTGAGAATAGAATAGTGTGGCGAGCACAGCGAGCCCGAAGCGTGGCGAGCGGACGCGGATACCTGTGAAGCCCGCGAGGGGACGCGTATAGCTGTGAAGGTATCCACGTCCGCTCGCCACGCTTCGGGCTCAGTTGCTCGCCACACTATTCTATTCTCAACTCCACGCCGACGTGGATAGTGGGGGTATGAAAAGGTCGTAGGACGCGTACCGCTGCGCTCGCCACGCTTCGGGTTGACGTTGATAGTGGGGGTGGTGCACTATGAAAAATGGCATTTGGGGGCATTTCACAAGTTTAATACACATTTCAATGCATTCTGAATCGGGTGCGATCGCATCGCATGCGATGCGATTTTTAGCATACGATCTGCATACGATGCAGGTCGTGGGAGCCGTGATACTCCACAAGTACCAAAATTTCCCCCATTTTGCATAGTGCTCACAGTAAGATTCACAGGCAGAAACTAACTCTTCCTTTCCTCCCCCCCATTTAGATTAAATTGCTGCAGATATATTTTCTGCACTTTTGCCAAATGTCAGTGTGGTGCGGTTAATCCAAAAATATACTGGTAGTTTAATTGGCTCCCAACAAAATTAACCCCAGAATGTCTGTGTGTGCGTGTACATGTGATCGGGAATATAGATTTTAAGCTCCACTGGGTCAGAGAGTGATGCGAATGCTCACATTCTCTGTAAAGCGCTGCGTAATATGTGTGCGCCATATAAATAACAGAAAGAAAATAAACAGCGCTTATATACATAATGGTCGATTGATAATAAAATTATAAATGTGTTGAGATGCAGAATTCACTTTAAACCTAGCAGAGATGTTCCTGTACAAATTATTAGGAGAACTGCAAAAATGTCTGCATTCATGTTTAAACTGTATCTGGCTCCTTCAATGAAGAGAGATAGATAGATATTCTACCTATAGGGGTGGATAGATTATACAGGTGCTTATAGTGCTTCCTGTTTCACCTCTTTATCAAGGCAAAGCAGGAAGCAGTAGCACCATAATGTATAAAAAGCTCATTTACCCCACCAGCCCATAGTCTGCAGCCACCGCAGCCAGGCACAGAGCTGTCTGAATGGGCAACAACATATGCAGCCATCATAATGGTCAACCCTACTCATAGATCACCAATATAAAAGCTACACTTGTCACATGTCTTTTAAAGCTGCCCTATATCTGCGTAATATATTTTGGTACTTATAAGGCTCTTACTTGCTCCTACCACACATACATCACCAACCTCTACTCTGCTCATCCTTCTACTGCTGCCTCATATCTACTCTGATCACTTTCTCCATATACTTCCCCACCCCCTTATCTAAAAGCCTCTCAGCACCAAACCAGACTTACTCCCAGTCTCCTCATTTATAAACATTCCTTTAAAACACCTTCTCAGTACAACCCACGTCTCTCCTTCACTCCGCCTGCCCACTTGGTCTCCTTTCCAGTTCACCTTCCAAATCCCCCTTAGTCCAGGGCCATGTTGAAAGAGTAGGAGCCAGACACACAACTGCCGCTTACCTACATGCTTTTTGCTATGGGTTTCAAGTTCTATGCCAGGGGTTACATGTTCTTTGCCATGGGGGATAACCCCTCCCACTCTACCCTCCATCCCCACCATTACCATGCACGGTAATGGCAACAGTCAGGTACAGCAGGGCTACCACTGCTGTTCCGATTGGCTCGTGAGCCCCGGCTCGAGTTTTGAAATAGCCATGGACCTGCTATGATACAGCAGGGGGGGTTGTCCCCCGCTCTGCCCGGCTGCTGCCATTACCACAAGTGCACCACTCTGCCCGGCAGCAGGGTGCACCTTGCAAATCTGGTCGTCCGGAAGCCAAATCTGGTAGCCACGGTGACCTGGCCCCTTCCTTAGTCCCAAACATATCGCTCTAGACTGCCTGTGTTTCAGTGTACGTGCTATAAGCACACTTGAGGATTACTCATGGCACAATGAACAAACTGCACGCTAAGGTGCACTGCCGTAACAGTGCACATAGCAGGACATACCAGGTCTGATCCCTCTGTTGTCTCTCTCTTTGCTGTTTTAACTCTTTTAACGCCTCTCGGTGCCTCTTCTGCGCTCTCTCTTTATTAACAGCCACAACCCTCTCGATAGCTTCCAAGTCTGGCTCCTTACAGAGAAAACCAAATTAATTAGATAAATGAACAAGATCAGAGCACAAACACTTTTATAGTAAGCAACGTTCACAAATGCTCCTACAAAGTGGTGCAAAGTATTACTGAATAGTCTCGGCCGAATCATACGGAAATCGCTATATAAAGAAACTGAAAATCAGATGAGAAGACATCAAAAGAAATAAACTACAAAAATAATAATGGCGTTAGGTTCCAAAAAAGTGCAGCAAGTTAAGCAACTTAATAATTCTAATATGACTGAACATCTAGGGGGAATGCAATAGATTTTCTCATGCCTGCAAGTAATGGGCACCCGATGGAGCTATTCCATTTGTTTTGCGGATAGGTGCGAGTGCCCTTTATTTATTGTGCTTGATCTTACAAAATACACCATCATATTTAGCCTCGGAAATCGGCAAAACCAGACTAAATGACTGGGCGCCCTGCTGGAACTGCAGGTACGGTTACAACAAGGCGCTTATGAACTCTGAAATAGCAAAGTTCAGTTTGCTATTTAAATAATTTGAGGACAATATGACCAAAAATAAATACATTGCTGAATGGAAAGCCCACTCCAAAATACATTTACGCAAGTCTCCTTCCTTTTATACAGCTGTGACCTAGGAGAAAATCACTTTAATGCTACTCAATTCTCCAAGTAGCAGAGCGCAGATGCTGTGCAGTTAATGAATGCTGCTGTCTGATTGGAGGGGAAGGTTCTCCTTCAATCAGTAGCCGACTTTCATTCAAAGCTGGAGCACCGCGGAGAATTGGGAAACTGCTCAACACAAAACAAGGTGGAACCTGATATTATTATTATAGAGTAAAAGAGACATGGCAAGGGCTATATGTAAAACAACAGAATGTTTCTACTCCACTCCAAGGGGTCTCTGAAAAAGACTAAAAAAAAAAAAAAGGAACAGAACACCAGGCGGATTACGGAGTATGAGCCATACTCCGTAATCCGCCTGGTGTTCTGTACCTTTTTTTTTTTTTTTTTGTTCTGTGGCTTTGGTTCCTCTGAAGAATCAATACTGAAATAAGCAGGGGCAGGCTACTTGTGCAGTGACACCTCTCCCCAGGATCTGTTTTACAGGTGCTCCACTTATGCTACGGTGAGAGCCAGAACACAGAGTCCGTCCGTCCGTCCCCCCCCCTTCTATAAGAGGCAGGGTGTGGTTTTTATACTGGGTACATTGAGAGAGTAGACTAAAGAATGACAGAACACAAAATCAGCATATAGATCACACACTCCGTCACCAGCTTATTACTAAACACTGTCTGAAGAGTTTCGAGTCTGCTCAAGTAGAGGCCAGACCATGCATCTTTACACCCATCTCACATTTTCCTTGGCCTGCCGATGTCCCTCGCCAATTGCATTGAGTGTGGACAGATAGATCTTTTCCAGGGACTCGAGCTTCTCAGCCTGGTTAGACTCCCACTTAGATTTCAGCTCTTCTGCCAATTGCTGAAGCTGCTGGTCTCTCCTTTCCTTTACATCTTGGCGAAACTGCTGGGCAATGAACTTTTCCTGTTCTCTGACCTGAAAGAGGAGGAGCCAGTTAGCAAGTCTGAAGCTGAAGAGGTGGAGAGGACCCTAGGTCACAGTCCAGGAAAAAGCTTCCAGTAAGGACTTTCATTTGTTTATATCTACACTGAAATGTAAATGAACCACATAATGGTACATATTGTATTGTTCAAACCAAAATTCTTATACTTATGGTCCTAATTCAGTGATGGCTAACCTTGACACTCCAGCTGTTGTTGGACTACACATCCCAGCATGCCCTGCATCATTTTTAGCATTGCCAAATAGTAAAACTGTAGCAGGGCATGCTGGGATGTGCAGTTCAACATCAACTGGAGTGTCAAGGTTAGCCATCACGGTCCTAAACCATAGAGACTTTGGTGGTTATTCTGGTTCACTCGCAAAGGCACAATCACTCTCTAAAGGACAAAACCATGTGCAGTGCAGGTGGGGCTGATGTAACATGTGCAGAGAGAGTTAGATTGGGGTGGGGTTTGTACTTCAAACTGATATTTATATTGCAGTGTAAAAATAAAGCAGCCAGTATTTACCCGGCACAGAAAGAATAAAACACCCAAATCTAACTCTCTCTGCACATGTTACCTCAGCCCCACCTGCAGTGCACATGGTTTTGTCCATTAGAGAGGGATTGTGTCTTTGCGAGTGAACCAGAATAACCCCCTTTGTAAGGTGGTTGTGTGTGATACAGCCAGCCCTCCTTTTCCTGAGGTCAGCAGATTAAGTGGCGGTGCTAGATGGGGGAACCTGTTAACATCAATTTTTAGATTAATAGGACATGTTCTGAGCCTGTGCTGTAACTGGCAGACAGTTTGTAATCTAGAGAGATTTTGAAAAGGAGTTGACGATTTAAAAAAAAAAGAAAGAAAAAAGGGACTCACTCGTTTATCGGTAAACAATGAAAAGCAATCATTACCTGCTGCAAACGTAGCTTCCTTCGCCTTTCCCGTTCTTGCTTTAGTATTAAAGCTTCTTCATTTGGACTAAGCCGCAAAGTTCCAACTTTTGCAACTTTACGTTTCATCTTGTCCGAGTACATTCGACATCAGCGCTGTGTGTGCGCACTATAGAAAAACAGAACATCAGAAAACAATGTTGTAAACGGGAGGGTATGCCTTTCCGCTGCAATAAAAGGCTTTTATTACACAACTAGGCATCAAAACTAAGGTATTTCTAGTGTTCATTCTAGCACCCGCTATCTTTGAAAACCCATGCAGTTCCTGTTCCCTGCCTGGGGTGTCGCTGTCTGCTGTAGTGCTTCTAGCACAGTGTGGCTGTATATCAGCACTGATCTGCAAACCAGACCTGTGCTAGAAACATTACAGCAGACAGTGACACCCCAGGCAGGGAACAGGAACTGCATGGGTTTTCAAAGATAGCGGGTGCTAGAATTAACACTAATTTCATCTTTAAAAAGAGCTTAAGTTGACCATACATCTGAATGATTTCAGGCTCGAATGCATGATTTTGTCAGGTCGTGTGATGCATTGTGTTTGTTTTGAGTGCACATCATGAGGTGTATCGGTATGAAGTGCGGGCCCGTGGTTGTGAGATGGATCCTCAGATATTATGTGCTGCACATAAGATCTGAAGACGCTGCTAGCGACCAGTATGCTGGGAGTTGTAGATCTTAGGATAGATCTTGTGTGAAATCACACACATAAGATATACAGTGTGTCTGGGAAGCTGCCGGAGAAACCGTTAGATGACTTGGATTGGATGCAGGTATGGCCAGCTTTTAAAAATATATAGTGTGAATAGATGCCTTGCGCATGGCCATCTATTCACGTTGACCAGGGAGCTTGGGGGAAGCCGAGCACCTTCATAGGTGTCGGATCCACCCACATTAGTGACGTCAGAGAGCCCGATCTGCCGCGTTCAAGCTGCCCTCTTTCCCCCTCCACCCTGTCGAGATCCTGGAGGGATCACAAGGTAAGGATACTTACCCAGCCTGTGTCGGGATTCTGATCATCAGGAAGCCACTGTCTATGTTTTTTTAACACCACCATCCCCACCCCCCCGGTCTAGTATATGTATTCTGTTTTAAGCGCACATTTGAAACTGAGCGGCTGAATGAAAGTTTAATGAAGCAAGGGTGAGCTTTCCAGAGGTTATAGGGCGCAATCCACCAGACAACGCCAGGAAGCAGGGCTGCCATCAGAAATTGCACCCTTCCCGTGCCAGACAGCAGGCAACCAGCGGCCAGGTGCTGGCAAATGAAGGAGGCTGGCGACCATCGGCCGAGGGAGTTGAAACGCACAACAGAATGGGCCGGGCTCTCCCCTCCCTGCCAGAGTGGCAGGGCCCAGGACAGTTGTACCCATAGCACTCCCCGATGGCTGCCCTGCCAGGAAGGACTAGGTCACACTTGGCTTACCATACTAAACCATCTAACAACTTCGCAATGTGTGTTCCCAGCTGAATGCCACATGTACAGGCAGGCAACAGCAACACATTTCTTTAATACTCAGGTAAAATGTCATCATCTTTATCTACGCAATTAATACAGTTTTTTTTTTTAAATGCTTACTACAACAAAAACACGTTTCTTATTCTTAGGATGCTTCCTAAATGTCTTTACGGTTACATATAGGCTCTGGCAGAACAGAATGCAAGTTTTCAGCTGGCAGCCAGATTGCAGTGGTAAGCAGGCACGTAGAGCCTCATTTGGTGGGTGATAATATTGCCCACTCACTTGCAGGCACTTAGCTGGCATCCGACTGAGTCACAGGTAAGGCACAGGTTGGTGTAGCCAAGTGTAGATCACATCAAAGCAACCTCATATTAGAAACTCTCCACTAGCATCACACAAAGGAAACATTTACCTCTCTGCAGATCCTGGGCTATCATAGAACCATAACAAGAAATATACCCCAGAGACACAGCAGCTGCCAGTACCTGGAAGGGAAGTGCCAGTAACAGATATGGCGGTTTAGCTTCTGGACTGGGAGCCGGCCAGGAATACGGACTGAACCTTCCAGATAGAAGACAGCATAGACCTCACTTACCAGGCGTCCGCTCCAGATCACCGCAGCCAGTCTCCGGGCAGCCACTACTAATGACTGACACGGCTCACGGCTGTTTTCGCTGCATACCTCGACGTCACTTCCGGTGTTTAAAGAAGCCGCCAATGCAAAGCTCGGAAGCGGGAAGCATGGAGCTGGGCTCATCTCTTGGAGCGCTCAAAAGGGGAGGAGCCTGTGAGAGTTCCACTTCTCCGGCCCGTGGCTCCATGCTAAAATGAGCGCTGGCCTGCACTGCGCATGCGCTGTAGGGACTGCGTTGTTTCTCTGGGCTTGTGGCTGTTTTATTTGTTACTTTGTGTTTTTTTTTTTCTTTTTTTTTAGATTATACTAATTACAATGTTGCTCAGTCAGGGGGAGATTTATTAAGCTTGGTACAAATAAAAATGGTTTAGTTTCATGGCAGCACTTCCAAGCAGATCAAATGGTATGCAAATCACATGCAAATTGAATGCAAATACCGGATGCGATTTGCATACGATTTGATCCGTGATGCAATTTAGCAGATCCCCACTATCCACATCAGCCCGAAGCATGGCGATCGGACACGGTACGCGTCCTCACGACCTGTTCATACCCCACTATCCACGTCGGCGTGGAGCTGATTTTATAAAGTGTGGCGAGCGCAGCGTGAAACGACCCCAAAGCGTGGCGAGCGGATGCGGAAAACGAGCCCAAAGCGCGGAGAGCGCAGCGAACCGCGCAAGAGAACACAGATTACTTGATGTGTATTCTGCGTCACCTCGCTACGCTTCGTGCTCATTTTTCGCGGGGCTCGCTGCGCTCGCCATGCTTCGGGCTCGCCATGCTTCGGGCTCGGTGGCTCGGTGGCTCGCTGCGCTCGCCACACTTTATAAAATCAACTCCACGCCGACGTGGATAGTTGGGGTATGAACAGGTTGGGAGGACGCATACTGCGTCCCCTAGCGGAGCTCGCTGCGCTTGCCACGCTTTGGTCTGACGTGGATAGTGGGGGTGTGCTAAATCACATTGCAGATCGAATCGTATGCAAATCGCATGCAAATCGTATGCAAATATTGCATGTGATTTGCATACGATTTTGCAGGGAAGTGCCACCGTGAAACTAAACAAGTACCGAAAGTTCAATTATCTCCAAATTTCAACAAAGTTTGTATAGTGGAGAATTCTCTAATAATTATTTAAGGCACACAAGAGCTGTGGGTGAGTTTACACAACCGATGGTTAGCTATGTATGAACAATATTACCTCATTAGTTTGATAAGACCTTCTCAAACTAATAAGGTAATATTGCAACCAGACCCAGGCCTGGTTATGAATTGAAGGGGACCCAGGCAATTTTATTTTATACATTTATAAAAATGTTGATCCAATGATGTCTGCTCAGATCAAATATAGCTTATTGATCTGTGCAAGGCTTCAACTGGAATCGCCAGGAGTATGCAGCACAGGGAGATCCTTCCACTGTGTCAACAGCCGACCATCATATATCTCTGCACATCGCAAAGCTACTGCAGGCGGGGGACAAGGGTCTGTGCTGAGACTGGAGGGGGTGGGGCTTAGAACGAGAATTACATATTTTTTCCCTGTCTTCTATAGCAGAGAAGCCTTGCAGATACTGTGTGTGTGACATGTAAAGTCTGCCATACACACCTCCAGGACCCAGCGCTCTAGGCTGCAGCCTGATCAGCCTATTGCAGGCATGTCCAAAGTCAGGCCCAGGGGCCAATTGCGCCCGTGCTGTCATTTCAAGCGGCCCGCAGCCTCCAGCTGGAAGCGGACAGAGCATCAGATGTGGAAAGCACAGAACAGGACACTAAAGGTGGGGCCCCGGCGAGCCCGCCTTTACCTTGCTGTCTGCTGCAGTGAGGAGGTGCCGGCCGCCACAGTCAGATGTGTTTGACATCCTATTCCCTGCTGCGGCAATCGTATATCACCCTACTCCACAATCACAGTGACAGCAGTGTGTGGGGAGGGGGGCAGCAAGGGGGAAGCTTGGTCCCGTAACATGCAGAGCAGAGGAGGGCAGCAGCGGGAGTCCAAGCATCTCCTGTCCTTGCAGTGCCTGCTTTGCCTCATCGTCCGCTGGCTCACACAAGGGGCTGGGAAACATACAGAGAATGGGGGCAGAGTGGGGGACATACAGTGAAGGAGGGTCAGGCTGGGGGACATACAGTGAATGGAGGCAGTTATGGCCATTCAGAGAAGAGGGAGCAGGGGCAGGCTTGGGGACATACAGTGAATGAGGGCAGAGTTTGGTACATAGTGAATGGGGGTCATAGAGCATACCTCCCAACTTCTGTCTGTATGAAATAGGGACACTCGCGCGGCTTCGCCGCGCGAGTGCCTGAAAAGGGGGCGGGCGTATGCAAATGAGGGCGCGGCTTATGCTAATTAGCCGCGGCCTCATTTTCATACGAGAATAGACGCTGTGCGCATGCGCACAGCGTCTATTCTACTAGATTGGGGGTCTCCCAACTGTCACCCCCCCGCAGCGGGACAATGCCTGCCGCGGGTGGGACAGCGGGACAGGACCCGAAAATCGGGACTGTCCCTCCAAAATCGTGACAGTTGGGAGGTATGATAGAGTGAATGGGAGTCATACAGTGAAGGAGGGTCAGGCTTGGGGACATACAATGAATGGAGGCACTGATGGACATTAAGAGAAGGGGGACAGGCTGGGGGACAGAGTGAATGGGTGCAGAGTGGGGAACATACAGTGAATGGGGGACATACAGTGAAGGAGGGGCAGGCTGGGGGACATACAGTGAATGGGGGCAGGCTGGGGGAAATACAGTGAAGGGGCAGGCTGGGGGACATAGAGTGAATGGGGGCAGAGTGGGGGACCATTCTGATGTGATTAATGATTCAAAAAATGTCAGGCTGAATGGTCGGCCCCACACATTTACACTTCACCAAATCTGGCCCTCGTCGCAAAAAGTTTAGACACCCCTGGCCTATTGGCTGACCAGGCCCTGCCCCTGCCTGTCCAATTAGCGTGACTGTCCTGCTGTAATCAGGGCAGTTGGAAGGTATTACAAAAGAAAAAGTGGGGATCTAGTACCAACCCTAATGAGGGGAGGAAACTAGGGGGAGCGCTCGGTATGGGTGGCTACCTCAGGCTACCTCACACCTTTGATAAAGCTGCCAAGAGCGGCAAAACGTGTCAGTTAGTGCTTGCCCATCATCCACCCATCCACTTGGGATTGCAACCTGGACCAGCCCTACAAGATTGAACTACTCAGACCACCAACTTCCATCTGGGAGGTCACTTCACTTTCTGGTGCACCAGCCATCACTCCTCTTGCTGAAAAAAAGACCCACCATCTCTTCCAACTGCCAGTGGTACCGGTTATTTGTGCCAGTTTTGGGCCGGCCACTCGGACTTATGGACGGTGTCTACATAAACATTCCAGCATTTAACCAGGAGTGGTAAATATCAAATCATCCAAATTCTTTGGGCATACTAGGAACGGACTCTCCCCATTTTGCTATTATTGTGGGTATGGGCATTACAGGTCATCAATTGTTATATTTTATATGATTTTATACTATTATTATCCGTCAAGTGGTACTAATAAATATTTGTAAAGATCATCCAATTTAATGTATTTTTTTCATTTTGGGCTAAAATCACTAAAACAGTGCTATGCCCCCTTTGTTTGCAGTTGGAAGGTATGACTTGAGGCAAGGAACAAATGAGCTGGGGGGGGGGGGCAGCCTTTTTAATTTGTACTGTGCCCAACGATTTCGGGTGGCTACCCGGGATCACATTTATCAGCTTGTAATGACTGTGCCACCCAAGTTCCACTGACAGAATTGCAGCTTACAGGAAGTAGGCCACAGGGATATCTGTCTGATGAGGACACCAAGTAACGGAGCCCCAGAGAACAGGTGTTATCTGCCAGTCATTACTGTGTCAGGCCTGGATGTGTCGCCTTTCATGGTGTCAGTGAATGTTAGTTCTAAGTGCTTATCTTATTGTCAGCTGTAGAACACCTCAGCCGTGCAGTCACTCCCACCCACAATTACTGAATAAAATAAGTGCTTCCAATTATGAACAGAAATGACTGCATGGAACCCGTTGGTATTGTCCTACGCAGCGCACAGTGGCCGCAGGTTTCTCGGCAGATAATACACAGCAACAGCTCATATTTATTTTATATCCAATAACTGCAACCGGAGTTTTCTCTTGTGGGGATTTAACATTAACTCGCATGAGGTTTATGTACTAAGATGGGAGTTCTGTAGCAAAATGGGATGTTGCTATGGGTAACCAACCAGATCCCATCTAATATGTTCTAGCCGGTGCTAAATAAATAAGTAGATTCTGATTGGTTGCCATATTAAAGATGGGCTTTAATAGAACTCCCATCTTAGTAGATAAACCCCACAGAATGTTGTCCGCTAAGTCTCCGTTTCATTTTATTAACATTTTTGTTCTATTAACCCTTTGACTGCCAATTTAATTAGTCAAAATAGGTGTAAAAAATGCCCAATCAAACATTTTTTTTTGTTCATCATGACCTGTGATGTTTACCTTTATACAGAAAATATAATCTTTTTTTTTTTTTTCTGCACAAATTTTTTTATTTTATTTGAATCTATATAACAAATGTGAGCGACGCTGGTATTTTTAGCGGATATTTGGCCCATCTCTCACAGAGATGTTGGCAGTCAACGGGTTAACAGAGTATTATTTTACTTGAAATAATGTATAAGGTCATTATATATATATATAATATTGTGGGCAAATTACTGAAAGGAGCGTGAAGTGGGCACGGTCACCCTTGCTTTACTTAAGGTGCCCTCACACTAGAACGATCTTTTTGCAGATTGCCCGATTTCCGATCAATCGGTCGATATATCGTCTGATGTTTACCGATAATCGGACGAAAATCTGACGATTTCGGTCCGATGCGCACTCCCGTGGATCTTTTGCTAAATCTTGTGATCTTACGTGCTGCATGGAAGATCAGAAGATTTAACAAAAAATCCATAGGAACGCACATGGGATCTTAAGAAAAATCTTTGGTAAAGATGTGCGCTTGCCTGAAATCTTTTGTCCAGGACGGACAAGGGAGAACCAAACAAAAAAACGTACAAAGCCCTTTTTGGCCGGTACAAGCCACACAAAAAAAAACAACAACGGTATGGTACTGTACTGCCTAAAAAAGGTACAGTTGAAGAGTATGGATTAGAACACCAAAAGAGTCCTGATCTTTAGGAGTCCGTATTACCAGAGGCCAAAAAATTGTCACCTATTGAAAAGGAGTGTAGCCAGATGATAGGTCAACAATAAATAAACCGACAGTCAATAGTTTGACTCCGAATAGTCAACATACATTAAGTCGACAGATACAAAAGGTCAATTTAAAACAGGTTGACAGTGCATAAGGTCGACAGTTACAAAATATAAGCAGGTTCAAATGATCGACTTGACATTGGTTGACACAAGTTAGGAATTTTTTATGTTGTTTCAATGTTTTTTTCGACATGTTCATCATTTACCATCCACGTGGACTGCGATTGGGAACAGTGGGGTAGATGTATGAAGCAGTGATAAGGGAGAAGTGATAAAGTGCCTGGTACTTTATCACTGGCCAATCAGCTCCTGACTGTTAAGTTACAGGCTGGGTTTAAAAAGGGACAGTTATTCCCCTTTCACACCAGAAGCAAATTACCGGGTTAAAGCTTTTCAACCTGGAAATTTGCTGAAAACCCAGGTTTTGCTTTGGTGTGAAAGGGTCAAAACGGGTCTTAAATCCCGGCACTCCAACCCTGCTCTTGACTAGGGTCAGAGTGCCAGGATTTAAGACCCGCGTTGACCCTTTCACACCACAGAAAAACCTGTTTTTTTTCAGCAAATTCCCGGGTTGAAAAGTTTTTACCCGGTAATTTGTGGGTGGTGTGAATTGGGGTCAGGCTGCACCCGGCAAAAGGACCCGTCACTCAAAAATGCCAGGTAATTGCCGGGTGTCACATCACGCCGCGGCGCGGGTCCCTAGGGTGACCAACTCATCCCTTTAATCCGGGACACATATTAATTACACAGGTTCTGTGGCTGGCTTTCACCTGGTTTTAAACTGCCACACCTCATGACTCCATTTCACCTGGTTTTAAACTGCCACAGAACCTGTGTAATTAATATGTGTCCCGGATTAAAGGGATGAGTTGGTCACCCTACGGGTCCCGGCCGCGGCTACTCACCCCGCCGGGCTTTCCGTTCCTCCGCTGCAGGGACGCTGGGCTGTGAGGGTCCAGTGGGGGGGGGTGGTAGTCTGGTATGGGGGGCTCCTGGTCCGCGGCGGGTCCGGTGGCATGTTCGGCGCCGGCTCCCGGGACCGGGCGCCGCCATCTTGGCCAGGTCATGTGACCGGCAGGCAGGGGGTGCTTTATCCTCTCTCTGGAGGAAAAGGCTGGGCTATAAATCCCAGCAGTCTGAGAGTGAGAGTGCTGGTACAACTTGGTAGCTGCCAGCAGTGTTGCTCTGCAGCAGCCTCCTGTGTCTAAAGTGTGGTACTGCACTCCGGTCCTTGCTCTACTCCCATTCCCAGCTTCTGTTATTCCCTGGTTCTGTCCGTCCCTGTTTCTGCATTCTGCGAGCCAAGTCGGCCATTTCAGTTAACGTTATTACTCCCCGGATTCCTGCAAGCCAAGTCGCCCATTTCAGTTATCGTTTATCCCGTTGCTCCGCATGCCAAGTCGGTTGTTTCAGTTACTCCTGCTCCGGTTCTCTACTGGCACTCCTAGCCCGTCTACTTGTAGACTGCTCGTTCCCGAGCTCCGTGGATTCTCCAGGTGAGGGGCCACGACCTGCTGTCCAGACACAGCAAAATCCAAACTCCCTTGCGGGGGTCCCTGGAGAAGACCGCTGGGCAGTTAGACTCCACGCCCTCATCACGAAGTATTCGCTAATACTCGCAGCTCAGGATTAATGAACAGATCCTACATACAACCCGCTAAATTCCAAGGACGTCCAGTTCATCCCGCATCCGAACCATCACCTGAGGTGGATCCTCAAACTCCGCCAGCCGTGACACCGGGTGGCTGCTGTGAAAAGGGTATTAGCTACAGTGAAAAAGTACCAGGCACTTTATCACTTCTCCTTCCTTATCACTGCTTCATACATCTACCCCCAGTAACCTGTAGCGGAGTGTGGCACCTTGCCCGACGCATAGCAAACAAAGCGGTACACTAATTGGGGTCACGTGTGGTATAAAATTGTAAATGGCATAAAAAACAAACAACATTTTTTTGGTGTTGATCATTTCCACATTGATCTTTTGACTGTTGACCTTTTACATGTCAACCTACAGTATAGAGCCAGATGTGAGATGAAAGGAACCTGTGGCTGGCTTTATATATTTAATACCACAGCGTCTCTTTCCCTCCGTGGCTGACTGCCTGTCCGTACCGTTCCATTCTGCTGACATCTCAGCCCTTCTCTTGGTCTCAGCCTGGGACTGAAGTCCCAACTTCCCTCCGTCGATGGTGGGCCTGTGCGGTGCACATGGCACCCTGCATCCATTTCTTCAATACTTACCACTGAGGAGTCCCATATCAGCAGCGGTAGCACTGTATCAATTACCTGGAAGCTGGCAAGATGGCCATTTTCCCCAGTGTTTGTGTATGCAAGTGGGAAAATCACCAGGAAAATGGTTACCTTGCCATCTTCCTGGAGCCCTGCACATGCGCAGTAGTCTTTATACTAGTGCTCATTGCTACCAGCTAGTGAGGAGAGGGCCCAGACGGACACTGCATTTGCGACCCATCCACTCTTAATATGCCCCTGCCTATAGTAATTCAACTGCAGCGCGGACCATCAAGTTATTTTTCCAGCAGTGGATATTCACTGATGGTGAACATCGGTTGCAAAGGTCAAATGTTGGATGGTAGCTGCAGTCTGTGAGCATGCAATTCAGGGTATTGGGTCAAATATCCAGGGGAATGTGTATAAAGGGTGTAGGGGGGTGTATGTACTGTACTGAGATTTGTACAATGTTTCCAACTTTGCCTTGTTGGCTACACTCTGTAATTGGCAACTTAATTTTTATACCTTTTGTGGACAAAATAAAAAAAAATAGAAAAAAAAAAAAGTGCAGGGGGGCCCATACCACACACCCCTATATCTATATATTATATTCACTAGGTGATTCATCGCGCCCTACGGGTGCTCTTCACACCGTCATAAGGGGCTGCGCCCCCTTAATTTGTGAACATTTGTATATGAGAAAGATGGTTAGAATTGTATGAAAGATGCCTGTATTGCAACTTGAGTTATAGGTGAAATGTGTTAAATAGAGAGCATATAATGTGGAAGGGGGTGTGTATTGTTTTGTTTAATTAAAAAACGGTTACAGAATAAGATGTACATTGATAGTGTGGATGGTACAGTGACATTTGTGGGTGTGGGGGGGGGGGGCTGTGTGTGGATGTTGTTTAGGTGTGTGTGTGTGCAATAGTATAGTAGGGTGTTTTTGAGTCAGCAGCTCCCCACTGGCGGAGGTCACGACACCGGAAAACAGGAGGCTGGGTAGTGATAGGGGTGTGTGGACATAAGGGGGACTAAAGAGGAGGGTGGGGGACACTGTGCAGCTTCTGCCAGTGGGTGAGGGTCCAGTGTGGCAGTACAGGAGTACAGGATGGTGGCCCTGAGTCAGTGTCTCCTCCTACTGGGTGGGAGTTAGGGTACATGAGAGCAGGAGGCTGGGCTATGAGGCATGATAGGGGCATGTGGGCAAAACAGCGTCAGCGACTCCCCAGTGGTGGAAGTTACGGTTCAGGAGAGCAGGAAGCTGGGTAGTGATAGGGGTGTGTGAGTATACGGGGGACTAAAGAGGGGCTTAGGGGTGCCGTGAATTGTGGGAGGGGTGTGGGGGGTGCCGTGAATTGTGGGAGGGAGGGGGCGCAGGTGTCTGCGGATCGCGGGAGAGGGTCCGCAAAGCGTGGGAGGGGCGTGAATTGCGGGAGCGGGGGGTTGCGAATTGCGGGAGGGGGGTGTGTGCGGGGGGTGACGTGAATCGTGGGAGGGGGCCGGAATCGTGGGGTGGGGGTGCGCTGGGGGTCCGTGAATTGCGGGAGGGGGGGGGGGGGGCACTGGGCGCGATAAATCACCTAGTTGGTTATATATTCTTGTAGAAGGATGGTAGGATGTTGCTGTCATTCAGAATGCATTTACATAAACAGTAATAGTAGTAGTAAAAGATCTGACTTAACCCCTTCCCGACATATGACGTACATGTACGTCATATGACGGTTGCAGGGGAATCAAGCCAGCTCACGGAGTGAGCTGGCTTGAAAGAGAGCAGGTAATGGCTGTATATTACAGCCAGGTACCTGCTCTCACGGCCACGAGCGGCGAGTTCGCCGATCGTGGCCGTTTTACCCTTTAAGAACCGCGGGCAAAGCGCCCGCAGTGCTTAAATAGCTGATCGGAGGGGGGGCGCCCCCCTCCGGCGCCGATCGGGGCTCCCCGCGGCGAGATCGGAGGGTGCCGATCGGTTGCCATGACAGCCAGGGGTCTAATGTACCCCTGTGCTGGCCATGTCAGCATTCCTATTACATCCTGCCTGAGGCAGGATGTAATAGGAAGTGCTGAAAATCACTATGTTCAGCCATAGAGCTCTATGGCTGAACCTAGTACAGGCGATCGCGCCCCCTAGTGGTCAAGTACACTAGGGGGCCTTGTAGTAAAAGTAAAAAAAAAAAAAAAGAAAAAAAAAAAAATATATTAAAAGTTCAAATCACCCCCCTTTCCCCATTTCACAAATAAAAATAAATAAAAAATAAAAAAATAAACATATTTGGTATCGCCGCGTTCCTAAAAGTCCGATCTATTAAAATATAACATTAGTTATCCCGCACGGTTAAAGGCGTAAACGGAAAAAAATTCCCAACGCCAAAACTACGTTTTTTGGTCGCATCGCCTACCCAAAAAATTTAACTAAAAGAGATCAGAAAGTCGCACATATCCCATAATGGTATTAATTAAAAAGTACACTTCAGCCCGCAAAAAATGAGCCCTCACCCAGGTCCGTAGGTGCAAAAATAAAAAAGTTATAAGCCGCAGAACATGGCGACGCCACGCAAATTAGAAAAACCGTAAAATTTTCTATTTTTTTTTTTAGTGGGAAAACGTAACGAAAACTATATAAGTTTGGTATCACCGGAATCGTAACGACCCATAGAATAAAGATAACCCATCATTTTAAACGAACTATGAACTCCAAAAAAAACGTAACCAGCGCAAAATTATGGAATTGCGTTTTTTTTCCTTTTTACCCCACATTGAATTATTTCCTGATTCCCCAGAATATTATACGGTATAGTAAATGGTACCATTAAAAAGTACAACTTGTCCCGCAAAAAAAAGCCCTCATGTGTCTATATAGCCGGAAAATTAAAAAAGTTACGCTTATTTGAACGCGAGGAGGAAAAAAAAAAGAAAAGTTAACAAAAAACGCCCGGTCGGGAAGGGGTTAAAACACCTACAGTAAAACAGAACAGGTGTTATATATTATACAAAGAATTGGTTGATGATGTGTAGGTTGACGTGCACATAATTGTCACTGTAAAAAAATTGCTACAAGAAAAAATCAACACAGAAAGGTCAACACATGTAAATGTTGACATAAGTGTGGCACTTCATTGGTGTCCATGTCTACACATGAGAATGAATATGAAAACATTCAAAAAAGAAAAATAAATCTTCAAAAACTCATGTCAACCTTTTTCATTGTCGACCATAGCCGTGTCAGTGTTTTGCATGTGCCATTTAATCCTGGGGTTGCCGTGAATCGCGAGCGGGGGTGGGGGGGGGAGGTGAGGTGTGTCCGCGAATCACGGGAGTAGGGGTCGCGTGGGTGGATGCCGTGAATTACAGGAGGGGGGGTCGCGGGGGTGTGTGGGTGCCGCGAATCGTGGGAGGGGGGGACGCGGGGGGTTGCAGTGAATCGTGGGAGGGTGGGTCGCAGGGGCGGGGGGTTGCCGCAATGACAGGGGGGGAATCGCGGTAGGGGGGTCACGGGGGTTGGGGGGTACCGCGAGGAAGGGGGGGCCTAGGGGGTTGGCACAAATCGTGGGAGGGGGGGTCGCGGGGTGCCACGGATCACAGGAGGGGGTGTGTCACGGGGTGGGGCCGCAAATCGCGGGAGTCGCCGCGAATTGGGGGGGGTGCTGTGAATCGCGGGAGGGGGGTCGCCGGGGGTGCCGCGAATCGCCACAAGAAAAAATCAACACAGAAAGGTCAACACATGTAAATGTTGACATAAGTGTGGCACTTCATTGGTGTCCATGTCGACACATGAGAATGAATATGAAAACATTGAAAAAGGGAAAAATAAATCTTCAAAAACTCATGTCAACCTTTTTCATTGTCGACCATAGCCATGTCAGTGTTTTGCATGTGCCATTTAATCGTGGGGTTGCCGTGAATGGGGGGGGGGGGGGGACTTTGCTCTGTTTCTGGACTTTCTTCTTAATTTATGGATTACCATCACCTGTGCTTAAACACCTTTCTTATCAATTACCCTGTTTAAAACAGGTGATGACAATCATAAATTAAGATGGAAGTCCACAAACAGAGCATTCTGTCCCTCCTGGAGAGGGTCATGTTGGGAGGTATGGAGGTGTGGGGCGCTCACCTGGTGTGTCTGGTGAGTAGCTGTGTCTTTGCTGTGTAACATGGAGAGGCAGACCCTGGCAGTCTGGCACTGTGGGCTCACTGGGCTGGTTCTCTGTCGTGTGAGTCAGTCATGTGAGTCAGAGGCTCCACCCAGCGTTACAGCTTCAGGCACACTTTGAGTGACAGATGTAGCCATATAAGCGATCTCTCCTTATTCCTTAATTCCTCGAAATAAGGTAGATGGTGCAAGTGCTAGGTAGACTCTGGAACATTTGTATCCACCAGCCTACATTCTAACCACAGTGTAAAAAAAAAAACAATGGCGCCCACTCCGCTTTTCCCAGGCACATCTCTATGGTGCATGCACAAATCACTGGTAAAAATGGCTGCGGTGGCCATTTTCCCAGTGGTATTTGCAGCCAGCAGCATCGGACCGACAGGGAAGTGGGTCAGTGATATAGTTTAGGTTATAGAGGGGTCAGTGATGTAGTGTAGGATATAGAGGGGTCAGGGATGTAGTGTAGGGTACAGAGGGGTCAGGGATGTAGTGTAGGGTACAGAGGGGTCAGTGATGTAGTGTTGGGTACAGGGGGTCAGTGATGTAGTGTAGGGTACAGAGGGGTCAGTGATGTAGTGTAGGGTACAGAGGGGTCAGTGATGTAGTGTAGGGTATAGAGGGGTCAGTGATGTAGTATAGGGTACAGAGGGGCAGTGATGTAGTGTAGGGTACAGAGGGGTCAGTGATGTAATGTAAGGTACAGAAGGGTCAGTGATGTAGTGTATGGTATAGAGGGGTCAGTGATGTAGTATAGGGTATAGAGGGGTCAGTGATGTAGTATAGGGTACAGAGGGGTCAGTGATGTAGTGTAGGGTATAGAGGGGCCAGTGATGTAGTATAGGGTGCAGAGGGGCAGTGATGTAGTGTATGGTATAGAGGGGTCAGTGATGTAGTGTAGGGTATAGAGGGGTCAGTGATGTAATGTAAGGTACAGAAGGGTCAGTGATGTAGTGTATGGTATAGAGGGGAAAGTAATGTAGTGTAGGGTACAGAGGGGTCAGTGATGTAGTGTATGGTACAGAGGGGTCAGTGATGTAGTGTAGGGTATAAAGAAGTCAGTGATGTAGTGTAGGGTCACTGATGTAAGGTATAGAGGGGTCAGTAATGTAGCGGTAAGGGTAAAGATAAGTCAGTGATGTAGTACCTTAGATTTGTTTCTTTGGTACTTGTTTTTGCAATTTGCTTAGTGGGCTATTCTGCGTAGGGAAATCGCATTGCATCGCATGGGCCATTTTACTGCCATGCGATGTGCGATGCGATTTTTCTATGTAATTTATTCACTGCTCTCTCAGCCCCGGGCCATCACATCTCAACACATCTGCCGCAAAATCGCATGATTTTATATATTAAATAGCTAATTTCATGGCATCGCACATCCTATTAAATCGCATGCGATTTTGCGGGACATGCGATGCAATGCGATATAGTGGGGTACAATGAGCATAGAAAAAATTACATTACAAATATCGCATTACATTGCATGCCACTGTAATGGCACATGCGATTCGATTTCCCTACGGTGCGGTACGTAGGAAATCTGGGCACCGTGCTAGGAAACAAGCACCGTTTCTTTTTATGTTTATGAGGGAATGCTCGCACTGGGCTCCGCTTGGTCTAGATCCAGCCCAGGCTGCACTGGCGGGAGACACCACTCTGGGCCTGTCCAAACACATAAGTGATGGTAAATAACGGCAGCATATTTTTGACCACTGTGAGATGCAAAAATAGAAAATGAAATTTGCTGCTGGTGAATAGTATTGTTCTTAAATAGAGCCAATATGTAAATAAATGAAATAAATTCATTATGAAAGTAGTAACAATAATAAGTTGAAGACTATGTCAAAGAAAAAAAGGGCCAAATCATGTGGAGAGTTGGGGACATAGGACCTATATCACATCCAGTGACCCTCTGTGATCTGCAGTATTACTGTAATATTGTATAACTGCTCTCACACACAGCAGCAGTGAGCACCTCAGTGAAGCAGCACTGAGCTGGTTAAGTTAAGCTACTGCAACAGACAGGGAGGGAATGGGCGGGGCTTTGCTGCAAATGAAGCCACGTCAGCCCTCAGTGCTCTATCTTCTAATAAAGTTTCCAGACTTTGAATGTCGCGCACGGTGCTGACGGGAGTCGTAGTTTCTGTAGCGGTCCAGCTCATGGACTGCTTGTTGGGACCAGGCAGAGCGCAGGAGGGGAGAGAGTGCTGATCAGCTGCAGCGCTCTGTAGCGGCGGAAGCCGGGGAAGTCGCGGCGCTCGTTCTGCGCTATAGCGCATTAGCGGTAAGGGATAGCTGCGGCTCGGGGGTAACAGCGGCAGAAGTTGTGGGCAGGCGGCTCTGTACTGGGCAGGAAGGGTTAATGGGAGCAATGGGCTGGTGTCGGGTGGGTGACACAATTTATGTTTCAGTAACTAGACCATGGCTAAGTTGCAATATCTCGTAATCTACAACGACTCGTAGTTTACTTTGGGGAAAGTTCTCTTGTCCCTACCGCGCCCCCCCCCCCCCCTCCCCACACACACACACCCACACCTTGTTCTTCTTAGCCAGCCCCCCCCCCCATCTTGTGGCTTCTAGGGGCGCCCCCTCCCTTCTTCTAGTCAGTAGCCGAATATCTCCCCCACACTCCCTTCTTCTGGTTCCTAGTTGCCCCCCCTTTCTTCTGTTCTTTAGCCCCGCCACCACCTCTTCTGGACCTTGTCCCACCACCGCCACTTCTTCTGTTCCCTGGTCCTCGTCCCGCCACCTCTTCTGTTCCCTGGTCCTCGTCCCGCCACCTCTTCAGTTCCCTGGTCCTCGTCCCGCCACCTCTTCAGTTCCCTGGTCCTCGTCCCGCCACCTCTTCTGTTCCCTGGTCCTCGTCCCGCCACCTCTTCTGTTCCCTGGTCCTCGTCCCACCACCACCACTTCTTCTGTTCCCTGGTCCTCGTCCCACCACCGCCACTTCTTCTGTTCCATGGTCTTTGTTCCGCCACCTCTTCTGTTCCATGGTCCTTGTTCCGCCACCTCTTCTGTTCCATGGTCCTTGTTCCGCCACCTCTTCTGTTCCCTGGTCCTCGTCCCTCCACCTCTTCTGTTCCCTGGTCCTCGTCCCACCACCGCCACCTCTTCTGTTCCCTGGTCCTCGTCCCACCACCTCTTCTGTTCCCTGGTCCTCGTCCCACCACCGCCACCTCTTCTGTTCCCTGGTCCTCGTCCCACCACCGCCACCTCTTCTGTTCCCTGGTCCTCGTCCCGCCACCTCTTCTGTTCCCTGGTCCTCGTCCCGCCACCTCTTCTGTTCCCTGGTCCTCGTCCCACCACCGCCACCTCTTCTGTTCCCTGGTCCTCGTCCCGCCACCTCTTCTGTTCCCTGGTCCTCGTCCCACCACCGCCACCTCTTCTGTTCCCTGGTCCTCGTCCCACCACCGCCACCTCTTCTGTTCCCTGGTCCTCGTCCCGCCACCTCTTCTGTTCCCTGGTCCTCGTCCCGCCACCTCTTCTGTTCCCTGGTCCTCGTCCCGCCACCTCTTCTGTTCCCTGGTCCTCGTCCCACCACCGCCACCTCTTCTGTTCCCTGGTCCTCGTCCCGCCACCTCTTCTGGTCCCGCCACCGCCACCTCTTCTGTTCCCTGCCCTGGTCCTCTTCCCACCACCGCCACCTCTTCTGTTCCCTGGTCCTCGTCCCACCACCGCCACCTCTTCTGTTCCCTGGTCCTCGTCCCGCCACCTCTTCTGGTCCCGCCACCGCCACCTCTTCTGTTCCCTGCCCTGGTCCTCTTCCCACCACCGCCACCTCTTCTGTTCCCTGGTCCTCGTCCCACCACCGCCACCTCTTCTGTTCCCTGGTCCTCGTCCCACCACCGCCACCTCTTCTGTTCCCTGGTCCTCGTCCCACCACCGCCACCTCTTCTGTTCCCTGGTCCTCGTCCCACCACTGCCACCTCTTCTGTTCCCTGGTCCCGCCACCTCTTCTGTTTCCTGGTCCTCGTCCCGCCACCTCTTCTGTTCCCTGGTCCTCGTCCCGCCACCTCTTCTGTTCCCTGGTCCTCGTCCCGCCACCTCTTCTGTTCCCTGGTCCTCGTCCCGCCACCTCTTCTGTTCCCTGGTCCCGCCACCTCTTCAAGTCCTGGTCCCGCCACTGCCACCTCTTCTGGTCCTCGTCCCGCCACCTCTTCTGTTCCCTGGTCCTCGTCCCGCCACCTCTTCTTCTGTTCCCTGGTCCTCGCCCTGCCACCACCACCTCTTCTTCTGTTCCCTGGTCCTCGCCCCGCCACCACCACCTCTTCTGTTCCCTAGACCACACCCCACCTCTTCTGCCCCCCTCCCCCACACCACTTCTCTGTTCCCTAGTTGTCACACGCTTCTCTCTTCTTCTGTTTCCTAGTCTACCCCTCTTTCTTCAAAGTTGTCACCTCCCCCCTCTGTTATCTACCCCATCAGGTGATATTGATAGTTTCTGTTGTGGACAACTGATACCTATCCATCTCTCTGCCTCCTACCCCACCCTGGTCCTCCTTAACACCTACCTCTGCTACATACCCCACCCCCTGTTGGCTTCTTCACACCCCTTTATTTCCTGCAGTGTGTGATGTGATGGAAAAGTGGCTGAGCTCCATAAACTGGTAAGTCCCGAGGTGTCCTCACCATGGCCCTTATTCTGGTTGGTGCGGTAATATCCGCGTGCGTACGTGCCACCGATGTTTTGTGTCTGCGCATGTGCAGAGGCGTCTCTGCGCATGTGCGAGCGGTGCGTACGCCCAAATCCCGCATGAAATGTGAACACTCCGAACAGGGGGTGGAGAGGGGCGTGAAGGGCTATTTGGGCTCATTACCATATGCATACGCCCCGCGTTTCATGGGCGTTCCCATGCAAACGCTGGGCGTACGTATGGTAATGCGGCCGTGACGCACGTGTAGGGGGCGGACATATGACATCGGCCCAGATCCCTGCTTTTGCACGGAAAAATGTCCGTGTGGTCTGAGGTTGCGGGAGCTGGTGGACCACATGGTCCTGCATTCGATGTTCTGCGAGCATCGAATGATGTGGGAGGTTCCCTGAGATGGAGGAGGCGTATTCCATGAAAAATACACGTTTGGTCCATTCGGCCAGCTTCTTACCGCGTAGGGACGGAGTTGGCGATCCGTATGGAAGGCGGGGTTTCGCACGCACGGTCCTGGCCGCATATTCGGATCCGGCCGCACCGATCAGAATAAGGCCCCATGTTCTAGCACATACAACCTGTCATAATCTGCCACTCCCTGCTCCGCTTTTTATAAAAATAGTCTTTATTTTCTGCTTTTTTGTAACCGTCTCTATAAATGCTTCTAACTTATAACCACATCGGCCTCTTGTACATTCTGTAATTCTAGTAATTTGCAGGGTATGTAGATGGTTTTTTTTTACATGTGTTATCATCCGAAAGCCTGTTATTTATGTTTTATGTTGTGTTTTTTTATTTATTATTTTTTTTTTTTATCTCTACGTAATGTCTAAATTAGGGGTGCCGGACGGGATCCCGACTGTCAAAACACCGACAGCCGTGTTCCCGACTGCCACCTGCTATTTTCCCTCGTGGGGTCCACGACCCCCATAGAGGGAGAATAGAATAGGTGGCAAATGCATCGAGCCCGCAAGGCTTTGTTGCGCCCACCATGCTGTCTGAGTCTGGCCAGTCGGGAACCCGACGTCGGGCTAATGACTATCAGGATCCCGACTGTCGGACCCCTATACCACACCCCTAAATCAGGTTGCCTCCTGTTTTCGATCTGTATTGCTGTAGGGCTTAGTCATTTCATTGTTATATCATTATTTCTCTGGTGTAAATCCTGTGATCCGCTGGCTGAGTAATGTGGCCCTGAACGTGTAATAATGCAGACAACTAATGAGCCAACGAATGTCTCTTGTGGTGTGGGAAACTGAGTGTTTCAGAGGAAGGATGCAGTTGGCTGTGGTAAAGCCATACGGGTCTGCTTGTCGCTGGCATTGCTGGGACTTGTAGTCACACTACAGCTGATACACTACAGGGGCTCAAGTCCGCAGCACAGTATAATATTACTAACCCCTGACTTAGCCAGAGCTTTTCTATGTATTGTTATAAAACCAATGTCTAAAGCTGTATATGAAACTGCCGCGTCCGTACCGGCTGCTGATATGTCATTTTTAATTGCTAGTCCGCAGCGTGTTCCTTCAAGCGTGTCGATTTAATGAGATTATTTGTCTAGAACCTCATGATATCCCTGCAATCTGCAGTAGTACATTGTTTTATATATACTGACTGCACTAATAGCAAAACGTCCTTTGGTGTGTTGCTGTCAGACCTTCATCGTCAATGGCTTAACGTTCTCGATGTTTTGTTTATTAGTGGATAGAGGTGACATCCTACGTTCTTTAGGAGATCTATATTTTGTGGGGTTGATCGCCACAGCAGCAGCCAGCAATTAACGCCACTTGCGAGTATAGCCCACTGTAAGCCTGTGCTCCTTAGCAGCAGTATAATAGACAGCCTGGCCATTGACTGCTCATTCAGGGACCGCATCGGGTGGCCATGCAATGCTAGTGTAAAGCAGGTATGTAGTGATCATGCTAGCACCCTGCATCTTCCAGAACCCGTGCAGTTCCTCTTCCCTGTCTGCGGTGTTGCTCTCTGCTGTGGTGCTTCGGGAACATGTCTTGTCTGCGTATCAATGCTGAAATACAGACCACCCTGTGCAAGAAGATCCACAACAGAGAGCAACACCACAGGCAGGAAAGAACAACTGCACTGATTTTGAAATATGCAGGGTAGTAGAAGGAACACTAAGGTTTTTTTAAAGCGGCAATCATTAACACTGTAGAACCAGGTTGATTTTGAGAAGTAAGACACAGGAAGAGTCCAGGGAATTTTACCCAGGTAGCTACCAGGGTTGGACACGGGAATTATACCTGTCTGAGTGCAGTGGAAACTGACATTACCTGGGTTTTTATATCCTGGTAACGCTCAGAGTCCGTTACTACCTATTTCCACTACCAAAAAACCCGGGTCGATGCGTGTCCCACGCAAAAACCCGGGTTATATTTGCTAGTGGAAAGGGATATAATTGATTGCCGCTTTTTAAAAAAAAATAGAAAACTCTCCCAAAATATCACTTGTGATTCTCGCACCCTATTACATTTGGGCCTAGGTATGAAAGTGCTAACCCTTCCGCGCTCTGTTGGGGGATAACACTGCCTCATGCAATTCTGGAAACTGGGGATTTCTAATGTGGTGTCTTTATTGTGGAATTGATCGCGTCCCCATAGTATGTTAGGGAGACCGGCTTTAGAAGCTGTGCCTCTGCGACTGCAGCCTGAGTGGGATACGATCTCTCGGTCGACACTACATAAGGTTGACACATGAACAGGGTTGGAGGTCAAAATAAGCATTAGTTTGACAGTCAAAAGGTCAACATGAGTTTCTCACTTGTTTTTTTTTGAGCCGACAGGCGGTATTTCATACCCTACCATCCGCTAGGGCGTGGGGGGAGAATATAATGTCGCAGTGAGGCACCGTGCCCGAAGCATGGTGAGGGGCCGCTGTACATGGATACGGTGTCCATGTTGACTTATATAACCGATAGCAACCATAGCCATGTCAACCCCATGACCCATAACCACCTGAGTAAGTCTGGCCAATCTCAGGCTGCCTGTCGCAGCCCCACTTGCGCCTTGGAAACTGCGCCTGGACCTGACCACTCCTGGAAAGCGGGGGTGTTTCTGACTACCCCTGGCCCTTCCCGGAATGCCTCTGCCCATCAATCAGGGAGTGACATTCTTTGTTCTGCGATTGCAGGACGGCGCCACCAGGCTCCAATGTTTTACGTTTGCCCCAATGTGTGGGTTTTCATTTACATTTTAGAATGTCATTCCCACAAATTCTTAGGCCCATACACATGTAGTGATTTTGGGCAGTTTTCTAAGCGTTCTGTCTAGATCGCTTAGAAGGTAAGCACGGATCTCTCTGTGTGTACACCCTAGGGTGATGTGCAGCCCCACACATCACAATCGCTCAGCACACATCACTGGTGCATAGCCTGTGTGTCGGCAATCTGTGCTAAATTCCTTTGCTCAGCACAGAGGCTTTGTCGGCCCGTGTGTATGCTATACCATTAGTGGTATAGCATGCCACATCACAAAAAGGGTCAGAGAATTGCAGTGGTAACAGTTTTTGTATCACTTGTGTATATTGTTACAGCTCTGGTACATAAATAGCCCCCTCTGTCATGTCATTCATTCTGTGACTGGACATAAGTGTTGGGTGACCTGGAGGTGTGAGGAAGATCGGGAACCGTGAGACAGAAAAGGTCTACAGAAACATGTCTGAGCAAAGAGACATGCTCGCTAGGCTCTGAGTTTTTGGAGCCCAGTGAGTGTGTAAAAGCTGCCCCGCCCAAAGGAAATCCCGCCCATGTGCACGGCTGGAATAGTGGGGTAGATTTATTTTAGTGATGCTAAGAGCGCTGCTATAACACTTCCTGCTTCGCCTCGCTAATGGGGGACATAGGGGACACCGACAAGATCTACTAAGATCTTGCCGCCGAAGCGGGGGAGCGCTAACTCCCCCCTCCGGCGATGTCCCCTCCAGCTGACAGCGCGTCAGTTAACACTGAGCGCTGTCTGCTTCTCCCCCGGCCGGCTCACTGCGCATGCGCGGGATCTCGCTACTCACGCGAGATCCCAGCGCAGCTCAGAGCCAGCAGCAGGGACAGCGCTGTCCCTGCTGTAGGCATAGGGCATCGGCGTTTGCAGCTGTCGAAGTCGACAGCTGCAGGCGGCGGAACGGTCAGCGATGCTGACAATTCATAATTTAGGTTTCACTGGTGAGCGCTGTACTAGAAATAGTATATGCGCTATGTCACAGCCCCCCCACCGCCGGCGTTAGAACACCCGCACCGCAGGTATAATAGATCAGGAGATGCGCTATCCCCTGCTTCAGCGCACGGGGATAGTGCATTCTAGCCCACATCGCCAGTGATAAACCTACCCCAGTGTGCCGAGCACAGCGAGGGATCGTGCCTGTAGCGAGCGGACGTGGTGCACTGATAAGGTGTCGACATTTGGGAATAAATAGGGTGGAAAACCGCATGTCATCCTTTTGAATGTGCACCTAGCCCATGTCGACCTAATGCTTGTGTTGACCTAACAACATATCAACCCAATGCATGTCCACCTTAGTGCTGTCGACCCTATGACCCATACACCTTTCAATCTCCCGCCTAGGCCCATTTGCTGCATCTCACACGGTAGGTCATCACATTCTTTGTAACACTCGGTTCTCCATTGACATACATCACACAGTGCTCTTGTATGGAACGCTGTCCGGCCGCTCTGTGTGACTCAATTTGCAAGTTGCTCGGATGATTTATCATTGTGTGCAGTCTGTGCGTAGCCCAGCACCGACTCAGCCTGTGCGATAGAAACAGGCTGGCCAGGGCCGGAGCGGATGTCACACACCCTCCCTTTAAAACGCCTCAGCAGGTCTGCAGTTTTTCTGTCACTCCCAGCAAACGACAAGTTGCCGGCTGGAAACGGCCGCATTCAGCCGATGAACTTGCGAACGGCTTAAAACAAACAATCTGCTGACTCTTGTCATTCTGATGTAGGGTACACACCAGGACGACCCGCTCACGATGCACATCGTGAGCGGGTCGTCAGTGTCTCGTCCGACCCGCTCACGGTGACGCGGGGGGGGCACGACCCGCTCACGATGTGCACCGTGAGCGGGTCCGATCCGATGGCGACCCGCACCCGGCTGTATGGTCGTCATTGAGATCCTACCTGCAGCAGGTAGGATCTCAATAACGACCCGCGGGACCGCGCATCGGATCGGTATCGGTCCACACCAGGACAGAAAAGGGCCCAATCAGCACACAATCTACATCCAATTGGTCGGAATTGGATCTAGATTGAGGGGATCGGGCCCTAGTCGTCCTGGTGTGTACCCAGCATTAGGCCGCGCACATGTGAATTACGAGGCATATGCATGTGCAGTCATTCAATAATTGCCCAGCGATAAGGTCTGAATACCCCCCCCCCCCCCAAATCCTGTTCCTTTTTAAGTTATGGTTTCCATTCCCACCATGACCCTAAATGTGTGGAGTTTGTATTGGCTCTCCATGCCTGCGTGCATTTCTCCCACAATCCTGATATATATACTGATAGGTTTATTGTCTCCTGAACAAAATGAGCACTGGTGTGAGTATACATGTGGTATGGGCAGAGTGGTTCTTATCTGCCATTACAATCTAATCTACCCAATATGCTGCTGTGGAAATTACGACATTGACTTGGTGCCTGATTGGTTCTCAGGCTGTTTCCCACGAATCCTGGGCAGGTTCTCATTCGCATACATGTGGCGCACCTAACAGGCAGCATGTGCCATAGCGAACCCGTGCATCTTGGCACATCTCAGAGCGAGTGGTTTAGGTCATGGCTGATTTCTCTCTGGACATTCCAACTAATCTTCCGTCTCCCCTCCAGACAATCAATGACAAACCTGTCTACTTGAGAAGATGATTTAAATCGCCACATAAGATCTGTCTACAATACCGCGCTCGCTCGAGGCCAAGTACGCGTTTAAGGAATGAAAGTTATTGTTGTATCAGGTGCTATCACGCTGGTCAAATATACAGCGTACAGAAGAGAAGAATAAGACATAGGCTTTGGTGAGGCGCAAAAAGAATAAATCTAGAACGCAACCAACAAGCGTGTTCTGTGGTACCTGCCCAATACAAGGCCAACGTGTGTTTATTTATTTTTTCTTCTTTTCAAATATTCTTTTAGAAACCAGCCGCAGATCTGAGCTGTGTGTTCCAGGATTCTGTGAGCTTCAGCGTTCAGCCTGAAGATTTATTCCACAGTCTCCTGTCTTTATTCAACCTTCTTTCTCTGTGCCACTAGCACCAGTGAAGAGGAACGGCCTAATGGGCCAACATGGGGCCTTATTCTAGTTCACTCTTTCTGACAAAATCCTTCTTAAGCCCCGTACACACGGGGGAGATATATTGCTCTGTGACTCCTGTTCATCAGCGACCAGAGATGGTCGCCGATGAAAAAGAAACTGCCGGGGGGAGCCCGACAGTGGTAATCAGCTGGTTGCAGGAGCATGTTCCTGTGACCAGCGATCACTACAGGGGTAAAAACGTGAGCGCGCACCCGGCAACATATCGCCGGTGCACACTCCCATCGCGGGCAATATGGTCGCTCAGCGACCATATTTCCCGCGATATTACACAAAATCGCCCCCGTGTGTATGCACCCTTTTAGATGGACAAAACCATGTGCACTGCAGGGGGGCAGATGTAAAGTGTGCAGAGAGAATTCGATTTGGGTGAGTTATTTTGTTTCAATGCAGGGTAAATACTGGCTGCTTTATTTTTACACTGCAATATAGATCTCACTTTGAAGAAAAACCCTACCCAAATCTAATTCTCTCTGCACAAGTTACATCTGCTCCCCTGCAGTGCACATGGCTTTGTCCATTTAAGAAGGATTTTGTCAGAGTGAACTAGAATAAGGCCCATAGTTTGCTCTGCGCCCACCCTATACTTATGGGGTATGAATCGTTCGGTCGGCAGTCAAAAAAAAAATGTGAAAAACTCCGTTTTCATGTTGACCTATAATGCATGTCGACCAATAGTTGTCATCCTAACAACCGCATACCATACTTCTGTATAATTCTCCATTCCTGTGTATTTTATGAGGCTGAGACCGCCCCTGCTACCCCGGTCGGTGCATAGAGTTGGTTCCGTTAGATCTGCATAACAATTAGATTACTGTATATCGTTTATAATATATCTTATGTGTATAGGGCTTTAGACCAATGTCGCGCTGCTCTCATAGGGCGAGATGTACTAAGTCCTGAAAAAGGGATAAAATGGAGAGTGATAAGTCACCAACCAATCAGCTCCTACCTGTCCTTTTTTAAACAGAGCCTGTAACATGACAGGTAGGAGCCGATTGGCTGGTGGTTTATCACTGTCCTTTTTATAAATTTTCAAGCTTAGTGCATCTGGCACATAGGGGTTTATTTGCTAAGATGGGAGTTTTATTGAAGATGGGATGTTTCTATGGGCAACCAATCAGATTGTACCTATTATCTTCTTCAGGGATGGGGAACCTTCGGCCCTCCAGCTGTTGTTGAACTACACATCCCAGGATGCCATGCAACAGTTTTAGCATGGCCAAATAGCAAATAGGTTCTTATTAGTTGCTATGGAAACATCCCATCTTCAATAGAACTACCATCTTAGTAAATAAGCCCCTTAGACGCTACATACTGCTGACTGCTAGCATAGAAAACTATACACAGGACATACATGATATGACAGATATGTTGGGCAATCATTGTTTCCTTAAAATTGCTTTGGCTAATTAATACACTTATCTCTGTTCCCTCATAAACAACAGATTCATATAACAGTTCATGACTAAAAAAAAATCATTAGAATTTAAATATGAAATCTTCTTGTTTTATCCATGAATTATTAAACCTCACAGTTGAACCCAATGTCTCATTAAGTCCTTCTGAACTTAATTGTTCTTCGATTCAAAACAGTCTGGTTGTTGCAATTGCTGATAATAATTTTCCCCAGGGAGAACACTGTATATGGTGTAGTACAGCTGCCAGCCTCACACCATGCTGTACTGGAGGCCACAGCTTCTGCTCTTAGGGCCTTATTCTAGTTCACTCTTTCTGTCAAAATCCTTCTTAGATGGACAAAACCATGTGCACTGCAGGGGGGCAGATGTAACATGTGCAGAGAGAATTAGATTTGGGTGAGTTATTTTGTTTCTGTGCAGGGTAAATACTGGCTGCTTTATTTTTACACTGCAATATAGATCTCACTTTAAGTTAAAACCCCACCCAAATCTAATTCTCTCTGCACAAGTAACATCTGCCCCACCTGCAGTGCACATGGTTTTGTCCATCTAAGAATGATTTTGTCAGAGTGAACTAGAATAAGGCCCTTAATGACAAGTGAACTCGCGAGCTATGGGGCATACACACGGGGCGATTTAAGCCCCGTTTCTAAGCGATCGGACTAGATGACTTTTAGAAATGTATTTATTTAGTTTCTTATATAGCGCAGCATATTCTGTTGCGCTTTACAATTGGAAATGGAGCGATTCCTGCACATCTCTATAGCCTGACTAGATTTTGACTGCATGCAATCTAGTCATCGCCAGTGTTCTCTCTATTGAGTACACGGGCAGTGACAGATCGCGGGTGCATCGATGTGGGCCGAGCGATCTGATCAATGCTAGGTCGTTCAGCTGTGTTTGAAAAATGACATTTGGGAGTTGATTGGCTGGTGCGTTATTACCTTCCACTTTATCTCTTCATCAGGCTTGATACATCTGCCCCATTGTGTCTAGAGCCACTCAGCCAATCGGCTTCTAACTGTCAAGCTACAGGCTGGGTTTAAAAAAATTAATCTGATCTGATTGGCTGCTGTGTTATCACCGGCCACTTATCACTTCACTTGCTTTATAAATCAGGGCGGCGATGGCCCCTTCTTGTGAAAACTGAGACGTGTTAGCACCGTTTTGGGGGCGTGAGAAGATATCATGGCTCTCTGTCCACGGAAGCTTCAGCGATCGCACCTCCAACCACATCTGAATTGGGCCCATGGCGTTGGCTCTGAAATGTGTATGTAATATTTGCAAGTACAATAGTTTGACCTGCTCAGTAAGCCCCTCTGTAGAGCACGGACTTTGCTGGTCCCCCCCCAGCACTTAATAGAATTGGCGTTTTGCTGGCGAGCTACAGTATCTCCCTGTAACAGCTGTCTCTGGCTTGCTGAAGCAGTAAATTACTTTGAACTGTCAATTTAACCTTGATTCTCTGTTTTCTCCCCATTTTGCTGATTGGTTCTGGGCTGTTATCCCAGGGCTTATATATTGATCTCTGTGTATATATCTGCTGTCTTCAATGTGGCACTCGCTTACGGCGGCTCCACTAAATACAGTATCTGAGTGGTGTAAACTTTGGGCCTGATTGAAGCTGAATCAGGCCCTTTATTCTGATCCAATCATTTTAAAGCGCAATGCAAGTGTTAAGTATGGGCAGTTCTTTAATTGAGAAATCTACAAAGTGGATTTACTTATAAAGAACAGTTATAACACAGTTGAAAAACATTGAACAACATCAAACAAGGTAATGCAATACTATTTCACATTATTTCAAACCAATATCCAATCGACTTAACCTGTTCACCAACATACAAACTATCACATCATGCTCACCAAACTGCTACTTCTCATTTCACTACATGGAATTTTCACCAAACTTCACTCATCCTGTAATCTCCCTGACATTCACCACTCTGTGCACATTGCCTCTTCTATTATTCACTCCCCTCTTCTAAACACTCATGAGCTCTTTACTTACTTCTCTACTTGTACTTTCACATCCACAACCCACCACCAATACAAAAAAACACAAACATCCACCTTTATCTATCTCTCCTTTCTAATCTTATTAGCTGGGGACATATCACCAAACCCAGGCCCCAACCACCTGTCCCACTCAGAGTTTACTGGTTGTATGCCTAGAAATTCGGCTAACTTAATAAATATCACATGCCTCCCACCACACTCCAAACAACTTACATGTGCCCTATTGAATGCACGCTCTCTTTGCAATAAATTAACATCCATCCATGACCTCTTCATCTCCCACAACTTCAATCTGATGGCAATTACAGAAACCTGGCTCACACAATCAGACACTGTCTCGCCTGCAGCACTGTCACATGGTGGTTTCCACTTCACTCACACCTCCAGGCCTGGTAACTGTAAAGGAGGTGGAGTTGGTATATTACTGTCACAAGCCTTCACATACTCAGTTCTACCACCAGTTCCTTCACTCACATTTACATCATTTGAAGTACACTCCATTAGGGTTTTTTCCCCTTTCTCTCTGCATGTTGCTGCTATCTATCGCCCACCTGGGCTTCCCAAATCTAAATTTCTGGAAGATTTCTCTGCCTGGCTCCCCCATTTCTTATCCTCTGACATCTCCACTATCATCCTGGGTGACTTCAACATTGCTATTGACAGTCCCCCATCTCTGCATGCTTCCAAACTCCTCTCTAACCTCCTCTCTTGGCCTCTCCCAGTGGTCCGACGCCTCTACTCATGAGGAAGGCCACTGCCTTGACCTTGTCTTCACCAGGCTGTACTCAGTCTCTGATTTTACTAACACTCCCTTCCCTCTCTCTGATCACAATCTCATTACCCTCTCACTCTCCTCCTATTACCTCAAGCTCACTGACACAGAAATCATGCAAGCCTACTCTAACTCGCAGAAATACTAATGCTATCAATTTTCCACAACTTTCCACCTCCCTCCAACACCAGCTCTCACTAATTTCTACATTTACCTCTCCTGACTCTGCTGTTTCCCACCTCTACCAGACTCTTGAAACAGCCCTTGATGAAGTGGCTCCAGCTACCCATTATACCCCACGTAGGCTTAGATGCCAACCGTGGCACTCCAAAACAACAAGACAACTACGAAATCAGTCACATAAAGTAGAACGCCAATGGCGCAAATCTCGTAATATGACTGATTTCCTCACATATAAGACTAGCTACCACTCCTACTGCAATGCTTTGGACACGGCCAAACAAACTTACTACCAATCTCTCATCTCTTCTCATGCCACCAACCCTAAGTGACTTTTTAACACCTTTTTAAGTCACTTTTGTACCCTCCCCTTCCTCCCCCACCGGCTACCATCAGTGCACAAGAACTTGCCTCCTACTTTAAGGACAAGATTGATAACATCCGAGATGAAATGGTATGCTCCACAACCTCTTACCTGCTTTCTTCCACACCTGAACCCTCTGGCACTTTCTCTTCGTTTGAGCCCACAAATGAAAATGAAGTATCCGCACTCTTCTTATCCTCCTACTCTACTACCTCTCCTCTTGATCCTATACCTGCACAAGTCATTAAAAATCTATCTCCTGTGCTTATTCCAACCTTAACTAAAATCTGCAAACTCTCTCTTGCTACTGGTACTTTTCCGTCTCTGCTCAAACATGCAGTGATTACTCCCATTCTGAAAAAACACAATTCTGACCCTAACTCTCTCTCTAACTCTCGTCCTATCTCTCAGCTCCCATGCCTCTCCAAGCTACTCGAGAGGCTTGTCTACTCTCGCCTCACAAACTTTCTTAACTCTAACACCCTATTAGACCCGCTTCAGTCAGGTTTTCTTTCTCAACACTCCACTGAGACAGCACTGACTAAAGTGGTGAATGATCTGGTAACTGCTAAGTCTAAAGGCCATTACTCACTGCTTATTCTTCTAGATCTTTCTGCTGCGTTTGACACTGTGGATCACACTCTCCTGTTACAAACACTACACTCCCTAGGTCTTAATGATACAGCCATCTCCTGGTTCTCATCTTACCTATCTGATCGCTCTTTCACTGTTCGCTTCTCTGACTCTACTTCCTCTTCATTACCTCTGTCAGTCGGAGTTCCGCAAGGTTCAGTCTTAGGTCCTCTGCTTTTCTCAATCTATACCTCCTCTCTTGGCAAACTCATCAGCTCTTTTGGATTTCAGTATCACTTATATGCAGATGATACTCAAATATATCTATCAACCTCAGAGTTGTCACCAGTGGTTTTAGGCCCAGTCTCTGAATGTCTCTCTGTCATCTCATTTTGTCTTCTCGCCAACTCAAACTCAATATTTCCAAAACAGAATTACTTATATTCCCGCCAACTAAGAAAAGTTACCATCCCGATATCTCCATCACTGTTGACAACTCGACAATCTACCCTACCCCACAAGCTCGTTGCTTAGGGGTCATTCTCGACTCTTAAGGCCCCCATACACTATGCGATTTTGGGACGATTTCATCCGATTTCGGCACTTTGTGCCGATAATCGGATGAAATCGGCCCAAAATCGTAGGTATGTGACATTTGATCCGATCCGATGCGCGGTCCCGTGCGCATCGGACCGGATCAGGGAGGTCGGACGGTCTGTACATACGATCACGTCCGACCTCCCTGTATGCATATGCCTGCCACCTGACAGGCATATGCATACAGACACCGGGGGAGTAGTGGGGGCGGCCAGCGGCAGCGGTGGTGGGGGTGGGCAGCGGCGGTGGGGACGGGCGGCGTGTGCGGTGAGCGCAGTGTACTTACACATAGCAGCAGCGGCGGGGACGGGACGCGCAGTGGCGGCTATTATATTTTTAAAATACTTGTCAAATGACCGGCCGCTCTCTGATTGGCCGGAGAGCTCTCAGCCAATCAGAGAGCGGCCGGTCATTTGACAAGTATTTTTAAAATATAATAGCCGCCACTGCGCGTCCCGTCCCCGCCGCTGCTGCTATGTGTAAGTACACTGCGCTCACCGCAAACGCTGCCGCTGACCGCCCCCCCCACCGCCGCCGCCGCTGCCCGCCCCCACTACCGCCGCTGGCCGCCCTCACCGCCCTGCAGCTCCCCGGGGTTTTTTTTACATGTGATAAATCGCATGCGATTTATCCCATGTAAAAATGGCACATCAAGTGCCAAATTGTATGTGAGCCTCCCAGGGAGCTGCCGGGCGGCTCGCAGGTAAATTGGGTCCGACTTGTCCCTAGGACAAGTCGGCCTAATGTATGGGGGCCTTTAACTGTCATTTCTTCCCCACATTCAATCTGTCTCCAAATCATGTTACATGCATCTAAAAAACATATCCAGTATACGACCCCATCTCACACAAGACATTACTAAATCTCTTATCCATGCACTCATTATATCCCGCATTGATTATTGCAATAGTCTCCTAACTGGTCTTCCCAAGAACATACTCTCACCACTGCAATCCATTTTAAATGCTGCTGCTAGGCTGATCTTCCTTGCAAGACGCTCATTGTCTGCTGATCCGCTCTGCCAGTCCCTTCATTGGTTGCCTGTATATTACCGTATTCAATATAAAACACTTCTACTTGCATATAAAGCTATTAACCATACTGCACCAGCATATATCTCTGCACTTATCACAGAATATCTCCCATCTCGGCCACTCCGCTCTGCACACGATCTGCATCTCTTCTGCACGGATCACTAGCTCCCATTCACTATTACAGGACTTTCATCAGGCTGCTCCCATCCTATGGAATGCCCTTCCATGCACAATAAGACTCTCCTCTAGCCTCCAAACTTTCAAGCGTTCCATGAAAACTCACCTCAGGCAAGCCTATCATATTTATATACCGCACGCATAACCCTCTGTGGCACTTATGTATTATATAGCTTCCCTTCTGGACTTGTAACTTGGTGGGACTGCTATGCTATTACTGGTGCCTGTCCTTGTGTTTCCCTCCTATATACCTAATAGATTGTAAGCTTGCAGCAGGGCCCTCTAACCTTTAAGTCTGTCTGTTACCCAGTTTGTTTTATCACTGTCTACTATTGTAAAGTGCAACGGAATCTGCTGAGCTATATAAGACGCTGTAACGGAATCTGCTGCGCTATATAAGACACTGTAACGGAATCTGCTGCGCTATTTAAGAAGCTGTAACGGAATATGCTGAGCTATATAAGACGCTGTAACGGAATCTGCTGCGCTATATAAGACGCTGTAACGAAATCTGCTGCGCTATATAAGACACTGTAACGGAATCTGCTGCGCTATATAAGAAACTGTAACGGAATCTGCTGCGCTATATAAGACACTGTAACGGAATCTGCTGCGCTATATAAGACACTGTAACGGAATCTGCTGCGCTATATAAGACACTGTAACGGAATCTGCTGCGCTATATAAGACACTGTAACGGAATCTGCTGCGCTATATAAGAAACTGTAACGGAATCTGCTGCGCTATTTAAGAAGCTGTAACGGACTCTGCTGCACTATATAAGAAACTGTAAATAAATAATAAATAACATGTGCAGACAGAGTTAGATTTGGGTGAGTTATTTTGTTTCTGTGCAGGGTAGATACTGGCTGCATTATTTTTACACTGCAATATAGATTTCCGTTTGAAGTACAAACCACACCCAACTCTAACTCTCTCTGCACCTGTTACATCTGCCCCACCTGCAGTGCAGCATGGTTTTGTCCTTTAAAGAAGGAGTTTGCTTTTGCCAGTGAACCAGAATCAGGCCCACAATATCGGCTTGTCACACTGATGACGCAAGTTCTGCCTTCATTGCCTCATGGTGGACAACTAGTCATTATTTGTAGACTTCATATGATCATTTCTGGGCTTAAACAAGACAGGAGTCTGTGGGAGTATCCAGGATTAATAACAGTGCTGGTTAGCACTCTCCAAGGCCTGATCCATCTCTCCCTATGCCAGCTTTTCGTGTTTACGTAGCTTGCTTTTAGTTTCTATTGAATCTTTTGTGACGTATTGTATAAGTAGTATGTGTTCGCATTCCCTCCCCCCTAATAACAGCACTTGTAGACCAAACAAGCCCCAGTGTATTCTGTATTAGCAGGTGCGTTCCAAGGTTCCCGTGCTTTGCATGCTGCAGTGACGCTGTAAGCACCACACGTGCGACTGTCCTTGATCCGTAAAGCAGTCGGCAATTTTATTCATGCGCCAGAGATTACAGCGATGTGTGTTAGACGGCGCCCGCATCTACAGAGAATGCCGCTTTTATGTGCACCCACTCAAGGCCTAGCTCCGCTGATGTACAGTACTCTCATAACCTTGGGTTTTAATGGAAGCGCTTAACACATAAGGCATTGGATGTGTGATCTGAATGTGCAGCATATGCACACGCTGCTTATGTGACTGTTCTCTGTGGCGGGTTATTTTTATTTTTTTGTGCTTAGGAACCAAGACACCGGAGCCATTGTAACTGAGCACAGGATAGCAAGCTGAGACACTCGGTTTACCTGTTCTGGTTATTTCACAGAAGCGTTTCTCGTAGTCTGGCTAATGTCGTCGTCATCATCCAGATAATGTCACAATAATCCTGTGTTTTTATGACTAAAGGTGGCCATACACGTTACAATTATTGTATACAATATTGCATCTCATAGCATATCGGTTTTGCGATGAGATCAGATTAGATGAGATCTAGTACAAAAAGTATGTGCTGCACATACTTTTTGTACTCATCGCTAAACCGATATGCTATGAGATGCGATATTGTATACAATATTGTATACAATAATTGTAATGTGTATGGGCACCTTTAGACTTGCATTGTGATTCTGCTCTAGAACAGTCTGTAGTCAGCCTGGGGTTCTAAAAATCCACTAGTCTATTCAAATAAACCTATTTGGGTACTTGTTTCCAAGCACGGCGCCCATCGCATCGCAGACCATAAGGCATACGATGGTATGCAATGCGATCTTACATGATGGCAGCCGATGTTATACAATTTTAAATTGTATTCCATCGCATTGTATGGCATATAAAATGGTATGCGATTTACAATTGTATAAGCACCCTAATGGGTGTTTTCAATGTTAAATGTGCCCCCTATATGTTAAAAGCACCCTCAACGGCACCCCTACTATCAACGCCAACCCGAAGCGTGGCGAGCGCAGCGGTACGTGTCCTCCGACCTTTTCATACCCCCACTATCCACGTCGGTGTGGAGTCGATTTTATATAGTGTGGCGAGCGCACTCGGAATACATGTAAAGTAATACGCGTCCCCTCGCTGCGCTCGCCACGCTTTATAAAATCAACTCCACGCCGGCGTGGATAGTGGGGGTATGAAAAGGTTGGAGGACGCGTACCGCCGCCCCTCGCGGGCTCACTGCACTCGTCAGCTTCGGGTTGCCGTTCTTAGTGGGGATGGCGTAGGGGTGCATTTAACATTGTAAGCCCCCATTTAACATTGTAAGCCCCAATTAAAAATCGTATAGGGGCTTATACAATTTTAAATCGCATCGGGTGTATGGCATGCAATGCGATTTATGTCGTACGACTTAATAGCGTGGGCGACGTGCTAGGAAACACGTACCCCTATTTGTTTACTTACGTCATTGACAGGTATACAGTCGCTATGACGACACATGGTGAAGGTGTTGAGTTACAATTGTAATTTGTATTATGTACATATGTATGAGACCCTTTTACTATTATTGTAATGAATATGGTCATAGCCCACAAAGTTCCTGCGTCCATGGTGCTTAAGAAATGGTGCAATATACCTCCTTGTTGCTGCTTCAGCAACTGGAGGTCCAACCCACCCACTGAGGCATGCTGGGATCTGTAGTCCTTAGCACTAGTTGGGGAAACCACAAGTTGATTATGCTGTATGGAGTGCATGCGCTAATGGCAGTGGTTAGACGCACATCAGAGAGACGTAACGCTGCGGATACAGTTCCGGTGCCTGAGGGAGGGATGGAGGGAACATTCAGTCATTTCAGTCCCTATTTACTTTCTACTGTTTGCTTATTTCTTCTTAACGTTTATTCCTGATGCACTTTCACATTACCGTCTGTAGCTGGTACCAGCCAGACGATGAAAGGGACACATCCGCAGGGAAGAAAATGGATGGTGGCGTGTGGTATACTCTACAATCTAGCAAGCGGTTATCGAACGGGCCCATATTGCGACCGAAAATGCCAACACATTTCAATCTAGTCACAGGCTGCTGCCATTTTCTGGGAGTGTTTTGAGAAATACAGGCGTGCCCAGGCATGTTTAAGGAGGGTCTCTTACATCAGCGCTGACCACTTCCAGCCTGTCTATAACATATTAGTAGAAGCCTCGGACTTGCTAGGACAGCAGGTACTCTGCAATGTTCCGGGAATTGTGATTGGATCCTGGAATGCACGACAATTAGCGATGCATCTGCAATTTAGCAAGGGCTGTTTTAGTCTCACCTTCTGGGTAGCTGCTTTTTGTTTGCAGTAGGTTTTTTTTTTTTCCCCCTCTATATAATGATTCAACCTAAATTATACCCCTTTTTAGAAATACCACCTGGTATTTTAAACCCGGTACAATCCTGGGTTTTTAAAAATCTCCGGTCCATTGTAGGTGTGTAGGACCCAGGATTTTAGTTGACAACAGTCCCGGTAGAGCCATTCAGACATACGCTAGTCCCGGGATTATGCACGTGAAAAATCCCAAGATTCCTGTGTAGGTCTGAAAGGGGTATTAGCCACCTTGTGTAGGAGGAATTTACAGCAATACCATACCTCCCAACTGTCACGATTACAGCGGGACAGTCCCGATTTTCGGGTCCTGTCCCGCTGTCCCACCCGCGGCAGGCATTGTCCCGCTGCGGGGGGTGGCAGTTGGGAGACCCCCCAATCTAGTAGAATAGACACTGTGCGCATGCGCACAGCATCTATTCTCGTATGAAAATGAGGTTGCGGCTAATTAGCATAAGCCGCAACCTCATTTGCATACGCCCGCCCCCTTTTCGGGCGCTGAGTGTCCCTATTTCTACAGGTCAGAAGTTGGGAGGTATGCAATACACAAAGGTCCCGATTCCTTTGCTGCACCATCTGTGATTCAGACACGCTCGGGGCAGGCAGCTGACGTCACATGACGTCGGCGACGTCCCCAAACTCCGCATATAGTGCTCCTTGTTGTACGACGCTTAGATGACTGGCTCCACTTTTAATTAGAAAGTTTTAATGGAAAATCAAGACTTTCCAATTGACCTCGTTCACTTGTAGCTTTGCTGAATTTTGCACTTCAAGCCATGTTAATGTAATCGGCCTTTATTTTTTGTCATTCGTTAGAAATATATGTCCTTAATTAACAAACTGGAATGGGCCGCGCGAGAGGGGGAACATGCTGTAAATGGCCTTTTTTCCTGACACGTTCCGTGTTAATGCGAAGACCTCTGCCAAGTCAGGCTTTTAAATCTCTCCACTCCAATATAAAAAAAAAATCTTCTCTACTATGTTCAGTTGGATTTAAGCCAAATGCGAACCTTAATGGTACCGCATAATGAACTGCTTTATATCTACTGATAATGCGCTTCTGGCTGCAGTTCTTATTTACCTGCTTGTTCTTCAGATCCCAGAATAGCGGCTCCTCTTTCATGGTTAGACTGGGGTTGCTGAACTGCGCCCTATGTGACTTGCCAATAAGTGGATCCAGGATGCCAGTGATGGGGGACTGAGAAAATAAGAATAATCCAAATTAAGGATTTAGGGGGTTATTCTGGTTTCACTGTTCGGATGCATCCTTGCAAGTCAACCAGATCGCGCCTGGGCGTTCCCATATGATAATGGGCCACCCCGCCCTCCATTCGCAAGGATGGGTGCGTGCACCCAGCGAATAGTTTGTTTGCTGTGGACACATGCACACATAAGTGCAAAGCAAAAACCTCGGGCCCGTGTGAACCGACCTGAATAAGAGCCTAAGAGTGGCTCCGTGGGTACAGGGTACTGACAGAGGCCAGAGCTCAGCAGCACAGGCAGAGACCTCATCAGGACTGACCAGTAAGAATACATTGCTCACGTTCCATAGGCCCTGATAAAGCAGGGCTCCATAGACTCGTAGGCCTTGCTTTAAACCAGGACTGGTAAACTTGTGGTGCTCCAACTGTTTAGCAAACTACAAGTCCCAGCATACCTTTCCACAGTTTTGCTATTAGTGAATGCTCAAACTGGCAAGGCATGCTGGGAGTTGTAGTTTCACAACAGCTGGAGGGCCACAAGCCTGCTTTAAACTCTGAGCAAAGGGTGAACAAAAAAAGTGCACGATGCCCACCTGTACTAGGCCATGTATCATATTATTAACACTTATTGGTACTTGTTTCCTCGGTGGCTCGCCACACTATATATAATCAACTCCACGACGACGTGGATAGTGGGGGTATGAAAAGGTTGGAGGACGCGTACCGCCGCCCCTCGCGGGCTCGCTGATTATCGCTGGCCATTATAATGGGCCGCGATGCGACCAACGCGATTTTCCCATAGAGAATAATGTTAAATGATTTTGAAAGTTAAAATCGGGTTGATCAACCCGATTTTACATAGGGAACAATGGGAAATGGGCCAATATGGGCAATTTCTCATTGTATATGGTTAGAAAGTATGGTTAATGCCCCCCCCCCCCCCCCCCCCCCCATTGTTAACGCCACCCCACTATTGACGGCAACCCGAAGCGTGGCGAGCCCGCGAGGGGCGGCGGTACGCGTCCTCCGACCTTTTTCATACCCTTACTATCCACGTCGGCGTGGAGTTGATTTTATAAAGTGTGGCGAGCCACTGAGCCCGAAGCGTGGCGAGTGGACGCGTATACCTGTGAAGTTATGCGTGTTCGCTCGCCACACTTCGGGCTCGGTGGCTCGCCACACTATATAAAATCAACTCCACGCCGACGTGGATAGTGGGGGTATGGAAAGGTCGGAGGACGCGTACCGCGGCCTCGCTGCGCTCGCCACGCTTCGGGTTGGCGTCAATCGTGGGGTGGCATTAACAATGGTGGGCCATTTCACCCATCAGGGGGGTTTGCTAGTAAAATGGGGAGTTTTGGGGCTTTTTACATTGAATTCAATGTAAAATTGGGTCTCGGGGACCATTTTACATTGATTCCAATGCGATTTGGTTGGCATGCGATGCGATCGACGCGATTTTTCCGACCCGATCAATACAATCAAAATAGTGGGCGCCGTGCTAGGAAACAAGTACCCACTTATTTATTAACCATTTCTTATATAGTTATACACAGATTCCGCAGCGCTGTACAGAGAATATTTGACCACTCACATCAGTCCCTGCCCCAGTGGAGCTTACAATCTATATCCCCTACCACATGTACATGCACACACAGACATTCTAGGGTTCATTTTGTTGGGAGCCAATTAGCCTACCAGTATATTTTTGGATTGTGGGAGGAAACAGGAGCACTCGGAGGAAACCCACGCAAGCACGGGGAGAATATACAAACCCTGCACAGTTAGGAATTGAACCCATGACCTCAGCGCTGTGAGGCAGTAATGCTAACCATTACACCATCCGTGCTGCCCCATATGATAAAGAGTATCTAGGTTGACAGTCCATAGGAAAAGGTCGACATGAGTTTTAAAAAAGCATAAAAAACAAACCTTTTTTTTTATCATTGTTGACGCATGTGCACCCCCAATTAGTGTAGCGCGTACCCTGGCATGGTGGGTGAAGCTAGGTTCGCCTGGGGCAGGGACGGTTCTGTGAGTAAATAGCATGTGACTAAGCAGCACTGTGCTAAGTGCTGGCGCTCTGTAATGTAGAGGTTTATACCTAGCTGTATAAGGGGGGCATGTTTGATATTCAGCGTGGTCTAAGGCTTTTCAGTTTCCCAGCAATTGTCTGGAACAAGCATTTGTTCTGAGAAGTTCCCGGTGCAGTACAAGGGCATGTCCGCATACAGAAGTAGGTGGGATAGGTATAGCGTTACTGTGTATTCTGTTAGTGACAAGCTGCTGTGAAAGGTGGTGAATTCTTAATCTTCGTTTCCTCTGTAAGTAGTGTATATATAGCTTGGTACACACCTAAGCAACAGTGTACTCGCCGGTGATGCTTTATGACCATTGTACGACTACTTCATATGTTGTTGCCTGCTTCCCGTAACAATACTGTCATCTGTCGAATCCTCATGTTGGACATACAGAACATCCAATCAATGCACTCTAAACACTAAGAGCACTGGTCATATTATAATAAACGCTGCAATTTACCATGGAATCAAATGGAGGCCTGGCCAACCATGTTCATGTGTGACCCTAAAAGTCCCAGCAAGTTAGCATCTCATGTTTTAAAATGAGTATGTGCCGCCCAGCACCGACTCCTCTTTGGCATACGCCTTAAGACAAGTCCTACTTCTCCTCAGCAGAACAGACGAACCTGTCTGCCCTGGTGGTTACTGCTGGGGAGCTAAATGGTGGGTTTATTACAACGGTTTTAGCGCTTAGTGTGCACCTGCATTTTTCTTTTTATACTATGGGCCTGATTCAGATCCATTCGGTACTGCGTGCATTTGCACGCAGTACCGATGTTGCACCTCTGCGCAGGCGGGTACTGCGCATGTGCAGGCGTATGGTGCATGCACCCACGGCAACCTTTCGGGTTGCCGGGTGCACGCACCCATGCCGGCGGGGGTGCCGGGCTGCCCCATTACCATATGGGAACGCCCAGCGTTCCATGGGCGTTCCCATGAGAACGCTGGGTGTTCTCATGGTAATGAGGCAGTGACGTGGGTGTGGGGGGCGGGTGTCACCGGATGTCAGCTGCCCGCCTATATCCACGTCAGCGTGCACGCAAATGTAAGTGACTGAAAAGTCACTTATATATGCGTGCACGCTAAACATCATTCGGTTACCCGAGCCATGCGAATGGATGTTTATGCAAAACATCCATTTGCAGCTGTTCGGGCGAAGCCGCACTTTGAGGGGGCGTGGGGGGGGGGGGGGGGCGGTCGTTCGCCGGGCGGGGTTTGGTGGACTCGCAAGGCTGCAAATTCGCAGCCTTGCGAATCAACCTGAATAAACCCCTATATGTATTTTTAAAGCGGCAATCATTTACACGTCAAAATCAAACTGGTTTTGCAGTGTAAATGATTGCCGCTTTAAAAAAACCTGGAGATTTCTTACCAAATCTCTCACTTTTTGAATCTCTCATCCTATTAAATCTCACCCGTAGTTTCACTCTCTGCCAGCAGATGGCAGTGTTTCTGAGACTCACGGACACTAGACATATATACAGCATAGATGATATTGTTTTAAGTGGAAGTAGACCGTTTATTTATCACTGTTCTTTCTATCTTTTCAGTTTAGCATTTGGTGCAAGTTGTTTGTGGTGGTGGTGGTGTTATTGTTGATGAAGAACCAGGAAAGAAATCAGTTGCATTGATCTTTTATCACACAGCTGAAAGCTTGTCAAAATGGCCGCTTCTGCACTTTGAGCTGTGACCGTTTTTAGCCCAAGGATAAAGATAGGGAGTGGAATCCGCACTGGATCCTTCCCTTATACAAATCCATCACAGAAAGACGAGACTGTAATAAGAGGAAAAGATGAATTATGGATCTGTAGTGTGTGTTGGAGAAGACATGTATTGCAACACCAGCAAATTGTACTGTGGCGTGCACTTACACCTATCTCCTTATCATTTTTTATAATAAAGAATTTTTTTTTTCACCAACAAATTAGGTGGATGTGTGGTAAAACTGTATTTAAATACAGGACAGGAATGTTTGTATGTCCTGTCTGAGACCTCTTATCTTTAGGTGCTATTTTTGCACGGCCTGGTGATAATATCCTATATCAGTGATACATTTATAATTTATGACAAATAGTCTTAAGTGTCCTTTCAAATAACAGTGTTCTCATGAGCACGTGGTGAGCTCCCTCTCTCCATATCCATGGATCAGTGTCCCTGCAAAAATTGCTTTCACTTTTGGCTCATTGTGTTGCCTCTAGTGGTCACTGGTGGTACTTCACCTCAGAGGTGAGGCGTAGTTGGCCTTATACATGGTGGCTGCGCATGTAACCCAGATGCTTCTCCATGTTTCCCACCTTGGCACGAGCAGAGCTAGAATATGTATGGTCTCAGTCTATCGGAAGTGCGAAGAGCCCTTTGATATAGTTAAATACTTCACCACTGAAGGACAGTTTTCTCACTGGCTACGTACCCAATACTTATCATCTTTCATATTTCTATAGCCGCTAAATAGATGGCCGCTAATGAGGGTTTTTAAAATCGATTTGGAAAGCGTAAATATTCCTCGCGTTGCCTCTGTGTGATTTCCCTGCCAAATGCCTATAAATAAAATCCATTATTGGTTGATGGCCAAAGTGAGATGATTAGAGCCCTCTCACTTCCCAACCTGATGTTCTCCTGTACCATACCAGGAGCACCTGTGTGATAATAGTGCATACGTGTGGTCCTAATATTCTACATTAAAAAGGTGATGGGGAATGGTTTTAATAAGGCACTGTCCTATTCCATTGCTGAATTTTAAAATGTCTGTTTAGCAGGGTGGAAAGCAATGGAAGCAGCCATTTTGTTGAATCACATAGGGGGGGGAGTATTCAATCCTGGGTCACAACTGTTGGCACAGCCCAACAGTCGTGACCCTGGGCCATTTTGCGTTTTGCCCACCGGGATTCAATGTCCCGTCTGCCGATCACCGTAAAGGGGGCGTGTCCGCAGATTGTTTGGATACGGCCGTGATCTTTACAATCCATGGGTGTTCTCGGCAAAACGAGCCCGACCGCTTTTAAAGTCGGGCCTGTTCTGACGAGATGCCTCTTCATTGCTCTCGGCAAAGACCACATTGAATAGGCGCCTGCAGCTATTGCCCGCCCCACGGAAATGTATGGGTAAAACCAACAGAAATTGTAGTCGCACATTGTCCGCATCTGATAAATTGAAGCATAGTATTATTGATAGGAATTATATGCACCACGATTGAATCCATGATGTGAATGTTTCAACTCATCCTGTAATTGTTTCAGGAACTACATTATTAATCCCTTTTTAAGGTAGATTACAGTATATTCTACTTTTTTTTTTTTTTTTAGCACAAGCGAAATAAGTTGTATTTTAGCTATATCCACTATTACAGACTGGTACTTGTGTAATATCTGGGCGGCCGATTTTTTTTTTTTTTTTTTTCATTGTATTACATCGGATCGTATGCAATATAGTGGCATACAATTCATGCAATGCGATTTTTCATTGTAAAGACCCGATTTTTAATTGTATAGTCACCCATGGGTGATTTCATACCCCCACTATCCAACTACGCATGGAGCTGATTTTTATATAGTGTGACAAGCGTAGCGAGCCACCGAGCCCGAAGCGTGGCGAGCGAACGCAGAATACATGTAAAGTAATCCGCGTCCCCGCCACGCTTCGGGCTCGCCACACTATATAAAATCAACTCCATGCGTAGTTGGATAGTGGGGGTATGAAATCACCCATGGTTGACTATACAATTAAAAATTGGGTCGTTACAATGAAATGGTGTATAAAGTGTAGTACAGCACTAAGCAATGGATCCGCTTCTGTCATTTATCCAGCGCAGCCTTTGAAATGGTGGTTAAAAGTGGATCAGCTGCTTTCCTCCACTTTATCTCTCTCCGATGCTTGATACATCACCCCCCTCTATCCTGGCATCAGTGGGGTCTGACAAATACAGACTCCCCCAGTGCATGCTATAATCAGAACTGATGACCCCATGAATGAAGCAGTGGTAAAGGAGGAGAAGTGAGCCAGAGGAGGAGTGCCCCATGGCAACCAATCAGCACTAAAGTAACAGCTATAATTTGCATAATATAAAATTATACAGAGCAGCTGATTGGTTGTCATGGGCCACCTCTACTCCCTTATCACTGCTTCTTACATATAACCCTGTATACTCTCCATCCATAAAATACAATGGTGAGAGAAAGGAACATGACTTGGTTGTTTAGCCATTCAAAATAACTGAAATAAGTTGCGTACAGCAGGTTAAATTGTGGATATATCGAAACAAGTGTTTTTTTTTGGAGGGGGGGGGGGGGGTATTTAACATGTGAGCTTTTTTTAGTATAAGTAGAAAAGTATAAAAAATGTATATCATTTTTTTTTTTTCCAATAAAACTGAAATGTTACAGCTCGGCCAAGCAAGATGAGAAATTGGCTTCCCCCCCCCCCCCCCCCCCCCCCCCCCCCATTTACTTTTATCTTGGCAAGGTGAATGTGAAAATGAAAAATGATTCCTATTAATATAATTGGTCGTTGCTCTTCTTGTCACCCCCATGACATGATGCCATTTCAGCTGACGTTTTTGATCCGTGACCAACTTACAGTTTTTGTGAGGTGTTTTTATTTAGAATTTTTACCTCCTAGAACGGAGCATGATATTGCACTTAATTGAAGTGGCAGTGAATATATTTTAACTGAGAAATCATTTTTTTATATAGACCATATTGAACAGCCAGACTTCTACAAGAAAATAAAGGAATTTGATAGCTCTGTTTTCAAGGGCTGAACTGCGCTGAGGTCATGGGTTCCATTCCCACCATGGCCCTAACTGTGTGGAGTTTGTATATTCTCCCCATGCTTGCGTGGGTCTCCTCCGGGTGCTCCGGTTTCCTCCCACAATCCAAAAATATACAGGTAGGCTAATTGGCTCCCAGCAAATTAACCCTAGAATGTCTGTGTGTGTGTACATGTGGTAGGGTATATAGATTGTAAGCTCCACTGGGGCAGGGACTGATGTGAATGTTCAACTATACTCTGTAGTCTAGTTTATCAAATAAAGTCTGTTTATAGACAATGGGTCGAGTTCTGTACACGTGTCTGTTATTTTAACATTTGCACTCTTCATACTCCCCTACTATCCTCCCTCGTCTCTTGCTAGGTTGCCTCCCAAGTTTGCCCCCTTTCTTTTAGACTGTAATCTCTACGAGCAAGACCCTCAGTTCCCTTGGTTCTTGCCCCTTATCTTCCTGGTCTTCTTCTATCTGTCCCTCCCCACTTCCAGATACAGCCGGTGACTTTGATCACATCAGTCTGGGAGAGCATCACTGATTGCTTCTCCTAAGAATTTTATCTCATTTTTTTTATTGTATAATGTGTCCCTGTTTATGGCGTTTAATATCCTTTTTACATTTATATAAATTTTGCATTGTTAATTCTCCTTTTTTTTTATTCCTGTGTGGCACTGCGTAAATAAATGATACCTTCTATACCTTCAGACAGTGGCTGGTTATAGCATTGTGGGAATTGTAGTCCATAGCTTATGACTGCATTTGCTTATTGCGGACCTGGCTAACTAGCCAGCTGTTGTAAAACTACTTGTCCCAGCATGCACTGCTGCATTTTTGCTATTAAAGAATGTTAAACCTGTGGCAGGGAATGCTGGGATTTGTAGTTTCACAACAACTGGAGAGCTTCGGCTTGACCAGGAATGGCCTATTGTACCTTTCTGCGTTCTTTATACCTGATGCAGTAAGATGTCAAATTATTCCTACTTTCCTTGCTTTATAGGCTACAGAAGAGATTACAGAACATCGGTGGAAGATCTGCAATCCTGCTGCTGTCAGGTACAGTGATCCGCATTGTGTGGATGGTGTAATGCACAGGTTTTCAATCTCGGTCCTCAGGACCCCACACAGTGCATGATTTGCAGGTCTCCTCACAGAACTACAAGTGAAATAATTAGGTCCACCTGGGGTCTTAAATGTGTCAATGAGTAATGAATGCACCTGTGCACCTGCTGGGTGACCTGGGAAAAGTGAACTGTTTGGGGACCTAAGGACCGAGTTTGAGAACCTCTGGCGTAATGCACGCATAACTTTTTTTTTTCCTTTTGTTGTCAATTATATTGATCTGCATTTTCAATCCACTTCTAAATATATAATATATAACTGCCTAGAGTACAATACAGGTTAAAGCTTAATTTGTTCAGGGAAGAGAGAAAAACAGGGACCACATCGCTTGACAGGGATTTCGGCTGGAGTTGCGGCCTATCCAGGTTTTCCTCAGCTGTCCCAGGATCCATCTTAAGACCAGAGTCAGATATGTAATCAGTCAATGGAGGAGCATGACAACTTATTGATATTCCTCGTCTGATACAGAAGACTGACTTCTGTAGGAACACTGGCAACATGCTCAGCTGGCCCATGATCACATTTCCCCTAGCATACTGTAGTCTCTATGGTGCTGCGTAGGCTTTGGTGGTCTCTGGCTGCAGGGTACAAGCAATTGTCCAAATTCTTCCTACTAAAGACCAAGGTATTGGTGGCAATTGCCCGTTCTCCCAATGCCTGGGTCAGGAGATTCCAACCTGTCTGAGATCCTAAATTATTGGGATTGGCGAGTTAGGATTTATAGCATGCAATTACTTTTTTTTTAATGGCCGATAGGAAACCAGGTACTTGTGGAGTATCACGGCTCCCACGACCTGCATCGTATACAGATCGTATGCTAAAAATCGCATCGCATGTGGCATACGATGGCATGCGATGCGATGCGATGTTTTAGCGATTTTTGACTATTTTTGCTCAAAAAATCGTATGCCATCGCATAACATCGTATGCCATATGTAGTGGCATACGATGTCATACGATGCGATACGATGTTTTACCGATTTTGGACTGAAATGCATCAGAATGCATTGAAATGTGTATTAAAGTAGTGAAATGCCCCCAAATGCCATTTTTCATAGTGCACCACCCCCACTATCAACGTCAACCCGAAGCGTGGCGAGTGGCGGCGGTACGCGTCCTACGACCTTTTCATACCCCCACTATCCACGTCGGCGTGGAATTGAGAATAGAATAGTGTGGCGAGCGCAGCGAGCCACCAAGCCCGAAGCGTGGCGAGCGGACGCGGATACCTTCACAGCTATACGCGTCTCCTCGCGGGCTTTACAGGTATCCGCGTCCCCTCGCGGGGCTCGCCACGCTTCGGGCTCGGTGGCTCGCTGCGCTCGCCACACTATTCTATTCTCAACTCCACGCCGACGTGGATAGTGGGGGTATGAAAAGGTCGTAGGACGCGTACCGCCACCCCTCGCGGGCTCGCTGCGCTTTGGGTTGACGTTGATAGTGGGGTGGTGCACTATGAAAAATGGCATTTGGGGGCATTTCACTACTTTAATACACTTTTCAATGCATTCATATGCATTTCAGTGCAAAATCGGGTGCCATCGCATCGGATGCCATCGTATGGCATCCGATGCGATCGCATATGATTTTTGAGCTAAAATGCTCAAAAATCGGTAAAACATCGTATCGCATCGATGGCATACGATGCCATGCGATGTTTTACCGATTTTTCACCATTTTTGCTCAAAAATCGGTAAAACATCGTATCGCATCGTATGACATCGTATGCCACTACATATGGCATACGGTGTTATGCGATGTTTTACCGATTTTTGACCATTTTTGCTCAAAAACGGTAAAACATCGTATCGCATCGTATGACACTACATATGGCATACGATGCCATGCGATGGCATACGATTTTTGAGCAAAAATGCTCAAAAATCGGTAAAACATCGCATCGCATGCCATCATATGCCACTACATATGGCATACGATGCCATACGATGGGAGCCGTGATACTCCACAAGTACCGGAACCCCCCCCCCCCCCCCCCACATGCGTTTATCTGCATCCTACCTCTCCATGTGCACCTATCAACAACCCTCCTCTTATTTACCACTTCCTCCTGTTACCAAGCGTGGCTTCTGCCCTCATAAAATGCTTCTGACTCCTCCCTTCCTATGTGCTCCTATTATTTTCTCCTAACTATATGCACCTCTGCTTCTTGTCTGACCTAGTGCCTCTGCCTCTTATCTCCCTATGTGTACAAGGAGGAACTCTTTAGTTTTTAAAATGTAAATATTATATTACCACCATGCCAAGACAGACAGCAAGTATTGAATGTCAATTCAAAACTGCTCACGTTCAAAGCTGGCTTGCTAGTATATGTACGCTGTATATACAGCATATGAAATGGTTAATGTTACATGTGGAGGTACAAAGCCGGGAAGTAGAAAATGACAGTGCGTAGAATCTGCTGGATAAATGGTACTTAAGAATAAATTGAAGGTTTTTACAGTACCATGGAATTTGTTTCTTTTTGTTTAAACCCGATCACATTTTGTAGCTGTACTCACGGACTGCCAACACCCAGCCGCTGTGCAGCAGGGTCGTTTTGGTTGGTCGTTGTGCTCAATACTTCAGCAGCAGCAGCAGCATCAGGTCAGAACATCCCTGATCTTTTATTCAGCAATAAATACTGCATCCAGCATGATTTCAATTCTTTACCAGTGCCAAAGACAAGGGGTGCGGAAGCGTTGCAACCACCCTTCATTTTAGTGTGTGTCTGTAACTAAATAAATGCTGAGGTAACACTGTATGGTCAGTGGTACAACCTCATCTAGAGTACTGTGTTCAGTTCTGGAGGCCATATCTCCAGAAGGATATAAATACATTGGAGAGTGTACAAAGAAGGGCAACTAAAATGGTGCATGGCCTACATCACAAAACTTACCAGGGAAGACTAAATATGTATAGTTTGGAGCAGAGAAGGAAAAGGGGGGACATGACAGAAACTTTCACATATATCAAGGGTTTTAACAAGGTACAGGTGGGAGACATTCTTCACAGGAAGAGGAGCAACAGAACACGAGGACATGCACTGACACTAGAGGGAGGAAGGTACAGGTGGGAGACATTCTTCACAGGAAGAGGAGCAGCAGAACACGAGGACATGCACTGACACTAGAGGGAGGAAGGTACAGGTGGGAGACATTCTTCACAGGAAGAGGAGCAACAGAACACGAGGACATGCACTGACACTGGGGGGAGGAAGGTACAGGTGGGAGACATTCTTCACAGGAAGAGGAGCAACAGAACACGAGGACATGCACTGACACTAGAGGGAGGGAGGTACAGGTGGGAGACATTCTTCACAGGAAGAGGAGCAGAAGAACACGAGGACATGCACTGACACTGGGGGGAGAGAGGTACAGGTGGGAGACATTCCTCACAGGAAGAGGAGCAGCAGAACACAAGGACATGCACTGACACGGGGGAGGGAGATTCAGGTGGGAGACATTCCTCACAGGAAGAGGAGCAGCAGAACACGAGGACATGCACTGACACTGGGGGGAGGGAGATTCAGGTGGGAGACATTCCTCACAGGAAGAGGAGCAGCAGAACACGAGGACATGCACTGACACTAGGGGGAGGAAGGTACAGGTGGGAGACATTCTTCACAGGAAGAGGAGCAGCAGAACACGAGGACATGCACTGACACTAGAGGGAGGAAGATTCAGGGGAAATGTGAGGAAGAATTACTTCACAGAAAGAGTAGTAGAGAAGTGGAATAGCCTCCCATCAGAGGTGGTAGAGGCAAATACAGTAGTACAATATAAACATGCTTGGGATAGGCATACTGATATCCTTACAACGAAATAAGGATCAAATATGGTGTTAGGTAACATGTTTAAAAAAGGGGCAGACTAGATGGGCCAAGTGGTTCTTATCTGTCGTCAAATTCTATGTGTCTAAGCATGAATTTGTCTTGTGAATTGCCCCCCCTCCTTCCAATAAAAGCCCTTTCGCTTTTATGCTCTTTTCTTGATTGATATGGGCGCAATGGAGTTCATACAGTATTGTTGAGAATTCCATCTTCCAAAGAACCAGTTGCCATTCTGAGGCATACGACTGAGATGCAGCAGCCATTTTTGCTCTCTCCAGACTCCCACAAAATGGCTGCCTCCATTAGTGTATAACATCTACTAGAATTTCCTTGCATGACCTAGGACCTAGGTGCCCCCAAATAGAGTTTTCTTTCTTTCTTCTGTTCTCTCTTGAACTAACAGTCATATATGACCTAGGAACAGCAATCTTCCCTTTTCCGCCTTGTAGTAATGTATTAGATGTGCCTCCTACTGCGCTCTATACTATGCTCACTGCGGTCACCTGTTTTACGTTTATATTTAAAGCCATGATTTAAAATCATTAAAAATGCAGAATAAGCTATAAAAATCTGTGGCCAGTCCTGCTCCTACAGCGAGCGCGTGTATACGTTATTTATATTGCCTGTCTAGGATTATAGTCATTAAAATTCAGTACAGCTCTGTAGGTATCTATATTTATTTTGATTTAAAGGTAATTAGAACCTAAATTATGAGTAACTAATTTTCTTTCTTTTACTCCTTGACCATAACGCTGTTTGACCTGTTTTGTTATGTTGAATAATTAGCGTTCTGGGAGTTGAATTATACCTTAAACAGCAAAACACAATGCAGTAGTTTACAGAGCGACTATAAAAATAGTGAACAATGCAATTCTGAATGTGCATCACAGTGGGTTTATAATTTATCGTGACTAAGCTTCAGTTGGCCCTCAGGCACCAGGATATAATGGTAGATTCTGTTTTTTAATGCAAGTTATCTATTTCATAGAGCGAAAACCATCTGTTGTTGAAACTACAAATCCCAACATGCTTTAATAGAGCACCGCATCTTGCCAGAGTAGAAAATGGGGGTATATGGAATAGGGTTCGAGTGTGACCAAGGTGCCAATCTCGAAAGCTTTTTTTTAAAGAGGCGGTCATTCACAGGGAAAAATCTAACTCTGTATTGCATTGGATTTTTTTTTTTTTTAAGCGGCAATCATTTACAAAATCGTCCGGCATCCCGCATCTCCGACAAACTTAACCGTATTACATATGCCCCCTAAACTTAACTCCAAAAATGGCTCCCTCAACTGTATATGAGCAATGGATATAATGTAGTTATTGGCCAATCAAATTTTCAGAAAATCAAGACTTCAGAGGCCTGAGGGACTTCTAGGTCACCCCACAGTTTCCCAAATGCCGCTATTACAGTCCAGGTTCTAAGAAGTTAAATCTAGTTGACCGAGGTACTAATTAAGTTTACATGCGCTCAAGCATGAATAACCTAAAATGTAATGGCAGGGTTTGGGAACATCTGGGACACACACATTCCTACTTTAAAGGATGCATGAATGTTGGTATAGCCCACAAAATGGCTTCCTCCACGTGTCCGCATCTAGTGCACAAAATGGCTTCCTCCATGATGTGTCGGAAGTTTTATCAGTCATTAGTCATGCACATTATTTCTTTTTCTAGATCCCCAGCCCAGCAGCACCATTGAGAGACGTATTGACCTACTGACGTTGTACAACGCGAGTCGCACAAGTGCTGCAACGTGAGGACGCGACCATGAGGCAGCTGAAGGGAAAGCCTAAGAAAGAATCTTCCAGGGATAAAAAGGAGAGAAAACAGGCGATGCAGGAAGCCCGGCAGCAAATAACCACTGTGGTGCTTCCCACCCTGGCCGTTGTGGTGGTGTTAATCGTTGTGTTTGTATACGTGGCAACTCGTCCAAACACTATTGAATAATGTATTCTCCCTTTGTGTGGGTACAAATGCCGTGTGCCAATAGAACCAAATACAACCTTTACCTATCTTCAACAGTCCACAATCTGTAAGGAGAATCGATCAGTCATCAGCAGTACTCTCTGATCACTCCTGCCTTGTACTTTTATCCAATGTAATAGTTGTGTATGACAGATGTGCCATACATTTTATGAAACCTGCAACAGTTGTGCCTTTTTTTAAATTTAAAATAAAAAGTTTTAAATAGAGCAGCTTATACATAGAGGGAGGAGGGGAGATGTTGGGCGGAATCTTTCTATCGTCATGTACAACGCTGTCGCTCTGTTCTGTCTCCGTTGCCAAAGGACTCTTTTGTGGTAATGTCAATCTAATATATATTGTACCCTACAGCCCTGATATTTATTTTTGGAATAAATAATATAACTAATTTTTATCTGCGTGAGGTATTTGTGTGTTGTTGTTTTTTATTTTTTTTTATTTAGAATCTACATTTGTTTAATTTTGAAGGAGGTTTGGTATACCCGTGTTTAGGCACACAGTATGCAGGTTACGTTGTAGATGGTTATTTTATTCTGAATGGTGATGCTTGGTTAATTTATCTTGGCATAGTTAATGCCCCCTGGCAAACATTAAGGACACCATGTGCGGAAATGCTACCTACATAGATTTGACAGGTGATATTCCCCCTATTATTCTTCCCTTTTCATTTTCAAGGTATTGCCGATAATAAATTCAGAATTTCACCCAATATCTGAGGGCTGCAAAACTGTTGCAATTGGAGATATCTCCAAAATATCAGATGTGGTTCTTCTGGTATATTTGAGGGATCCCCAATACAAGCTGAGTATCCCTTTTCCATATATCCCAAAAGCAAAATCCGTAGGTTTTCAGAATATTTAGTTTTGATTTTTTTCTCCCTGGCAGCCATCAGAGTAGTCTTCAGCAGCATCCCCAGTCCCAAGGGTGCATTGCACGTGTAAAATCACCGGAGCACATGTGCAAAGCATCCTTGGAACCAGGGATGCCTCTGAAGATTAATCCGATGGTCACCATGGATTCCGATATCCGGAATGTTCGCTTATCCTAAATGCTTGTGGTTCTGAGCATTTCGGATAAGGGATACTCAACCTGTATTTGCATTTATCCCCCTGAAAATTTTTTTTTTTTTTTTTTTTTTGGAGCAGTACCCTGCAAATATTAACGCTTACCTCGTGTGCTTTTACTTATTCTTTGGTGGCACCATACTGCAGCTTTGTCATGCTGGTGGGCGATTCGCTGTGATGCACGGGACAACAAGACAAATTCAAACGACTTACTTATCCAAAATACAAAGATTTGAGTGGGTCTTAAGTAATCGGGTAAATCAGGCCTTGCTGCAAAGCAATGAAGGTTTCATACAACAACAATTTCTTAATATTTTCTAACACTTATCGGCTTGTGCTGATTTTCTTGGAGAGCCGCACCCTGCACTAAGATATAGCGATATGGACCCACCCAATACACAGAGAAGCCTTGGCGATGGCTTGAGGGCTTGTTCATACCATTAGCTCAAATATATGTAATCCAGATCTCTGTAATCTGTTACTATATAGGATTTACATCTGGTTACTGTTATTATTCGGGGTGCTGGGGGAAACAAAGTTTGTTCTAGCTCAGCAGACTTAGCACTAGGAGACCAGAGTCTAGTGGGCAGGCCTCTGGGGAAATGGGACTTTGTGCTGCCTAGGCTTACGTCAGACACGGGAAGAGTATTTAAGAGATGGGTGCAGTGTGGGCCTACATGGGTGCTACACAGTCGTGTACAACTCTTGTATCACCATTGGATGCTTGATGGGTGTAACTGGGTGGGCACAGTGAGTTTGCAAAGTTTAGGGAAGGCGTGTTAATGGAATTGCGGGCTAGGCAGGACTGTGTGCAGGCGGAATTACTCCTTGTAGAAGTCTGCAGCGATGACTATGGAAGGTGTGGATATCTCTAGATCTGGGGGCACACTTGAGAACAGCTCAAGGCACATTGGTGTGCCACGGCACAGTTGTTGAAAACACTGCACTAGAGGATGGTATGGTACGAAAAACCACCTTTTAAGAAAAAACTGTCCTGCATTGTCCAGAGAGGATACCATAAAAAGGTGTCAGATGCTACAAAACTAGTGATGCAATAATGCATCACATGTATTCTTATTTATGGAGTGTTGTACACCATTATTTTGTTTGTTCTATTCTTAAAAATGACGTCCATGTAATAAAACACAAAAATGCATTTAACATATTTTTGTATAGATAGTGCGTAATAAGCTCTCACATGCAGGGCCCTCTTCCCAGTTGTACTCATGGATAGAAGATATGGAATGCATTCAGGACTGTAGGGAGGGGTGTGTATTGCTATTGCCTGGGGCACGGGGCCATGGGGTGTGGCACCGCTGCTGCCCTGCGGCCCCTGCATCTGGCTAACTTGGTGCCTAGAATGTCACCATGCGGGCCAGTAGTGCCCGGATGGTCCAAAGAACCCTTCGGCCATGCATCCTGCAGTGTGCTGAGCTGGCTGGTTGTTTTGAGGGGATTTCCCGTAATTTCACCTTAATCAACATGTCCCCTTCTACATGGTTCCCTCGCTCTCACAGTAGCACAATGACAATGACCCCAGCAGCAGTCACAACAATGCTCACTACTGTGTTAAATACATGTCACTTTTATTAGTATAATTGGTATACTATTATGGGCGTGCCCATAAAAATGCCGCAGAGGCAGGCCGGTCTACAGATGGAGCCTTCTCTGGATAGCCATGGCTCACCAACGCCTATTGTTCTCAGCTGCAATACATAGAACAATACATCAGGGGATTAGCATAGAATTAAGTCCGACAGCTCTGGCTCACTGAATCCTATTAAAGGCTAGATGAGGATGGCTCTAGTTGTATATCTCTGTCCACTTGATCCCTCTCCAAGACTTCATACAACTCCCTCTGTGTATTAAGAAGACCATTAATAACTGCTATATGAGGGCATTCATATTTTTCTGAATATATTATTGGTCCAAGCGCTCAGCTATTTAGTATTGATCAATGATGTTAAATTAAAAAAAAAAAAATTTATTGATTGTTAATACAGTCAAAAAGTTTATTTATGAGGAGGACACCAACTATTACTTTATTCCACTATAAAGGGTGCCCACGCCCTAAAACAGTAACTGATGCCCATAGTGGCCCACAAAAAGAAAAAAAAAATCGACCCCCTTAGCAATTAAATAATTATTTCAAGTTAAAATAACGGGCCCGATTCAGAGGTCATCGTAGCTGCGTGAATTTTCAAGCCGATCCATAATCGAATGACTGCACGTGCGTACGGATTGTAGTGGGCACGCCTGAGACCAAACAGAGGAAACAGAAAGCCGCCGTTTGTGGGGATGGTAACTGGCTCTTTCCAGGGAGAGTCTGTGATGTAAGCGCTGGACTAGATCAACCTGATTCTGCGAAACAGTTGTAGAACGGGCAGTTATGCACAGACTGCACACACACAGAAAATCACTAGATGGTGAGTGAGTTGCGTATGGATTCTTAGTAGAGATGAGCAGGCTCTGATTTACTCTGATTTCAAATCAGGATCTTATTGGCTATCAACTGTCAACAACTGTCATGTGATTTGGGATAGCCAATAAGATCCTGCTTTGAAATCAGAGTAAATCAGAACCTGCACATCTCTAATTCTTAGATGGAATGTATCAATACCGATATAAATGTAACTTGAAGGACAATAAGTGAAATGCGAACAAAGCACGCAGCGTAGCGGACCTTTTCCATGTATTGTACACACTAGATCGACACCCGTAATTGAGTATCCATTCGCAGTACTTAGTACCTAAACTGCGAATACCTTTTAAGGACAATGTCCGTAATAAACCTTTATCGCTAGATGCGAATAATAGTCGAGACAAGGATATAACTCAAAGTGAGGAGATAGATTCTCCAAATAGTGTATTTTAGTCCTTCGCGGACAACAGGGGGTTACAGAAAGAAGGAACACAGTATAACACGTGATACAGTTGAATTAACAATACTAATTACACTTTAAACCAGGCATGTCCAACGTTGGCCCTCCAGATGTTGTGAAACTACACATCCCAGCATGCTTTGCCACAGTTTTGCTATTAGAGAATGCAAAAACTATTGCAAAGCATGTTGGGATGTGTAGTTTCACAACATCTGGAGGGCCAACGTTGGACATGCCTGCTTTAAACTAACAGGGGAACAGAAACAGATACAGAATATAATCAGCCACACTACACACACAGGAGTACAAATGTTACCGTCATGGAATAGCGCAGCGCAGTCCGGTCGGAGCTCGCTATGTTCAAACTGAAAGCCCGGTCAGGATGTAGGGAGAGATGCAGTGCCAAAGTGACCGAGCCAGCTCAGGGATTGCTATATTTATAGTGTCCAAACAAAGGGGGGTCAAAGGCCGTTTCCATTGGTCGAGGGTTCAAATGTCAAGTCCTCAGGGATTGGAGCAAAGTACTGCACCCAATAAGGATTGGTGCAGGGGGAGTGTGCTTCGGTGTCCTTTGTTTGTTGGCATCGTCGTCGGGGTCGTAAAAAGCAACAAGAACCGGTTATAACTTAATTCCTTTGTCTCACACAGTTCTAGCAGAAATAGTACATGGAATATGGATTTTGTCCGTAATTATCGGACCTTATGATTTGCGAAGTTTTCACTACGACCGGAGTGTTGCGCATGAGAAACGGAACATAACAATACTAAACGTTATACAGAAATATTTGTGTGTGGTTGATTAAACTATGTGTAGTGCACTAAACCTTTAATTAACTATATTTTATTTGGTGTAAATATGGTATTATGAATTTATGTGTATTAGTATGGCTGCGCTTATGGTCCACTTCGCTACACAGACTCGGGTATAATACTTTATTTGCGCAACTCTGCGAACCAAAATGGCGGCCATACTATCCTAAAATGGCATGTGTGCAACTCGATTTTAACAGTCCATCCTTTGACAGTAAATACAAAACTGTCACAGTACAACATATTTCCTAAAAACACAACAGAAATTCATAATCCTAACAAAACAATTTGGGATCTTCGAATTTTACAAAGAAGGGGAGTAAACCATCTGCGCTAGGCCAATCCAGGATTATCGATAAACAAGGGGCCACATTTATCGAACAATCTACTCAGGGTGACGAAGGATAATATACAGATTTGGGGCAAAAAATAAAAACAGGGGCGGTTACAATATATACATTTTACAGATATGGCATCCTTCGGTAGGCATTGGTGGTGATTCTAGGGTCACACACACACACACCAGACCCTTGACTTCTTTGTTGTCTCTCGTTCTGGTATGCTTTGAGTATGTTGTTATTATCACTATCAAACCTCCTTAACAACCTCCGGTCCTGGGTAACGTATCAAGCTTAGAGATTCTATATTGACCTAAACTGGGTCGGGTAACACACTCTCAGAACTCTGTATCATCTGCCCAATACACGGCAGCAGTGCGAAAGCAATATCCTTGACTTTGGGGACAAGAACGTATAGGGGGGGGGGGGGGGAACAAAAATAGGACCCATAATAATGAAGGAGAAAAATGAGAAGAAAAGGTTGTACAGGTTGCTTGACCTTAGCTGCTCTCCAGTCCTACCGAAACGATGCCTCTAGCAATTTCTTTCTTTCGCTCTTAATGTAAGGTACTTCTGGGTTTTTTGGTCTTTTGGCAGTAGGACGAACGTACCCGAATCTCTCTCTCTGCGACTTTGTTATTGAGGTAGTGCTGGTCAACAAGACTTGGGGTGGTTCTTTTCAATGGTCTATCAAGCAACCTGTATATGGCAAATCATGGGAAACAACAACATCTCCTGGTTCATGATTATGACAGTTCACAACAGGTGTCAACAAAGTCCTTTTGGCTGCCTTTTCCCAGGGGTGGATACATCATTGGTGTTATATTTGAAACAAGGGTCAGTTCGTGGTTGAGTCTAGGATCTTCTTGTGGGGTTATCATAACGTGTGGCTGCCAGCCAAGCAATGTTTCGATGGGGACAAATGAGGTAGAGTTCTGAGAGTGATTCTACTACTATGCAGCACAATGGGCAGTGCCCCTGGCCATAGCAATTCTCTTTCAGCTATAACTTTACCCAGTTTGTTCTTGATAGTACCCTTCACCTTCTCCACCATAGTGGTTATTTGGGGTCAGCAGAGAGTGTGGGGTGTACCAGCAGTCCCTAGGAGTTTACACATGACTTAAACTTTTCATATACAGTTGCGTACTCAGGGGTGCTTCTGGGCTACCATATCTATACACACAAACATCAACACAAAAGAATTTCTAAACACTTCTAGAGTGGACTGTACAAAGTCAATTTGTATTACCTGCAGAGGATCCTGCTGGAGGAGGGATGTGGAGATGGCTCTGTGGGGACAGCCGTTCCAATATCTTTCCCCAGACAAGTAAGACATGACCTTGTTGTCTTACCTGTCTGTGAGCACACCAGTAAGTTTTGACCAATTTCCACATACCTTCCCTGCCAAGGCAAGTCAGGCCATGGGCTATCTCTGCCCTGACAGTTTGGCATGTTCTCTGAGTCACTGGTTTTCCTTGTCCATCTTTCTATTCCTGTCCACATCCCTTCAGCTTCCAGACTGCTTTCTCCTGCAGGGGACACAAATCTTGCATTTTATGTGAATACATTTACATTTACAGGGGTGCAAAACCATTATCCGCAGAGCGCGTGGCTCACCCAGCTGCCTCGCCAGCATGGCCATTATCAAGTGCCACTGAATTCTTATTGACTGTGTGGGCTTTACACTTGATAACAGCCACTCTGTTCGGCAGCTGTGCGGCTGTCAGGAATCTTTTTAACTTACAATGCTTGCGCCACTGGAGTGACAGCTACTGTAACAAAATCTCTGAGGCGCCATAGGGCCCCGAATCTTCTGTATTATCCCAACAAACGTACTTAGAGTCGGTATAAATATTGACTGTTTTTCCCTCAGCCAGCAGCACTACTAATCAGGCTACTGTTGCTGAGTGAGATGGGGTCCAAGGGGTCCAGCCTCTACTATACCTCCTCCACCTATCACAGTATAGCCAGTGCACAATTTTCCCATCTCGGTGTCTCTGTGGCAGCTGCCATCAGTGAAAAGAAAGAGAAAAAATATGAATTACCTCTTCCAATGGGTTGTTACCACCCTTGCTGCAAAGGTCTGATTCAAACATGTCATGCAATCATGTTCGTCTAGGCTCTCACTAACTTCCACCATTCCAGCAACCTCAGCATCAACCCCCACCCTTTGTGCCTTGGAGGGCACACCTGGTAAGAGTGTTGCTGGGTTTACAATATTACTCATGTTACTGGTAATATTTATAAAATTCATCAATGCAAGTTCCTATTTAGTGAACTTGGCTGATGAATATTTTTCTCATGTTTAGGCAGATTGTTAGGAGTGTCCAGACACTGGCCCTTATTCTGATCGGTGCGGAAATTCCCGCATGCGGACGGACCGCCGATGTTGATCGTCTGCGCATGTGCAGAGGTCACTCTGCGCATGTGCAGGCGATTTCGCCGCACGGATTCTTTATACGCCGCACAGGGGGCGTAGAGGGGCGTGAGGGGCTACTTAGCCTCATTACCCTATGCATACGCCCCCCGTTTCATGGGCGTTCCCATGCAAACGCGGGGCGTATGCATGGTAATGAGGCCGTGACGCGTGGGTACGGGGCGGGCATCTGACATCGCTGGATGTCAGCTGCCCGCCCCTATACATGATTTCACACGGACAAGTGTCCGTGTGGTCTTGTGTTGCGGGACCTGGTGGAGCGTGCGGCCCTGCATTCGATGTTCGGCGACCATCGAATGCAGGGGCTGCTCCCACCATGGAGGAGGCGTATCCCCGTACAATTTCATGCGGATCGCCTCATATCCGCGTACGGACGGCAGGTGGCGATCCGTATGGAAGGCGGGGATTCGCCTGCACGGTTGCGGCCGCATATTCTGATCGGGCCGCACCGATCAGAATAAGGGCCTATATGAGGAGCATAACTAGTTAAAATACACCCCAACACCATGTCCTCAGTCTTGTTTACCAGTAGTGCTATGACATCTACACTGTGTAGACAAGTAGGAAGTGCTAGAGTAACTGGGTTTAATTGTACACTGCAGCACGATATTGGTCAGGCTGGCATCACCAGGTTTCTTAAGTCACTATATCTGTCGCACACTCAGCAGATGCCTTGTATTCTAAATCACATGGTCTCCTGTGTCAGTCATACCCAGTGCAGGGGCTGTAATCAGGCCTGTTTTCGACACAACAACCACTAGCCATAGTGGCAGGTTCCTTTTTACTATTATCCACATGTGTCTGTGAGGACATGGGTTTTGTGATTTCACCTATTCATATATATTTCTCTGCTGGGTGTGCGACAGAGTTTTGAACTCTTATTCTATCATTTGTGGGGTTAAGATTACTCCAGTGTCCCAGATTAACCCCCTCCCCACCCCTCAGACACAACTGCAATCTGTCCTGCGATACCTTATGTCCTGCCTCAGGGGAATACACCAGAAGTTGTCTATCGCCATCTACTGGTGTTATGGATGAGTCAGCACATAGCAATAAATCATTGACCCATTGTATCGGTATCAAGCCATTTGTGGGCTGTAAGGACAGTGTGCAATCCTGCAAGACCTGGGGGAGCGGCTTTGTGGTTATAAAGTATCTGGAACAGAAGAGGAGGGGAAAAAGGAAGGATTACAAAGGGAGAAAATTAATGACAGCAATGTGTGCCTTAATTGCAACAGAAATTTATCTTTTATTTGGGTGACAACAGGATTTGGCACTATGGGGGAATTGGCTCTCAACTATTTGGTTCTCACCCTTTTCAAATCCTGTTCTGATCTGTAGGCCCTCCCTCCTTTCTTACCCAGTGGGGGTGTGACTATGGGCCGTGTCTAGGGGTATTAACTAAAAGGTTCTCTTTTGGGAACCTTGTTATATCACTGGGTACTTTTCCAGCTCGACCTCAGGTTTCAAATGGTGATGCTGTATTTTGGGGTGCTATGCTGTCTGTTTTTAAATGGGTTTCTATTGAAGCTATCGTTGCCATTAATCCTGTGTCCCGCCCATCTTTAGTTCAAAGGGAACTCGGTATTCATGCTGTAGTTTTTAGCTACCTTAGATGGGTTAAAATCTATACAGTAAAGTGCAGCATTAGTCATGGAGGTATATCTAACAATTTTGCATCTTGTTCGTGCCTACTGGTCCTGTGGTCTCTAAGTTATAAATCTTCCAGAGCCCAGAAGCAGACATAACTTATTATTTTTTTTTCCAGGCAGTTCTGTAATTAGAAGGTAATTCACAGCCGCTGCAGTCAATAAGACAGAATATTTGGTATGCAAGGGCCCGATTATGATCTCTATTGGTTTTACCAATGGGTAATGCTACACTGTTCCTGTTACCCCAATCGTAACTACCGTTTGTTTTGCACAACCTGAATTAAGAGGAAAGAAAAATTGTTGGCAGGGTTAAGCAAAAAAAAACTTTAGCTTTTAAACCATCACACTTACCCGTATCTGAGGCTCCTCCTTCAGATATTGTGTCATGATACCTGGTTGTGGGGTATGTGTATGTTCTACTCCCTGTTTGCATAAATGTGTCACGCTTAGGGAGGCGTTGGCTAATAGATGGGGCTATGGCTATGTGTTGAGACCTACTTGTCTCCTTCCGGTGTGTCTCCCAGTCAATTATGTATGTGTTATGTTTCCTATGGTTCCCTACCCTGCAATTTCTGGCTAGGTGTCCTTACCGTGTCTGGCCTTGTGTGTTGTGTGTTTTTGGTTGGGGCATTACTGAAAGCGTGATTGCTAGCTGCCATCAGTTTCAGCACACCGTTTGTTTGCATTTATCTCATAAATCGTTTGTCTAGACCAACAGCAGATTTTCTTAATGTGTCTATGGTCATTTCTCTGCAGTTGGGGAAAATGGTTTCTAAGCGGGTTGTCAAATTATCTGTAAGACCTTGTATCAGCACAGAGACAATCACTCCCCTAATATGTATGTTGTCCTTGGGGTCAGGGATACCAGTGTGTTTTGGCAATGCCTGCAAAGCACGGTTAAAATATCCGCTGGCAGATTCACCATCTTTTTGTTTGATAGTGAACGTCAGGATATTTTCAACCGCTGCAGGGAAATATACACCCAATTGTATATTTATTAGGCGTATATTTTCCTGGTTGCCCTGTTCAGTTAAAATCTTATCGCCCTCCACACCACTATCCCAAATAAATTTTGGGATATCTATGTGTGAAGGGAGGCAAGGTCTCAACATGTGTCGCCAATCCTTATTGGTGGGCTCATCTGAATTTCCCAGCTCCTTTACAAATTTCTGACACTTTGCCAGGTTTTTCGTGGGATCAGGGAAATTTGAGATGACTGAACGACGTTCCAATCGTGTCCACGTATTGTGCATGTTGCTAACACTTACAGGCATTACCTCATCACTGTCTCCCTTTCCACAAGGAGTTTCCACTGTGTGCAGAGGGTAGGTTTTTATCCCCTCCGCACCATTGGGCAATACTCCAGGAATAACTATCTCTGTGCTGTGTTGTGTGTGCTTACCTGTGTTTTCGAGTGTGTTTCTGGCATCAGTCATCTCCTCGGCCAGGGTGGCAGCAGCAGCTTGGACTGTCTCAGCCTTTCTCTCATTTCCGCTAGCTTCGCAAGGGATGGCTGGTGCCAGGAACTCCTCGTCAGCATCTGTACCTTGCTCATAGGGGGTAAAAACAGTATACAGGTTATTCATTTTCAGGTTTTTGTTTGTTTCACTTTGGACTGGAATTGTTCCCTTTTTTACATATTGGGAGGTAGAAACATTTGTATTCCTGTGGCTGATTACATTTGTATCTGACAAATAACCATGTTCCCTTTGAATTTGACTTTCCTTCTGCCACAAGATTAGACATTCATTTTGTTCAACTCTCTCCTTGAGTGACAAGAGCAAACATATCTTATCTCTAACTGCTGATAAGACTTCTGGATCAAAACTACCAACACTGGGAAATTCTACCTTGCTGCCCTGTATCATTTCCTTCCATTTATTTAAGTAAACAACTGCTTGTTCACCGTGCTTCCTGCACATTATGAATGCCGCCGATCCCTTGGGCCGGCGTAACTCTTCCCTACGTAGCACAATCTTCCTGTGTGAGCTAAAATTTCCCATTGTCCCAATTAGGCTTATAGGAATTAATAGTTCACAGCTAGAAAAGACTGGTGGTTGGTTTTATCTGTGAGCAACACCCAAAGAACTCCTTCTCTGTAGCGTGAAACTTTTCCGCACTTAAGCGTGAAGCACAATCTACGAGGACGTAATACTCAATCACCACAGTCTTTCGGCTAGAAACGAATCGCTAGTCGACTTGCTGGGTGCGGCCGAATTTTGCAGAACACAAAAAAACTTGTTTTTCCTGTATCCTCAAAACTAGTATTTCTAAAGGGGCTAATCAAATCACTGGGTTCCGATTTAGCTTCTTGTACCCTTCCGGAGGATCCAAATAGGCGGGTCCACGAAAGGGGCAGTTCCTATGGGCACGTTGTCACGCACACCTATATGTCTTATTTCAACACACAAATACTATCCTTATCTGGACTGCGCTATGGGTCGCATCATCACACGCCCGGATGCTATTTACACCTGGGCCTTACACTTAAACTTGAAATATTTCTGTACAGAAAACTTTCCCTGGTTGGTAGTTTCTCACCAGATGCTTATGCGAGTATAAACCCCTTAAATGGCTATAGGAATCTATTAAAATAATGCTTTGAGTTTCTTGTTTTTAAAAAATGAACCAAAAATTATTTACTTTTATTAATTACCGCTTTATCCACAGTATGTTAATATACCGTTTAAATAGAGCTTATGATTAATACTAGCCACCTCTGGGCTCCTATGTGTGCTGCATGTGCAGTGCCCGCGAACAGCCACGTGTGCACGTGTGTTTGTTAAAACCTGTTCACAGGCCGCCGATGAATCGTCCACCCACGTGTTCTACAGTGTATTTGTAAGGTCGCGATCGGGTTCCGCTAAACACAGCAATTTTGCAGAAATGCGAAAATAATCCTGAAACAAATCTGTAAATTACGTACAAAGATGCAAAATAAATCCCGCACTAAATCCGTAAATTACGTACAAAGATGCGAAAATATACTTAACATAACCACGTGTGTGCGTACCTTACGTAATACACTGCAGACGCTTTATGTTACTGTAAAAGGCCCAGAACTTATCGCCACGTGGCGGAGTCCCTGACCCTGCAGTAACGGACAGCAAAAAGGTTATAGTTTTGCACAGAAGGAATCCTCTATGTATATAATAAACACAGGCCTTTGCCTCCACGTGTGTGAAACTTTATCGCACGCGCACATGTACCGTAACTATAAACAAGCAATTCAAGACACTATACCCCGTTAAACTACTTGTGGCAGGCAGAAATACAGCTTGCACACAAATAAATAAAATAAGATAAAAATTAATGATAAAAACACATCCGATTATTTCAAGTGTAAGATAATCAGGCACTACCTTGCAAAAATACTAGTGTGCACACTAACCATTTGTATCTCCATCTGGTGTCAGTATAACAAGTGGACACTGTAAGCTCTATCTAAGGAGCTGGACCCGATATATTTGCATATATCCACCTGCTAGACCCTTATTAGGGTTCAAAGAAAAAAGTCACATATGTGAGAAAAAAATCTGAGGATTATCTTACACTTGAAATAATCGGATGTGTTTTTATCATTAATTTTTATCTTATTTTATTTATTTGTGTGCTATTTGTACTATTGTGTGTTTTAATAAATTGTTTTCATCCTGGTACCCAAGAGCGCCCCATGTCTCTGTTTGTGTTTCTGGAATATTTAGAGGTTGGCAATCCTCTTACGTGGTGGCTGCTGGGTAGCAAGTTACACCCTGGTTATCTCTAGCGCCTAAGGCAACCTTTTCCTGTAGAAATACAGCTTACTTAGTACAAACACCTTATATGCTTTAAACACAACACGTAATTTCTCTTTGGACTTCACTTATTATACTTCGGGTTCATACGCTAGCACCTTTCAAACTCTGTACCGCCGCAGACTTGGCCTGTCCAGCAATGGTTAAATGATCACTTCCACCCTTTTGCTGGTATAGGCTCAAGCACTGCGCTTGGTACAGTGTTTTAGAGAATGTAATTATCAATACTGATATAAATGTAACTAGAAGGACAATAAGTGAAGTGCGCAGTTTACGTACTCTTTCCGTAACCTGCTTACCCTTTAAACCTAGCTACGTGCAACAAAGCGTAACGCAGCGTAGCGGACCTTTTCCGTGTATTGTACACGCTGGATCGACACCCGTAATTGAGTATCCCTTCGCAGTACTTAGTACCTAAACTGCGAATACCTTTTAAGGACAATGTCCGTAATAAACCTTTATCGCTAGATGCGAATAATAGTCGAGACAAGGATATAACTCAAAGTGAGGAGATAGATTCTCCAAATAGTGTATTTTAGTCCCTAGCGGACAGCAGGGGGGTTACAGAAAGAGAGAACACAGTATAACACGTGATACAGTTGAATTAACAATACTAATTACACTTTAAACTAACAGGGGAACAGAAACAGATACAGAATATAATCAGCCACACTACACACACAGGAATACAAATGTTACCGTCATGGAATAGCGCAGCGCAGTCCGGTCGGAGCTCGCTATGTTCAAACTGAACTTAGCCCGGTCAGGATGTAGGGAGAGATGCAGTGCCAAAGTGACCGAGCCAGCTCAGGGATTGCTATATTTATAGTGTCCAAACAAAGGGGGGTCAAAGGCCGTTTCCATTGGTCAAGGGTTCAAATGTCAAGTCCTCTGGGATTGGAGCAAAGTACTGCACCCAATAAGGATTGGTGCAGGGGGAGTGTGCTTCGGTGTCCTTTGTTTGTTGGCATCGTCGTCGGGGTCGTAAAAAGCAACAAGAACCGGTTATAACTTGATTCCTTTGTCTCACACAGTTCTAGCAGAAATAGTACATGGAATATGGATTTTGTCCGTAATTATCGGACCTTATGATTTGCGAAGTTTTTGCTACGACCGGAGTGCTGCACATGAGAAACAGAACATAACAATACTAAACATTATACAGAAATATTTGTGTGTGGTTGATTAAACTATGTGTAGTGCACTAAACCTTTAATTAACTATATTTTATTTGGTGTAAATATGGTATTATGAATTTATGTGTATTAGTATGGCTGCGCTTATGGTCCACTTCGCTACACAGACTCGGGTATAATACTTTATTTGCGCAACTCTGCGAACCAAAATGGCGGCCATACTATCCTAAAATGGCATGTGTGCAACTCGACTTTAACAAATGCGATCTGCGATCCGTTTGCAAGCCATTCGCAGTTTTGCACAGGGCACTCTGCAAATTTGCACAGCAGCGATCAGGTCTGAATCAGGCCCAATATGCATAATCACTGCTTGAAAAGTAGAGTATTGTAAGAGGATGTAGTGTGTGCGCGAAATTTGCAGGGCTGAAACTAGTGGGTCCGGTGCCTCTGCACAGAGCACATGGGCTGTCAACAGCACCGCTGACGCCCCTCGGGCCTATGTACGTTCCACGTAGTCTGTGCAGTCAACTGGAGCATCTTCAGTTCTGCACTTGCTGCTCATCCCACCCCCATGTGCTTAGAGGTGGAGCAGCCCTTGCAATGGTCCTGGAGGGGACATATGCGAGTCACAGCTGAGACATATGCTGCAGGCATTACAAGCTCTAGTTTTCTCCCTCCTATCACACTTTCATTGCAGGGGCACCCAATCACTGCTTCTTCGCTATGCAGTGAATAAGACCTATATCCCCAACTGCTGAGCTGATCTGCACAATGTAGTCCTGATTGTAATGGCAGATCAGAGCCATCAAACCTGTACTGTCCCTACAAAATCTGTAAGGTTGTTAGATACAATGTTCCTCACCCATAAATGCAGCAAAGGCAGCCATATTATGAGCTGAGCCTATAGTCACATAATTGCCATCCCTGAGGTACAAGACAGAGAAGGCAGCCATTTTGTTGGCTTAGTATGACACAGGTTTCTAGGGATTTAATAGGCTGTCATCTCTCATAAAGGGCGGGATTCTCTAATAACCCCCCGCAGCACATCGCCGGCACTCACAGTGTTAATAATCACATATGCAGTAACATATGCAATTATTAACGCAAAAGCGATGGCCGGCGATGTGCTGCGGGTTCCCCCTCCCTCCATGGCCTGAACCCTTACCCGGCTGTGTGAAGGCTCCTTTTCCTCCTCCCTGCACCCGGGAGCTGTGCAGGAAGGAGGAGATCACTGCTCCGGGCAGCACAGCAGGAGGCTGCCCGGACACAGGTGAGGGAGGGCATCGCGGATCGGCGGGGGACCCGAAAGGAAGCCCATAGGCTTCCATGGGGTTACGCCATATAGAACTGTTGTAACCCCCCGCAGTGGTGGGGCTTTGCTGCATATGAAAATGTGGTAAAAAAAAACCCTGCATTTTTAGTTTGGAGAATATCGCCTAAAATGTCTGCCTCCATGGTGTGTAAAGGCTATACAGAATTTGTCACATGACATATGTAGAGATATATCAGATGCATGAGACACTGGGGGGTTATTTTGGTTCACTCTTTCTGACAAATTCCTTCTTAGATGGACAAAACCATGTGCACTGCAGGGGGGCAGATGTAAAATGTGCAGAGAGAATTAGATTTGGGTGAGTTATTTTGTTTCTGTGCAGGGAAAATACTGACTGGTTCATTCTTACACTGCATTATAGATCTCACGCTCTGCACAAGTAAAATCTGCCCCACCTACAGTGCATATGGTTTTGTCCATCTAAGAAGGAATTTGTCAGAAAGCGTGAACCAGAATAACCCCCAGTATGCTTTGTATACATTGCTGACACAGACTGTACTTTAAGCAATGTTAAATCCATGATTTACAGATATAAAACCCCCATTAAACATAAAAAGATGTGGCTAATCCTGCCTCCACAGCACAAGCGTGTATAAATTATTTATATCTTACTTGTGTAGGATTATGGTCATTAATATTGAATACAGCTCTGCAGTATAAATGTATTTGTATTTAAGGTGGATTAAAACCTAGTTTATGAGCAACTAATTCTATGCTTTTATCCCTGGACAATAACACTGTTTGACCTGCGTGGTGGGAAGTTGAATGATTGAAGCTCTGCGAGCGGGTTTGCATTGTGCAATTCTGTACAAGGGGTAATTCAACAGTTTACAAAGAGAATACAAAAATACTGAAAAATGCAATTACTAATATGTAGCAAAGTGGGTTCATTGTTACTATCATAATTTACACTTCAATGGCCCCTCAGGCACCATAATGTAGTCCTATATTCGGCACTAAGCCTGGAAATGCAAGTCATTAACCCTTTTGTGACTGAGGCTTTTCTCACCCCCCGTGCTGAGCCTATTTTGGCACTTTCAAGGCTGGTCACATTACAACATTAATATCTGTAAGTGTAATATGCAGGCAGCGCACTCATTTTGTACAGACACTAACTTGTTTAGTTTCACGGCGGCACTTCCCAGCAGATCGTATGTAAATCGTATGCAAATTACATGCGATATTTGCATACGATTTGCATATGATTCGATCTGCGGTGCGATTTAACACACCCCCACTATCTACGTCAGCCCGAGTGGCGATTGCAGTGTGCCCCACGAGGGGATGTGGTACGCATACTTCCGACCTGTTCATACCCCCACTATCCACATCGGCGTGGAGTTGATTTTATAAAGTGTGGCGAGCGAGGGTCCGCTTAAAATGAGCCCGAAGCGTGATTGTATTTCTATTGTCATTTTGAGCCGCTTTCAGCTCAATAGCTGCTCCGTGTGTACAGGGAAGCAATGAGCAGTGAGAGCGGCGAGCACTGCTGCACACCCCCGCATCATCACTGGCCCTGCCGCTCATCTGCTGGTATTACCAGCAGATGAGCGACGAGGTGTACGGCTTTCCATAGTGTCCTGCGGAAAGTCATCCAACCCCTGGGAAAATTGCTTAGTGTGTATGCACTGAGCAATTTTTAGCCCAGCGATTTTCCCAGAATGTTTGTCCATACACGCTAGGCAACATCGCCAAGTGCGTACGGACCTTTACTTTGGTATTGACCCACCTTCCCGAAACAGTGAAATTCTACATTCTAGACCAGTGGTCAGAGAACAGGGGTAAATGAACTCAAATGGGGTAGAAATGAAATTCCTGGCGGTAATGGACGGTCGTGCTGCCGAGACACAGCATACATATGAATCTATATGCATGCCTGGCTATGTCTAGGCAGCGCGGCCGTCCTTTACCCCCAGGAATTTAATTACATAGCATAGAATCTATATATAGATTATGTGTGTGTTACACTTCTGTAGTGTACAAGGACCTGACGCAGTGCAGTGCGGGCTGGGTGTGTTACAGTACTGTAGTGTACAAGGACCTGACGCAGTGCGGGCTGGGTGTGTTACAGTACTGTAGTGTACAAGGACCTGACGCAGTGCAGTGCGGGCTGTGTGTTACAATACTGTAGTGTACAAGGACCTGACGCAGTGCAGTGTGGGCTGTGTGTTACAGTACTGTAGTGTACAAGGACCTGACGCAGTGCAGTGCGGGCTGGGTGTGTTACAGTACTGTAGTGTACAAGGACCTGACGAAGTGCAGTGTGGGCTGTGTGTTACAGTACTGTAGTGTACAAGGACCTGACGTAGTGCAGTGTGGGCTGTGTGTTACAGTACTGTAGTGTACAAGGACCTGACGCAGTGCAGTGTGGGCTGGGTGTGTTACAGTACTGTAGTGTACAAGGACCTGACGCAGTGCAGTGCGTCAGGCCTTTGTGTATAACACACTCTATATGCATGCCCAGCTGTGTGTGTTACAGTACTGTAGTGTACAAAGACCTGACAATTCAGTGCGGGCTGTGTGTGTTACAGTACTGTAGTGTACAAGAACCTGACGCAGTGCAGTGCAGGCTGTGTGTGTTACAGTACTGTAGTGTACAAGGACCTGACGCAGTGCAGTGCGTCCGGCCCTCCTGTATAACACGCTTCCCTGTGTGGTGCCCCGGGCCCCGATTCTAAGTCCGCCTGCTTCTTTAGTAGAGTCGACTAGTTGCTGCGCCATCTTGGCAATGCGCAGTCTATACTGCCGCTGCGGTGCTGAGTATTGTTGCCTGGTTAGAGGCTGCTGTCAAGGTATACCCATCTCTAGTCTAGGGGAAATAATGTGCACAGCCTGTCACTATATCATCTTGTAATACTGACACGAATAGCTGCCTGGACGTCACATTATCAATACCACACACAAAACCTTAGAAATATTAGAGGGTCCCTTGGCGCTGAAATGATGAAATGAACTACACATCCCAGCATGCTGTGCAACAGTTTTAGCATGGCCAAATAGCAAACTGTACGCGTCCTACGACCTTTGCATACCCCCACTATCCACGTCGGCGTGGAGTTGATTTTATAAAGTGTGGCGAGCGCAGCGAGGGGACGCAGATACCTGTGAAGGTATCCGCGTCCCCTCGCGGGGCTCGGTGGCTCGCCACACTTTATAAAATCAACTCCACGCCGACGTGGATAGTGGGGGTATGCAAAGGTCGTAGGACACGTACCGCTGCGCTCGCCACACTTTATAGAATCAACTCCACGCCGACGTGGATAGTGGGGGTATGCAAAGGTCGTAGGACGCGTACCGCTGCGCTCGCCACGCTTCGGGTTCACGTTTATACTTGGGCGGTGGCGTGGGGGTGCATTTAAGCATTGTAAGCACCCATTAGGGTGCTTATACAATTCATAATCGCATCCCATCGCATTGTATGCCATTGTAGAACATCGCCCAATATCGCGTTGCATCGCATCGCATGCAATATGGTCTGCGATGCGATGGGCGCCGTGCTAGTACACAAGTACCGAATAATGTGTGCGTGGCACCGTGCCCACAGCATGGCGGGCATAGCAAGTCATGTGAGGTGACGTGGTACACATAGACACAAAAAACTCATGTTGAACTTTTGACCCGGTCCACCTTATGACATTGCAGATCTACAATACCATAACCATTTGTTGAGTTTAGAGAAGGTAGGACACACTCCGGGCCCGGAAAATAGAATGGCCATTAAATTGTAGATGACTATTTTAGGTTTAAAGCTCTTGTTGGTTATTTGTGAACATTACATTTCTGACTGATACCGAGTACCCCCCCCCCCCCCAATGCTTATAATAGTTAAGCGCTTCCCGTTATACTAAGGTTTTCATATCAGAATAAAAATTGAAAACCCCCAAAATGCTTGACTGGTTTTTAGTTGGGTCATTTGGATCTCATACCCTCCTTACTACCCCCCTTCCTTCATAATAATAACCCACAGCGAACACCATACCGTCCCCCAAACCCCGGTCCCCTATAACTTCAACAACTGGTTCTGTTTAATTATTGGCAAATGCAAACTTCAATTCCAGCAATTGGCATTTGGCAACCTAAGTACCAAATAATCAGCTCCTAACTGTCATGTTACAGTCAGTGGTTGGAAAATACAAGTTATGTGCTGGCTGGTTGGTACTTTAGCTCTCTCCACACTTTGATACATATACCTGTAAATATCCCCCTAAGCCGCACAGAGAACCTGTAACAGAGACGTCTGCAGTATTAGACGACCCATAGAACCGACTCCATTGTGATTTGCTTAGAAACTTGTCAAGTATTTACAGGGTTCCATTAACATTATACAATGGCTGAGATCTAGGACAGAAAACCACAGCACTGCAGCTGCATTTACTATAAATATCTTTAAATGCAACATTTTGGTGACAGATTCGCTTGCACGAACAGAAGTAAATGTAACGACAGTTTGTGCCAGAAGTTATAAAAGGATTTAGAAAGATTAGATACAATTAGCTTTAATAACAGGACTAATGATTTAAAGGGAGATAGGAAAACTCTCTAATTAATGACTTTTGCTTATGATTATTTTGCATACAACCAGCACAATATAATAAGTAGAGAATGGCAAAATAATAAACTACTTAAATTTTCTTACAGTTTTTTTTTTTAAAGAGAGGTTGTGATAATAGGAAACCTCCCAAATTTGCTCTTTCAGAAATCCAGATATTACTCAGGGTGGGATTCTCTAAACGAAAAATGTGGTAAAAAAAAAAACGTTTTGTTTTTTTTACAACATTGTGGGATGCACTAAAGATCCCCCACCGGTTTACCGCGGAACGGGGTGGGGGGGGGGGGGGTTCGGGGGGGGCTTCGCCAGCAAAAGCTGGCATGACCGCATAGTAACTCCGGTTGACTCCTTCAGATCCTTGGGCTCCACGATTGCCAGGGATCTAAGATGGGGACCCAATATAGAGAGCATAGCAGGCAAGGCCCAACAGAGGCTATACTTTCACCGGCAATTAAGGAAGCTTAAAATGCCGCAGGAGCTTCTCGAACTCTTCTACACAGCGATCATCCACTACGTTCTCTGCTCTTCAATCGTTGTATGGTTCGGCTCAGTCTCAGTTCACGACAGACACAGACTACAACGCATCGTGAAAACAGCAGAGAAAATGATAGGCACAAACATCCCTGCAGTTGAGGACATCTATCATGCCAGGGTGCTGAAACGAGCAGGATCATCGAGGATGAGTCCCACCCTGCACATATCCTGTCAGGAGGCTACCGTCTGGGCTGACGGTACAGCTTAAGGCCTACAAGGACTACTAGACACAGGAACAGCTTTTTCCCCCAGCAGCTATCCTAGTCAGTTCCTCATTACCATAACCCGCACCCCGCCTCAATCATATAGTCATCTCTTATATATTTGGCTACATCTGTCACTCAAAGTGTGTCTGTCTGCTGAAGCTGTAATGCTGGGTGGAGCAATAGTAAAAAGGGGAAGGGGGGATTGGGATGTCTGCACTGGTTGGTGCTATAGCACCCAATGGGGCCCCAACGAGACAATGTTATACAGTTTATATGTAATCTCTGTGGGGGTGCAGCCAAAGACAATGAGTTTACGAGCAAAAAAGGAGAAAGAGAAAAGATTGTCTTCTTTTTTTGGCGCACAGAAGAAAAGATAGAATATTTTAATTGTTTGTTGTAATGTTATTAAAATTAACTTTTAATTTTTATTGTTTAAAAAACTGCTTTTTCTGTGAAATATTAATGCAGTAAACAAAATTAATAAAATCGGTGTCAGTGTGTCCTTATTTTTTAATTTAATTCTTATTCAGAGACGTGTATTGAGATTATTTCTAAATATCAAAATCCCTTATTTTGTTTTATCATGTGTGTGATACACTATTTCCTTTAGTGGATCATATTTGTATCCATGTTCCTCTCATTTATGCTTCCTCTATGAGTATATTTTTTGTATTAATCTCAGAGGGATAGAAGAATAAACAAATATAAGCGGACAGATTTTTATGTATTTTTAGCTGTCCTGTCTTATTTCTACACATGAAACAATATATAGGGTTGATTTTCTTTAGTAACACGTATTATTCTGATTTTTGTTTGTATTATTTAATTTTTTATGTTGGGGTTTGTGACCTTTTTCCTCCAGCATCTATATTGCACCATCCATAAATTTATATGGCGTAAGTACACTGTTGTTGTTAAATGAATAATCTTCTGCTAATCCCGTTAATGTACTATATGCCTTTATTGGTTATGTGTTGGGATTGCGGTATTATCCAGTATTTGTGAGTGCACTTTTATTATTCTTTTTAACTCGATTAATTTCTGCATATCATTAAGTAGATAGCTATGTTTTTATAATATATCAGCAGCAAGTTCGGTTGAATAGTTTTCACTTAATAGATGACAGCGTTGTGTAGTTTAATTTACATAGGACGCTGAGTGCTGAATAAAAAGCTATGTTTTTATACTGTATCAGCAGCAAGTACAAATTGATATAATTGCTGAATACCAACTGCCTTTATTGATTAATAGTGTATCGGTAGCGAGTTCACTTTAATACACCTTTGCTTCAATTAGAGGGCAGCGAAATATGGTTTGAGCTGTATTTTTATAATATATCAGCGGCAGATTCAGATGGATACAGTTTGTACCTAGTAAATGGCAGCGTTGTGTAGTTTTAATTTACACGGAACGCTGAACTCTAGATAGATAGTTGTATTTCAATGATCTGTCAGCAACGGGTTCAAATGAATATAGTTTTCACTTAGTGAGGGGTAGCGTTGTGTAGTTTAATTTACATAGAACGCCAAGTAACAATTTGTAGCATACCAGTAGCAGATTCACTTGAATTCACTTTTACTTCAATTAAGGAACAGCGTTATGTAGTGATATCTGCGTTGTTAATTAATATTGTGCCAACAATGAGTGCAGTTGACTGCAATTTTGGCACAATTAATAACAGCGTTATGTAGTTTAATTTACAAATGTTGTTTAGTGACAGCTGCGCTGTTGATTTATCATCTGTTCGGGTAGATTAAAGTGGATACAGTGTTCTTTTAATTACTGTTCGCAGGGTATAGTTTAATTTATACTCGCCGCTGGTAGTAGTTGTCAGTGCGTTTTTCACTTAGTAATAGTGTTTGTGTAGTTCAATCAATACACATTAATAGATAACGGCTGCGTTATTAACTTGCAGCAGACTGACAGCAGACGTATATAGATGCAGTTTTTCCTCAATGAGTGACAGCGTTGTGTAGTTTAATTTACACACGCCGCTGGGTAATTACTGCACTATGACTGTATCCCATTTATGATGTGCTAGTAACAGATTCAAATGGATGCAGCTTTCCTTAGTTGATAATGGTGTTGCATAGTTTAATTTATGCACGCCACTGAAAATGGTCACGCTGTTAATTGATAGCGTGCTGGTAGCGACAAATTCAAATTAGGCAGAATTTTATCGGTTTAACAACAGCGCTGCATAGTTCAATTTATGCACGTCGACTCGCTGGTAACATTTGTGCTGATTTATAACGTTTAGGTAATACAGTAAATACAAATGAATGGAATTTTTCCGCTAATGACAGTATACTTTGCTGATGACAGTTGCGTTATTAATTTGCAGCAAGCTGATAGCGAGTTTCAAAATGAGTATGGTTTTACTCTTAATCAGTGACGGTGTTTAATGTAATTACATTTATGTACGCCGCTGGGTAATAACTGCGTTTTAATATAGGTTCAAATAGATGCAGTTATCCTCTATTACTTGCGGCGTTTGTATGTTTTACAGGACACCGTCAGATAATGGCTCTTAGCGTAATGGTGCTTCACACTCGTGCCACGTGTGTTTTTAACTCACACATATGCAGACAGTGTTATATATAATCATTTAAGGTGCAGATGCTATTAGCTATATGTTGGGTCTTACCCATCACATAAGTATACAAACAGATTAATTAGACATTTTATGGACACAGTGCCCGAGACGCCGACGCGCGTTTCACAAGGCAGTTTTATCAAGGCGAACCCGATCGTCCCGCTCAGGGCATATTTAAAGAAAAGGGAGTCACCAATCATCTGCTCTATCTTATGTCACTAGGGAAAGCTGCATCCATTTGAATCTGTTACTAGCACATCATAAATGGGATACAGTCATAGTGCAGTAATTACCCAGCGGCGTGTGTAAATTAAACTACACAACGCTGTCACTCATTGAGGAAAAACTGCATCTATATACGTCTGCTGTCAGTCTGCTGCAAGTTAATAACGCAGCCGTTATCTATTAATGTGTATTGATTGAACTACACAAACACTATTACTAAGTGAAAAACGCACTGACAACTACTACCAGCGGCGAGTATAAATTAAACTATACCCTGCGAACAGTAATTAAAAGAACACTGTATCCACTTTAATCTACCCGAACAGATGATAAATCAACAGCGCAGCTGTCACTAAACAACGTTTGTAAATTAAACTACATAACGCTGTTATTAATTGTGCCAAAATTGCAGTCAACTGCACTCATTGTTGGCACAATATTAATTAACAACGCAGATATCACTACATAACGCTGTTCCTTAATTGAAGTAAAAGTGAATTCAAGTGAATCTGCTACTGGTATGCTACAAATTGTTACTTGGCGTTCTATGTAAATTAAACTACACAACGCTACCCCTCACTAAGTGAAAACTATATTCATTTGAACCCGTTGCTGACAGATCATTGAAATACAACTATCTATCTAGAGTTCAGCGTTCCGTGTAAATTAAAACTACACAACGCTGCCATTTACTAGGTACAAACTGTATCCATCTGAATCTGCCGCTGATATATTATAAAAATACAGCTCAAACCATATTTCGCTGCCCTCTAATTGAAGCAAAGGTGTATTAAAGTGAACTCGCTACCGATACACTATTAATCAATAAAGGCAGTTGGTATTCAGCAATTATATCAATTTGTACTTGCTGCTGATACAGTATAAAAACATAGCTTTTTATTCAGCACTCAGCGTCCTATGTAAATTAAACTACACAACGCTGTCATCTATTAAGTGAAAACTATTCAACCGAACTTGCTGCTGATATATTATAAAAACATAGCTATCTACTTAATGATATGCAGAAATTAATCGAGTTAAAAAGAATAATAAAAGTGCACTCACAAATACTGGATAATACCGCAATCCCAACACATAACCAATAAAGGCATATAGTACATTACGGAATTAGCAGAAGATTATTCATTTAACAACAACAGTGTACTTACGCCATATAAATTTATGGATGGTGCAATATAGATGCTGGAGGAAAAAGGTCACAAACCCCAACATAAAAAATTAAATAATACAAACAAAAATCAGAATAATACGTGTTACTAAAGAAAATCAACCCTATATATTGTTTCATGTGTAGAATAAGACAGGACAGCTAAAAATACATAAAAATCTGTCCGCTTATATTTGTTTATTCTTCTATCCCTCTGAGATTAATACAAAAAAATACTCATAGAGGAAGCATAAATGAGAGGAACATGGATACAAATATGATCCACTAAAGGAAATAGTGTATCACACACATGATAAAACAAAATAAGGGATTTTGATATTTAGAAATAATCTCAATACACGTATCTGAATAAGAATTAAATTAAAAAATAAGGACACACTGACACCGATTTTTTAATTTTGTTTACTGCATTAATATTTCACAGAAAAAGCAGTTTTTTAAACAATAAAAATTAAAAGTTAAATTTTAATAACATTACAACAAACAATTAAAATATTCTATCTTTTTCTTCTGTGCGCCAAAAAAAGAAGACAATCTTTTCTCTTTCTCCTTTTATGCTGGGTGGAGCCTCTGACTCACATGACTGACTCACATGACAGAGAACCAGCCCAGTGAGCCCACAGACAGTGCCAAACACCCTCTGCCTCTCCATGTTACACAGCAAAGACACAGCTACTCACCAGACACACCAGGTGAGAGCCCCACACCTCCATACCTCCCAACATGACCCTCTCCAGGAGGGACAGAATGCTCTGTTTGTGGACTTCCATCTTAATTTATGATTGTCATCACCTGTTTTAAACAGGGTAATTGATAAGAAAGGTGTTTAAGCACAGGTGATGGTAATCCATAAATTAAGAAGAAAGTCCAGAAACAGAGCAATCTGTCCCTCCTGGAGAGGGTCATGTTGGGAGGTATGCACCTCCCTCACTCCCCCCCCCCCCCATTCACGTCATCCCCATGATTAAATGTCACATGCAAAACACTGACATGGCTATGGTCGACAATGAAAAAGGTTGTCAAGATTTATTTTTCACTTTTTCAACGTTTTCATATTCATTCTCATGTGTCGACATGGACACCAATGAAGTGCCACACTTATGTCAACATTTACATGTGTTGACCTTTCTGTGTTGATTTTTTCTTGTGGCGATTCGCGGCACCCCCCGCGACCCCCCTCCCGCGATTTGCAGCACACCCCCCGCAATTCGCGGCACCCCCGGTGACTCCCGCGATTTGCGGCCCCACCCTGTGACACCCCCCCTCCTGCGATTCGCAACCCCAGGATTAAATGGCACATGCAAAACACTGGCACGGCTATGGTCGACAATGAAAAAGGTTGACATGAGTTTTTGAAGATTTATTTTTCTTTTTTTTAATGTTTTCATATTCATTCTCATGTGTCGACATGGAAACCAATGAAGTGGCACACTTATGTCAACATTTACATGTGTTGAACTTTCTGTTTTGATTTTTTTCTTGTAGCAATTTTTTTCCAGTGACAACTATGTGCATGTCAACCTACACATCATCAACCAATTCTTTGTATAATATACTAGGTGATTCATTGCGCCCTACGGGCGCTCTTCACACCGTCGTAAGGGGCTGCGCCCCCTTAATTTGTGAACATTTGTATATGAGAAAGATGGTTAGAATTGTATGTAAGATGCCTGTATTGCAACTTGAGCTATAGATGAAATGTGTTAAATAGAGGACATATGATGTGGAAGGGGGTGTGTATTGTTTTGTTTAATTAAAAAGCGGTTACAGAGTAAGATGTACATTGATAGTGTGGATGGTACAGTGACATTTGTGGGTGTGGGGGGGGCTGTGTGTGCATGTTGTTTAGGTGTGTGTGTGCAATAGTATAGTAGGGTGTTTTTGAGTCAGCGGCTCCCCACTGCAGAGGTCACGACACAGGAAAACAGGAGGCTGGGTAGTGATAGGGGTGTGTGGGCATAAGGGGGACTAAAGAGGAGGGTGGGAGATACTGTGCAGCTTCTGCCAGTGGGTGAGGGTATAGCGTGGCAGTACAGGATGGTGGCCCTGAGTCAGTGTCTCCTCCTACTGGTGGGAGTTCGGGTGCATGAGAGCAGGAGGCTGGGCTATGAGGCATGATAGGGGTATGTGGGCAACACACGTCAGCGACTCCCCAGTGGTGGAAGTTACGGTTCAGGAGAGCAGGAAGCTGGGTAGTGATAGGGGTGTGTGAGTATACGGGGGACTAAAGAGGGGCTTAGGGGTGCCGTGAATCAAGGGAGGGAGGGGGCGCAGGTGTCCGCGAATTCGTGTGGAGAGGGCAGGGGTCCGCAAAGTGTGGGAGGGGGTGTGAATTGCGCGAGGGGGGGTTGCGAATTGCGGGAGGGGGGTGCGCGGGGGTGACGTGAATCGTGGGAGGGGGTGTGAATCGCGGGAGGGGGGTGCGCGGGGGTCCGTGAATTGCGGGGGGGGGGGGGGGGGGGGGGCACGGGGTGCGATGAATCACCTAGTTGGTTATATATTCTTGTAGAAGGATGGTAGGATGTTGCTGTCATTCAGAATGCATTTACATAAACAGTAATAGTAGCAGTAAAAGATATGACTTAAAACACCTACAGTAAAACAGAACAGGTGTTATATATTATACAAAGAATTAGTTGATGATATCTAGGTTGACATGCACATAGTTGTCACTGGAAAAAAATTGCTACAAGAAAAAATCAAAACAGAAAGTTCAACACATGTAAATGTTGACATAAGTGTGCCACTTCATTGGTTTCCATGTCGACACATGAGAATGAATATGAAAACATTCAAAAAAAGAAAAATAAATCTTCAAAAACTCATGTCAACCTTTTTCATTGTCGACCATAACCGTGCCAGCGTTTTGCATGTGCCATTTAATCCTGGGGTTGCGAATCGCAGGAGGGGGGTGTCACAGGGTGGGGCCGCAAATCGCGGGAGTCACCGGGGGTGCCGCGAATTGCGGGGGGTGTGCTGCAAATCGCGAGAGGGGGGTCGGGGGGGGGGGGGGGGGGGGGGGGGGGCCACGAATCGCCACAAGAAAAAATCAACACAGAAAGGTCAACACATGTAAATGTTGACATAAGTGTGGCACTTCATTGGTGTCCATGTCGACACATGAGAATGAATATGAAAACATTGAAAAAGTGAAAAATAAACCTTGTCAACCTTTTTCATTGCCATAGCCATCCACCCAACATGACCCTCTCCAAGAGGGACAGATTGCTCTGTTTTGTTTCTGGACTTTCTTCTTAATTTATGGATTACCATCACCTGTGCTTAAACACCTTTCTTATCAATTACCCTGTTTAAAACAGGTGATGACAATCATAAATTAAGATGAAGTCCACAAACAGAGCATTCTGTCCTCCTGGAGAGGGTCATGTTGGGAGGTATGGAGGTGTGGGGCTCTCACCTGGTGTGTCTGGTGAGTAGCTGTGTCTTTGCTGTGTAACATGGAGAGGCAGAGGGTGTTTGGCACTGTCTGTGGGCTCACTGGGCTGGTTCTCTGTCATGTGAGTCAGTCATGTGAGTCAGAGGCTCCACCCAGCGTTACAGCTTCAGACACACTTTGAGTGACAGATGTAGCCAAATATATAAGAAATAACACCTGTTCTGTTTTACTGTAGGTGTTTTAAGTCAGATCTTTTACCGCTACTATTACTGTTTATGTAAATGCATTCTGAATGACAGCAACATCCTAACCATCCTGCTACAAGAATATATAACCAACTAGGTGATTCATCGCACCCCGTGCCCGCCCCCCCCGCAATTCACGGACCCCCGTGCACCCCTCCTCCCGCGATTCACACCCCCTCCCACGATTCACGTCACCCCCGCGCACCCCCCCTCCCGCAATTCGCAACCCCCCCTCACGCAATTCACACCCCCTCCCACACTTTGCGGACCCCTGCCCTCTCCAGCGAATTTGCGGACACCCGCACCCCTCCCGCGATTTAGGACGGTGTGAAGAGCGCCCGTAGGGCGCGATGAATCACCTAGTGTATCTATAATTGCCTCTTACCTATGTCACGTAAAGTAGGTTGTGTACTGTTTATTGTGTCCGATGTAAGGAAATGCATGTTTTGTAATGTCTCAATGGGTGGTAGTTATCGGAAACAAATTCCTATGGGCTTCTACCGTGACCTACCGCCACCCCAAACAGGCTCCTGCCGACTCCCCTCACCTGTGTCCGGGTAGCACAGTGCGACCTCCTCCTCCCTGCACTGTAAATCCTCTTCTGGGTGCAGGGAGGAGGAGAGCATCATCATCGTCCCGCAGCATCATCATCATCATCTGAAAGGGAGGGGGGAGCCGCCAGGACCCGCTGCACATCGCCAGCCAGATCGCAAAGGACAGTACTTAACGCAAGAGCGGATTTAGAGAATCCCGCACAAAGTGTTTTATAACTTTCACATGGAGCTTGTTCCATATGCAGAAAGCTCTCTAGTAAGAGGTGGGGCAGGAGTAGGACAAACTGCAGTATGAGAATGATGTCACTGTGCTGGGGATGGGGGGAACTGGAGAATGCCCCACCTTTTCAAAAAAGGCCCCCATACACTAGTCCGATATGTCTGAGACACAAGTCCGACCAGTTTCCGCTTGAACAAGGGAAGTCGGATGTGATACATCGTGGGTGCTAAAGAGAACTCGTGATGTGCACCTGATGGCTGCACATACGATTTATCTTATGTGCAGCACGTCCGACTGCAACGGGACCTCGCATCGGCCCGATTCAGATGACGCATGCGATTCGGACTGATTTCATGTGATTTTTTGGCCCGTTCTGTCGGAATTGGGTGAAAACAGGCCAAATGGCACTTGTGTATGGGGGCCTTTTCAGGCATTGAGACCTGATGAGTACAAACAGGACTGGTGCCAGCTCTCCAGAATGGTGACACTATGGACCCCAAGCCCTGGCTAAGGAGCTATTTATCCCCGGACACTATAATATACTTAGTTCTATTTTCCCTCCTGTAGAAAATGCATTGCTTTCAGCTTTTTTTTTCAGCCATGTTTATTTATCAAGCAAAATCATACTCTGTCCCACTCTGTCGGGGTCAACAATGGGAGGGTTGACAGTCAAAAAGGTTGACATGAGTTATTACATTTTTTTATTTCAGAAACAGACAGTATTTCATACCTACCATCCACAAGGGCATGGAGGGGGAATAGAATGGTGTGCCGATGTCGGCATTCATACTGTCCAACCTATGACCCCTACCCGCACTGGTAGGGGTCATGCACTGGTAGATGGGCATGTGACTTTTGGCCAACTATGTTCTGAGGAACCTTATAATTACTCTATGTGAAATTGTAGTTTATTAGAATTGTTCTGAGGATCAGTATTCTTAGTGCTTGAAATGTGCACCTGCATTTTTATTTCTCCTGCGTGGCACTACAAGTCTCAGCATGGTAGGGGGGCATACACACGGGGCGATGAGAACATGTTTTCTAACTGTTCTGATTAGATCAATTAGAAACGAAGCACGGATCGCTCTGTGTGTATGCCCCCAAGTGATGGCGATGTGCGGCCATTGCCGGCTCAGATCTAGACTAGATCTAGAAGTGGCCCATGGCATTCAGTCGATATCTAGGCAAATCGCCAGTGTTCTAATCAGAGAACACTGGTCAGCACAGCTCTCCCATAGACACATCGCCGCTTGTATGGACGATCTAGAAAGCCGTGTGCGCCGAGCGATCTGACTAGCCTAGATTCCTCAGCACACCAAGTTGCCCCATGTGTATGAGCCCTCAGATTTTAAATTAGGGCATTCATTTCAACCCCCCTCCCTTTATCCCCATCTGTATGTATGGATATATTGTACACTTACAGATAACATGCCTTTTGCTTTGCCTAGCACCCCACCTGCCCTTTGGTGTCGGGTATAGCAGGCTACACATTAGAGGGGCACTATGATAGGTAACCCCTTGAATACATTTATATAATGTGTCAGAATTCAGATGTAGGGACCCATCTGACAAATGTTCCCCATATCTGACAATGGAGCTGATCACATGCAGGACCCATGCTGCATTAAGAAACTGTAGGGCACATCTATGAAGCAGGGATAAGGGAGGAGTAGTGAGCAAGAGGAGAAGTGGCCCATGGCAACCAATCAGCACTAAAGTAACATCTATTATTTGCATAATAGAAAATAAAAAAATAATAAAAGAAGCTGATTGGTTGCCATGGACTACTTCTCTTCTGGCTCACTTCTCCTCCCTTATCACTGCTTCATACATCTATCCCTGAATACACCACTGAAAAAGTCAGATCTGACAAAACGCATTGGGTGTTTAATGCAACTTACTGATAATAGCTCACACTCTGCAAGGGGCAAGGATCTCAAGGGGCAGAGACAGGCAGCTGAAGCTTTTTGGCCATTCCAGGCCACTGTACACTACCGAGTCTCACTATTATATATCAACATCATTAATATACAACGACAGGAGCAGTGTGACATGTGTTTTATTTTGACATCTGTATGTTATGGTCAGTTCACAGTAGAACAGCTGTATAATATATATATATATATATATATTTTTTAAATAAATGTCTTTAAAGTGGACAATGCACAACAGAGGAAACCATTTTGTGGGCGGGGCAATACCCATAGTACTGCAGCCAATCAGTCTACACAGAAACCATGCAATTATAATGCTAGATCGTAGTGAAAGATGAGCATTATCATCCAGATAATTACAGTTTACAATAGGCAGCAAATGCTCCAGCAACTGTCTAACTACAAGTCCCAGTGTTCCCTGTTAACATGGTGGCTGCTGGGACTTTTATTCCTACAGTCAGAGAACCATAGGCTGGTGACATCCATGTAAGCATGTTCTGTACAGTCCTGGGTGTCAGGGATAACCTGTGGGAAGTGGGCAGTGTGCCCTCAGTCAGGAGGCAGCAATGTACCGGCTGTGCGACGTGTATTTGCTGACAGTGCGCTCGCAGTTTCTATGCAGCTCTTCAATGTGGGAATTTAAGATCTTTTCAAAATCACCGGCTCTCTTGTTCTCCTCCCGCAGGAACCGTTCCGCTGCTGATATGAAGGAACCTTCCTGGTCAGACTGCAATATAATATATTAAAGATCCTGATCAATAATTTATTCTTACAATGGAAGAAGGGGGGGAGGGGGTGTGGAACCCAAAAATCACAGTTTTGCGTCTTATCAATTTACTTTGAATGCTCAGGAATATTAGGGCAAAATGCTGTGTGTATATGACTGGAAACAAAATAAGGACACGATCTGTAGGGAAGTTGGACTCAGCCAATCCGGTTTACAGATTTTAGGTTTTCAACAAAACTAACTTTATTGGGCAATATACAGTAGGTGGACAAAACAAGTCCCTAGAGCAGTGGTTCCCATACTTTTTTCAATCACGGCACCCTTGATTATCAAAATAGTTTTCACAGCACCCCAGGCCAAAAAACCCTCTTATTAAGAAATTTAGAAGGAAAATATTAAATTAAGTAAATTGTGTTTATATGTAATCCATAGATTTAGTTATGGGGTGAGGGATAAGATTCACTTCTGTTTGTCTACATATTTTATAATTGGTAGCCACCAGCACTGGTTTTGCCCTTTATAATATAAACAATATTAATTGGTCCTGGACACCAAATCCAAGGCACCACTACAAGTGTCTGGAGGCACCCCAGGGTGCCACGGCACTAGAGGCTAAACAGCACCCCCACCGCTGAGAGAAATCAGATGCGATAGAGATCTTTATTTCTTTGCCATAACTAAGCAAATAGACACGTACGTCTGGTTTTGCAATGGCCAAATTTTCCCCTTGCAAACGTATCTTAAGCTGGGAACACATTAGCCGATTTTTGTTAATGATCTGCACAACAATGATATTGTTAAAGATAGTTTCATGCATATGGACAAATGTGTACAGGGGCGGATTTAAGGGGGGGGGGGGGGCGAAAGGAGCGGCCACCCCCCCCCAGGCCAGTGGAATCACTGCGGGCACCCGCACCTACTAAGTAATGATTGTAGTGATGATGACGCCGCCTCTCTCACCCAGTAGCTGATATAGCATGGCTTTCTCTCCCCATCCTGCCGTCCTATTGGCTGGTGGGCTGTAAATTAGGTGGTTTGCCACCCTGATTGCTCACAGACAGTGTGGGGTGGGCTGTGTCTGCAGCACTGCCCGGCGGGCACATGGTGGGTGTGTGCCCGGTTTCAGGATGAAGTTGCCTGATGAGTGGAGCAGCCACAGCCTGGAGCTCCCTTGTGTGTGCACTGTCCGGCAGCTGGTGCGTCCGGCTGCACATACAGTGTGTTTGCAACGCAGAGCCCCCCATGCAGGGTTTTTTCTTTGATATTTATTATTGTTTTTTTTTTTATTATTATTATTATGATTGGGGGGGACAGTCTTACGATGGGAGGAGTCAGGAATGGGAAGGGGAGGAGTCAGGACAGGAGGGGGAGGGTCAAGTTTAAACAGTAAACCCCCCCCCCCCCCAGAAGAGAAGTCTAGAAGTCTAGATCCGCCACTGAATGTGTATGTACTATATTGTTAACAATGCTCTCTTCTGTAGGTCGAGATTGACCCTCTCTATCGTCTGTACATAACGTCAAATCTATGCAGCTTTACTGCCATCTATCAGTATCTCAGTCGCCCAGCTAAATCTAATTAGTAAATTGCTTTTACACAAGATTTTCTGTTAGATTAGTGGCAAAAGAAAAATATGTGCTATCGCTTAATCTTTAGCGGTAAAAACACAAACTCCTCTTATACACAATGATCTATAAACCAGGACCATTACTTACAGCTGTGGTAGATACGTCTGGCTCGTCACAAACAAAAATGAGAGAGAAATCAGTCAGATCCCTCTCTGGAAACTGGCAGCCATTTTGAAGTGTCATGGCTTCCAGATACTCCCGGTTCACCAACATGCTCCCGGCCGGTGTATCCCAGCCACTGCCGCATCCGTCAAACTCGCATTCACTGAGAAATGCTAGATTACTGGTGTCATTATTCAGGAACTTGCTCTGGGTTTCTTCATTATAAGATCTGTAATAAATGAATAGAATTATGATGATTACATACTTTATTAGTACACATATGTCATACCCAAACACCTGAAATATGTTGAAGTAATACACGGTTTTGTATGCATGTAATGAAGCAGACTATGAAATCTTTAAAGGAAATCTACCCAAAGTCTGCTGAAATGTAAGACATGACATGTGCTACAAGTTCTTGGGGTATTACAAAGTGATTCTATGTAAGAACTCATTTATACAGGAATTTCTAGGCGCACCTCAGGGAAAGTAGCGGTATATTAATATCATGCTTTAGTCTTCATGATGACAGTAAAAATCCTTCTGAGTATTTTCCTTTTTCCAACTAAGTCCCAGGTCTGAAACAGGATTTTAAACGCAGTACCAAACCGGGTCAGAACTCATTCCATCACGCTGGATGCATGTCGGCACAATTGAAAAACAAACAAACTCATGTCGACCTTTTGACCCTGTCGACCAATAGTGGTCAACCTTATGTCGACCTAGAGTCAATCTATCACGATTCCGGATACCCCTATATCACCAGCGGTTCAGTGACTGCGTTTTCTAAAATAAATCACAGGATAAAATGCCACATTGTTTATGCAAACGGGCTACTGAATGACAAATCTTGGATTCCACTAAAGTCCTAGTTAATAAGATTCACTGTGATACAGTTACACAATGCCATGTTTCTGTGAACATCTGTCCCATAACACATCACTAGACACTTTCGTTATAAATGTTTTTTTGTTTTTTTTATATAAATCCCTACCACATCACTTGGGTCATAGACTTGTAACACCTAGCTTGATAAAAGTAATAAGCCGAGGCATTAAATACATTTAAAAAAAATATATGATATATTTGTGGCTTGGCAGCAGTGATTGAATGAACGCGGTGGGCAGGTAGGGCACACGGAGTATCCCAGGAACACAGGAGTCATATGTTATGGCCGCCTGTGCGGTGTGGCAACATTGTGATGTACCTGTGTTTTAATAGGCTCTGTGCCCGGATGGCATCTCTCTGCCAAGGCTCAGCTTTCATTCTCTCCGGGTCCTCGGGCTGTATGCCCTGCACACGGGTACAGCACTTCCCCAGCCTTTCCGGCTCTGGGTCCAGGGGCGCAGTACAGGGATCCGGTGAGATCCTCTCTGCTGCAGACATCAGCACCTATAGGATGTAATACACAAGCCTCATGTTCATGAGTAGCCCACACGTCACATAATCGTTGTACATCGCTGGGTTACATATTCTCAGCATACAACACAACTAGCCCAGCCGCTATTCCCATGCACATATAGAACATTGTGAACAAGAAAGCAAAAGCCAGGAGGTGATTCCAGTGTCTTCTCTTTAGTTAAATAGAACCCAGAATAGAATGAGCAGGTTAGCGTTAGGCACTTAGTGGAAAGGTTAGTGTCAGGCACATAGGGGGAGGTAAGCATTAGGCACTTAGTGGGGGAGGTAAGCATTAGGCACTTAGTGGGGAGGTCAGTGTCAGGCACCTAGGGGGAGGTTAGCGTTAGGCACACAGGGGGAGGTTAGCGTTAGGCACACAGGGGGAGGTAAGCATTAAGCTGGCCATACACATGCAGATTTATAGAAACATAGAAACATAGAATGTGACGGCAGATAAGAACCACTTGGCCCATCTAGTCTGCTCCTTTTTTTAAACATGTTACCTCAAACCATATTTGATCCTTATTTTTTTGTAAGGATATCAATATGCTTATCCCAAGCATGTTTAAATTGTACTACTGTATTTGCGTCTACCACCTCTGTTGGGAGGCTATTCCACTTATCTACTACTCTTTCTGTGAAGTAATTCTTCCTCACATTTTCCCTGAATCTTCCTCCCTCTAGTGTCAGTGCATGTCCTCGTGTTCTGCTGCTCCTCTTCCTGTGAAGAATGTCTCCCACCTGTACCTTGTTAAAACCCTTGATATATTTGAAAGTTTCTATCATGTCTTCAGATCTGGCTGGTTGGAACAAAAACATGGTTATGGATGAGAGAAAATGACAGTTGACCATTTGCTTGGAAATGCTGGAAAACTGACAAACTGTCACTCATCCATAACCATGTTTTTGTTCCAACCAGCCAGATCTGCAGATAAATCTTACCAGTGTATGGGCACCTTTAGGCACTTAGTGGGGAGGTCAGTGTCAGGCACACATGGGTGAGGTTAGGGTCAGGCACACAGTGGGGAGGTTAGCGTCAGGCACACAGTGGGGAGGTTAGCGTCAGGCACACAGTGGGGAGGTTAGCGTCAGGCACACAGTGGGGAGGTTAGCGTCAGGCACACAGTGGGGAGGTTAGCGTCAGGCACACAGTGGGGAGGTTAGCGTCAGGCACACAGTGGGGAGGTTAGCGTCAGGCACACAGTGGGGAGGTTAGCGTCAGGCACACAGTGGGGAGGTTAGCGTCAGGCACACAGTGGGGAGGTTAGCGTCAGGCACACAGTGGGGAGGTTAGCGTCAGGCACACAGTGGGGAGGTTAGCGTCAGGCACACAGTGGGGAGGTTAGCGTCAGGCACACAGTGGGGAGGTTAGCGTCAGGCACACAGTGGGGAGGTTAGCGTCAGGCACACAGTGGGGAGGTTAGCGTCAGGCACACAGTGGGGAGGTTAGCGTCAGGCACACAGTGGGGAGGTTAGCGTCAGGCACACAGTGGGGAGGTTAGCGTCAGGCACACAGTGGGGAGGTTAGCGTCAGGCACACAGTGGGGAGGTTAGCGTCAGGCACACAGTGGGGAGGTTAGCGTCAGGCACACAGTGGGGAGGTTAGCGTCAGGCACACAGTGGGGAGGTTAGCGTCAGGCACACAGTGGGGAGGTTAGCGTCAGGCACACAGTGGGGAGGTTAGCGTCAGGCACACAGTGGGGAGGTTAGCGTCAGGCACACAGTGGGGAGGTTAGCGTCAGGCACACATGGGGGAGATTACCGTCAGGCACACATGGGGGAGATTACCGTCAGGCACATAGGGGGAGGTTAGTGGTAGGCACTTAGTGGGGAGGTCAGTGTCAGGCACATAAGGGGAGGTTAGCGGTAGGCACATAGGGGGAAGTTAGTGTCAGGCACACATGGGGGAGGATAGCATCAGAGACATAGGGGGAGGTTACGGTCAGGCACATAGGGGGGAGGTTAGCGTTAGGCACTTAGTGGGGAGCTTAGCGTTAGGCACTTAGTGGGGAGCTTAGCGTTAGGCACTTAGTGGGGAGCTTAGCGTTAGGCACTTAGTGGGGAGCTTAGCGTTAGGCACTTAGTGGGGAGCTTAGCGTTAGGCACTTAGTGGGGAGCTTAGCGTTAGGCACTTAGTGGGGAGCTTAGCGTTAGGCACTTAGTGGGGAGCTTAGCGTTAGGCACTTAGTGGGGAGCTTAGCGTTAGGCACTTAGTGGGGAGCTTAGCGTTAGGCACTTAGTGGGGAGCTTAGCGTTAGGCACTTAGTGGGGAGCTTAGCGTTAGGCACTTAGTGGGGAGCTTAGCGTTAGGCACTTAGTGGGGAGCTTAGCGTTAGGCACTTAGTGGGGAGCTTAGCGTTAGGCACTTAGTGGGGAGCTTAGCGTTAGGCGCTTAGTGGGGAGCTTAGCGTTAGGCGCTTAGTGGGGAGCTTAGCGTTAGGCGCTTAGTGGGGAGCTTAGCGTTAGGCGCTTAGTGGGGAGCTTAGCGTTAGGCACTTAGTGGGGAGCTTAGCGTTAGGCACTTAGTGGGGAGCTTAGCGTTAGGCACTTAGTGGGGAGGTTAGCGTTAGGCACTTAGTGGGGAGGTTAGCGTTAGGCACTTAGTGGGGAGGTTAGCGTTAGGCATTCAGGTGTTCAATCTAAGCTACCATTAGACCACCAGTACCGTTTGGCTGGGGCGGTACACCTGTCACACTGTAACGCAATCGTCCTAAGGCGAGCTCAGGGAGGACAATAACATATTGTCATTTCTTTAGTGTCGACATAATAAATGTTTATCTGACGAAATTCAGCATTGTGTGTTTGTGGAACCTTTCTTTGTCGACATCATGGAATGAGTGGGATGCACAGCTTGCATAGCGCGCCTTGTCAGACACCGCTGTGGGACACACACACACAAATGCGGCTACGCTGACTTCCGTGATTCTCCCACTTACACCTGCCTACACCTGTGAGGTAAGACAGGGGCGGAAAGGGGCAGCAGACTGAGCGCAGCAACCATGAATTTACACACAAGTAAGAAACCATACACATGGTCTTGACTATTTGGGGCAAATTTACTAAGATTGGAGTTATTTCACATGGGGTGTTGCTATTGGCAACCAAGTGCCGTTAGGGTACACTTCACAATCTCCTCCCAATGTGTCATGTAGCCGGTTTTGGATCTGCCAGCGCTGTCCAATATATCCTGTACTGTGCAATCAGCCCCATAATATTTAGTGCTTGTGCCAGACGCAGCAAACACATGTTCCCGTTATTAACAGCAAAGACAGGATTAGCAGAATCTAGCAATTACATAACAACAGAATCTGAACATATGCTTTAATAGAACGTCATATTTTGGGATTCTGAAATGAAATAACAATGGCCCTTATTCTGATTGATGCGTACTTTTCCGCATACTTTCGGATAGCGTCTTTACGGCGTCTGCGCATGCGTGGAGAACGCAACGCGCATGTGCCACGCATTGACTCCGTACCTGTTCGGCCAAATCCCGTACAAAACTGTGCCCCGCAATCAGTCTGGAAATATGGGCGTATTATGGGCGTCATGCGGAATGACACATGGGCGTAGTTTAAAAGTGGGCAAAACTGGGAGGAAACATGGGCGGACACGGGGGAGTACACTTATGTTGGGGGGGCGTGCATTCGGATAGCACTCCGAATGCACGCGACCAAAACCGATAGAAATGTGCGGTGTCCATAAGTCAAGTATTGCTTTGCGGAAACCACTCGGTCTTGCGGTAGGCGAACGGAACGCCTAATGACTACAAGCATTAACACCTGAACCCAATACAATCGACTCCTTTACTCATTACTCACTAATAGGACGCTTGTCAGTGCTTTAATTGAAACCATTGCACTTCAATTGCTGTAAGGGTTAATGTGTGCAATGCATGTGTTAGGCATGGTTGTAAGGATATATTGGCATATAATTGATTCCAATTCCAAATAAACATTTTTTTATGAGGATAGGTAATTGAATAAGTGGGTCATGTGATGTATTGCAGAATAGACATAATAGTGGGTAGTTTTGCGTAAATACACCGCTTCCGTGCGGACGGACCGCTTGCCATCCGTTCGGATGCGGTATTCCCGTGCATACTCTGTAATACCGTGCAGAATCTGAGTGTTTCCCCCGCACACGCATGGTTTGTATGTCGTCCGTAAACACGCCCTGTTCCTAAAGAGTGAGTCCGTCCGAATGCGGAGGACACGTGGGCGTTTCTACGGACGATGGCCGCACGCGGCAGCACAGCGTGGCGTGCGGACCGCACCGTAAGAATTCGGGAATATCCGCATCAATCAGAATAAGGGCCAATGTGAGGGATAGGGCTCTGTGTCGCCATCTTGTGGTTCTAAGTGGTACTTTGAAATTAAAGGCACTTGCAATTGACTCCAGTGAGTGGAGCTCAGAACGGCATGAGCACATACGTGAAGATGTGATTATATTTTCCATACCTGTTTGTGCCCATTCCCCTGCTCTCTCCCTTCCAGCTGCCGCTCCAGTTGAGAGACTTTCTCGCTTATGGTTGCTATAGTGACATCTTTCTGATCCAGCTTTGCAGTGAGGTCCGAGATATCTGCCCTCAGCCTCTCCAGCCCACGGACAGTCTCCTCTTTATCTGAGGGGTCTTTTTCAGCCTGTCAGAACACAGAACCATGACAATCCCATCCGTGTTACAGAGAGCACCATGGGGTATTGCTACAAAATCACATAAACTCCTAGACTTTACACAGAGAAGCATCACACGGATCTGACTCATCCATGCTATGCTTCTGTGTAATAAGAAAAGAAAGAGTTAAAAAGTAAAGTAAAACTGTGTGCCCTCACCCGAGCACAACCAGCCGTGGGGTCTTTGAGCTGGTCCTGGTTCAAGAAATACGGAGACAAAAGAAATAGGGGTCCCCCGTATTTTGGAAGCCAGCATCAGGCTCCAACAGTCAGAAGGGTGGGGGGGCACTTATTTAGGTCCCGCGGTCATAGCATTAATCCTGTAACTGTTCACCCCTGACCAGGGTAGTGGGGCCCTCCTTAATAAAGAAGCCCCTCCCCCTTCAGGGCTCCCAAGGGCCAGGGCTGAGGCCCAGGGCAATCTCCGGTACCCCCTGGGCTGTGGGTGCCAGGTTGATTGCATTTAAGGTGTTTAAAAAAAAAAGAAAAATTAGTCGTTTCGCTGTGGAACTACAACTCTCAGCAAGCCTCCCCCGCATGTTGGTACATTGAGAACCACAAGTACCTTCATGCGGGGCATTAAAGGGCCTGCTGGGACTAATAGTTCCACTGCTGAACCAATACTACAATAAATATACACAACACTGTGAAAGTAAAAATTTATTTACATACGTGCACTCACCAATACTTACCTATGTTGCCTTGTCTCCTTGTCCAGTAGTAATCCAGTAGGTAGCTGTGAAAACAAAACACTCACCTGGATCCAGTGTAAATCTGTCCTCTTCAGTTTAAAGTAGCATCCAAGGGGTTAAAAATAAATGCTGACCAAATCCCTTGGTCTGAGGAGCAGAAACACACATGCTGCTCCTCTGCGTAACTGACCTGGATTCCCACTGACATCAGCCAATGGGAATCTCCTCAGCCATTCAGCCGCAAGCTCCAGAGGAGCTCAGGATGGGGATAGGCTGTCCGCTTCCCATTGAAGTCTATGTTATGAAAATAACACAGACTCCTATGACGGGTACCGGCAAATCAGCTTTACCGCGAAGCCAGTTGAAGGTATCCCCGGGTGCGACCCCTATTTGATTTGCAAATGTCCCAGCTGGTAAAATGGGTACATTCATCCAGGAACAGCTGTACATTTATACCATATACAGAAGTCTAGAAAAAGCTTCCAGCAGAGACTTCCAGCAGGGAGGTTACCTGATTATCACATGGACACAGTTTCCCACTCTGCTGAGTCTGTCCTTTGTAAGATGCCGTGTTTTCCGTGTGTAGATCTGACTCCGTACATCTGAAACACAGGGAAAAAAAGGTTTCCTATTGAAATGTTACAGGAAATGTCATACAATTGTTACTTTGTGACCTACACAAATCGGATAGTCAGCACTTAAATAAATGATTAATTTGTGAAATGGGAGAACAGTACGTTCTCCTCGTTATGTAGTAACGTGCACATCTGCCATATTGTGGAAGTTTTATTACATATCAATCCATCACAACTGGCAGCATGACTGCAGCATCCAGAATACAGATCTCGAATTAGAACACGAGGAACATTAGTTTGGAGGTCACTGCGTCACGGTTCTCCCATTGGGGATTACATTTCCATAACGCCAAACGTTTTTGCAGGCTCTAGACCAGGCATGTCCAAACTATGCCCCTCCAGCTGTTGTTAAACTACAATTCCCATCATGCCTTGCCGCAGTTTTGCTATTAGGGAAAACTGTGGCAAGGCATGCTGGGATGTGTAGTTTCACAACAACTGGAGTCCCTCTCCCATCCAATGAGCTTCACTATAGCATTAATAGCTTCAGTAACTTTGGGGCAGAAGTATTAAGCCTTAACAAGAGATAAATCCAAGGGTGATAAGGAGAGATAAACGTCCAGCCAATCACCTGCTAACTACCATGTTACAGGCTGTGTTTGAAATAAGTCAGTAAGGAGCTGATTGGCTGGACGTTTATCTCTCCTTATCACCCTTACAGTTATCTCTTGTTAAGGCTTAATACATCTGCCCCAGTGTTACTCCAGACGGAATGGGATCATTGGATAGACATACATTAGCAATCCAAGCATTAGGTCGACTGCTGAAGGTCAACATGCACGAAGGTCGACAGGTCATTAGCTCAACACAAGCATTAGGTCAACATGGGGAAGGTCAATAGAGAAAAGGTCGTCATGGGGTTTTCACTTTTTTGGGGCTCGCTACACTATTTTATTCTCCCACCGGGTGTGGTATAGGGGGTCCCACATTCGGGATCCCGACAGTCATTATCCCGACTGGCCGGACCCAGACAGCATGGTGAGCGCAACTAAGCCCCTTGCGGGCACGGTGGCTGGCTACGTGAGCCACCTATTCTATTCTCCCTCTATGGGGGTCGTGGACCCCCACGAGGGAAAATAGCGGGTGGCCGTCGGGAACCTGGCTGTCTGTGTTTTGACAGTCGGGATCCCAACGTCGGGTGAATGCCGAACTTAGGGTCAGATTCAGACCTGCTTGCTGGGCTGCATGTGGTCAAAGCCACATGAGCCCATGTGCAGGGCTGTGAACAGGTGTGTACGGGTCCACATCAGTTTGCTAGCACCCACACATGGTTACTTACCATCGAATGATCTCTCCTTCTCTGCCCGGTGCTCGAAGCCGCCACGTGACCCAGGTGTCCCTCAGTGGCTGCCTGTATTTCAGCGAAATTGAGGGCGGGTGCCGACGTCATGCGCCTGCTCCGAGCAGGCAGGGGAATGCAGAGTTCGGACGGGCACACCTTGCGTTTCTATGGGAGTGCCCACCGTTTTTGTGGGCACGCCCATGAAACACCGGAGGTCCACCCCGGAATGCTCCCCCCCCCCCGCCTGTCAATCAGGCTGCAAGCACCTCGGCCAGGGAGACATTTGCAGAAGGTGCTCGCAGCCGCGCCCTGCACAGTCGGACCACTGCATGCACACCTGAATCGGCCCCTTAGTCTCAGAATTTCTGTGCACATTTCTATCATGGTGATAAATCACTAGTGCATTATGTGAGTCCTACCGGAGCTTATTGCCTTGGGAATTCTGATAGCGATCTATGTCTTTGTGTATCTGCCTCTGATCCAACTCCACCGCCCTCAAGAGGTCATCCCGTGACTGGAGTGCAATCGTAGCATCGGACAGTTCACTCTCCATTCTCTGAGGGGTGAAATGATACAGAAAACAACATTAAAGACAACACACGGATTTGGCTATTATTATATACAGGTTGAGTATGCCTTATCCAAAATGCTCGTGACCATGAACATTTTGGGATTATTCGGGATATATATATTTTTTTACATACTTACCTGGTCCCCTGGAGGTCCCCCGGCATCCACAGCGCCCCCCGGCGACCATCCGGATCAGTGTTCAGCAACATCCCTGGTCCCAAGGATGCATTGCGCAGGTGACGTCATTGCGCACCCGCGCAATTCATCCTTGGACCGGGAATGCTGCTAAAGATGATTCGGATGGCGGTTGGTGATTCGGATGGCGAAAGGTGGTTGGAAGAAAAAAATGGGGGGGGGGAGCCACACAGCACACACATACATGCATGTTATCATGCATGTAATATATGTGCTGGATCCATCCCCTGGAGATCGCTAGCGCTGTTTGTATTGGGCGCCACACGTCACCTGGGAGTCAGCATAAACCAGTGTTAAGCCCGCCCCCATGCTTCTATTGGCCAGGGGGCGCGCTTAACACTGCAAGAGCTTATGCCAGTGGTTCCCAACCTCGGTCCTCCAGTACCCCCAACAGTGCATGTTTTCCAGGTCTCCACACAGAATCACAAGCGCAATAATGAGCTCCACCTGTGGATCTTTTAAAAATGTGTCAGTGAGTAATGAGTGCACCAGGGTTGTTAGCAGACCTCCTGAACGCCAGATCAGCTCATCTGCTGGACCCAGTGAGGTCACTGCTTCTGTCCTCTCTGCCCCACATTAGATATTTCCATGCAGAACAAGTGTCCTGGCTCCACTCTCAGCAACAGGCATGATGACAAAGGTAAACACCGGAGTATTTGCAGCCACTGCAAGTTGGCAGGAAGCCATAGGAGTGCCTATGCCATGTCAAAGCAACAGCCTTCTCCAGTACCATGAGAGGACGGAGAATCTGCCAAGGTAAATGGAGGATAAGGAGCTGCTGATCAGAATGACTTGACTTACTGGCAGTGGTACTAAGATGGGGCCCGGGCAGGGCTGGATTAAGCCTTCGGGGGGGCCCGGTCACTTTAGACAGGGGGGCCCCTTCTCACTTGTCATTACTGCCCGCAAACTGCACAGGAGAATATTACACTGTCAAAACACAGAGTAAAGGCAGTATAAACGTGGTCAATGGGTAACCGCAGGGGGCGGAATTAATATAAACATATATCTAGATAGATAGATATAAAAATACCACATAAAAAGCCTGTGTTTGTCCATCTGTACCTTACTCTGTAGGAGCCCTGACATGCTCAGCGCTGCCTCTGATTAAAAACCCTCCCATGACGAGGCCACTGCTGCTGCTGTCCTCCATGGGCCTGAGAAGCATATGATGAGCTCCATCAATCAGAGCTCAACACAAGCCTCTCAGCCTCTGACCTTTTGTGCAAAATCTCATGGGACTTAGTCAACTCCCAGTAATGCATGGCACACTTGTACAGTCAGTGTGCCTTGGCTCCCGGTGCTCAGCTCCATTAATCATTGGCACATTGGCAGATAGGTGAAACTGCAGCACTACCGCACTCCCATGTACAAAACCTTTAGCTAAAAAAAATGTTTTTTAAAAAAAAAAAAATACATGCCAACCACAGGGCCCCCCTTAATCCGGCCCTGGGCCCGGGTGTAAACACCTGCACCCTCCCCTTACCGGTCAGCTTGCCGCAGCCCATCTCCCTAGCCTGGTACTCGCCGCTGTGTGCTGAGCTGCAGAGGATCCGGGGATGCTGCGGCACTAATCGCAATCCTTCCTGGATCTGTCCCTGGTTGAGAAGCTCGTACTCCCCCCCCCCATGTGTAGGTCACAAGAACTACACAGCACACATACGGGAAAAAAAAAATGGTACTCTTTACCTAGAAGGGAGCCCATCGCGGGCATCACATGTACTAAAAAATCGCATGCGATGCGACCGACGCGATGACCGCGATTTCCCATAGGGAACAATGTTAAATGTCCCAATTGACCCGATTTTCCTGTTCAATGTCCCAATTGACCCGATTTTCCATAGGGAACAATGTTAAATAGCCCACAGAGGCCAAATAGGCACCCTGAAGTGTGAAATGGCCCCCCCCAATTGTTTTTGCCCCCTCACGATCAACGTCAACCCGAAGCGTGGCGAGCGCAGCGAGCCCGCGAGGGGCGGCGGTACGCGTCCTACGACCTTTTCATACCCCCACTATCCACGTCGGCGTGGAGTTGAGAATAGAAAGTGTGGCGAGCGCAGCGAGCCACCGAGCCCGAAGCGTGGCGAGCGCAGCGAGCCCCGTGAGGGGACGCGGACACCTTCACAGGTATACGCGTCCCCTCGCGGGCTTCACAGCTGTCCGCGTGCCACACTTCGGGCTCGGTGGCTCTCTGCGCTCGCCACACTTTCTATTCTCGACTCCACGCCGACGTGGATAGTGGGGGTATGAAAAGGTCGTAAGACGCGTACCGTCGCCCCTCGCGGGCTCGCTGCGCTCGCCACGCTTCAGGTTGACGTTGATCGTGGGGTGGCGTTAACAATTGGGGGGGCCATTTCACACTTCAGGGTGCCTATTTGGCCTCTGTGGGCCATTTAACATTGTTCCCTATGGAAAATCGGGTCAATTGGGACATTGAACAGGAAAATCGGGTCAATTGGGACATTTAACATTGTTCCCTATGGGAAATTGCGGTCATCGCGTCGGTCGCATCGCATGCGATTTTTTGGTCGCATGCGATGCGACCAACGCGGTTTTTTTTCCCTAACGATGCCCACGATCAAAATTGTGGGCGCCCTTCTAGGTAAAGAGTACCCAAAAAATTTGACCTATTTTATGGCAACCTGTTTTTTCATGTCTCGACTGTTAACCAAAGTGCTGTCAACTCTGACCCGTACCCTTTACTGCACCCATCTCACACCACCAATATCTGCAAGGAATCAACAGCCACCAGTGGCTCCTTCTATTGATAATGCTGCTACCGTGCAGTGGCCACATACCTACATCAGCCAGCATTATTATCCCGCTACCTTATGTAGCACGTGTTCCCTACACCTCTTAGAGTGTAAGCTCATTGGTTCAGGGTCCTTATCTTCTATTGCATGTCAAGCTGCACATGATCTGCAGCAGCGGCTAACAGCCTGCAAATCCCAAGCCAGCAAAGATGATCTGTTGACATTTCATCAGTGTCTACATGGCGAATATCAACACTGTCAACATTGACATACCATACGACACCTGTTTGACAAGCTCCTGAATAAAACATTAACTCAAATTAAAAAATGGTCTATGGGTCTATCTACTTGGGCCTTGTCCATGGCTGCTTTGGACTTATATATGGTAATGAATTCCTGATTCTGGCCAATGTGTGGAGTTTGTATGTTCTCCATGTGTCTATTTGGGCTTACTCCAGCCAATACAGTTTTTCCCCCCAAACTAAAAAAACACAGTGGTAGGTTGAAAGTGAAGGGCAGTGCTATAATTATAATATTAGTATAAAAGTACATTAGATTTGTGTTCCAAGCGTTACCTGGCAGCGCTTCTGACACGTCCTCACTTCCTGTAAGAGACGCTGGTTCTCAGCTTTCAGACAGTCCCTGCTCAACGTGATTTCTCTCACAGTAGATTTTAGATTTTCAATGAGGATCTGGTCACTGCTGATGGTCTCCTGGGAAGCCTCCAGCTGGACCCTCAATCTCCTGATCTCACTTTGGTTATTGGTAATCGCGGCGTCCTGCAGCTGTGTCTGGCTCCGCAGCTGCTCCTGGTAGCTCTGCGATTGCTTCTGCACAACCAGAACAGACGTCACACCACATTAACGTTCTACCCAGAATCCTTTATTATGGGGAAAATAATTAGACCCCAAGCACCAATTAGACCAGGCATGTACAAACTGTGGCCCACCAGCTGATGTGAAACTACAATTCCATCATGCATTGCCACAGTTTTGCTAGTAGGTAATGCTAAAACTATGGTAAGGAATGCTGGGATGTGTAGTTTCCCAACAGCTGGAGGGCCACAGTTTGGACATGCATGAATTAAACAGACGAAGGAAATAACTTGAAGCTCTTCGTTCAAGGGCTGTGATTCAGCAGGGCTTGTTAAGCAGCGGTTGTTTGCTGCTTAGCGAGTCCTGAAATGCCGCCCGTCTCAACTGACTTATTTCCTAGAGCTAGGACGAAGACGGGGTGGGCGGCTGACTTTCTGTGATGTCAGCCACCCACTCCTGGCAGGCATTGGCCCGCCCATGTTCCCAGGGGAATGCCCAGCATCTTCATGGGGACCCCCATGAAACACAGGACGTTCTCCTGACCCTGCAACATTTCCGCCCTAGTCCCTTACTCCCCGGAGCGAACAGCCTGGCTAGTGTGTAACCCACTGAAGCTGACTGCTGTTGGGGTTTTCATACCCTCCAACATGACCCATTCCATTAGGTACAAAATGCTCTGTTCCTGGACTTCCCTGCCAGTGGCAGTTGCAGAGTTGGAGCTGCAGCACAGTCCAATATTCAAAGAGGGGAGCCACTCCAAACATCACTGTCCTGGACTCACTGGCAGTTGACGTGACCCCCCTCTTTGAATTTTGGACTGTGCTGGAGTCCAACCTCTGTAACTGCCACTGGCAGGGAAGTCCAGGAACAGAGCATTTTGTACCTAATGGAATGGATCATGTTGGAGGGTATGCGGTTTGCACATGCTCAGAAAAGCCGGCCATCAGGGCTGTGGCCGAATTCAGAACAGGTCTGAGGTGAGCAATCTGTGAGCTGAGCAATCTGTGAGCTGAGCAATCTGTGAGCTGAGCAATCTGTGAGGTGAGCAATCTGTGTGCTGAACAATCTGTGTGCTGAGCAATCTGTGAGGTGAGCAATCTGTGAGCTGAGCAATCTGTGAGCTGAGCATGCTGAGCAATCTGTGTGCTGAGCAATCTGTGAGCTGAGCAATCTGTGAGCTGAGCAAGGTTATGCCTATTGTATATAGGCAATACCCCACAATCTAGCAGGACAGATAGTGCATGCACTGTCTATCGCTGTGGGCAATAGCTATATGCAGGACCGCACATCGCCGTAGCCCGAGGCCATACACTAATCATATCGCTTAGAAATGGGGTTAAAAAATTGCCAATGTGTGCATGCCGCGTAACTCTCTCTCTCTCTGCACACGTTACATCTGTCACACCCGCAGTGCACATTATTTTACCTATTTGTAGAACAAATTTGTCCTGCAATCAGGTCTGAATTAGGCCCAGTGTGTAGTGTAGTGCTGATAACCCAATTCTATCCGCGCCATGATTTACTTCTGCTGCATAAGGAAGAAGCTCATGTATTTGGAATCTGTAATAAACCATCACTCATTCCCTTCAACAGACTAATTCCCAATAATTATAAGCAGAGGCTCACAAGTATCGCTATGACGACGACCGGTATCAAATATATAACAAAGGGCAGATACCACCACCACCCCCACAATACGTATAATGCCCCATACACACTGGCGGATTCTGGCAGCAGCAGCATTGCCCCCGCTAACAATTTGTATAGATAAATGCGGAGGTCATTAACGACCCGGAGAACCGCTCATCGTTCCATGCACACACACTGAGCGATATTATGAGCGATAGCAGCCAGTGTGTGGGCACCTTAACTCTACATGCGGGGAAATATCTGCACTTAATTCCATCTATGAAATATGGGTGCAACTCTTTATTATCTATAAGGGTGCAACTCAATTTAAATGCATAAAAGTTACATACAGGACTCTGAGACCGCACCCCCCATGGCACATGTGATGTCATGACATTATATAACATGCACAGGAGTCTGTATAGGGGATACGGTTGGTAGGTTGACACTATGAAGGTCAACCACTAAAGATGGAGACGGCTTAAGTCGACATGGCTAAGATCGACAGGGTCGGAAGGTTGACACAAGCATTAGGTCGACAGTCAAAATGTTGACATAAGTTATTCACATTTTTTTGAGCCGACAGGCAGCATCCACTAGGGCGTCGAGAAAGTATATAACAGTGCAGCAAACCATGCGAGGGGATGCGGTAAACTGATGCGGTGTCCATGTCGACATACGTCGAAATAAGGGACAAAAAACTTGCAAAAACTCACGTCGACCTTCCCATTGTCAACCTAATGCTTCTGTCGACCTTCCAACCCTGTCAACCTTCATAGTCGACCCTATGACCCATACCCCTTGTGTAGAAGAGCAATCTCTGCCTCACCTGACAAAGGCCTGTAATGCTACGGTCTCCCAGTAGGAGGCGCTGTTTACTTTAGTTTCTTTTTAATGAAAGCAAACAATTGAAAGAAAGAACTGAAGCACGACCATCTAAGCCAGCCGCCCTGACTGTGCAAGACTACACACGTACATTATCTCTGGGGGCTCCCGCAGCATATGTTATATACAGGAGCCAGGGGGTTACCTGGAGAAAGTCACATTTTTCTGCTAGTGCTTTCCTCTGGTCATTTAAAGTGTGTAAATGGTCCTGATCCAGCTCCCGCTGCTTCTCCCACTGTTTGCCGTGAACTTTATGTTCCTGTGAGAATACAGAAAAGATCCATCAATAAAAACATCCATTTAGCCTGTTTCCCCTGTCCCACAGCACTTATGGCCTGATACACTATGCGATCTGGGCCCGATTTCACCCGATTCGATCCGCGGTCCCGCACGCATCGGATCGGAGGTCGGGAGGGCTGCACATAAGATAAAATCTTATGTGTAGTCTGGAGCCGTTGGGGGGGGGGGGGGGGGGGACGCAGAGAGGCAGGCGGGGGACACCACAAGGGGACACAGAGGTGGATGGGGAGACGGGCAAATAAAAAAAATAAACAACACACACCACACAAATTAATGGGCAGCCACTGATTGGCTGAGAGAGCTCTCAGCCAATCAGTGGCTGCTCATTCTATTGTAAGGGCTCTCTGGCTCCCTCAGCCTGCAGCTCTCCAGGAGTTGCATGTGATAAATGTCCCTTTATCCATAGAAGAACTATGATGGTTATAGCATTGAATACACCTCATCAGGGCATAAAGTGGTCATGGAAAGGTGGGGGGACTAATTTTTCTATGCCACCTAATTACCCCCCTCCCCTCCCCCCTATTAGGCAGAGGCAGGACCAGTGGTAGGGTATTTGGCATCCCCCTGCAAACTAGACTGCTTTTCTGTGAGAATTACTGTGCAGGGCCAATGTGGAGGTTATAATGTTCCACCTCACCATTAGAGGTGGTGGAACTCAGTTCCCTCCCGTTCCCCCTCACTTTAACCCCTGCATCTCATATACTAATACCAGGCTGAGCGACCCTTTCAGCAGGGAGGGTACACCCCAAAAGGTCAGAGACTGGAAAATACTAAATTACTTGCTATCTACAGTATCACATTGTCATCATTATTAAAGCTGCAGGAGAAATATCTTTCACGGTTGAGACGGCGAGAACAAAGGTTTATATCAGTTATCCTGATAGTATAATCGCATGGCTGCAAAGCACAGAACAAATTCAATATACTTCAGAAACGTTGGTGTCATCTATGAATTGAGAATTATAATGAATGTGAAATTGTGGGATCTTCCCATAAGGCCCCTCACCTCCATCTTGTGAGACCACCAGCGGCGCTCAGCCGGACTCAACGCCTGGTCTCCAGGAACCATGGCACGGTCACACTTCTGGCTTTGTACATGATAGTAATGGAGCTTTTCATAATTCTTCTTTAAATGACATAACTGTAGACGCAACAAGAGAGAAAGGAAACGTAGACGTCATGTTCATTGTCTATGTAACAGTAACGGTCAGGCGGAAAGCCCTGCTTTCTATAATGAGTTCAGTGCTGGGAGAATTCTGTTTGTTTTTTGTTTTTTCCCTTATACAGTGAAAAAAAAAAAAAAAAACAATTGCACAATAGCAAAACCATTCAAAGTACATAGAAATGTAACTTCAAGTATAGACGGTATTGAATATAAACAAATAAAAGTCATAAAGATACATTTTTTGATAAAATGGTACAAAAAAAGACGGCATAAACGTAAGAGAAGCAAAACAACTGTCACCACAGACCCAACCCACCTCCACCTCCCATAGTGATGAGGTCACCACAGACCCAGCCCACCTCCCATAGTGATGAGGTCACCACAGACCCAGCCCACCTCCCATAGTGATGAGGTCACCACAGACCCAGCCCACCTCCCATAGTGATGAGGTCACCACAGACCCAGCACACCTCCACCTCCCACAGTGATGAGGTCACCACAGACCCAGCTCACCTCCACCTCCCATAGTGATGGTGTCACCACAGACCCAGCCCACCTCCCATAGTGATGAGGTCACCACAGACCCAGCCCACCTCCCATAGTGATGAGGTCACCCAGCACACCTCCACCTCCCACAGTGATGAGGTCACCACAGACCCAGCCCACCTCCACCTCCCATAGTGAAGAGGTCACCACAGACCCAGTCCACCTCCACCTCCCATAGTGATGGTGTCACCACAGACCCAGCCCACCTCCATCTCCCATATTGATGAGGTCACCACAGACCCAGCCCACCTCCACCTCCCATAGTGATAAGGTCACCACAGACCCAGCCCACCTCCACCTCCCATAGTGATGAGGTCACCACAGACCCAGCCCACCTCCACCTCCCATAGTGATGAGGTCACCACAGACCCAGCCCACCTCCATCTCCCATATTGATGAGGTCACCACAGACCCAGCCCAACTCCACCTCCCATAGTGATGATGTCCCCACAGACCCAGCCCACCTCCACCTCCCATAGTGATGAGGTCACCACAGACCCAGCCCACCTCCACCTCCCATAGTGATGAGGTCACCACAGACCCAGCCCACCTCCACCTCCCACAGTGATGAGGTCACCACAGACCCAGCCCACCTCCACATCCCATAGTGATGAGGTCACCACACAGTGAACAGCCAATACTGTAGCTCAGGAGCAGCTGTGCTGAGGATTGCGGACCTTTCCTAGTAATAGAGTAGCAGGTGACAGACATTACCTGAGATTTCAGCGCTTCCAGCTGTTTCTCATTGTTCTTGTCAATTTCACCTTTAGATTCATCGGCTTGTTCCAGCTTCTTTGAGAGGATCCCGATCTGAAACATGAAGAAAGGATTGTGCTCTGTTGCATGATCATATATTTTCCAAATTACATTTCCTAGCACTACAGACCTGTCAATCACTGGATTGCTAGCTGCTTTGGCCATTTACCCCCTCCCCCATCGGTGCGCCTCCCTTTAACTCCCTAACACAGTGGCTGCTGGGTCCCAGTGTCACAGAGTTGGTGCTAATTGTGGGTCCTCCCAGTCAATCAGACGGGCGTCTCCGGACTCTCCCGGGTGCATCTGTGTCACTGAGGCGCTTTCAATGCACAAGTTCGGGCAGGAAGTGCAGAGTCCGTGTGCGCTGGCTCTATATTGTAGAGTTACCCTCGGAGGGGGGGGGGGGGGTGTCCATATCATCCTAAAGGCTTAGCACCAGGTCACTGTCAGGGATGAGGAGCCGCAGTATTACAGGGGTACGACTGGATAGACATGCCAGATAGGTCCAACAAACCATACTCTGGGGTAGGTGTATGAAGCAGTGATAATGGATAAAAAGCAAGACGGAGTGTGAGCATCTGTTGCTGCAGTCCATGTGTTCATATATTCATATACATATGATCCTGCAAGTGGAAGTGGGAGCGAGTAATGAGTGTGGATGAGAGACGCAGATCTGGTGGGGATATATTTGGAGATAAGCGAAGAGATATAAGTCGGTGCAGTCAGAGTGATGGCTTTGTATGTAAGTAGAAGTATTTTATATTGAATGCGGTAAGATACAGGCAACCAATGGAGGGACTGGCAGAGCAGATCAGCAGACGATGAACGTCTAGCCAGGAAGATCAGCCTCGTAGCTGCATTCAAAATGGATTGTAGTGGTGAGAGTCTGTTCTTAGGAAGACCGGTAAGGAGGCTATTGCAATAATCAATGGGTGATATAATGAGTACATGGATTACAGTTTTACAGTGTCTTGTGTAAGGTGCGGACAAATTTTGGATATGTTTTTTAGATGTATGTAACATGGTTTAGAGACCGATTGAATGTGAGGAATGAAGGACAGTTCAGAGTGGAGGATGACCCCTAGGCAGCGAGCTTGTGGAGTAGGATTAATTGTTGTGTTCTCAGCAGTGATAGCGATATCAGGTTGGTAACTACTCTTGGCTGGTGGGAATATAATTAATTCTGTTTTGGAAATGTTAAGTTTGAGGTGGTGAGATGACATCCAAGATGAAATGGCAGAAAGACATTCAGAGACACAGAGCAATACTGAAGGTGACAATTCCGGGGAGGATAGATAGATTTGAGTATCATCAGCATACAGGTGATACTGAAATTCAAAAGAGTCAATTAGTTTCCCAAGTGAGGAGGAATAGATTGAGAAAAGCAGAGGACCTGAGACTGAGCCTTTGCAGGCCAGGGGTGTATTTCCCAGGCGCGGGACTGCAGGTGAGAACATCCCGGCATGCAGTGAGGGGGGAGCTCTCCCCTGCACGTCCCGTACCCTAGCGGTGGCTGCTACTCCCAGTTACCTGACAATCTTTTTGATCTAAGGCACTTCTGGCTTCCGTCAGCTCCCGCTCCCGCTCTTCCAGTCTCTGCCCCAGCACACGGACTTCTTTCTGCCATTCTACTTTCTTACTGCTCACCATGACGTCTATCTGGTGCATCAGTTCCTCCAGCTCATGTTCACAGGTCATATCACTATGATAATACAAAGGAAAGCAATCCTGTCACACTGTACATATATATCCTGTGTTCTCTTGTTCCTTATATGATAATGGTCCCTACTGTACGTTATAAAGATACTAGAAGAAGATCTGTGGCCATATAGAACCTGTGAGAAGTGTTTTATTCAGGTTATAGGTGACTTTAACCCTCTATATACTTACATTAGGGGTGTATTCTGCTCATAACTAAAAAATACGGATGTGGCCAGGACTCACTGATTCGAAGCAATTATATCAAAACGCACAAAATAAACACAGGATTTGTAGGATTTTATGCACATCAATTGTATATTATAAGATAATCATTAAACATCAGTAACCTGGTTACTATGGCTACCATGTCTGGCAATGCAGAACTGTGTGTCACCTTATAAATTAATGCTGACAGTAATAACCATCAGTTAATGACAGCAGACAATACACATTTGCATATGTATACAACTCTGGAATCTGTTCTCTGGAGTGTATAAAACTTGGAAATCCTTAGATCCCAAATATTCTAGGTGCCAACAACCAATCGAGATGTAAAAAGCTCTAACTGTAATGGTCATGCGTGGGAAGCCCCTGCTCTGTATGGGCACATGGGGGGGATGTACAGGCTTTAATGGAGACTGGTTTGATGGTCCTCTAGCTCATTGATGGATCAATAGTTCTGTAATCAATGCTGCCTCCCCTCCCAACTGATGACTTCCTCTATCCTCCAAGATTCTGCCCATGCTGCTCCCTACCTCTGGAACTCTCTACCTCTCAAACTCTCTTTCCAGTGCGAGACTGAAGTTAGGGTCCAATTCAGACAGATTTTTTTTATTATTCACGTTATATTAAAACAAATGAAATCACTGCAGATCACTAAGGGCCTAATCCACGATTCAATGCAATGACGATGTGCGCTCCAAATATCAGTAGACTGAATGCCCTGGGATTGCACTGCACAAACGCGCAAAGTGCGATGCCACTCGCAGTGAGAATTGAAATGCAGAGGGATAAACAGGAAGAGAGTTTGGGGGAGGTAACGGGGAGAAGCAGCAAAAATGCAGGCGTGGCACTGCCGATCTCAGGGGGTGTATCAGCTTTCAGCTGCAATTTGCCTTGCCCAATAAGGTTTAGGGCATGAAATAGGGTAGTTCAGCGGGCACTCTGGCGGTGGGATTGTTATTTTGAATAAGTAGCCTGTGCTCACTTTAACACCCTATATCATGGCCAAAACCTGCCGGGTCCCCTTCATGGGTGGGGTTGGAGGAGCCTTTGATCACCCGTTTCTCTGCAAAGCAGTAAGTATACCCTGAATAGATATTGTACATTTATATAGTGCAGGTGAGTCCGTGGCACCAAGACACACCCACTCAATCGAGACCACCCCCCTTTTCAGGTCGCCCGCTCAAAGGTCCTGATCTAATGACAATGAAAGTTGTGAGGTATGAACCAGATAATAAAAGCAGTGACACCCACAACAGCACTTGTATGGCTCACTTACCCCATTATATGGTATGTATGGATTCCTGCAGGAACTTCAGTGATATCCGTCTCCAAACGGATCTTCTTCCTGTGGTGAACAGTACAAAGTTAGCATAAATACAATACAAAGCAAAACAGGCCCTCCCACAAGCCATACATGCAGAGGCGCATAATTATCACAAGGGAGAACATGGAGCGGACCCTCTTGTGCCCTCTAGGGCAGCGGTTCTCAACCTTGGTCCTCATGAACTCCACACAGTGCATGCTTTCCAGGCCTCCACACAGAATTACTTGTTTCAATGACGACATAAACTCATGTTTGCATCAACGTTTCGGTATTTTTATTAATACCGTCTATCCTGAAATACTGAAACGTTGATGCACATGAGTTTATGTCGTCATTGAAACAAGCAGCGTGAGTGCCACTGTCATGCATATATGTGGAGCTGTTTAAAAGCCGAAGCTCCATTCGGGACACACACACACAGGGGCAGAGGTGTGGAAGGCATCTGCTGGGCTCCTGCTCTGGAGGGGGCACCCAGTCGGCTGTGTAGCTGACCGGGCTGGTAACTTGGACAGTTTTATGGGGGCATAAAACTGCACAGGGAGGCAGCTATGCAATATTGTACAACTAATGCTAACGCAGCATTCTGAAGAGAGACACTTTGCAGATCTGGTGGCACGTCAGAAGATGCAGCATCGGATTACCGATGTTTCCAGTATCAGCCATCTGAGAAAGATGAAGCTTACTTGGACTGGCAGCCTCCTCCCTGCTCACGTGGTTGGGAAATCCGCACATCTTGACCTTTGCACTCTCAGAAACTGGGGGCAATAAGCCTCATTTCCAGCAAAGCAGGCCAACAGCACCCTGTTTCAGCCGCAAACTGCGCTGCAGCTTGGGGGAAACGCGGGCAACAACGCATGACCCATTCTGCACATGCGCAGACACACAACAATCAGAGCAGAACACAAACCACTGGGATTCTATATTGGAAACTGCGTATCTGGCGGTTGTTCGCACGCTGTGCATGCATTGCGGCCTCCATACGCATTAGTGCGACTGCGAACACATACATGATTCGGACAGTTACACATCTCAGCCATTTCTCCAACACTATATAGGCAGTTCTGGGTGACAATAACTCGCATGTACGCAAGAAAACCATTTTATTAGCGTGTCAACCAGAGATGCGTTCTACTGGGACGTGCATATGCACCGTGGGCATGGAATTCAGACAAAGTTCCTGCACCTGGCATGCAAGTGCGAAGATGATGACGAAGGCTCTTCTTCCAAACCGAGCTGCGGGGTGCTTCTGGTCACATATAAGTCTCATTAGCATACAATTTCCAGGGTCCAAAGGTGTGTTCACAATATTTGCAGGGGTAATAACATTGCACTATGCAATCAGCGGCAGCAGCATCATCATGCTAAGCCACAGAGCTGACAATCTAGAATCTTTATTAGTGTGGAAACATTACAGGCCTAGGGGGTCACATAGTAATCTGAGGACGTCTATTACCTTTATAGCTGTAACAGGCTACCTGGATAACCACAAATCCCAGCATTTACTGCCATCCCCCACAACACATACACACCACTAGCTCTTCCTGCCCCATGCAATGCAGTCCCCATACCTGCTCAGGTGCTGCGTGCTGCAGGTGATCTCCCCCGGGAATCCCAGGTACCGGCTATAATGACACAGTCACTGTACAGCGCTAGGTATACTTAGTTCATACTGTATCTCATTCATCCGCGCCTCTCCTGCCGCTCTCATGGAGACCACGCCCACACATCACCTATAGCCCCTCCCCTTCCAGGTTATCTGCCAGCGCTGATTAGCATTGTCACGCCCATAATGACGCCCTCGGCGTGTTTCTGCGTTAATGTTGCCGCTGGACCACGCCCCTTTTCCACAGCAGAGCGTTCCAACTTCCAGCTTCATGGAGACAGCTGGCTGGCGCGGGATACCATGGAGACAGCCGGGATGCGGGCTACGGGTGGCAGCTGAGGTCAATATGCTTTGAGGAAGAACGCGGCTGATGGTCCAGACCCGCGATCAATTCCTTTCCCGTCTCCTCCCCTGGCTGTCTTCCCCTTCCCTTACGTTGCCTGCTATCTCCCAACGCAGAGATTTGTTCCCAGGTTACAAAAACACCCTTCATTCAGGGCGCGACGGGGGACCCCCGGGGTCTTGTGCTGCAGGGTCGTAGGGAAGGGATGACCATCGTTGCTTTGCCATCGATGGCAAAAGTGCAACTGGCTAGGGATGTTCCCAAAACATCGATGGTTGGGACCTAGTGCCAGGGGAGCCGAGTTAGGGGGGGAGCGGGTACTAATTACCCGGGCCCACACTTGCTGAAGGGGCCCCGCAGGGGCCCTGGTCTGACCCCTTCCTTCCCCCTCCATCCCTCCCGGGTAGCAACAGTAGCACACACTTCTACAGCATGTGCTGTGCTGACAGCAGGCTCAGCATGAGTGTCTCACTGACAGCGTGAGAGGTCATGCTGAGCCTGCAGTCAGCACAGCACATGCTGTAGGTGTGTGCTGCTTCTGAGATTACAGTTTTTAGAGTTTTCTTTCACCCTCCTCTAAACATTTTTTGGGGCGTGGCCTAAGTGTGGGAGGTTCCCACAACACACACTTAGGCCACGCCCCCAAAATTTTACCGGGGCCCGGCATTCCTCTCGGCTGCCCTGCCTAGTGCTCGATGTTTTGGGCATCGATAGTGGATGGTCGAATAGTGGATGGATGGCTTCCAATGGTAAAAGTTGTGGGCGCATGCACACTGCGTTCGCAGCGTCATTGCGTCCAGCGGCATTGCTGCGGGCGGCCCGCCCTGCCGGAAGGTGCGTGCATGCGCAAAAGAAACAAACTGGATTGATGGCTAAAGTTTCTTCTGCGCATGCGCACGGATCCCGGCCGAGCAGGCTGGCCGCAGCGACCCTACCCGTTGCTCTGCGCATGCACGGCTAAGCGATGGCAGGAACCATCAATGGTGTGAGATAGAATGGTTTATAGCCATCTATGGTTCCTGCTCTAGAAGCCATCGATGGCAACCATCGATGGGGGATGTGCCGATGGCCATCCCTACAACTGGCCATCTATAGTGTATTGCTATATCGATGGTCATCCATTTTCTTTGATTGATTGGACTGTGGGCAAATCAAAATATGGGAGCGGGGTTTCACGTGTGTCGAGGGCAGAGCTGCGCTCTGTGTCCCGGTACCCTTGGGGAAAAAAGCAAAAACAAAACTATTTGTTTAAGCTTGACATCGATGGTGGGAAACCATCTGGTTCTCCCTCATCGATGGCAAAACTATTCAACATCGGCCATAAACCATCAATGATTTCTACTCATCGATGGTCGATGGCCATCCCTAACTAGAGGGCATTTTCTACGGAGTGCTGCGCTGTTTGAGGCAGATGTGTAATCACTGTGGTGACAGCCCGCCGAGTGCCTTCTCTAGGGCTCCAGAGAGCACGATAGTTCCTTCAACCATGTTATGTTATAACACTTTTAGACCGCACCTGGGTTATTGCCGGGTCGTTACGTTACCAACCCAGGTCAAGGTGAAACCAGGATTTCTGGCACTCGGGGCAAACAAGTAACTTGGTGCCCCCACCACGCAAAAATTATACATATATATATATATATATTATATTTACACATACACTTGTGTTGCTGCTCTCTGTCTACGGCCAACCAGTGCCTTCTCTGAGCTCCTCGATGGCCAATGGCACAAGTAGAAATTATTTCTTAGTGGTACTAATAGCTCAAAAGTGGGCACGGCCACCTGGCGTGAGGGGGCATAATCATATGAAACTATGGGAGTGGCTACATGACACAAGTAAGGAACCTTACACATTATGCCATATACAGTAATACCCAGTGCATATATCGCACACCATTATGCCCATTACATATTATACCACATGCCATAATGCACATTACATACAGTATATTACACACCATAATGCCCATTACATATTATACCACACACTGTAATGCCAATTACACATTATGGGCCTTATTCTAGTTCACTTCTTCTGACAAAATCCTTCTTAGATGGACAAAACCTTGTGCACTGCAGGTGGGGCAGATGTTACTTGTGCAGAGAGAGTTAGATTTGGGTGGGGTTTTACTTAAAAGTGAGATCTATATTGCGGTGTAAAAATAAAGCAGCCAGTATTTACCCTGCACAGAAACAAGAAAACTCACCCAAATCTAATTCTCTCTGCACATTTTACATCTGTCCCCCTGCAGTGCAGCATGGTTTTGTCCATCTAAGAAGGATTTTGTCAGAAAGAGTTAACTAGAATAAGGCCCTATGCCACACACTGTAATGCTTATTATATACCACACACCATAATGCCCATTACATATTATACCTTGCACCATAATGCCAAATACACATTATGCTACGCCTATAATGCTTAATACATATTATGCCATACACCGTAATGACCATTACACTTTAAGCCACACACTGTAATGCCTATTACATATTATGTCACATAAGTGTGGCTTACCTACATGCTTGTTGCCAGGAGTTACATGCTCCATGCCAGGGGTTTCATGCTCGTTGACATGGGAGATTTCATGCTTGTTGCCATTGGGGGTTACATGCTCCTTGCCAAGAGGGTAATTATAAGACTTGTGGGGGTATCACTGTTGTAATAATCCCATTACGGTTGTGATTAATTTACCTCCATACTGTGGTCCTTTCCTTCTCCTCCTGGGTCCTCACGACAGCTGGGGTCGTCTTTGGCTCCAGCATTTATCCGTCTTCAAAGTGTATTGGCATGCATCGGCTTGAACCCTGCCCCCTTGTGACGTCACCAACATGGCAATAAGCAAATGCTGGGTTGCTCCTGGGGGTATGGACGACCTAAAGATGGTCGACAGCCATTAGGTCGACATACTGCAAGGTCGACATGGGTCTAGGTCGACATGGGACACGGTCGACAGGTCATTAGGTCAACATGGGGTTTTTCACTGTTTTTTTACCCGAATGTTGACCGTGACACAGGATTAAGTGCACCGCGTGCACTCGCCATGCTTCGAGCACACTATTTTATTCCCCCATCACGCCCTCATGGATGGTAGGGCATGAAATACCACCTGTCGGCACATGTCAGCACAAAAAACAGTGAAAAACCCCATATCGATCTTTTGACTGACGACTTTGTCCCATGTTGACCTAGACCCATGTCGACCTTGCAGTATTTTAACCTAATGGTGTCGACCTAATGACTGTCGAGCATCTTTAGGTCGACCAACCAACCGTATCCCGCTCCTGGGATGGACCTGTGTCTGAAAGCGGTATTAGTGGAAGCAGGAGGGCCTTGGATGCACCCAATAAGAAAACCCTAAAAAGAACAGTGCAGCTGTGCCTGCCTTCTATTAGTATATTATTAATATAATAACTAATATAATAATAATAATGAAAATCTCAACTTTGGGGCCAGGAACTATATTATCAATTTACGGAGCTTTAGCAGAGACTTTCCTTAAACTATAGTAATCCAGGTACTAAATACTAGTTATGCAAATATAAAATAACAAGAAATCTACTTATGATAAACAAAGTGGCAAAAAAAGTGCTTTGTACAAAGGGTGTAAGTAATAAAAATCTACAGCATAATGACAAACCATGAAATGACCAATTCTACATGCCACAACACACCTCACCAGCGGCAGACTGGGTCGCCGGGATGCCATGATGAATTCCGCTCGGCCGGTCCCTCAGCGACAGCCCATCAACCCCATGCTGGCCGCTGCCGCGATCAGAGCTCAGCTGTTTAATCTGACAGTTACCGAGAGATTCCGCTTGCTGTGTTTGCTGAACTATCAACGGAAGGTAGTTTCTTAATCCAATGTTATAAATGACCTTTCATGCCCAGGGAGAGGAGCAATGGCAGGGGGCTTACAGCGTCACTATCCATGCCCTCACTTGTTGACTTTAGTATTCAGAGGGCAAGCAAAGCAAGCCACCCTTCTGAAGCGTCGCCCGTTTGGGTCCCATCTTCCATCTTTGCTCCTCCCCTTCTCCCCTGTCATGTGACAGGTCCTTTAGCCCACTTGGATTTAGACCTAACCATCAACGGAAGCCGGCGTCTAGCCAATTAAGACAAAGGGACAGATGCGCTAATGGTGCCCACACACGCACAGATCCCGGCGGTGCGATGCTATGCGATGGGGTGCGCGCTCCCGCGGTACCTCATCGCACAGTACAAAAAGTATGTGCTGCACATACTTTTTGTACTAGCTTTTTATCGCATAGCATCGCATCGCATGCACAAGGCATACGATGCGATGCTATGTGTGCTAGTTAAGCACAGAACGCACGCTGGGATCGATGTGTCTGTGGGCACCTTTAGCTTTAAAAGTGATACAATGGAGAAGGATAAACAGCCAGCCAATCAGCTCCTACCTGCCATGTCAAAGACTATGTTTGAAAAATGTCAGGCAGGAGCTGATTGGTTGGTAGTTTATCTTGAAAACATCAAATAGGTTTTTTTCAAGATGATATACCCAAAAAGAAAGAAAAAAAGGAGACCACAATAGTGTAATATTGTTAACAATAATTATGTGAGATTATACTGGTTAATGACTCGTACCGAAATCTTTCTTTTTGAAGTGGTTACCAGGGCTAGTGCACGATATTTTAGCCTTACTATCGTTTATTTGGATTACAGTTGGCCTGATAAAGCTTCAGCTCCAGGCCCACGGTGCAAATTTTGTAGCTGAGGGCAAAGGCTTTCCAACAAGCTCAGCCCCACGTCGCTAGCCCCCCGGGAACCGGAGATACCGCCAGGCAAAGCTGGAATGTTTTCCCTGTAGGATAACATGGTACCCGCTAATTCTGACCCCCACCCAGTTTTAACGGCTGCCAGTTCCCCCTACAGCATCACAGAAGCTTGAGGTTGATCTCAGTCGAATCCAAATCGCTGGGCCTTCAATTTGATACCAGGCTGGTCCATATGGGTTCATTGGTTCTAGAGATATTGTGGGTAAACTGATTTTTCCATTTCTGAAATGTAATTTCATGGCTGTTCATGTTGTTTGAGGACAGATCTCTCTGGAACCAAACGGCCCAGTTTCACGGGACCAAAATCATTTGAAGCCCACATGTAAATGGGTCAGTTGGTTCCGAATATATAGCTGGTTGTTTAAAGGGGGGGGGTTCTCTCCCCCTCACACCAGAAAATGCAGGGACTAGGCTGGTATAAAAGGGCCCAGCCCGGGAATGTCCCTGCATGATCCTGGGTCTATATTCCCGGGTAAGTCCCTGCATTTTTTGGTGTGAGAGGGGTATTATTTCAAATAGCCGGGACCTGCAGTGCTCTGAATACAGCCGGGCAGCCCCCTGCTTTCTGCCCGGCTGACAATGGCTGTCATTTCTGTGACTGTCCCCCAGTTACTGCGAGCATGCCCCTTGGCAATGAGCATGTAATCCCACTTGTAAATGAGCATGGAACCCCAGGCAATGAGCATGTAGGTAAGCAGCACTTATGTACAGTAGCATAATTTTTAATTGGCATTATGGTGTTTGGCATAATACATAATGGAAATTATGGTGTGGTTTATCATGTAATGGGCATTATGGCGTTTGGCATAATACATAAATGGACATTATGGTGTGTGGTTTAACATTTAATGGGCATTATGGTGTAAATTTTTAATGCTTGCCTTTGGCGTGCAATGTCCCTGTTTATGGAGCATATTGTGCATTATTGCTCAATCTGTTTGGTATAGTGTGTATTTTGGCTCAATCCATGTGGCAAAATGTACATTTTGCCTTAATCTGTGTGCCATAGTGTGAATTTTGGTTCAGTCGGTGTGAATTTTGGCTCATTCCATGCGGCATAATGTGTAAGAGGCAAGTACAGTATAAGGGGGTTAATATTGTGTTGCATGATTTGTATAAGGGGTATATGGTGTGGTAAACTTAGGTAACCACATAAAAGGTGCTAAAATGTTGTCTACCAGGTTTCAGCTTTCAGTATTTTTTTATGACTGGAATGCTGCCTCACCCTGCAAGTACCTTAGAACATCGGTATCCTGCATGTGCACCTTTGGAGGGCACCCGCCAATATATATCCCTGCATTTTTTCCTATGTCAGCCCCCTTCCTTTTCCAGGCATATATAATTAGTTAAAAGTATTTACAAAAATAGAGACACACCCATGAGCAGACCACCCAACCAGAACACTGGTCACGCCCCCCACATTATTAGGTGCTGGCCACAACCCCTATTATTGCGCATAGTAGGCCCTTGATCATTTTCAGCTCCAGGCCCATTTAGACCTTAATCTGGCACTGACCAGCACTACAGGCAAATGATGGTACGGAGGGAGAAGGTATGTACACACAGCACAGGAAGGAAGCAGTGCTGACATGAGGAGAGGGCCCCCCTAAAAGCTAATCCAGCCTTCAGTGTCCCTTTTAAATTATTTTAAAGTGATAACATTTACAAGTTTACCACCCAACCTCCACCCCTGCCCGTCTGCCTGCCTTGTTGCCCCAGTGTCCGACTCCGCGCCTCTTGCTTACCCAAGGTGGTTCTTTCCCTCCCTACTCTCCCAGTAGCTCTGGCTGTAGTGTATGAGCTGTTACGGGCGGCAGAAGGACAGAGCGACGCATCCGTTCAGCCGCCTGTCCTTCCGGGTCTGACGTCCGGTTGCTAGGCAACCAGGGACGCCGGAGGACGCGGCGGCAGGACGCAACGCGCGCCCTTCAACCCAGCGTCTCCCAGCAACCTGGGACGCTGTCAGCCGCCGGAGAGACTTCCTGCTCACGGCGGCGCCGTTGCTTAGCAACGGATGACGCCGCCGGGCAGAGTAATAGGGCGGCCTCTATTCGGCCTAATCACAAACGGACCACAGGTGTCCGGAGGGGGCAATTAATGTAGGTGGGGCTGGACTCCCCGTTCTCATTGGTCGCTCAGGGTCATTTAAAGGAGCCAGCCCAGCAGAACCCCGCCGGTGATAGCTTCTGCCTGACTCTTTCCACCTGCCGGTGTCCTTCTCTGTGTTCCTTGTGGATCTTCCCCGTGGAACGCTGTTCCCTCGATACCCCTGGTTTCGTGAGTTACCCCAGCAGGGGGTTATCCTTAGTTCCTGTATTCATTCCTTGCATTGCTATTTATTCGCAGCCGGTCAGGCTAGTCTTGTTTATTTTTCGGGCCTAGCAGGCTTTTCCTTCCTGCCCCCGTTCCCACAGGACATTCCTTCCCCTGGTTCTTCTTTACTGTGTTTTTGCTGTTCGGTTATTGTGTTTGCGACAGGTATCGCAAAGTCGTAGCGACTAAGTCGCTGGCGCATAGTAGCGTTAGCCAGGGCCTGGCTAGTCGCCATTTGGTTAAACTTTAGTTAGGCTCCTTAGTTAGTTTTTCCTGTTTACTGTACCCTGGGTGGGTCTCCGGCTCCTTGTTTCTACGTAACACCTGGCTGTACCGGAGTTAGGGCGGGCTTAACTCGCCCTTCCAAACGTGACGGCTACAGGCGAAGACTAGAACACCTGCAGGAGTCGGTCACCCAGCCTGGGGGGTATAACAGAGTCAGAATAGGGTTTTTCCGTGGCTGTCCTGAACAGCAGTCCCAGCTGCGGGGTAACACCCGATACCTAACATGAGCATGTTAACAAGGAGGAAGAAGAGAGGGGTTTTTTTTTTGCATCTGTGTTAAAGTTACAGAAAATCACTGTCCTTGCAAAGACACTCTTTAGTGTCACCCATAGCAGGCTAAATTAAGCTAGTGAAGACTCCCAAGAATATGGGGAATTGATTTACAATGTGGGCGTGCAGGAGGTAGGCAAGTATTTTGTATTCTAAGGGGAACATACTTATTCCTCCAAACTTCTGTGACTACATAAACACCACAATTGCATTTTACAATTTTACTTTTCCAAAAATATCGGAGCATGTGCGCAAATCCAGACCAAAAACTGGTTTTACACTGCTCCTGTTCCATTTCGAACTTTACCAATAACCGCCACTGTATTTGAAAAGTGCATTCTCTATTGCTGCCACATGGTGGCAGTGTTACCCCAGATTTTGCAGAAGAGATCACATTATTCACACAGTGAATACATTCACACAGCTTAACATCTGAGAAAGAGATTACTTCTTCAGTCTGTATTTTATCCACACACGGAGCATAAATGAAAAGTCAACGAGAAATACGATCATCACAGCAGTATCAGGAGATAGGAGTTATTTTTTTCAGACAGCTTCTCTCTAAAGTTTAAATTAGGAATGTCCTCAATTTAATGTTTTATTTTGGCATCACCGTACTTTCTGGGTGAAAGTCACCAGCCTGGCAATAAAAGTGCCACCGTGAGGCAGTAGATATTTTTGATGCTGTGTAATGATCAAATGGCAGTGGGAAATAATTTTACTAAATAGTTCAACAGTATGATCGTAATTTAACAGACTTAGCAGACACAGGTAAATATATATTTATGTAATGGCTGTAGGGTAAAAGACCCAGAGCAGGTCGTATGTATCAGGTTGACCGGTGTGGATTATTAGGTCCACAAAGTCTACAGTCAGCTGTTAGCATGGACACAGTATAAGCATACTGCGCCCCTCCTGCCTGTTATTGACTGTCAATAACCACAAGTGACCCACTGGGACTAGTAGTCCTACTACAGAACCAATACCCCCAGAAAACACACATACACAGATTAAAGTAAAACTTTATTACACCCCCACATACATCCATACTCACCTATAGGGTCCCTCATAGGCCTGTCTTCTTCTCTAGTGGATAATCCATAGGGAATCTGTTAAAAAAAATTATACTCACCATTTCTCCGGTGTAGATTGCGTCCTCTTTGGTCCACGTAGCATCCACAGCTATGACAAAAACAAACAAACCGAATCCCGACACTAGCGGATTGAGGGAGCTGCAAGTGTGTTGACACTTGCAGCCCCTCCTCGAGAATGATGGAATTGACGTCACTGGGTCTTCTCTTATCCAATCAGGAGCAGGCTCTAGGGGAGCTCCTCGTCTGATAGGCTCTGTGTGACTCCATAGAAGCCCATGTTATGAATTTATCATGGGCTTCTGTGGTGGGAACTCAGGGGTAAATGCGGGTTTCCAAGTGTGTGTACACGCGCATGTCTATGTATATATGTGTTGCGGTCAGCATCCCGGTGGTCAGGACGCAGGTGTTCAGTATACTGACGCCAGTAGCCGAAATCCTGACTGCTGGGGTGCCGTACGCTGTAAGTATGTGGGCAGCATGAGCATGCGCTTGGGAAAGGGGGGTTAGGTTTAGGCACTAGTGGGGGGACCTAGGGTGAAGCTATGGAGAGGCACTTAGAAGAGGGGGATAGGGTTTGGCTGTGGGGGAGGGGGATAGGTTAATATGGTGTGGTATGGGGCTTAGGCACTAGTGTGGGGACTTAGCGTTAGGCTGTGGGGGTCTGGAAGGTTTGGCTATGGGGAGGGGGGTTTGGCACCTTAAAAATGGGGGGTTAGGGTTTGGCTGCAGGTGTTCAGGGGTGTCTTGTCCGGGGGGGTTCCCTGTGATAGCAATCATCAGGGACATGGTAAGGGGAGATGTCCGTGTGGTCCGGACCGTCCGATTTTTGCTACATGCCCGGACCATACAGGGAGGCTTTATTCTCCCCCTCTTCCTCTCCCTGGTGACAGGTGTCACAGGCAGCCCCCCGGACAGGACACCCCCGGACAGGACACCCCCTGGACTGGACGCTACAAGCTCCGGACTGCAGATTTGTATGTCTGGTCCGGCGGTCCGGGGGTCTTGTCCTGGTCCGGTTTTTACCCATACCCCACCATTATTCCTAGCCACATCGGCGGTATAACCCACAATGGTAGGCGAAATCACAGAAACAGCAGGATAACCATTCCATTAACATACAAGTAAGCAAAGCAATGCACCAATTGGCAGGGTCAGGAGTACTCATGTTGGTTATGTGAGTGGTGCAGCTTAATTCATGAGTTCCAATGGTTAGCATGTATGGAACAATAGTTGGTTCTGGGTCTTGCTATTGCATGAAGCAGGGCCGGATTATAATGGAGGCACAAGGGGTCAGTGCCCCTGGGCCCCCCTCTAGCTAGGGGCCCCCTGTGTTGGCAAGTATTTTTTTTTTTTTTTTTAGCTAAAGGTTTTGTGCATGGGAGTGGGGTATTGCTGCAGCTTCACCTATCTGCCAATGTGACAATGATTTATGGTGCTGAGCATCAGGAGCCAAGACACACTGATTGCACAAGTGTGCTGTGCATTACTGGGAGTTGACTAAGTCCCATGACAGTTTGCACCAGAGTACAGAGGCTGAGAGGTTCCTGCTGAGCTCTGATTGGTGGAGCTCATTACATGCTTCTCAGGCCCATGGAGAACAGCAGCAGCAGCTCAGTCATCGGAGGGTTTTTAATCAGAGGCAGCACTAGGACTGTGAGTTCCCCTACAGAGTAAGGTGCAGAGGGACAAACACAGGCTTTTCTTGTGGTAAGTATGTGTGTATATATATATATATATATATATATATATATATATATACAGGGAGGAAGAACCTGTCACTCAGGGCTTATAGAAGCTGCAGTGTAGCGTAGCCGGCTCCGTTGCCATAAGACGATAGACTGTGTCGCCACACAGACATCCAATGTAAGTACCAGACAGACAAAGGCACTCGGAGACTTGTAAACGGTGAAAACTGGAACGGATTTTAATCCATCGGCCTGTCAACGTTTCGGGGGTCGTACCCCCGTCGTCAGGACATAAGGCAAGATAACGACATGTGCAGTGTACAAACAGAGAATATATAGTGTGTGATACAGTGCATACTCACCCCCTGCCTTCCTGCGTCCCGCCCATGACCTCCGGCACGAGTATCCGGTACGTGGCGCACTGCTGTGATGTCACACTGTCAGGATCCGTGTCACAGCCGGCGCTTCAGTCCAGCCCGATAGGCAGGTCACATGGGGTAGCTGGAAGAAGAGGGCAAACAGTGTGGGCAAAAAGGTACATAGTGTCAGATCAAATTGCAAATAGAGATACATCATGAATGTGCTACATCACTAAAACTAGGGCATCCATGCAATGAAACCAAAAACTTTTAAGAGGATGCTAATAATAACAAAACACCAAAAAAAAAAAAAAAAGGAAAAAAGGAGTGTGTAGCCAGTGTGAAACACCACTGTCCTCTAGTGGTGTGTGTGAAAACAACATACCAGACAGATACAAAGTTAAAAACATCTATCAACATACTGTAAAGTGCCGACCCGGATCGATGTCCATGTTTACATGCCAGAAAACTGGACGGCAAAACAACAATGAACGCTCATTGGCTATGGGTAGCATAACTGACTACTGTGTAGTCTGCACATAATGTGCATAGTATAAGAACTAAAGGGAGCCTGGACCCGGCAACTGCACAGCATATGGTGTGACAGTGCAAGAGTTGTTAAACGGCAGTGTCTGTTAAGTGGCACTGCCTGTCGGACTAAATTCGTTGGTGATTGCTCATCATGAGCACACGAGGAGTGAAGCAGGGATGTGGTTACAGGAAGCAGTGTAATCCTAAATTATCATTTAGGCCGCGGGGGTGGACTGTATCTAATTTGAAAATCCATGCAGATTCAAGCTGCAAGAGTTTTTTGGAACGGTTGCCCCCACGGATGGCAGCTGGTACGTGATCAATAATTTTGTAGCGGAGGGTCGCCATGCTGTGTTTTAATTGAGCAAAATGCCTGGCGACCGGTTGGTCGCTTTTGCCTGTTGCCAGCGCTGCCCTAATGGCACTGCGATGTTGTCCCATCCTAACCTTAAAGGCACAATCGGTTTTGCCGATGTAGAATAATCCGCAAGGACAATAAATTGCATAGACCACGAATTTCGTGGTGCACGTGAGAGGCCATTTGATGCGGAATTTTTTGCCTGTATGGGGGTGGCAAATCTCCGTGCCAGGCGTCATAAAGCTGCACGTAGTGCAGCCGAGGCAGCGAAAGCACCCTGTTTTAGTGGGCCTAATGTTTCTGGAATTACTGTCAAAGTTGGTAATTTCAGTTTTTACCAGTAGGTCTTTAAGGTTAGGACAACGCTTGTAACTGGGCATCAGTTTTTTTTGTTTAAACATGGGTAAGGCGGGGTCTGAAGTAACAATTTGCCACCAGTGTTTGGCCTTACTGGTCGTTATTTGACTGGTGGTACTGAACCTGTTTACCCATGGTACACAGGGTTTGGGTGTTTTTAGGGTGGTCTTGGTAATGAGTGTGTCACGATCCCGTGACAGGGCCTTTTCTTTAGCCCGCAATAACTCACGTTTAGGGTAACCCCTTTCCACAAACTTGTCAATCATGAGATTGAGTTGGAGCTCAGTTTCTTGGGGGGTATCTGCTATCCTGCATACCCTCAGAAACTGAGAAAAAGGCAGGCTCTCCACAGTGCTGCGGGGATGGAAGCTGTTATGTCGGAGGAGGGTGTTGCGGTCCGTGGGTTTAACGTGGAGTGTAGTATGTAACTCACCATCTTGAATCGAGATAAGAATATCCAAGAAGGCGATGTTGGTGGTGCTGGTGACTAAAGATAACTTAATGGGGTGTGTCGACTCATTCTGTGTGGTCACCATATCTACCAGTGGCTGGATGGGGCCACTCCACATCAAATACAAATCATCTATATAGCGTACATACATTAAAATAGATGTTGCAATACTTAAGTTATCAAGGAAAAGTTCTTTCTCCACCTGCCACATGAACGCATTTGCAAAGGACGGGGCTACCGGGGAACCCATGGCACACCCCGTCCTCTGCAAATAGTACCCCCCGTCGAAGTAAAAATAATTATGAGTGAGGGTGTATTCCAACAATGATGTGAATAACTCCACTGCTGGTCCCTCATATGCTGGATTGTTACTAATGAGCCTCTTAACTGCTAAGAGTCCCTCAGAGTGGGGAATGCAGGTATAGAGGCTTGCCACATCTAAGGTGGCTAATGTGATCCCGGACTCTGGCACTGTGAAGCCCCTGAATCTTTGTAAAAGAGAAGTAGAGTCTCTGAGGTACGTTGGAAGATTCTGTATGCAAGGTTGTAGGTACGTGTCAAGGAAGATCGCTATAGGTTCGCAGAGCGACCCCCTGGCAGAGATAATAGGTCTGCCAGGTGGTCGCTGCGCGTCCTTGTGGATCTTAGGGATGCTGTAAAACAAAGGAGTGACTGGATACTGTGTCATCAATTTGTGACCGATTACATTAGAGATGGTACCATCGGTGATGGCTTTGGATAAGATGTTGTCCAAAGTGCCCCTGGGCCCCCCTCTAGCTAGGGGCCCCCTGTGTTGGCAAGTATTTTTTTTTTTTTTTTTAGCTAAAGGTTTTGTGCATGGGAGTGGGGTATTGCTGCAGCTTCACCTATCTGCCAATGTGACAATGATCAATGGTGCTGAGCATCAGGAGCCAAGACCAGGGCCGGCGCCACCACTAGGCAGCTCTAGGCATTTGCCTAGGGCGCCGGCACCTGGAGGGCGGCAGTTCGCCCCTCACCCCCTGCACTGTGGTACCTGCGTAAAAAAAACTTCTGTCCCCGGCGTCCCTGCTGAGTGCTGGTGTAGGGGTGTCCGTGCCGCCGGGGGAGCCTGCGGCGCTGTTATCGTGTATACGCTTGTCGCGCCCGGCGGGGTCCCTACAGAGCATAGAAAATAACGCCGCGCGCATAGCGCTAGTTATTTTCTATGCTCTGTAGGGACCCCGCCGGGCGCGACAAGCGTATACACGATAACAGCGCCGCAGGCTCCCCCGGCGGCACGGACACCCCTACACCAGCACTCAGCAGGGACGCCGGGGACAGAAGTTTTTTTACGCAGGTACCAACCAAGACCCCCCCCCCCCCCCCCGCCCGGCACCGGGGCGCCCCCACCCCGACTCGCCTGGGGCGCTCCGGTGCCTTGCACCGGCCCTGGCCAAGACACACTGATTGCACAAGTGTGCTGTGCATTACTGGGAGTTGACTAAGTCCCATGACAGTTTGCACCAGAGTACAGAGGCTGAGAGGTTCCTGCTGAGCTCTGATTGGTGGAGCTCATTACATGCTTCTCAGGCCCATGGAGAACAGCAGCAGCAGCTCAGTCATCGGAGGGTTTTTAATCAGAGGCAGCACTAGGACTGTGAGTTCCCCTACAGAGTAAGGTGCAGAGGGACAAACACAGGCTTTTCTTGTGGTAAGTATGTGTGTATATATATATATATATATATATATATATATATATATACACAGATGTGTCCACATACATCTTGGTTTTACTGCGCCATGTATGGCAAAATTCAGCACACTTTGTGATTTTTCTAAAAATTTCCACCTCTAATCTATTACTTTAAACAAATTCTACTGCTGCAAACAATTTTCAGAATCCATCCACTTGTATATATATATCCCCTGCAGTTACCCATTGACCAAGTTTATTCTGCCTTTACTCTGTGTTTTGACAGTGTAATATTCTCCCATGCAGTTTGCGACAGTAATGACAAGTGCAATGGGGCCCCCCTGTCTAAAGTACCCCGGGCCCCCCGAAAGCTTAATCTGGCACTGGCATGAAGCATGACCTCTGAGGCAGCTCTTCCCCCTCACTGCCAATCCTCTGCGCCACTGGCATACACATTAAAAGACTAATAATAATGATGATATAAAAAGTATCCGGCGCTATTAAGCCATTGGTCCACCAGGAAAATTCCCGGTCAGCCCTTTAGCCAATCTGTCCCTGGCTCTTACCTTAGGGAACAGCATTAGCATGTCAACCATGCCGGGAGTGGTTTAGTAGTACGACCCTGTGCAGACTCTGCGTGTGACCCTCCTCTCTGCTGGTATGATACAGGTCTCCAAAAACATGGAGCCCTCCATGTACCTGGAGACTAATCTGTACTGCACATGTGCAAATCACTGGATAAATGGCCACCATGCCATTGTTCAAGCAATTTCTGCTGCAGCAGCACCGTTGTGGGACTCCGAAGTGTTAAGTAAATAAATATGGGTGTAAGGTGTGCCCCACGCCTGTCCTAGGCCACCACGCACACTGCACCCATTATAGAAACACCTGTGTAACCACGTATAAGGGTTTTAAGGCCTGATTCAGATCTGCTCGCATGACTTCAAATTCACACAGTGGACGATTATTGATACACTCCTCATGCGTACGGCCCATAGCACACATGCACGAGGCTATCCTGCGACAAAGTCCTGCAACATTTTCTATACACTCACACACGCTGTTCGCAAAGTGATTGACAGGAAGTAGTCATCCGGAGGTGGAGACCAGCCGTTTAGTGGGCGTGTCTGGGAAAATGTCTGTGGGCGTGTCTGAGCGTTATAGAGGAAGGGATGCGTGATGTCAGCACCAGGCCGGATATGCCTTCTTTACATTGCACCATCGCGCTGACGACAGCTGCCCACCACCCGCACCCGCGTCATCGGGCAAATACCATGGGAACGCCCAGCATTTTCATGGAAACGCCCATGAAACACTGGGCATTCCGATGGGTGCATCCCGTCTCTGCCGCCGCACCCCCCCCCCCCCCCCACACGGACTGCTAGGTGCGAACAGGAGGGGGAACAAGCAGTTTGCCGCACCCGCTCACACCAAGCGGCTGCACATGCAGGAATCATTGCTCCCCTGCCCGAACACGCAGGGGAGCGAACAGACCATAATAAATGCAGTCCAGTGTGCACATTCATGCGCTAGGAGGGACTTCAATCTAGCTGGGCGGTGGCTTAACTGTACGCTGGCCGCTACAAATTCACGGCCCTGCAATCAAACCTGAATCGGGCCCTCAATGACCACCCGGGGGCTAAATAGGCTGAAATCCAGATGAACCGCACGTTTCCACAATCTTTTTGGTGAATTCTGAATTGTACTTTTTACTTTGAAAAATGAAAAACATTGTAAATATGAGAATAGCTGCACGGCACGAGCATATTATATTGAATTCTACAACTTTAATGACAGATTTCAGAGGTTTTATGAAGGTCGCAGTGACGGAGCGATATCCGTGATCAGCTACACATCGAGATGACTACAGCTGCGATGCAGTAGCTGAAATGAAATATAAACTCTGTTTATACAGAAATATACAGTCTGCCGCTGCCAGGATGAGGACAGATGGCGATGTCGCACATTCACCGCCGTGCCAAGCCGCTAGTAATGAGCCATGCTTTTCAATAAATAACACTTTTTTTGTCCTGTGCCATCTTGAAATTGCAATTCACTGGCCACGTTTCCCACAATGCAAACCCTTCAGACGCGATCATGTCTCTAAGATAAAGGAGACATCTCATCACTTTCAACTTCTGTCGGCTTTTTGGCACAATCTCCGGCTTGTCAAATAGGCGCCGTATTATTCTCAGATGATATCAGCGGGAAAAAAACATAATTGTTCTTTTGCCTTTCTTACCCTTGAAAATATTCTCAATTCCAAAGGGATTTTATACTTATAGATCTGGCTCAGTTGTTGCTGCCGGGAAAAATGCATGTTTCTAATACCCCTTTTACAGCGCCGCAAAAACCTGGTCAGACCCAGGTCAGCAGTGGTGTAAATGGGTCAAGCCGCGTCCCTTTACATGGATCTTCTACCCAGGTCCTGACTGGGTCAGAGGTCCGGCGGGTAGCAGTTCCGACCTCCGGCTCAGTTCTGATGCGCACAGGACCACGCATCGGACCCAAGGGGGACATTAAAGACATCCGATTTGGCCCCGATTTCTCAGCCTGATCAGTCAGTGGTTCTCCAACAACAGGGATCTGATTCAGAGCAGACCAGAGACCTCCTCCTTCTTCATCGGAAACTGCAGCAGCTAGGAACCTGTGGCGTGGAAGAAGGATTAGATGACACATGGCAATGGGAAATTGGTGTGTGTGTGTGTTTATGGGGGGCGCATATATTGAAAAGAGTTGGGAGGGCATGTATCAAATAGAGATGCATTTAGAATCCCGGAGGTCAGGGTCCCAATGGATGATGATCTAAATGCAGGTGGATCCCAAAGGAGAGTATTACGGTTAGGCTGCAGGAGGGAAGGGTTAGGGTTAGGCTGCAGGAGGGGAGGGTTAGGGTTAGGCTGCAGGAGGGGTGGGTTAGCGTTAGGCTGCAGGAGGGGTGGGTTAGGGATAGGCTGCAGGAGGGGAGGGTTAGGGATAGGCTGCAGGAGCGGTTAGTTAAGGTTAGGGTTAGGCTATAGGAGTGGTAGGTTAGGGTTAGGCTATAGGAGTGGTAGGTTAGGGTTAGGCTATAGGAGTGGTAGGTTAGGGTTAGGCTGTAGCAGTTGTGGGGCTCGATTAGGCTGCATGAATGGTGGGTTTATTCTGTGGGGGGGTGATTTGGGGTTAGGCTGCAGGAGGGGTGGGTTAGGGTTAGGCTGCAGGAGGGGTGGGTTAGGGATAGACTGCAGGAGGGGATGGCTATGGTTAGGCTGCAGGAGGGGTGGGTTAGGGTTAGGCCGCAGGAGGGGTGGCTTAGGGTTAGGCTGCAGGAGGGAAGGGTTAGGGTTAGGCTGCAGGAGGGGTGGGATAGGGTTAGGCCGCAGGAGGGGTGGGATAGGGTTAGGCCGCAGGAGGGGTGGGTTAGGCTGCAGGAGGGAAGGGTTAGGGTTAGGCTGCAGGAGAGGAGGGTTAGGGTTAGGCTGCAGGAGGGGTGGGATAGGGTTAGGCCGCAGGAGGGGTGGGATAGGGTTAGGCCGCAGGAGGGGTGGGTTAGGCTGCAGGAGGGAAGGGTTAGGGTTAGGCTGCAGGAGGGAAGGGTTAGGGTTAGGCTGCAGGAAGGGTGGGTTAGGGTTAGGATGAAGGAGGGGAGGGTTAGGGATAGGCTGCAGGAGGGGTGGGTTAGGGATAGGCTGCAGGAGGGGAGGGTTAGGGATAGGCTGCAGGAGTGGTGGTTTAGGGATAGGCTGCAGGAGGGGTGGGTTAGGGATAGGCTGCAGGAGGGGAGGGTTAGGGATAGGCTGCAGGAGGGGTGGGTTAGGGTTAGGCCGCAGGAGGGGTGGGTTAGGGTTAGGCTGCAGGAGGGAAGGGTTAGGCTGCAGGAGGGGAGGGTTAGGGTTAGGCTGCAGGAGGGGTGGGTTAGGGTTAGGCCGCAGGAGGGAAGGGTTAGGGTTAGGCTGCAGGAGGGGAGGGTTAGGGTTAGGCTGCAGGAGGGAAGGGTTAGGGTTAGGCTGCAGGAGGGGAGGGTTAGGGTTAGGCTGCAGGAGGGAAGGGTTAGGGTTAGGCTGCAGGAGGGGTGGGTTAGGGTTAGGCTGAAGGAGGGGAGGGTTAGGGATAGGCTGCAGGAGGGGAGGGTTAGGGATAGGCTGCAGGAGTGGTGGGTTAGGGTTAGGCTGCAGGAGGGGATGGTTAGGGTTAGGCTTTGGCAGTTGTGGGGCTGAGTTAAGCTGCAGGAATGGTGGGTTTAGGCTGCGGGAGGGGTTGGTGGGATCGATCAGCTTTCTGACTGTCGGGATTCTGACTACGAGGATCTTTGCCGTTAGCATTTAATACCCAAATCCATCAAATATACTTCCGATTTTCCCTTGTCACATATGTTCCCCACCATTCTAACCATGTAATATATAAGTTGCATCCTTGCTCAAATTCTACCAAACATCATGATAGCTGACAAATGAAAGGAGGATAGGGAATCATGTGACAATAGTAGGTTGGGACTGTGACTGTGACTGTGGTGGATGGGTGTCATCTGTGGCCATGCGTTAGAGGAAGAGGGTCATACATTATATAACAGTGGGAGGAAAGGTTACCGACATCTATATATTTTTTTGGCATGTACCTAAGACTGGAACACAAGGACTTGAACAGCATTTCTCAAACTTGGTCCTCAAGGCAAGCTCAGTCCATGTTTTAAGGATATCCAAAATTGTGCACAGATAGTATAATAAACTGACTGAGGTCATTTTTACCTAATCATGGCGATCTGTTATGAGCTGCGACAGGCGGGTCACTTCTTCAGCGTGTCCTGCCCATGCTGGTAATCCTGGCCCCAGTGGATGCCAGGCAACTGAGATACAAGGCAGACACCCTGAATTCTGGTCCTGGCAGTTGCTAGGTATCCAGGACTATAAGCTGATGTGGTGGTTCCTGTTCCTGGCTGTTGCCTGGCTGCCAGGAAGATGCTGCTGTGTGCATGCAGGGCCGCTCAGCGGCTGGGCTCCCTCCGGCCTAATGATTGGCTAACATGTCTTTTAAAAGACACTCAGTCCCAGACAACCTTGCTGGTGATAGTTTCTGGTACAAGCTTCTGTTGTGATGTGTGCTACGCATTCCTGCTCTTGTCACAACGGATTGTTGTGGATCCACTGGGGGCGTGGATTCTGACACGGATGCCAATGGTGGAGAAAGAACTGCTGGTCGAATATACTGGCGTCTCATAGGAGTCTCCAAGGAGTTTGGCTATACTCCTAATCAGAGGCGCGGAGTCTAACTGAGTGGCGGTTTTCACCAGGGACCCCCGCAAGGGGATTTGGACTTAGCTGCGTCCACCCAGCAGGTCGCGGCCCCCCAATCAGGAGTCTCCAAGGAGATTAGGACGCTTGCTGGAACAGATGGATATAGCTGTACTCAGGAGACGCTTGAAATAATAATAGAACTTAGGAGACACTTGAAACGTGAACTGAACTCAGAAGGCACTCGGAGGGTTAACAGAACTCAGGAGACACTCGGAGGGTTAACAGAACTCAGGAGACACTTGGAAGATAAACTGAACTCAGGAGGCACTTGAAGGGTTAACGGAACTCAGGAGGCACTTGAAGGGTTAACGGAACTCAGGAGACACTTGGAAGGTAAACTGAACTCAGGAGGCACTTGAAGGGTTAACGGAACTCAGGAGGCACTTGAAGGGTTAACGGAACTCAGGAGGCACTTGAAGGGTTAACGGAACTCAGGAGACACTTGGAAGGTAAACTGAACTCAGGAGGCACTTGAAGGGTTAACGGAACTCAGGAGACACTTGGAAGGTAAACTGAACTCAGGAGTCACTTGAAAGGATAACGAGATGCTTCTGATTGCAAACAGGACTCAGAGAGACCTGGAGCTGTGTACACTCTCACTGGCTGTCAGCAGGACACTGAGCAGAAAGCAGAAGTAGCAGCAGCATTGGAGGATAGGCGGCCCAGCCTTTTATTCCTCCAGGCAGTGATGTCACAGGCCCAACCTTCAATCAGAGGTTATATCAGACCCTGCTCCCTTCTGCCTAATGCCACAAGCAAGATGGCGGCGCCTGTCCCAGGAGCCGACCACGGGAACAGCCGGACCCCCAGAGGACCTACCGCCGTCCCTGCCAGTGACACCAAGTCGGGGAAGCGCTGAGTGACGGGTGTAGCACCGCCAGGAGTACAGCGCCCGTGCAGGTGAGTAATGCATGCGACGGAATGCTCTGCAGAACCGGCGGCGGCCGGAGGACCTGACAGCTCTGTGCTTAGAGGCCCATGTCTGCTACTTGACTGAAAGTTCAGACTCTGCTCTTTGTGCCACTACCTCCGTGGGTGGCCACAGTCTCCCTTTCCAGGGGGTGACCTCAATCTTGCCTCTGTATCTTAACTCCTACCTTCACCCACCCCATCTACTACCTAGTGATCACCCGACAATTATATAAGCCCCTACTGTTGAGTTTAAAATCTGGTGGCATCCTAAGTACCGGTGTGTCATACTATAATAGAACAACAGGTGACTGTTATAGGCAGAATACCTTACGAGTGTAACTCTAGGGGTCTTATGTAATTGTTTGGGTGTTTCAAAACACTATCCTTAAAGTTCTGACTGTCTGAGCGACTTGGGGATCAGTTTTCAATCCGGATTTAATCTTTTACATAGGTTATGTGTCTGGCTAAATCCAAGTCCACATTTCACATGGTTTTAATCAGAAAATGCAAAATACTGTATGTAGACGCTATATAGATGATTGATAATAATAAATATGTCATTGTTTTAAGACTTAAATTGGAAATCTCTATCTTAATGATGTTAAACTACACTATCCATCTTCTATAGCAGGCCTGGCCAATCTATGGATCTCCAGTCTTTTGTGAAACCACACAGATTTCAGCATGCCTTGCCACTAGGGTGGCCAATCCTGGGATTGGGATCGTCGGGATCCCTGGATTTGGCCACAAAATATCCGGGATTTCAATCCCGGGATTGGACTATCCAATCCCGGGATTTCAGGATTGCATAGTAAATGGCCAGGCAGTGCCTGAGCACCCGCTCAGACAATGCCCGGCTGTTCCCGACCCAGCGTGTGACCGGAAGATGAGCAGCTTCAGCCTCTGTCACTCACCTTCTGGCGATGAGCGGGTCCCGGCCTCACTAGGCGGGCGGCGAGCAGGTTATGGCCAGTGCGACACTGGAGAGGACTGGCAGTGAGCGTGTTACAGCACAGGAGGTGCAGCGCTGCGGCCTGCACAGCGTGACTATGGGTCACGCTGCGCAGGCCTCAGCGATGCACCTCCGGTGCCGGAAACGGCTCGCACCTCTCGCACAGGACAGTTACAGCCACCTCCTGCCTCCATTCCGCTGCCGAGCTCCACTAAGTAAGGGGGACAGGGGAGTTTTTCTTTTAGGTATGCCAATCCCGGGATCCCGGGATTGAGCATTTTTCAATCCCAATTGCCACCCCTTTAGCATTCCATAATAGCATAACTGTGGCAGTACATGCTGGAACTTGTAGTTTCACAACAGTTGTGAAACTACAACAGGCCAGGCCTGTCCGAAAACAATGAACACCAGAAAATGTTATTTTCTGATTCATGGTGAATCACCGTAGATGCAGCTTGATGATGTCGTAGTTCCGTACATTTATGATGTAGAAAGCGCGAGGCTGACTTGTAGATCTGTAACAAGCGCATAAAAGTCACACAATAGCCAAAGTGGGTTAATTCAAATGGACAGGTTGGTGAATAGATGGAAAGCATTGAATGAAAAGTGATAATGAGATAGGCAGGAGAAGAAGTGAATGACAATGATGCTCATGGTTAGACCTCTTGTTTTGTTAGGTGCGTCCTGATGATAAATGTACAAGCAGGGAGAACATTGCTTTTGTGTGGTCACTGTGCGCATTGTGAGCAGTACAACAGCATAGGTGATTGGGGTAATTAGCTGTTCTCCATTACCTATATTGTAACCACATTGTGTCTTTGTGCTGTACGCGCATTTACATTTCTTTTAAGTACATAGGTTAAAGTAATTGTAAGTATAGAGGTTATAGTCATTGTGAAAGGCTGTGATGTGCTCATCTTTTATCCAGCGCTTTTTTTTCCCCTTCAAACCTGGAGAGCACGTGCATCGAACTTTGCATGTATTTAAATGGCAGTAAAATTAAAGGGCAACTGAACCCCTTAAATAAGTTGATATCTGATGCGTGGGGTTAGGCACTACTGACAAACACTCATTTTTGAGGGGTCAGCCGCAAATCTCTGATCCCTGCTGCAATCCGTCCTGTACCGCCGCCCTCCCCCATAGGTTTCTATGGGGGATGCAAAGCTGCCCGATGTATCAATATCGGGCAGCAGCGCATTGCATCGCTGGGCTATCGCCATTCTGAGATGGCGATAGCCCATTGTAGCCTATGAGAGCTTCTGATCGCACTGCCGCCGGGCAGTTCGGTCAGCTGGGTCGGCGGGGGTCAGCGCTAACCACGCATGCTTCCGTCTGAGCTCATCGCCGGGACGGGCTCCTTTTGGAACCCTGTCCCTGTGACCGGGGAATGATACATCCCACCGTTAGGATCATATTTTACAATGCAATCATGGGCGGTAATATTCCACCCAGATCGCATTGTAAATGCCCTTAAGTTCCATAGGGTTTAATTCAATTTGGGATGTACTGTCCTTAAACTGCAGTCCATCATGTGACAGCAGGGGGCAACAACGCGGTGCTGGGTGGGAGGTGATGCGGCATTAGGTGAGCACGGTACAGACAACGAAGCCTGGACACGCGGAGCATGGCATCCATGCGCCTGTCTTCACAGCTAGGCTGCGCAGGCAGGGGGCTGCCATAGAAATGCGAGTGCTTCGCTGTTCTGGGAACTGTTTGCATTTTAGCGATGCAGTTGCAAAATTTTGCAATCGCATTGCAAGAGGGACCCGGCCTGCAGCGAGGCCCTCTGCATGCTAGAGAAAACAGATGCAGTTTCGTAGGGTTTTGTTTTTTTGCTAAACTTCAGCTGAAGCTGAATCAGGCCCATGGTCAATTAGGATAAAGAGCTTGCTTTTTACATGCACATTTATTTTTATTCTTCTCGTGCTCTAAACTGTGAGTCCAGTAAACAATCATGATGCGCAGTGTCAGTTTTTTTTTTATGTGCGGTCTTATTTGTATTTATTACAATAAACACAAATCAGTGCAGTCTGCCCAGTGGAGTAACCACCATGGGTGCAGTGTGACATCATAGTTCACCATGGCGTACGATGTTCCCACCCACCCAAGGTTATCTAATGACTGACACTGCAGTTGCATGGCATGCTGCAGTGAACACCGGGACTGGAGGCGAGCTATTAGTTGCTGAGAGGATGGGTAGACTGTCTAACAACTTGATGGTGACCAACTGATCCTGTTGAGTTCCTTTATTCGAACTTCGGCAAAAAGTTATTTTCAGAAACTCTAGCACTCTCTGCACGCCGTCTAGATGACCGATGGTCTTGAAGAGGCCTGGGCAGACTTTCAGCCAAGGAAGACAAAGGAGTCTTTAATTCAAATTTCTCAATCACGGCCCTGGAGAATGATATCAGATCTCACAGTCGAGAATCATTGGCTTCAACGAGTGGATTGACCCACTCTAGTGCTTCTCCTCTGAAGGATCAGATCATGTATTTTACAATATTAGCCAGATTAACCCCAGAGTACGGATCAAAATTCATGGCTTCTAAGTAGTGCTCTGCTCAAGCCTGGAAATGGGCAACGTTCCCATCAAAAAAGATGGCATCAGAGGACTCCTCAGCTGGCTTCTGTATCAAGGCCAACACTGGTGAGACATTAGACACAACGGATGTCTCTAGAACTTGAGGCACGGCATGCAAATTTTCCCGAGTGGCAGGCATTGGAACCCTAGAAAAAAAATATTGTGACTGACAGGCTTAGGCCCAAGAGCCATGGGGGCAACAGATTCAGGCCCAGAGACTACGGAGACAGACCTGGAGGCCATGGAAGCAGACCCGTAGACCATGGGGGCAGGCCCAGAGGCCATGCAAACAGATCCTTAGACCACGGCACACAAGTCCTTATCTCCGGAGACAAGGGCCAACAGATCCTTATGCCTGGAGCATACTTGCTCGTTGCCAGGGGTTAAATGCTTGTAGCCATAGGTTTCATGCTTGTTTCCAGGAGTTTCTTATTCATTACCAGTGGTGTTTTGCTTGCTAGCAGTGGGTTACATGCTCATTGCCAGGGAGTTACACGCTCATTGCAAGGGGGTTACATGCTTGTTACCAGGGGTTTACATGCTTGTTACCAGGGATTTACATGCTCATTGCCAGGAGCAATCTCTATATTCCAGGCAGGGCCGGCGCTACCACTAGGCAGCTTTAGGCTGCTGCCTAGGCCGCTGGCCGCTGGAGTACGCCCCTTAATTATTGAGCATTTAAATGTAGCAGCGCCGCGGGTCCCTTGAGCGGCCGCTACTTTTCTCTTGTCACCTTGTCACGTTTCAGCGGATGAAGGAGGTAGGAGGGGGGAGAGCATCTGAGCGCTAGTTGTATAGTTATATCAATCAGGCAGCAGCCGCCCGGCGCCCATCCACTCGTCATCCCTCACCAGCTGTCCCCGCCCCTCAGAGTCAGCGTCGAACATCGTCGCTGCGGAGCCGGAAGCTGCAGAACCAACAGGGAGCAGTGCCCCCTTCCCTGCCAGCAGCAGTGTGTCATCCCGGCCAGCTCAGCTGTATCATGAGCTAGTAGAAGCGGCAGGGAGCAGTTACCTTCCCCCCCCATGAACACGGTAAGATGATCATTTGATGTGGGGGTTTGGTATTCGTAGTACTGGCTGCCTGGGGGAGGGGGTTTATTTGTATGTATGTATGTATGTATGTATATGTGTATGTATGTATGTATGTATGTATACTACAAGATCTCTCGAACCCCCTCCACCATGCACCAGAAACTAGTGAACGAGCTGAATGATTTCTACTGCAGGTTCGAGAAGGAAGCTACCTGCATCAGTCCTACCCCTGACCGGGGCAAAACTCCTTCCAAAACTGCCACCCCCAGACTCTCCGGGTGGACCAAACAGAGGTAGAAGGAATGTTCAAGAGAGTCAACCCTAGGAAAGCTGAAGGCCCAGACGGAGTGTCTCCATCTGCCCTCAAGACCTGTGCAACACAGCTCGCCCCTATCTTTACCAGGATTTTCAACACTTCACTAGAAATGTGCAAGGTCCCCACCTGCTTTAAAAGCTCAATTATCGTCCCGGTTCCCAAGAGCTCAACTGCGAAAGACCTCAATGACTTCAGGCCGATTGCACTAACATCGGTGGTCATGAAGGTGCTTGAACGTATGGTGCTGAAACACCTGAGAGTTGTGACAAATGCTCACCTCGACCCCCTGCAGTTTGCCTACCGAGCAAACAGAAGTGTCGAGGATGCAGTCAACCTAGGGCTGCACCACATTCTACAGCACCTTGACAGTCCAGGCACCAATGCAAGGATACTATTTGTTGATTTCATCTCGGCATTCAACACTATCATCCCTCACATCCTGACCGGGGCAAAACGGCTTGCCCACCCTCCTTCCAAAACTGCCACCCCCAGACTCTCCGGGTGGACCAAACAGAGGTAGAAGGAATGTTCAAGAGAGTCAACCCTAGGAAAGCTGGAGGCCCAGACGGAGTGTCTCCATCTGCCCTCAAGACCTGTGCAACACAGCTCGCCCCTATCTTTACCAGGATTTTCAACACTTCACTAGAAATGTGCAAGGTCCCCACCTGCTTTAAAAGCTCAATTATCGTCCCGGTTCTAAAGAGCTCAACTGCGAAAGACCTCAATGACTACAGGCCGATTGCACTAACATCGGTGGTCATGAAGGTGCTTGAACGTATGGTGCTGAACCACCTGAGAGTTGTGACAAATGCTCACCTCGACCCCCTGAAGTTTGACTACCGAGCAAACAGAAGTGTCAAGGATGCAGTCAACCTAGGGCTGCACCACATTCTACAGCACCTTGACAGTCCAGGCACCTATGCAAGGATACTATTTGTTATTTTCAGCTCGGCATTCAACACTATCATCCCTCACATCCTGGAGCCAAAACTCCATTCACTAGGAGTCCCAGAACATACATGCTCCTGGATCACTGACTTCCTGACTAAAAGGAAACAGGTGGTGAAAGCAGGCGCATTCATGTCAAACACATGCACAATTAGCACCGGTGCACCTCAAGGATGAGTCCTCTCCCCCCTGCTCTTCTCCCTCTACACAAACGACTGCACCTCAACAGAACAGTCAGTAAAAATTATAAAATTTGCAGACGACACAACGGTTATCGGCCGAATCATGGATAGAAACGAGTCGGCATACAGACGGGAGGTGGATCGGCTAACTAAATGGTGTAGCGGAAACAACCTTGACCTCAACCCCCTCAAAACAGTGGAGATGGTGGTGGACTTCAGAAGAAAACCAAATTCCATGCACCCACTCATAATATCTGACAGAGTAGTGTCGAGGGTCGACTCCTTCAAATTCCTAGGAACAAAGATTTCCTGCGACCTCAAATGGGGTCCCAACATCATTACAAGTGTCAAGAAGGCTCAGCAGCGGTTGTTCTTCCTGAGGCAACTCAAGAAATTCAACATCCCGCAGGAGCTGCTGCTCATCTTCTACACTGCCATAGTAGAGTCTGTCCTTTGCTCCTCGATCACAATCTGGTTCGGAGGAGCAAACGAGAATGACAGATGAAGGTTGCAAAGAGTGGTAAGGATGGCAGAGAAGATCATTGGGGCAGAGCTCCCCACTGTCCAAGAACTCTACCTAGCCAGGGTCAATAAGCGTGCAGGAAAGATCTTGGCGGACAAGCTACACCCTGGCCACAACCTGTTTGAACCCCTTCCGTCAGGGAGAGACGTTTTAGGTCCATCCCAGCAAAGACGACAAGAACTACAAAAGGCTTCTTCCCAATAGCTGTCCACCAACTAAACAAACAGTATTGAACATACCAAATACTAAATACTAATTTGAATTGTTCTAGATATATGTGAAATGTATGTGATGTATGTTTATGCCTCTCTTCCCACCCCCATTGTGTTCCCTGCTTGATACCACAAAAAATTCCAAGCATACGCAAGTATACCTGGCCAATAAAGATGATTCTGATTCTAATATGTGTGTGGGTGGATGTATGTATGTATGTATGTATGTATGTATGTATGTATGTATGTATGTATTGAGGCAGTAAATGGATGACAGAGGCAGGGTATGGCTGTGTGTATACATGTGGCTGTTTAATAAATCTAAACCTTTAATATATGGGATTTATTAAGTCCATGCACTATCACATGACTTACAAGGAAAGGAGTAATGTGGGGAAGAGGGGAGGAGGGGTGGCATTGGCAGATGTTCTGCCTAGGGTGCCAAGAACCCTTGCACCGGCCCTGATTCCAGGGGCAACTAACCATCTGCCCAGTAGGACCTCTAGCATCTATCCATTGTCCAGTAGGACCTCTAGCTTCTGTCTTCTTCAAGGCAGTGGCCATATTTGGAGGGACATTTTCAGCAGATTCCATTCGGACGGCTAAGCTACGCAATTATCAATTGACTTTGCCTGTGTTGTAGTGGCACTGTGCACGTACCTTTTATTTATTGCAGTGATGCTTTCCATTATTTTGGGTGCTTTAAAATAAAGTTTCTTCAAAAAAACCTGCCCATTAATCCAGAGAATAACCTCACACGAGGTGTTCTTAAAAAGTTCCGGCCAAAAAAAAAAAAAGGCTAACTCATTGCACCAATCCCAGTGTGAATATATGCAATAGCCATGATAAGGAAGGCAGAATTTATCTGCACCCTAGCAGACGTAACACAATATTCTGTTACTATAGTACATTCCATAATCTCGTGCTGTTTGTTTTGCAGCTGAAGGTTCCATTAGTGTATTCCGCGTCACTATTCAGTGGCTGCTTCGCACATCGCCTTGGGATAGATCGCGCTTTTAATAAGAAGGTAGAAACGTTCCTCATTGATGGCTGCGGTCCATAGCCAGTTACTGCGGTCCCAGCGTGGGGGGATTTATCAAGGAATAGCTGCTGCTTATACTAGTATTATTGGCTCCTGATAATTCAATGTATTACATACACTTGGGTTTGTATATGACTATAAATGAGAATGCTTCTGATAACATATCTTTGTGATACTGCACATTCACATTATTAAATACCAGCCCCCCCCTTTTCATTTTTTTTTAGTTTTGATAGGTGACATTAAGGGCCTGATTCACACCTGCCAGCCCCAAACAGGCATCGACACGCCTGCAGTCGCAGGGGTCCGCCCGCCATTTTTGTGGGCATGCCCATGAAACGCTGGGTGGTCCCCAGCATCTGCCCCTCCATGCCTCCTGCCCGCCCATCCTGGAGCGAACGCACCGGCGAGTGCCCGGGGGGGAGGGGTTTTTTTTTTGTGGAGGCGGCGGTATGCCCGGGGGAGGGGGGTGGCTGCGGCCGTATGCCCGGGGGGAGGAGGAGGGGGTGCTGGCGGCGGGGGTATGCCTGGGGGGGCGGCCGGCTCACCTGCTGCTGCTGGGAACAGGAGCCTGGGAGGTGCTGAGCACGTATGCGCAGCAGCCTTCCCGCAGCCATTTTGGAGTTCGGCAAAGTGCTGCGGCCGCTGCCCGCGGCCCAGCCAGCCCATGGGGGAGCGCGGCCGGCGCCTTTTAATGACTTTTGGCGCGGCCCACCGGGAAATGGCTTGGTTTCCCGGTGGGCCAATCCGGCCCTATCCCCTCGCATGTTACAGAGGGGATTCGACAGGGGCAACATAAGCGTTGGGATGGTGTTGAATAACCCCCATAATGTGAATCATTGTGTAGCCAGGCAACATGTAATATATATAGTTTAACAATTTCTCCATCCATAAGTTATTATTATTTACAGTTTCTTATATATTGTAAGCTACAGATACAAAACAGTGGCAGGCCGTTGGAGGACTCCGAGGTGGCAGTTCCTCTTTCAGGGTAGATGTATGAAGCAGTGATAAGAGAGGAGCCAGAGGAGAAGTGGCCCATGGCAACCAATCAGCTGCTCTGTATAATTTTATATTATGCAAATGATAGATGTTACTTCCGTGCTGATTGGTTGCCATGGGCCACTTCTCATCTGGCTCACTTCTCCCTTATCACTGCTTCATACATCTGTCCCTCAGTCTCCTCTAGTGCTCCTCCTGACGGGCATCATGTCATCATTGTGCTTGCTGTTCTGGGACTGGGAAGACAAAAGACAAGTACGGATGGGGTGTGGTATAGGGGTCCAACAGTCGAGAACCCGACAGTCATTATCCCAACATCGGGATCCCGACTGGCCGGACCCAGACAGCATGGTGAGTGCAACTAAGCCCCTTGCGGGCTCGCTGCACTCGCCATGCTCCGGGCACGGTGGCCACCTATTCTATTCTCCCCAAAAGCGACCCCCCTCGGCAGGCGCCCCTGTCGTATGCCATGCTAGCCAAAGTTTAGATATGCCCCAGCTGTTCTCTTAGGCCCTTATTCTGGTTGGTGCGGTAATATCCGCGTGCGTTCGTGCCGCCGATGTTTTGTGTCTGCGCATGTGCAGAGGCATCTCTGCGCATGTGCGAGCCGGATGCACGGCCACATTCCGCATGAAATGTGAACACCACGAACAGGGGGTGGGGAGGGGTGTGAAGGGCTGTTTGGGCTCATTACCATATGTTTACACCCCACGTTTCATGGGCGTTCCCATGAAAACGCTGGGCGTACATATGGTAATGCGGCCGTGACGCACGTGTAGGGGGCGGACATATGGCATTGCCGGATGTCAGCTGCCCGCCCAGATCCCTGCTTTTGCACGGAGAAATGGCCGTGTGGTCTGAGGTTGCGGGAGCTGGCGGACCACTCGGCCCTGCATTCGATGTTCTGCGACCATCGAATGATGGGGGAGGTTCCCTGAGATGGAGGAGGTGTATTCGTGAGAAATACACGTGCGGTCCGTTCGGACAGCTTCTTACCGCGTACGGACGGAGTTGGCGATCCGTATGGAAGGCGGTGCTGGCCGCATATTCGGATCCGGCCGCACCGATCAGAATAAGGGCCTTAGTTACTTATGCTCGTTGGCAAATTGTCCCAGGATGCTATTTTTTTATATGTTGGCAAATACAGTTTGTATATTAGTACGTGAGGGAAGGTCGGCTGAATGAGAAACGCTGTTCATTTAAATCAAATGAATCCCTAATTGTCAGCATGTCGAGATCTGTATCGGAACATTTAATTCCAATTCTTTTGACTGCCTGCAGTGTTATTTCCATCAGGATTTACACGGTACATAATTTACAGCCCAGCGTCAGCTGTGTTTCTTTAGACAGACTTCATAGGGTACGTTATAAACTAGCAGGTACCATAGCCCCAGCAAATTAATCATTAAAGACCTTTTTGCTACAAAGATAACAATGTGTTTAGCTGCGGCTGATAGGATGCACAGAACGGGGAGGGGGAGGGGGGGGGGGGAGTGACCAGTCCGCCTGTGTTTAGGATTTGTATTTTAATCATACAAATCTTAATCTGCAAATTGTGAAATGATGCAATGATGATAATCTGCTCTATATTATATTAATTACATTTTTACATGATTTCCCGGTGACCGGCTGCAGATTAAAATTCCTTATCCCATATCTCTGTATTGATGAGATCACATAATTACCTTTATCCTGGGTGCATAGTCTTATTACGTATTTTAATTGTGCGCCCTAGGCACAGCAACCATGTTGTGACCTAACCAGCAATCACAAGATTGTAGTCAGTTTCTACAATACTTCAGTTTCTAGACATTCCAAATTTGGCAACCAAAATAGAAAAGTCATGCCTGAACTGGGGGCAGTTTTATTGGATCGGATTGATTCTGGGAGTGGTCTTGATCTTTTTTAGGAGAAATGAGCATGTTTATAAACTGGAAAGGTTTTTCAACGAACACTGATTTAATGGAGGGCAGAATACTAAAGGCACTACAAAATGGCGTGCTAATAGCACTGCATAGAGGCATAATATGTACTAAGAGCACTGCATAGAGGCATAATGTGTACCAAGGGCACTACATAAAGGCATAATGTGTACTAAGGGCACTGCATAGATGCACAATGTGTACCAAGGGCACTACAGAGTGGCATAATGTGTACAAAGGGCACTACATAGAGGCATAATGTGTACCAAGGGCACTGCAGAGAGGCATAATGTGTACAAAGGGCACTACATAGAGGCATAATGTGTACCAAGGGCACTGCATAGAGGCATAATGTGTACAAAGGGCACTACATAGAGGCAAAATGTGTACCAAGGGCACTACATAGAAGCATAATGTGTACTAAAGGCACTACATAGAGGCATAATGTGTACTAAAGGCACTACATAGAGGAATAATGTGCACTAAGGGCACTACAGAGTGGCATAATAGTAATAAAGGCACTATAAAGTGGCATAATGCTTGCTAAGAGCACTACAAAGTAGCATAATGTGTACTAAGGGCACTACAAAGAGGGAAATGTGTACTAAGGGCACAACAAAGTGGCAGAATGTGTAATAAGGGCACTACAAAAGAGGGAAATGCGTACTATGGGCACTGCAAAAAGGCATACTGTGAACTAAAGGCACTACAATGTGGCATATGTTGTACTAAGGGCACTATAAAGTGGCTTTATGTGTACTAAGGCCATTATAAAGTGACATAATGTGCACTAAGGACATTACAAAGTGGAATACTGTGTACTAAGAGCAATACAAAGTGGCATAATGTGTACTAAGGGGTGCTGCAAAGCAGGAAATGGGCAATACAAAGTGACATAATTTGTACAAAAGGCACTAAAGAGAGTCATAATGTGAACTAGGGGCACTAAATAGTGGCATAATGTGTACTAAGCGCACTATATAGTGGCATTATTTTGACTAATGGCACTACAAAGTAGTATAATCTCTAATTTGTGCACTATAAATAGGCATAATGTGTATTAAGGGCACTACAAAGTGGCATAAGTTGTACTAAGGACACAATAAAGTGGCATAATGTGTAGTAAGGGCATTATAAAGTGTTATACTGTGTACTAAGGGCATTAAAAAGGGGCATTATGTGTACTAATGGCACTACAATGTAGTATAATTTAGTCTAAGGGCACTACAATATGGTACAATGTGATCCAAGGGCACTAGAATGTGGTATAATGTGATCTAAGGGAACTACAATGTAGTATAATGTGTAATATGTGTCAGGTTCTGGGTCTGCTGTGTTCCCGACCCTGACCGTGGTGGACCAGTGGAGGGCGCTGTGTAGCGGAAGGCCGGAGGCCTGATGAATGACATGCACAGAGGCACTGCCTTGCGTACCAGAGTGTTGGCTGAAACCAGAAACAGAGGCGCGGAGTCTAACCTGCCAGCGGTATTCACCAGAGACCCCCGCAAGGGGATATGGACTTCGCTGCGTCTGACAGGCAGGTCGCGGCCCTCTGCCCTGGTCCTCTGGACGTAGGCGGAGAGTGGTAGTGATATTGGAGACACTGGGAATTGGAATAGTCTCTGGAGGGCACAGTGTGAAAGTGTCAACACTGATGTCGACAGCAGGGTCGATGAGATCACTCAACTGCACGATGGTTATTTTGCAGGAGGCTTCTGGAGATGGTATGCCAGGTAAAGATGGTAACAGGAGTAATACTCGACTGCAGAGTGGAATGGCAGGAGTCTTCTGGAGATGACAAACCAGGTAGTATGCAGGAAACTGCGAGAGGTACACGGGGAGACCGGATAACCAGGAGCCTTAGGAAACAGCTGAACACAGGAGGGACTGAGGTCAGATGAACACATATTCAAGGCGATGACTGTGAGTTAGAAGCCGGAATATATCCCCCTTGCTGCGCACTGATTGGTTAGCGTCAGCAGCACCAATCAGTCCAGGGAAAGAGTGAGTACACCTGAGAGGTGTGCAGGTGTGTGGGTCAGAGGTCACCCTGGCTGGACCGCGGGATTGGACCCTCTGGTCAGCTGAGCGCATGTGTCATGGCGGCGCCCATGACGCGCGGGCTCCAGCGTGCCGGCATGTCGATTGCACGGGTCAACACCAGCCAAACATGGGACATCTCGCCAGGCGCTGACAGCTACCAGAGGCCTTACTCTCACCGCTGACCACCGGGAAGGTAATGGACTTGGTCTCAGACGGGGCTGAGACCCACGGTTTGTGACAGTACCCCCCCCTTTTAGGGTGGGCACCGAACACCCTTTAGGCTTGGGCGGGTTCTCTTCGTGAAATACTTTGATTAGTCGGGGGGCATGTACATCTTCTGCATCTGCCCAACTCCTCTCCTCAGGACCATATCCTCTCCAATCAACGAGATATTGGAGATGCCCATACCTCCGACGAGAGTCAACAATTTTGTTAATCTCGAATTCTACTCCCCTGCTGGTTTGAACTTTGGGTAGTGAGGGTGAGGAAGTATGGAAGCGATTCAGGATGAGAGGACGTAACAAAGAGATGTGAAATGAGTTGGGGATGCGTAAAGATTTGGGCAACTTCAGTTTGTATGCGACAGGATTGATCCTTTGTAGAACCGTATAGGGACCGATGAATCTGGGAGCAAATTTCATAGAGGGAACTCTCAGTCTGAGATTCCGTGTGGAAAGCCACACTCTATCTCCTGGGTGCAACTCAGGAACAGCTCTTCTCTTGCGATCTGCAAAGAATTTATACCTTGTTGAGGCTTTCGTGATGTTGGAATGAACCTCTCGCCAGATTTGAGAGAAATGGTTAATGGCTGCTGCGGCTGCAGGTACCTCTATCGCTGGTAACATTTCAAAATTGGGGGCCCGGGGGTTTTGTCCATAGACTATAAAGAAAGGGGAATGACCAGTGGTTGTGTGGTACCTGAAATTATGAGCAAATTCTGCCCACGGGAGGAGTCTCGACCAGTCATCTTGCGAGGATGATATATAAAGACGAAGGAAGGTCTCCAGATCTTGGTTCACCCTTTCTGTCTGGCCGTTGGACTGAGGATGATAGCCTGACGAAAACTTTAATTTGATTTGGAATGCATTAGACAGAGCTCTCCAGAACCGTGCCACAAATTGTACCCCCCGATCGGACACAATTTCGCTAGGCAAGCCATGACTTCTAAAGATATGCTGTACAAACAGCTGAGCCAGAGTGGGAGCAGACGGCAGCCCGGGTAATGGGATGAATCGGGCCATCTTGGAAAACCTGTCAACTATTACCCATATGGTGTTGTACTCTTGGGATTTGGGTAAGTCACAGATAAAGTCCATTGAGATGTGAGTCCAGGGACGAGATGGAACGGACAGAGGATGGAGCTGGCCGGCTGGGGCTTGTCGGGATACTTTGTGCTGTGCACACTCTGGACATGATGCTACGAACTCTTTTACTTCTTTGCCCATCTGTGGCCACCAATAGGATCTCTGAAGAATTTTTAATGTCCCTTGAGCGCCAGGATGCCCAGAGAATAATGACTTGTGAGCCCAGGAAAGAAGCTTCTGACGTAATTCAGTGGGAACGAAGATTTTACCAGGAGGAGGCACAGGCGATACCTGAGTGGGAGCAAAGGCGATGGGGTCCAGAATGGGCCGATTTTCCTGCAGGTCAGAATCTTCTTGCATGGAACGTGATAAGGCATCTGCTTTCACATTCTGAGTGCCTGGACGGTATAACAACTTGAAAGAGAAACGAGAGAAAAACAAGGACCAACGAGCCTGTCGGGGGTTCATACACTGGGCAGACTGGAGGTACAGGAGGTTTTTATGATCTGTGAAGATCGTCACGGGAAACTTAGCACCTTCTAAAAGATATCTCCATTCTTCGAGAGCTAATTTGATGGCCAGTAATTCTTGGTCTCCAATGGAGTAATTTCTTTCTGCTGGAAGAAACTTGCGAGAGAAGAACCCACAGGGGTGGAGTTTTTCATCACTGTTCTTTTGAGATAGTACAGCACCGACTCCTATGTGAGAGGCATCTACCTCAAGAAAAAAGGGTTTGTCGACATCGGGCTGGGACAGAATGGGAGCAGTGACAAAAGCTTGTTTTAAAAACTGGAAGGCTGCGATGGCTTCTGAGGGCCAGTTGGCTGGATTAGCCCCTTTTTTTGTGAGTGCGGTGATGGGTGCAATCAGCGTAGAGAAGCCTCGAATGAATTTCCTGTAGTAGTTGGAAAACCCTATAAAGCGTTGGACTGCTTTGAGGGAAGTGGGTTGTGACCACCCATTAATAGCCTCTAACTTCTCTGGATCCATACGTAGGTCGAACCCAGAAATGATGTATCCGAGGAAGGGCACAGAAGGGACTTCGAAAGTACATTTGGAAATTTTGCCATACAGTTTGTTTCTGCGAAGACGAGACAATACTTCCTTGACCTGAGTTCGATGAGAGGATAAGTCTTTTGAAAAAATGAGGATGTCATCGAGGTATACCACAAGGCAAACGTAGAGCATGTCCCTAAAGACCTCGTTTACAAATTGCTGGAATACTGCTGGGGCATTACAAAGACCGAAAGGCATTACCAGGTACTCGTAATGACCATCCCGGGTGTTAAATGCGGTCTTCCACTCGTCACCTTCACGGATTCTTATTAAGTTGTATGCCCCACGGAGATCCAATTTGGTGAAAACTTGGGCACCTCGCACTCGGTCAAAAAGTTCTGTAATAAGAGGAAGCGGGTAACTGTTCTTGACTGTGATACTGTTTAAACCCCGGTAATCGATGCACGGGCGGAGGCCTCCATCTTTTTTCTTTACAAAAAAGAAACCTGCGCCTGCTGGTGAACTTGAGCGCCGGATGAAGCCTTTCTTTAGATTCTCTTGTATGTATGCCGACATGGCTTGTGTCTCAGGAACGGACAATGGGTAAGTTCGACCTTTAGGGGGGAATTTCTCTGAGAGAAGGTCAATTTTACAGTCCCAATCACGATGAGGAGGAAGAGTATCAGCGGACTGCTCGCAGAACACATCAGCGAAATCACTATAGACTTCAGGGAGGCCAGGAAGAACTTTTACATTGGCTGAACGAGTGGGCACCACTGACTTGATACACTGCTGTTGGCAATGAGAACTCCATTGCTCGATCTGTAGCGTCTTCCAATTGATGTTGGGGTTATGAAGACGAAACCAGGGAAGACCAAGGACGATTTCATAAGAAGATTTGGGAATAACGAGAAATTTGATCTGTTCCTGGTGCAGCATGCCGACTCTGAGGGTGAGGAGACTGGTACAGAAGCGAACCTCACTGCCTGGGATTCTGCTGCCGTCAACTGCTGTCACAGCTAGGTGTGGAACTAATGGTTCCATTGGAATCTTCAGTTTAGTAACCAGGTCTTGAGAAATAAAGTTCCCGGCCGAGCCGGAGTCTGCCAGGGCGGTACTGGAATGGGTACCAGTAGGGGTATCCAAAGATACGGGTAAGACAAAGTCATATTCTGGAGGAGATTTTGCCACTTGACCCAACCTGACTCCTCCCTTGCAGGTTAGGCCCGGTCGTTTCCCGAACGCTCGGGACAATTGTTAATGAAATGGCTAGGAGCAGCACAATATATGCACAGGCGATTGCGCTGCCTACGGGTGCGTTCTTCGGGAGTCAGTCGTGATCTACCCACTTGCATTGGTTCTTCACGCGTAGGAGACTCAGAACGAATCTTGGGAGAAACTTTGGGAATTAACTTCTTGTGTTTTTCTAGTCCTCTCTCACGAAGACGTAGATCAATCTTGACACATAGAGATATGAGATCTTCCAAGGGGGTAGGAAGGTCGCGAGATGCCAGCTCATCTTTGATTCGGTCAGAAACTCCTAACCAGAAGGCAGCTGTCAGGGCTTCATTGTTCCACTGTAATTCAGACGCGAGAGTTTGAAAGTGGATTACATACTGCCCCATGGGGCGGGACCCTTGCTTAACCTGGAGGATGTCGGTAGCTGCTGACACGGGTCGACCTGGCAAGTCGAATATGCGGCGGAAGGTCAGGAGGAATTGGTCATAGTCTGTCAGCAGAGGATCTGCTTTTTCCCATAAGGGTGATACCCACTTCAGGGCCGAGCCAGTTAATAATGACACCATGTATGCGATTTTAATTCTGGCCGTAGGAAAGTTATGAGGAACCAATTCGAACTGAATTTGGCACTGGTTGATAAACCCTCTGCAGGTCTTGGGGTCACCATCGTATTTGGTGGGTGCTGGCAGGTGGAGACGGGATGATAAAGCTGGTGTTGCTGATCTTACGGTAGTGGTTGACACAGAAGTCGACAGGGACTGTTGCAGGGTGTCCAACCGACTGGATACATCTTGTAAGAATTTAATCACCTGCTGCTGAGTAGCTTCTTGGGTCTCCATTCTGGCAGCAACATTTTGAAGAACCGCTGGTCCCACACTTGGGTCTTGGGCCGAGTCCATCGGCCTTGAATATACTGTCAGGTTCTGGGTCTGCTGTGTTCCCGACCCTGACCGTGGTGGACCAGTGGAGGGCGCTGTGTAGCGGAAGGCCGGAGGCCTGATGAATGACATGCACAGAGGCACTGCCTTGCGTACCAGAGTGTTGGCTGAAACCAGAAACAGAGGCGCGGAGTCTAACCTGCCAGCGGTATTCACCAGAGACCCCCGCAAGGGGATATGGACTTCGCTGCGTCTGACAGGCAGGTCGCGGCCCTCTGCCCTGGTCCTCTGGACGTAGGCGGAGAGTGGTAGTGATATTGGAGACACTGGGAATTGGAATAGTCTCTGGAGGGCACAGTGTGAAAGTGTCAACACTGATGTCGACAGCAGGGTCGATGAGATCACTCAACTGCACGATGGTTATTTTGCAGGAGGCTTCTGGAGATGGTATGCCAGGTAAAGATGGTAACAGGAGTAATACTCGACTGCAGAGTGGAATGGCAGGAGTCTTCTGGAGATGACAAACCAGGTAGTATGCAGGAAACTGCGAGAGGTACACGGGGAGACCGGATAACCAGGAGCCTTAGGAAACAGCTGAACACAGGAGGGACTGAGGTCAGATGAACACATATTCAAGGCGATGACTGTGAGTTAGAAGCCGGAATATATCCCCCTTGCTGCGCACTGATTGGTTAGCGTCAGCAGCACCAATCAGTCCAGGGAAAGAGTGAGTACACCTGAGAGGTGTGCAGGTGTGTGGGTCAGAGGTCACCCTGGCTGGACCGCGGGATTGGACCCTCTGGTCAGCTGAGCGCATGTGTCATGGCGGCGCCCATGACGCGCGGGCTCCAGCGTGCCGGCATGTCGATTGCACGGGTCAACACCAGCCAAACATGGGACATCTCGCCAGGCGCTGACAGCTACCAGAGGCCTTACTCTCACCGCTGACCACCGGGAAGGTAATGGACGTGGTCTCAGACGGGGCTGAGACCCACGGTTTGTGACAATATGGACAGTACAATGTGCTATAATGTGAACTAAGGACACTGAAAAGTGGTAATATGGTATAATGTGTACTAAGGGCACTACTCCTAACATGACCCTCTCCAGGAGGGACACAATGCTCTGTTTCTGGACTTCCCTATTCATTTATTATTGCCATGATCTGTTGTGAACATGTTAATTGATAAGAAAGGTGTTTCCACACAGATGTTGGTAATCTTACATGAAGAGGGAAGTCCAGACTTATTCTGTCCCTCCTGGAAAGGGTCATGTTGGGAGGTATGGTAGTATAATGTGATCTACTGGGCACTACAATGTGGTATAATGTGATCTAAGAACACTGCAATATGCTATAATGTGATCTAAGGTCACTACAATGTGCTATAATGTGATCTAAGGGCACTACAAAGTGGTAATATGGTATAATGTGTACTAAAGGCACTACAATGTAGAATACACTGTAGTATAATTGTCACAATTCTGCCTAAATCCGGTATACCTGTCCTCTTATGTCTGGTCTCCAGTTCTATGTATTCCAGCCTGCCAGTGGCGTAACTACGTTTTGGGCGCCCCCTTGCCGCCCCGCCAAGCACCCCCAATCCCCGCCACCCTGCCGCCCATGCAAACCCCCCCCAATCCCCTGCAGCCTTACCTATCGCGCTGGTCCCGGCGGCTCTGTTCTTCTTCTGCTGAGGACCACCACAAAATGGCCGCCCCCATACAGCAGACAGTTTCAGAGAACTGTGTGCTATATGGGGGCGGCCATTTTGTGGTGGTCCTCAGCAGAAGAACGGAGCCGCCGGGACCAGCGAGATAGGTAAGTCTGCGGGGGATTGGGGGGGGGGGGGGGGTGTAACTATAGCACCGCAGCCCCCGGCGCCCCCACATGCACAGCGCCCCCCCGCGGTGGCGGGGGCTGCGGTGCTATAGTTACGCCGCTGCAGCCTGCTGCAGCTAGACGGCAATCATGTTTCCTGAGAGACTGAGCATTGCTACTAATTAACACCTGTGGAATTCCTAGCTGTGTTAGATCTACTGCCGCCATTAACTCCTTAATTACCTGCTGGGTGGAATCATGCAAAGATTGATCGCTCCATTCTGAATCCTTTCCAGTTCCTGCAGTTTCCATTTGCCATACTCTCCAATCAGTGCAACCCAGGGGGTTTAAGGGGGTTATTCTAATTTCTTCGGTCCCCCGTGTGCATGTGCAGGGTGCGAGCCTGAACGGCGAACTAGCAGTTCGGGTGGGGGGCTGGTCATGGGCGTTCCCATTAAAACTCTGGGCATTCCCATGCAAATCACCTAGTGCTGCAGGTGTGGGCAGCTGACATCACAGATCAGACAGGCAGTGTTTAGTCCACATGCAACACTGCAAAATTCGCAGCATTGGGTGTGGACCAGAATTAGGTCCTAAGTTCCCAGCTCAGCTAGCAGTCATTGCTCTCAGCTCTATTGCTTAATGAGCTTGCGCCAGACAGTCTCCTTCATCCTGAACCTCACAGTCTGCTGTGCTACTCCTGAGTCTCCGGACCAGTCCTCTGGCAATTCTCTGGTCCGTCTCCAGTGTTGTTCTCCAAGTCCATCTCCTGTGCTGATCTCCAAGCCGCAGTGTTCTTTTCTACAGCCTTAAAGCCACAGTCTTGTTTCCTCAGCTACAGTCTACAACCTCATTTCAAGTATTTACATTGCTTCTTAAATTCAGCCTTTCTTAAGTATTCCCAGTACCGTCATTACCATTGTGTGAATAAAGTTTCTTCATCTTACAATATCCTATTGCATCCGTATATTCTTTCCATTGGTATCCAGCTAACATTGCTAACTGCCTAGGTCATGCCTGGGTCCATCAATCCCGAGTCGTGAAAATAATGTGATCTATGGGCACTACTATGTGGTATAATTTGATCCAAGGACACTACAATGAGCTATAAAGTGATCTAAGTGCACTACAATGTGGTAATGTGGTATGATGTGGACTAATTGCTAACTACCTAGGTCATGCCTGGGTCCATCAATCCCGAGTCGTGAAAATAATGTGATCTATGGGCACTACAATGTGGTATAATGTGATCCAAGGACACTACAATGTGCTATAAAGTGATCTAAGTGCACTGCAATGTGGTAATGTGGTATGATGTGGACTAATTGCTAACTACCTAGGTCACGCCTGGGTCCATCAATCCCGAGTCGTGAAAATAATGTGATCTATGGGCACTACTATGTGGTATAATTTGATCCAAGGACACTACAATGAGCTATAAAGTGATCTAAGTGCACTACAATGTGGTAATGTGGTATGATGTGGACTAATTGCTAACTACCTAGGTCATGCCTGGGTCCATCAATCCCGAGTCGTGAAAATAATGTGATCTATGGGCACTACAATGTGGTATAATGTGATCCAAGGACACTACAATGTGCTATAAAGTGATCTAAGTGCACTACAATGTGGTAATGTGGTATGATGTGGACTAATGGAACTACAATGTGATTTAATGTGATCTAAGGACACTACAATGTGGTATAATGGGATCTAAGGGCACTACAATGTGATCTAATGGCACTCTTTCGCTCTGTAATAAAACATATGTTGTGTGTTGATACTTTTTGCATCTAGTTCAGTCACCGAGCCATCTGTTGAAAAAGGTTGAAGACCTCTGCATTAGACCAACAGTCGGTTAATTGGGAAGATTAAAAACTTTCATGTGATAGCCAATTAGTGTGTACAGGGCAGCGATGAGCGGTGATGCGCCCTCCCTCATCATCGTTGCCAGCAGATGAGCGACTTTGTGGACGGCTTTCCATAGCACTGCACTATGCAAAGCCGTCCGCCCCCACTGACAGCGCCGGGCAAGGGGAAAGCCACTCAGTGTGTATGCACTGAGCGGCTTTCCCCCCAGCGATGACAGCGGTCATCGCTGTCCATACACGCTGGGCATAATCACCCAGTGTGTATGGACCTTAAGTAATATGTTTCACATACATTTATCACCATCAGTTGCTAAATGGGGGGGGGGGGGGAGGGCATACAAACTTTTGCTATGGGGCCTACTAATATCTAGTTACGCCCCTGGATCCTTACATAGATTTTGTACTGTGCCATAATTTATCATTTAACTTGATAAAACAAATATTAAACTGCTATTTCCAATACAATGTAAATAGAATAAACAATGTCCTTGAACGTAAATGTCAAGAACAACAGCAGCGGCAGCAGTTTCTGCAATCATTACTCTGTTTAAAGTGCTTTTAATTTGTTTGGGGCATGTCACTTCTGCTGTATGTTACTCCCAATACAGGTTAGAAGACAATCTGCTATTCTGAAAATAATTATTGTAACTTTTTGTTTCAGAGGATGTGACATTTTATAAATTGCAAAAAAATACGCTGAATGATATTCGGCTGCGTAAAGGTTGAAAAACAACAAAAATAATTATGAGACAAAACAAAGCACGTTGCATTCAACAATTCCAGGTCCACCGTTTAAGCAGTGGGAACAAAGGCCCTTATTCTGATTCATTCGCAAAGGCAAACTCCTTCTCAAATGGACAAAACCATGTGCACTGCAGGTGGGGCAGATGTAACATGTTCAGAGAGAATTAGATTCTTATTTGGCCGATGGTGTAGGCCGGCGTATTCCGGCGTATTCGTATTTAGTGGCCGAAAATACGGCCGCTAATAACAAACACGAGTCAGATCTGTGCAGGCTGCAGTGTAAAAAAAATAGAACAAATAAATAATAATAATAAAAAAATGGCTTGGGGTCACCCCCCACGGCCATAACCAGCCCCGAGCTCAAAGAGCCGGTCCTGGTTTTAAAAATACATGGAACAATTTACATAGGGGCTCCCCTGAATTTTTAAAACCAGCACTAGGTTCAAGGGCCGATCCTGGTTTCCAAAATACAGGGGACAAAACGAGTAGGGGTCCCCCGTATTTCGGTAACCAGCACCGGGCCCAACCAGCTAGCATGGTAATGCCACAGCCGGGGGAAGACTTTTTATACAAGTCCCCCCAGCCCAAGCATTAAGTCCCCTGACAGGTCAGCCCGGTCCCGGGCCCAGTGGAAGTGGGGACCCCCCCAATGAAGAGATCCCCCCCCTTCAGAGTTAACCCTGCCCATGCTGATGCTTTTGTGTAAAAGAAAGATAAACCTTTTGGGTTCTGCTGTGGAACTATGAGTCCCAGCAAGCCTGGGCCGCATACTGGGACTTGAAGTCCCAGCATGGGCTTGCTAGGACTCTTAGTTCCACAGCAGAACCAACAGGCAAATAAAGACACAAACACACCGAAAAAATACAATTGTATTTCATACAGAGCCTACACATACTAACTTACTTATCTTGATCTGTAGTTCGGTCCTCTTCTCCAGTAGAAATCCAATTTGTGGATACCTGGGGAAGGAAACCATACTTACCACCTCTTTGGCATGGATCACGTCCTCTTCCATCCCTGTAGACATCCACGTACGTGGCAAAAAAAGAAAATGCCTGTAAGGGATCCCTTCCGACACCAGTAGAAGCCACATAAAGTTTGTTTACATTCTGTGGCTCCTCCCCCTGAATAGCGCTATTGGCCACTAGGCTTCTGCTAAGCGTCTGTAGGGATCGCGTACCAGCATTTTCTTAAATAGATGTATTCACGTTAGTAAATTTCCCCCAAGAATACATACAAGATTAGGAGGCAGATATAATAACATTTACTTTACTAAAATAATTTTTTAGTGGATGTTTCTACACCCTTGTCATATTATTTTAGTTTAACATGAATGTATTAAAGGTCTTTTGGAGCAGTTTTCATAAAAAACGCTTTGATTCACTTTTTTTGTTTTTAGTGATCAGATAGCATTTCCAATACTTATAATGGGAAAGGCAATCTGGACACATTTACTAAAAATAATAATAATAATAATGCAGGAGCCCTGTAATAATAATGCTATCTTCAGATAGTATAATCACAGTTCTTAGTGCAAATCCTGGGAGCATGCAGAGAAAGCTGTGCTGGGTCCCGGCCAATGTTATCAGCCATGTGTATGATAATCACACCCGGTGATTGGTTCTCTGGTGAGGGCTGAAGGTTGTTAGAGTTCTTTGCTGCTGCTGTGACCTCCGGGGGGGGGGGGGGGGGTAGTAAACAGTAAATTTATGCTGTGAGGTGGCAGCTAACTTTCAGCACCTGGGGTACTGAAAAAATAACTTGATAAGGCCGCGGAGGGAATTCGCAGTGATAGGGGGGGGGGGGTAGTAAACAGTAAAGTTATGCTGTGAGGTGGCAGCTAACTTTCAGCACCTGGGGTACTGAAAAAATAACTTGATAAGGCCGCGGAGGGAATTTGCAGTGATAGGGGGGGGGGGGGGGTAGTAAACAGTAAAGTTATGCTGTGAGGTGGCAGCTAACTTTCAGCACCTGGGGTACTGAAAAAATAACTTGATAAGGCCGCGGAGGGAATTCGCAGTGATAGAGCTTTCTCTGAAGCTCCGTCCATGTATGCGTTTATTGAGACATCCATGCGATGTATTCAGTTATTAGATTGCAGACTGGGACTGTTTTATCACATCCACATTCTCAGATGCAGATGGTCATAAATCGATCCCAAAGTGCAGTAAATGTAATCTGTATTGAAGTATATCCTCCATTGTCCTGCATGTACAGTCAACGGGGGACATCGCTAAGGACCCCTGGGAGCATCAATCACACTGGACGTTATACACGAAAATGCTGTTACAAAATGTCATTATCAAGCCCAGCCCCCTCCCAGTACAAATGCCGGAATTTATGGGTCTGTGGGAGGGGGTAGGACTAAAATGATGCAAATTGCGTCCTTTTAGTTCCTCCCCCTCTCCACAGACCCACAAATTGCGGAGTTTGTAAGGAATGGGGGTGGGGCTTTGAGAGTCCTGCGACGTGCCCCCCTGATGTGCAGATTTGGTTGTCCTGTCCGGGCTTCTCAGGTAGATTGACTTTTATTATGGCCGCAGATGGCCCAATTCGGGGCGTGCGCTGAGGTCATGACGCTGTCCATGCAATATGATTTCTTCTGGAAATGTGTATGTTTTATTAGGACAGTACAGAGACTTACAAAGGCTGACATATGACACTCAATAACAAGATATAATGCTTATAATAAACATGCCTCTCATGTATATCGCAGACATTCCTATGTATGCCAGAAAGAAGGTTCACCTTCAGACAGCCTCAAACTACAAAGTGTGGGAATGTGCGGTGTGTGTATTACTGAGCAGGGAGCCCCCGGCACTATATTCCGAATGGCAAATTTGTCTCAGAATTTAGCCACCTGCAGAGAAACTTATAGAAATCATTTTTTTAACAGCTAGGAATTAAATCAATACTTATTACAAGAATTACCTCCCGGCCGGAAGGCAGTGTCTGCTGAAAGAACAAATTACAATTCTTCCGAGGATAAATGAAGCAGTTCAGGGAGGTGCGTGAAGATTTCAGAAACCTTTATTGGCCTTGGAAACCCAAACAATGTAAGGATTTATCGATGATGCTGAATGCCATTTGGTAATACTAGGCAAAGACAGCCTAACACTCAAAGCAACGATGAGGTGCCCGAGTCCTCCCGAGACACAGCGAACATCCAAGAGCCTGCCGCCTGAGGTCACTGCAGTGACTGGCGGCTGGGGCAGCAGTGGCAGGGGATCACAGCCTCCGGCGTACAAACGCTGGAGCGAAGGTTAAGGTGGCCATCAGAGGCGTAACTACTTTTTTTGCGCCCCCCCGCCGGACATTTCGGGCGCCCCCCCCCCCGAAATATTAACCCCCTCCTTACCCGTCCCCATTGCCGCCGGCGCTTCTGCCTCTAACCCGACACGCAGATCTGTGTCGGGTGACGGGCGGTCCCCGGCTCCGGCTGCAGTGCTAATATAATAAGAGACACTCGGAAAATGGCTGCCCCCATACAGCATTATGGGGGCAGCCATTTTCCGAGTGTCTCTTATTATATTAGCACTGCAGCCGGAGCCGGGGACTGCCCGTCATCCGACACAGATCTGCGTGTCGGGTTAGAGGCAGCGGCGCCGGCGGCAATGGGGTAAGGAGGGGGAGGGCAGGAGTCGGGAGCCGGGACCAGGTGGTAACTATAGTCCCGCAGACCCCCCAGGCGCCCACACCTGCCTAGCGCCTCCCCGCCACCGCAGGGGCTGCGGGACTATAGTTACGCCACTGGTGGCCATACACACGCAGATTTATCTTTAGATCTGGCAGGTTGGAACAAAAACATGGTTATGCCAGCCAGCACCGACAACTGTGTATGCACTTGATCTCATTCAATTCCAAATCGCTGGGCCTTCAAATTGATACCAGGCTGGTCCATATCGGTAAACCGATTTTTTTTATTTTTGAAATGTAATTTCATGGCTGTTCATGCTCTTTGGGGCAGATTACTCTGGAACCAAACGTTCCAATTTCACCAGAAAATGCAGGGCCTAGGCTGGTGTAAAAGGAGCCAACCCAAGAATGCATTTTCTGGTGTAAAAGGGGTATTATTTCAAAAAGCAGGGATGTGCAGTGCTCTGAATACAGCCAGGCTCTGCCACTGTCAGTGGCTGTCACTTCTGCCTGGCGGCGGCTGTCCCCCATTTACCGCAAGCATGTATTCCTCCTTGGCAATGAGCATGTAATCCAACATGGCAACGAGCATGGAACCTCTGGCAATAAGCATGGAACACTTGGCAATGAGAATGTAGATAAGCAGCAGTTATGTAGCATAATTTTTAATAGGCAATATGGTGTTTGGCATAATACGTAATGGACATAATGGGGTGTAACTTAACGTGTAATGGACATTATGGTGTAAATGATTAATGCGCGCCCTTGGCGCACAATGTCCCTGTTTATGAAGCGCATTGTGAATTTTGGCTTAATCTAATGTGTTATTATGTGAATTCTGGCTCAATCCATGTGGCATTATGTGAATTTTGGCTCAATCCGTGTGGCATTATGTGAATTTTGGCTCAATCCATGTGGCATTATGTGAATATGGCTCAATCCATTTGGCATTATGTGAATTTTGACACAATCCATGTGGCATTATGTGAATTTTGGCTCATTCCTTTTGGCATCATGTGTAAGGGGCAAATATAATGGGGTCTAGTATTTTGTTGCATAATGGCCCTTATTCTAGTTGACTCAGACGAATGTGTATTTTCGGACAGGAACCGAGTGTTCTTAGCCCCGCCTACCGTATGGGTCGCTCCCACTGTCCGAATGCGGTAAGACACTGAGTGAACGGACCGCGAGTGTATGTTTCATGTGAACAACTCCCCCATCTGTGGGAACCTCCACCATCCCCCGATGCTCGCCGACCATCGAATGATGGACCGAGCGGTCAGGCAGCACCGAGTGCTCCAGACCACTCGGACATGTTTCCGTATGAAAGCAGGGATATGGGCGGGCAGCTGGCATCCGGCTATGTCAGCTGTCCGCCCCATGGGAATGCCCATGAAACGCGGGGCGTACGCATATGGTAATGAGCCCAAACAGCCCTTCACGCCCCTCTCCACCCCCTGCTCGGATGGTTCTGACCGATCATTTTCTGCACGGAACTTACTCCGTGTTCGGAATAGCGACGCGTTCGCACATGTGCAGATACGCCTCTGCACATGCCAAATACCAAACATCGGCCGTTTGACCGAACACGGAGCCATCCGACTCAATCAGAATAAGGGCCAATGTGTAGAAGTTGTATATGGTGTGGTACACTACACTTAAGGACACGCCCCCTGTTGAGTGGCCACACCCCCTTTTCCGGAGCACACCTTCCGCGTGCACACAACTACATCCTTCCCTTTTGTCGCCATGGTGGGCCTGCGTACTTTAAATGCCAGGGCCTATTTTAATCCCATTCCCACCCTCTCTCTGCCGCTCTCATAGCATGTACACTGGCACCACTAACACTGCCCCTCCCCCACCCAAACCCTCTTTTATCATGGTGCCCCCCCTGTCATTTTATCCTGGATCCGCCCCTACCATCGTCTAGTAGTGTGTACCCGGCTTTATATTATTTTTCTGCACATTGTCAAAATTAGGTTTATAGGCCTTTAAGTACAGTAAAAGAAAAACCAAAGCAGCCAAGAACAAGTTAACACTGAAGTCAAAAAACAAAAAACACATTCGTGTGAATGTGATCAGTAATCTCTACAAAACTCGCTACGCCGCGCTATATGCATAGAATTAATTGTAAATTATAATCGTTTTTTCTTTTTTTTTACTGGAAAATTGTATTAAAACAAAGTTTCTAATTTAAAGAACAATAACGCTGCACTAATGAATGCAATTATTCCTAGTTATATGCATCTACTGATCGGCAATGGAAGGAAACTGTTCCCAATTTTAAGCATATTATACACTTTAGAAAACCTATAGCACGAGACAGAATAGAGCACAAAAACAATGGGTTTTAAAAGAGCACAAACGCTGAACTGAAATGTGAAGGATTCAGAATCTTTTCACTCCTGGAACAATTGCCTGAGATATTCTATCAAGTGTGTTATATTCCGCTGGAGATCTAATGTATGCACATCCACATGAAGCCCCTTCCACGGCCTTAACTTCTATCAATCTTCCCTTATTTGTGGCATATGTACGCCGTCCCTGTGTTTTGGTATTTTTTTTTTTTTTTTTGGATCAGTATTAACTTTGTATTTTGGTTTTGCCAAAACGACACTCACATGTTTTGGATCAGTATTTTTTTCACATAAAATCACATAATTTGGGCCTTTTTTTGTTCCTACCATATTACCTACCTCAAAAACATAAATTTCCAATTTTGGCCACCTTACAGTTCACAAAATGGAATTAGAAATGCAAAACAGATGAGATCAGCAGCCGGGGAGGTGGTGTTTTTCCCTGATTTCTGGAGAGAATATGGGTTTGGTATCTGTTTTGGTAAAAATTTTGCTCATACTTGCCATCTCTCCCATAACAGGCGGGAGTCTCATAAAAATTGGGAAGCACTGCCAGCCCCCTGGAAAAGTGGACGAGTCTCTCGCATCCTACTACCACCAACCACACCCCACCCCTCCAGACGCTCACTCCTGACTGTAATCCGGGCTCCATCCGGACCCACCACTGCAGGGACTGTCTTGCCTTTACAGACAATATAAAATCAACTCCACACCGACATGGATAGTGGGGGTATGAAAAGGTCGGAGGAAGCGTACCGCCGCCCCTCGCGGGCTCGCTGTGCTCGCCACGCTTCGGGTTGGCGTTCATTGTGGGGTGGCGTTAACAATGGGGGGGCATTTGACATACAAGTTACCCATCTGGGTGGCTATACAATGAAAAATCGGGTATGGGGGGCCATTTAACATTGGTTCCTATGTAAAATCGGGTCCATCACATTGGTCGCATTATAATGGCATGCGATGGACCCGATTTTAAATGGCCATTTAACATTACATACAATGTTAATTCGGGTCGGTTACGTCGGTCGCATCGCATGCCATTATAATGGCATGCGATGGACCCGATTTTTACATTGTCGGGAAAGCTGTTAAAAAGCCCGAAATCGGGTCAGTCGGGTCCCATCGCATACCTTAAGTTAAGGTATGCGATGGGACCTGACGGGCGCCCTGCTAGGAAACAAGTACCAAATGTTCTGATACAGTGTTAGACTATGTGTTATGTACATACAGTCGCAATTAGAGACAAGATGCATATCATTGTATGCGACTCTAGGTTAATAAAAACAAATAATGTTACACTGTTTAGCTGGGAAACAATGTATCAGAATATTTTTTTATGCAGATAAAATAGCAATTACATACAGTACTATATAGGCATACTGTATATCATTTTAATCAGCAAAAGCTGCTTGTGTGTCTTGTTAGTGTCTTGTTCGTCCGAACATACATTTAACGGGGAGAACATTTTGTACTTGTAAATTAATTTAAACATTGCAGATAAAAAATCCCTCCAAAAATAAGCTCTAACTATATCTGACGTCTATCTAGGGGCCCCCTGTGTTTTTTTTTTTTTTTAGCTAATGGTGCATGGCAGAGGGGTAGGGCTGCAGCTTCACCTATCTGTCAATGTGTCAATGATTAATCATACAATGCCCCTTCTGTAGTCCTGCACCATCTCTCCACTTTCTTGCATACAAGGAATGTCTGTCAGCTCTCTGATTGGTGAATTGCTCCAGCTATCCACCAATCAGAATGCTGACAGCCATACACTGTCTGGGGGCAGGTTGGGAAGCAGAAATAGAATGCTGATATTCTTTCCCAAGAAACACAGGAGGCAGATGCTCACAGCCCAATCTGCCCTTGCTCGAAGGCCCCTAGAATTGGGGGGGGGGGGGGCTCTTAGGCAGCTGCCGATTTAAGCCCAGTTTGCTGATATGGATGACAGTAAATTGAATTTTTGTCCTGGTACCTATGAAAAGTCCTGCAAAGTTTGGGCAATGGTCTTTTGATTTGGGGATACAGTATGTGTTCAACTTCTACTGTATTATTATCAGTGGCGCAACTCCTCCCCCCCCATGGGAATTTATGCCCCCCCCCCAACCGTTAAACCCCCCACCCCTTACCCCCGTTGCCGCCACCTCTATAACCAGGACACGCAGTGGTGACCGGCCCCGTTGCTTCTCCTGGCTCATGTCACACCAGGGGTCTGAGTCGACGAGACTGAGACCTCTGGTGGGGACCTGGACCGGTACCTGAACCGGGGAGGTTGGAGAGGACCCTTACGCATAGAATGCGTGACAGTGCACCCGAAGCCAATGAACAGTCAGTAGTAAAATACAACCGAGTTTTATTAGCAGATGGTTGTAATACACAGGCAGTAAAGTATGCAGATGAAATAGTACAGTCTATGTAGATGGCAATACTTTACAGCTGGAAGATGGTATGGTATCGATGGTGGAACATCGGATCCGGAATAACGGATATGGAACTGAGGACTGAGGGTCCGGAATGACGGACGGGAGATGAGACTGTGGGTCCGGAATGACGGACGGGAGATGATACTGTGGGTCCGGAATGACGGACGGAAACTGGAAGTAGGAGATCCGGAATATCGGACTTAGCGATGATGGAACATCGATGGTGAGCGATGATGGAACATCGGAAGGACCAGAGTCCCGGAGCTAGGCTTGAGCGCTGGGCTGTGGATGCAGGATCGCAGGAGATGGAATAACCTGGAACTTCACAGGAGATGGAATGCCTGGAGTACACTGCAGCAAAGGAGAAACAACACCAGCAGGAATACACTTGTATGGAGACAAGGACAGCTGAACACACACTGGAGACAACTGAAGCTCTAGCAATGGTTCTGTGAGCTCCCTGCATACTTATACCCACTGGGTGGCCAGGATTGGCCGGGCAGGTATGACAGGGAGATCAGAACCATCAGGATTGGACAGTGCAAACATGTGACTGGGAAAAACATGGCAGCCCCCATGTCTGCTATGGCGGGAAACAGTGTTTGTGGACGCCATGCTTGTGGCCTGGAGCAATGGCGGCGGACAGACGGATTGCCGTGCTCTGGGTACTGTCACTGTAGGTGAGGAGAGCGGTGCGCCGCGCAGCCGTGGACTCAGCAGCGCCGAGAGGACTGGAGGATGACAGCGATGATGGTGCACGGCAGGCAGGACGCCGGCAGGGATGACACTTGAACCGCAAGCTGAGCCTGCGGAGGCACTTAGCTGGTAAGATAGCCTGTCTTAGTACTCGGATCGTGACAGCTCAGCTCCTGCTATTATGAAGAATCTCCCAGACAAAATGTTCGCCGCCTTACAGCAGACCATTTTTTTGGATGCTAGAGGAGACGGCGGCCTCCTCTATCATCCCCCAAAAAACGGTCTGCTATAAGGGGGCGGACATTTTGTGAGGGAGATTTTTCATAATAGCAGGAGCTGAGCCAAGAGAAGCGCCGAGACCGGTCGTCGCAGAGAAGTAGATCTGCGTGTCCCGATTAGAGGTGGCGGCGGCAACTGGGGTAAGGCAGGAGCGGAACAATAGCCCCGCAGACCCCCGGCACCCACACTTTACTCAGCGCCTCGGTCTGCGGTGCTATTGTTACGCCATTGATTATTATCCCTATTTCCGAAATGGGATTCCTTGCCGAGATTGCCTCATCAGTAGCCATTTGATTTTTAGTAAATTTACACGTGTGTCCATTGACAATGGCCTGCAAACTTATGCTGAAAGTTTTTATAAAAATATAGTACTTTATGAACAGAATCCCCATGATATTATTTGCTGGATACATAGAATTGATGCATATTATTGCTAGCGCTAATAACAAAAGTCTTTCTGTTATGAATCTGAATTTTCCAATATTGGTGTCTCCTGGGAGATACGGCTACGTTTTAACCTTGATTCAGAAAAAAACAGATTTCTCTAGTACAAAAGATGAATAACATTCGATCAATAGTTCTTTTAGTGTAATTGTCCCAGTTCTGTCCTTGCCGTGTAGGCTAGAATTCAGTACACAAATCAACAGTTCTTTGTAAAGTTGTAGAACCTCTGCGCTTATGCTCATAAATGGAGATGCTCATATTGGGTCTGATTCAGACCAGTTCGCCAGCCTAGAGAACAGGGAAACGCCACCCGGCTGAAGCCCACCCCCGCCGCACGGATCCCCTCACATGCGGCAGCAAGGAAATAATTGATGGTCTCTCACCATCCAATGAATCCGATTCGGGGCACGCTGACGTTATGGCCCTTATTATAGTTGAATCGGACGTATGCGTATTTTCGGACAGGAACGGAGTGTTCTTAGCCCCGCCTTCTGTACGGATCGCTCACACCGTCCGTATGCGGTAAGACACCGACCGAACGGACCGCGAGTGGATGTTTCATGTGAACACCTCCTCCATCTGTGGGAACCTCCCCCATCATTCGATGGTCGCTGACCATCGAATGCTGGACCGAGGGGTCAGGCAGCACCGAGTGCTCCAGACCACTCGGGCATTTCAGCGTGCAAAAGCAGGGATATGGGCGGGCAGCTGGCATCTTGTCAGATGTCCGCCCCCCACACGTGCGTCACGGCCGCATTACCATACGTACGCCCAGCGTTTTCATGGGAACGCATATGGTAATGAGCCCAAACAGCCCTTCACGCCCCTCTCCACCCCCTGTTCGGATTGTTCCAACCGATCATTTTCTGTACAGAATTCACGCCGTATTCGGACGTGCGCGGCGTTCGCACATGCGCAGATACACCTCTGCACATGCGCAAACACCAACCATCGGCCGTCCGTCCGCATTCGGAGCCATTCGACTCAATCACAATAAGGGCCCATGTGACATCAGACTCCCGCCCCAAGCAGGCATCGCCATACCTGTGTCAGCAGGGGGAACGCCTGGCATTTTTTTTGCGGACTCCTGTAAAACACTGAGTGTCCCCGACCTACAGCTCCCTGCCCGCCCCGTTCCCTCCCCTTACTGAGCGAACGCTTCAACGAGTGTGATACTCGCTAAAGGCGTTCGCAAAGAGGGGGTTGCACATGTGCATATTTGTGCATGCACATGAGTGGACCCCACCATCAAAAATGGGGCATATTCAAACCGGAAAGAGTGGGTCAGAATCGGGCCCTTATAATCCGGGAAGTTCCAAAATGTTCTGTGTAACCGGCAAATTAATTTGAATGAATATCATACATGTTTGTTGGGCACATTCAAGACGGATACTTGAATTTGGTTAAACTGTAGGTCATTTCAAGCCATCAAAAGTTCAAAAATGTTGTTTTGTTTTTTATTATTCTGTAGTTTCAACAACTCTTTGAATACAGCTTTTAACATTTATTTTCGTACGGTAGATTTATCTATTTTTTATTTTTTATATCCAACACCTTAAACAATTAATGCAGGCACACAATGAAGCGGGCATTGTCAGGTAACAGTGGGCAGAAATTAATCAAAGTGATGTAAAGGATGTTTTCCTCTACAGATGGAAATCAAAACGTTCAATGTAACACAACAGAACATCATACAATGCGAATACTTTTCCAATTGTTCAAACATTTCTATAGATTCTATATTACCATCAAGGTGAAAGCAATTTCCGAGTTTTCAGAATGCACCATATAATTATAATAATAATAATACTACTAATATATAACTAAATAATACTTGATAGTCCTCTTGAGTGTTCTGCAACCTATTTGGTACTTCTATATAATAAGTTGAAGAGTGTGTGTGCGTGCGTGTGTGTGTGTGTGCGTTTCCGTCGCATTGCGGACACACCGTGGCACTCAGAGACACCAAATTTGGCAACAAGATACCTCTGGACCCGGTGGTGTGCCGTTTTTGGGAAATTTCACTTCGAATTTTAAAAAACACCAAGTTTTAATTTTCCTTCATTGATGATCTGGGGAAAAGATCGACGATCTGGGAAACCGTGGACGAAGGAACAACTCCACACCTGATTTCATTGCTGTCATTGAGTATGACAGACACATTCTAACATTATGGTGAAGGCATTAAACAATTAGGAAATAATTGAGGATATACATAGACCACACATAACACACACACACGTACACATTGTACACGCACACACACAGTACACCACATACGCACACATAGCACACAACACATTTATACGTAGAGCACCTCACACACTTAAGCTGTGTACACACGGGGGAGATAGGGGCTGAAATCGCTGGAAACACACCGCATGCAGTACAATACAAATTCATACACACTACAACACACACCCAAAAACAGTACAACAAACACACAACTCCTGGCTTCAATCAATTCTAGGGAGACGGACCACGATAAAATGGCCGCCCCATAAAGCAGACAGTTCTCTGAAACTGTTTGCGGTATGGGGGCGGCCATTTTATCGTGGTCCGTCTGCATAGAATTATTAATTGAAGCCAGGAGGGGAGCCGGGACGCGCAGACAGGTAAGCCTGCGGCGATGGGGGGGGGGGGGGGTGGCACCGGTGGCCGGGGTGGGGAGGGGGGGAGGCGCCCCCCCATTAACGGTGGGGAGGCGCCCCCCATTAACGGTGGGGAGGCCGGCGGGGAGGGGGGGAGGTGCTCCCCCATTAACGGCGGGGGGGCGCCACAAACCAAGCTACGCCAGTGAGAACACACACACTTAAACATTGCCAGGATATGCACAGCACACTACACACACACATACATACGTAGCGCACCTCACAAACTTACACATTTGGCAGATATACACACAACACACACACATAACACACAACTCACAGTACAACACACACCAACATTCACTACAACACACACCAAAACACAGTACAATACACAGAACACACATTTCAACATTGCACAGATACACACACATAACATACCTCTAACAGCACAACACACACCCACATTCACCACACACACCCAAAAAACAGTACAACACACAAAAAACACACATTTAAACTTTGCACAGATACACAAAGACACAACACACACATACTGTATATACATAGCACACCTCACACACTTACGCATTGGACAGATACATACAATATAACACACAAAACCACATACATTACAACACACACACAAAAACAGTACAACACACACAAACACACAGAACACATACTGTAAAAAATAATTTGCCGTTTATTTAACAGTCTGTACTGGCAAATAAAAACTGTACCTAATGTACCATTTCTACTTTGTTCCCCATATTCTTCTCTCCAGTCCTCCAGTTGCACTGAGAAATCTTTGTCCTGGCCAATGCACCCATTGATCAATACAAAGTGGGTACACTGCACTCACCCTGTTAGTCAGTTGGATATCAGGCACTGCTCTGCCTTAAGGGTTTCCCAGACTCTTTTGGTTCATAGATAATGTTTGGTCGATGGGCATGAGCGCTGCATGCATTTGTTTGAATGTTATGAGTGTAAGAAGTTGAAGAATAAGACTGAGATGAAGATTTGTCATGTTATAGTGTACAATTTACTCAATAAATCGTGAAAAAAATATGTGTACATAGAAGTACAATCAAGAAATGAAAGTAGGATTAAAAATTAAATTATGATTCAAACTGATAATTGTTTGGATGGCGGTGGGTTGCGAAAGAAATCTATAGGTGGAGGGGGTATGGATATTGTGGGCATAATTGGTGTTTGGTACACCTACAGGGGGTACCCAGATGATGAGAAATTTTCAATACAGTGTCACCGTAGGGGGATTTCCAATTGGGGTTCAGGTGGTCTTTTAGGGACCCCTTTACAATTCCGTTGGTCTCTTCTCCTGGAGCCTATGGTCTCCCTCAGTGATTGACTATCATTAAGGGAGACCGTAAGCTCAAGGAGAAGAGACCTACAGAATTGTAAAGGGTCCCTAAAAGACCACCTGGACACCAATTGGGAATTATGGTGACAATGTGACCGTGACACTGTAGTGAAAATCCCATCAATTGAGGGCCCCATGTAGGTGTAAAAAACACCAATTATGCCCACAATATCCATACCCCCACCTATAGATTTGTTTCACAACCCACCCCATCCAAACAATTATCAGTTTGAATCAGAACTTATTTTTTAATCCTACTTTCATTTCTTGATTGTACTTCTATCTACACTTACATTTTTTTCATGATTTATTGAGTAAATTGTACACTTTGTAACATGGCAATTCTTTTTCTCAGTCTTATTCTTAAACTTCTTAGACTCAAACCTTATCAATGCACCCATTGATGATTGTGATGGCTGGATCAGTGGATTGGCTCGGCGGCTGTAGGGAAGAATTTGGCCCATTGCACCCATTCCCAGTGGGGCATTACAGTGGTGCGGGTAGCGTGCCTCGTGTCATGACATCATGTGGCCAGGCCCGTGGACCTGCTCCCACACTCAGGGGCTGCCCCACTCTTTGGTAGAGATGCCAGGTGCATGTGCTTTACAGATCCCCAGACCTCAGAGACTGCTGCAGGTTCGGTGAGGAGAGTGGCAGTGGCAGGGAGCAGTGAATTTTTAATTAATTATGGCGGGGTAAGTAACGCCCACCCCTGTCCCTTCACACTCAGTGCCTGTAATTACACACCCTAGAAACTGTACAATTTGAAAGTATAGAAATGGAGGTGTGGCCACGTCCCTTTCTGATTTTGTACCGATTTCTGACCCTCAGATGTTGGAGGATATGTCATACAGTAGGTGCTAAATCTCAGGAGTGGATGTGGAATTCATCAACACATACAAGTTATCAACTCAGGAGCATTGTGTTTCAAACAACAACACCACACCTGATTTCATTGCCGTCATTGAGTATCAATGCAAACACATTCTAACATTATGGTGGAATCTATAACAAATTACAATCTTAGGTCTTTGGCACAGCATATTGTAAGATGACATTTTTCAGCAATTTTGGAAATAAAGAAACCCCAAGGGTTTCCCGGGCAACGCCGGGCGGGTCAGCTAGTTAATAATAAAAGTAATTAGAGGCAATAGAATAATGCATACAGAAAATCCCATCCACTTGTTAAAGTCGAGTTGCAAACACGCCATTTTAGGATAGTATGGCCGCCATTTTGGTTCGCAGAGTTGCGCAAATAAAGTATACATACCCGAGTCTGTGTGACAAAGTGGACCAGAAGCGCAGCCATACTATTACACATAAATTCATAATGCCACTAACACTAAATAAAATATAGTTAATTAAAGGACTAGTGCACTACACATAGTTTAATTAGAAATACACGATTGTTTCTGTACATGTTTGGTATCATTATGTTCAGTTTCCCATACGCAGCATTCCGGTCGCAGCCAAATATTCGCAAGTCCCATGGTCTGATAATTACGGACAAATACCTATTATATGTATTTTTATCATGTGTCCTGTGTGAGGCAAAGGAATGCAGTTGTAACTAGTTTGTGTTGCTGTTTACGACCCCCGACGACATGCCAGCAAACAAAAGGACACCAAAGTATACTTCCCCCCCTGCATGTCTCCAAGCCAGATGTAATACCTTGCCCAATCACTGAGGACTGGACATTCGAACCCTGACCAATAGGAATGGCCTTTGTCCTCCCCCTTCTGACCCTATAAGATAGCCATCCCTGAGCTGGTTCTTTCTTTTATTTTTGGAACTGCTGATGAATCTCTTCACCATTAACCCGGGCTATAGTTCAATCTGAATATAGCGAGCTCCGACCGGACTGCGCTGCGCTATTTCCCTGACAGTAACATTTGTATTCACGTTTTATGTAATGTGGCTGATTATGATTGTATCTGTTTCTGCATCTTTGTAAGTGTTTTAAAGTACTTATTATTGTTAGAAAAGTGTATCACGTGTTACCCTGTATATTCTTATTTCTGTAATCCCCTTTTGTCCATTAGGGACTAAATACACTGTTTACGGAGAATCTATCTCCTCACCTTTATACCGTGGTCTCGTCTATTATTCGCATCTAGCGATAAGGTGTATTATGGACATTGTCCTTAAAAGTGTATTCGCAGATTAGAGACAAAGTACTGCGAAGGGATCTCCTATTAATGCATCGGTTCTTCAGTGTATAATACACGATAAAGGTACGCTACGCTGCGCTACGTTTTGTTCGCATGTAGCTAGGAATAAAGGGTACGCAGGTTACGGACATAGTACGTAACCTACGCTTTTCACTTATTGTTCTTTGATCATATAAATATCGGCTTTGATAATTGGGGGCTGGCGTCCGGCCGTTTCACACTCTGGAACGCTGTACCAAACACGCGGCTTGACCTATACCAGCAAAAGGGTGGAAGTGATTATTACCCATTGCTGGAGGGGCCAAGTCCGCGGTGGTGCAGGGTTCGAGAGGTGCTAGCGTTTGAACCCGAAGTACAATAAGTGAAATCCAAGGAAACATTAAGCCACGTGTTACAAAGTATATTAAGTGTTTAGTAAACTGTACTTCTGCCTGCCACAAGTAGTTTAACGGGGTATAGTGTCTTGAGTTGCTTGTTCATTACAGTATATGTGCCACGTGCGATAAGGTTCGCACACGTGGAGACAAAGGCCTGTGTTTATTATAGTACATAGAGGATCCCTTCTGTGCAATACTATAACTTTTATTGTTAGTTACTGCAGGGCCAGGGACTCCGCCACATGGCGATAAGTTCTGGGCCTTTTACAGTAACGTAAAGCGTCTATTGTGTATTACGCAAGGTACGCGCGCACGTGCTTACATTGGGAAATTTTTGCATCTTTGTACGTAATTTACGGATTGAGTGCGGGATTTATTTCGCATCTTTATACGTAACTTTCGGACGGAGTTAAGGGATTTATTCCATATTTATGCGCAATTACTGCGTATAGCGAAACCCGAGCGCGACCTTGTAAATACACTATAGAACACGTGGGTGGCCGATTCATCGGCGGCCTGTGAACAGGTTTAACAAACGCACGTACATACGTGGCTGTTCACTGGCACTGCACATGCAGCACACATAGGAACCCAAAGGTGAACAGTATTTAATCACTAGCTTTATTTAAAACAGTATAGTAACATACTGTGGATAAAGCGGTAATTATTGAGAGAAAATACGTTTTTCTTTTATTGTTCATTTTTCCCCAAAACAAGCAACTCAAGCATTATTTTAATAGATTCCTATAGCCATTAAAAGGGATTTATACCTGCATAAGTATCTAGTGAGAAACTACCAACCTGGGAAGATTTTTCTGTACAGAAATATTACAAGTTTAAGCGTAAGACCAAGGTGTAAATAGCGCCCAGTGTGAAACAATCATTGGGTGAACGGGTGTGTGACGACACGACTCAGCGCAGTTAGCGCAGTCCGGTGTAGGACAGTTAGCGTAGTCCGGTGTAGGACAAGGTGCACGTGACGACGTGCCCATAGGAACTGCCCCTTCCGTGGACCTACCTATTTTGATCCACCGGAAGGGTACAAGAAGCTAAATCGGAACCCAGTGATCTGATTAGCCACTTTAGAAATATACCAGTTTTGAGGATACAGGAAAAACAAGTTTTCTTGTGTTCTGCAAAATTCGGCCGCACCCCGCAAGACGTGTAGTTGAGCGTATCTGACCGTAAGCGAGTGGTGATTGAGTACATTACCTCGCAGAGTGGGCTTCACGCTTAATTGCGGAATAGTGTCACTCTGTTGGGGAGGAGTGTTTTGGGAGCGACTCACGGACAAACGACCCACCGGTGTCTGCTAGCTGTGAACGTTTATTCCTGTAACAATGGGGAATAATGGGTCACACAGGGATGCCGTGCTAGTTAGGGAGGAATCTAGTCGACCTAAAGGGTCGGCAGCATTCATAAAGTGCAGAGAGCACAGTGAACGAGCAGTTGTTTACCAAAATAAATGGAAAAAGATGACACAGGGCAGCAAGTTAGAATTTCCCAGTGATGGTAGTTTCGATCCAGAAGTCTTATCAGCAGTTAGAGATCAGATATGTTTGCTCTTGCCACTCGAGGAAAGAGTTGAACAGAATGAATGTCTAAAATTGTGGCAGAAGGAAAGTACAATTCAAAGGGAACATAGTTATCTGTCAGATGCAAGTATAATCAGCCACAGGAATACAAATGTTTCCACTCCCCAATATGTAAAAAAGGGAACAATTCAAGTCCGAAGTGAAACCAAAAATAACCTGAAAATGAATAACTTGTGTACTGTTTTTACCCCCTATAACCAAGATACAGATCCACAGGAGGGATTCCTGACATCAGCCATCCCTTGCGAAGCTAGCGGAAAGGAGAGAGAGGCTGAGACAGCCCAAGCTGCTGCTGCCATTCTGGTCGAGGAGATGGCTGATGCCAGGAACACAAATGGAGACACAGGTAAGTACACACAACACAGCACAGAGATAGTTATTCCTGGGATGTTGTCCAATGGTGCAGGGGAGATACAAATCCACCCTCTGCACACAGTGGAACCTCCTTGTGGACGGGGAGACAGGGATGAGGTAATGCCTGTAAGGGATAGCGACATGCACAATACGTGGACACGATTGGAACGTCGTTCAATCATCAAAAATTTCCCTGATCCCAGCAAAGATCTGGCAAAGTGTCAGAAATTTGTAAGGGAATGAGGAAATTCAGATGAGCCCACCAATAAGGATTGGCGATGCATGTTGAGGGCTTGCCTCCCTTCACACATAGATGTCCCGAAATTCATTCGGGACAGTGGTGTGGAGGGCGATAAGATTTTAACTGAACAGGGCAACCAGGAAAATATACGCCTAATAAATATACAATTGGGTGTATATTTCCCAGCGACGGTTGAAAATACTCTGATGTTCACCATCAAACAAAAAGATGGTGAGTCTGCCAGCAGATATTTCAACCGTGCTTTGCAGGCGTTGCCAAAACACTCTGGTATCCCCGACCCCAGGGACAACATACATCTTAAGGGAGCGATTGTCTCTGTGCTGATACAAGGTCTTAGGGAGAATTTGAGAACCTGCATAGAAACCATTTACCCCAACTGCAGACAGATGACAATACATACTTTAAAGAAATCTGCTGTTGATCTGGACAAACGACTTATGACAGAAATACAGACAAACGGCATGCAGAAACCGATATCAGCCGTTCCAGTAACAGCCGATAGTCACACTTTTAGTAAGGATCCAACCAAAAACATACCACACCCAAGGCAAGACACGGTAAGACAAAAACAAGCCGTATGTTTCAACTGTGGAAACAAAGGACACATAGCCAGACATTGCAGGGTAAGTAACCGTAGGAAACATAACACATATGTAAGTAACTGGGAGACACAATGGGAGGAGACAGGTAGGTCTCAACACATAGCCATAGCCCCACCCAGTAGCCAACGCCGCCCTAAGCATGACACATATATGCAAACAGGGAGTAGGACACACATACATCTCACAACCAGGTAACGTGAGACAATATCTGAGGGATGAGCCTCAGAAATGGGTAAGTGTAATGGTTTAAATGTAAAAGTTTTTTTTTACCAAACCCGTTAACAACATTCCCTCCTGATCTAGGTTGTGCCAAGAAAATAGCAGTTACAATTGGGGTAACAGGAAAAGTGCAGCATTACCCATTGGTAAAACAAATAGAGATCATAATCGGGCCCTTGCATATCAAATACTCTGTCTTATTGACTGCAGCGGCTGCAATTGACCTTCAAATTACAGAACTACCTTGAAAAATAAGTTATGTCTGCTTCTGGGCTCCAGAGGATTCATAACTTAGAGACAACAGGATCAGTATGCACGAACTAGATGCAAAATCGTTAGATATACCCCCATGACTAATGCTGCACTGTACTGTTATAGATTTTTTTTAACCCATCTAAGGTAGCTAAAAACTACAGCACAAATACCGAGTTCCCTTTAAACTAAAGATGGGCAGGACACAGGATTAATGGCAACGATAGCTTCAATAGAAACCCATTTAAAAACAGAGGAGCATAGCGCCCCAAAGTACAGCTTCACCATTTTGAAACATGAAGTCGAGCTGGAAAAGTACCCAGTGAAATAACAAGGTTCCCAAAAGAGAACCTTTTAGCAAATACCCCTAGACACAGCCCATAGTCACAACCCCACTGGGTAAGAGAAAGGAGGGAGGGCTTACAGATCAGAACAGGAGTTGAAAAGGGTGAGAACCAAATAGTTGAGAGCCAATTCCCCCATAGTGCCAAATCCTGGTGTCATCCAAATAAAAGAGAAATTTCTGTTGCAATAAATGTACACATTGCTGTCATTAATTTTTCTACCCTTTTGATTTTTTTTTTCTTTTTCCATTTTTCCTCCTACTCTTCTGTTCCAGAAACTTTAGAGAGCCACAAAGCCTCTCCCCCAGGTCTTGCAGGATTGCACACTGTCCTTACAGCCCACAAATGGGTTGATACCGATACAATGGGTCAATGATTTATTGTTATGTCCCTACTCATCCACAACCCCAGCAGATGGCGATAGACAACTTCTAGTGTATCCTCCTGAGGCAGGACATAAGGTATCGAAGGACAGATTGCAGTTGTGCCTGAACGGGGGGGGGGAGGGTGATCTGGGACACGTTAGTAACCACAACCCCACAAATGATAGAAAAGTAGTTCGAAAAATCTGTCGCACACCCAGCAGAGAAATACCTATTATGAATATGCAGTACCCCATAAAACAGCACAAGTGGACAAGAGAGTAGTCACACTATTTTTCAGTAAATTTTGAACAAAGTCCCAGTAACCTTAAGCATTGCTCCTTACGTTACCCAGGGCAACCGCAGCCACCATCTTGTGAAAAGCAGTCCAAGAAGTGCACAAAGCATTCCCCTTCAACAGAGAATGAAAAGGGTTGTAAAACACATTTACATATGAATAGGTGCAATCACAAAACCCATGTCCTCACAGACAGATGTGGATAGTAAAGAATGAGAAACAGGCCTGATTACAGCCTTTGCCCTGGGTATGACTGACACAAGAGACCATGTGATTTGGAATACTAGACATCTGCTGAGTGTGTGACAGATATAGTGACTTAAGAAACCTGGTGATGCCAGCCTGACCAATGTCGTACTGCAGTGTACAATTAAACCCAGTTACTCGAGCACTTCCTACTTGTCTACACAGTGTAGTTGCCATAGCACTACCGGTAAACAAGACTGAGAATGTGGTGTTGGGGTGTGTTTTAACTGGTTATGCTCCTCATATAGGCCCTTATTCTGAATCGGACGGTACGGCCCGCGTGCGGCCGTACCGCCGATGTTTTTAGTCTGCACATGCGCAGAGGTCAATCTGCGCATGTGCAGCCCCATTCGCCGCAGACGTATTTCGTCCGCCGCAAAGGGGGCGTATAGGGGCGTGAGGGGCTTCATACCCTCATTTCCCTATGTATACGCCCCGCGTTTCATGGGCGTTCCCATGCAAACGTGGGGCGTATGCATGCTAATCAGGGTATGACGCCACTGATGGGGGCGGAAAGCTGACGTCGCCGGATGTCAGCTCTCAGCCCCCATACAAGCTATCACACGGACGATTGTCCGTGTGGTCTCAGCTTGCGGGAGCTGCTGTGGCGTGCGGCCCTGCCTTCGATGGTCGACGACCATCGAATGCAGGGGGCAGCTCCCACCATGGTGGAGGCGTACGCCCCACCATTTTTATGCGGATCGCCAGCCGTCCGTGTACGGACGGCCGTGGCGATCCGTCTCGTGGGCGGGGATTGGTTTGTGCGGCCGGAGCACCATGTGCGGCTCCGGCCGCACCAACCAGAATAAGGGCCATAGTCTGGACACTCCTAAAATTCTGTCTAAACATGAGAAAAATATTCACCAGCCAAGTTCACTAAATGGGAACTTGCATTGATGAATTTTATAAATGTTACCAGTAACATGGGTAATATTGTAAACCCAGCAACCCTCTTACCAGGTGTGCCCTTCAAGGCACAAAGGGTGGAGGTTGATGCTGAGGTTGCTGGAATGGTGGAAGCTAGTGGGAGCCGAGACGAATATGATTGCATGACATGTTTGAATCAGACCTTTGCAGCATGTCCCCAAAGGGTGGTAACAACCCATTGGAAGAGGTAATTCCTTTTTTTCTCTCTCCTTTTTCACTGATGGCAGCTGCCACAGAGAACACCGAGATGGGAAAATTGTACAATGGCTATACCGTGATAGATGGAGAAGGTATAGTAGAGGCTGGACCCCTTGGACCATCTCACTCAGCAACAGTAGCCTAATTAGTGGCACTGACCAAGGTGTGAGCTGGCTGAGGAGAAAGCAGTCAATATTTATACCGACTCTAAGTACGTTTGTTGGGGTAATGCAGAAGATTTGGGGCCCTATGGCGCCTCAGAGATGTTTGTTTCAGTAGCTGGCACTCCAGTGGCGCAAGCGTTGTAAGTTCAAAAGATTCCTGACAGCCGCACAGCTGCCGGACAGAGTGGCTGTTATCAAGTGTAAAGCCCACACCTTCGATAAGGATTCAGTGTCACTTGATAATGAACATGCTGACAAGGCAGCTGGGTGAGCCATGCGCTCTGCGGATAATGTTTGTGTTCCCCCTGTAAATGTCAGTGTATTCACATAGAAATGCAAGATTTGTGTCCCCTGCAGGAGAAAGCAGTCTGGATGCCGAAGGGATGTGGACAGGAATAGAAAGATGGACAAGGAAAACCAGTGACTCTGAGAACATGCCAAACTGTCAGGGCAGAGATAGCCTATGGCCTGACTTGCCTTGGCAGGGAAGGTATGTGGAAATTAGTCCGAAATTACTGGTGTGCCCACAGACAGGTAAGACGACAGGGTCATGCCTTACTTGTCTGGGGAAAGATACTGGAACGGCTGTTCCCACAGAGCCATCTCCACATCCCTCCTCCAGCAGGATCCTCTGCAGGTAATACAAATTGACTTTGTACAGTCCACTCTAGAAACGTTTTAGTTATTTATTTACTTATTTTTTTTATATGTGTTGATGTTTGTGTGTAGAGATATGGTAGCCCAGAAGCACCCCTGAGTACGCAAGTGTATATGAAAGGTTTTAAGTCATGTGTAAACCTCTAGGGACTGATGGTACATCCCACACTCTCTTTTTGTAATAGTAGAATCACTCTCAAAACTCCACCTCAGTTGTCCCCATCGAAACATTGCTTGGCGGGAAGCCACACGTTATGGTAATCCCACAAGAAGATCCTAGACCCCACCACGAACTGACCCATGTTTCAAATATAATGCAAATGATGTATCCACACCTGGAAAACTGCAGCAAAAGGTCTTTGTTGACACCTGTTGTGAACTGTCATAACCATGAGCCAGGAGATGTTGTTGTTTCCCATGCTTTGCCATATACAGGTTGCTTGATAGACCTTTGAAAAGAACCACCCCAAGTCTTGTTGACCAGCACTACCTCAATAACAAAGACGCAGAGAGAGAGATTCGGGTACGTTCGTCCTACTGCCAAAAGACCAGAAACCCAGAAGGTCCTTACATTCAAGAGCGAAAGAAAGAAATAAATCGCTAGAGGCATTTCGGGAGGACTGGAGAGCAGCTAAGGTCAAGCAACCTGTACAAGCTACAAAAAGGACTGTGACACACCCCACTGGTAACAGGTTGGAAGGATCACTAACAAGTTTTTTTTCCTTTCTCAGTTTTTCTCCATTATTTTGGGTCCTATTTTTGTCTACCCCCCCACTATCCGTTCTTATCCCCAAAGTCAAGGATACTGCTTTCGCACTGCTGCCAGGTATTGGGCAGATGATACCGAGTTCTGAGAGTGTGTTACCTGCCCCAGTTTAGGTCAAGATAGAATCTCTAAGCTTGACACGTTACCCAGGACCGGATGTTTGATAGTAATAATACCAGCATACTCAAAAGTATACCAAAAAGAGAGACAACCAAGAATTCAAGGGTCTGTTGTCACAAACAATGCCTACCAAAGGATGCCATATCTGAAAAACAATTGTATATAGTGTAACCTCCCCTGTTTTTATTTTTATCCCAAAAATTGTACATTATCCTTCGTCACCCTGAGTAGATTGTTCGATAAATGTGGCCCCTCATTTATCCATGATCCTGGATTGACCAAAGAGCAGATGGTTTACTCCCCTTATATGTTTAATTCAAAGATCCCAAAATTATTGTTAGGATTATGAATCTCTGTGTTTTAGGAAATATTTTTGTACTGTGACAGTTTTGTATTTACTGTCAAAGGGTGGACTGTTAAAGTCGAGTTACACACATGCCATTTTAGGATAGTATGGCCGCCATTTTGGTTCGCAGAGTTGCGCAAATAAAGTATACATACCCGAGTCTGTGTGACAAAGTGGACCAGAAGCGCAGCCATACTATTACACATAAAATTCATAATACCATACTTACACCAAATAAAATATAGTTAATTAAAGGTTTAGAGCACTACACATAGTTTAATCAGCATTACATACTTCTGTCTGTATAATGTTTGGTACCGTTACGTTCCGTTTTTCATGCGCAGTACTCCGGTCGTTGCGAAATTTTCGCAACTCACATGGTCCGATAATTACGGAAAAAATCTATATTTCAAGGACTATTTCTGTTAAACTGTGTGTGACAAAAGAATCTAGATATAACAGGTTCTTGTTGCTGTTTACGACCCCCGACGACGATGCCAACACACAAAGGACTCCAAAGTTCACCCCCCCCCCCTGCACCAATCCTTATTGGGTGCAGTATTTTGCTACTTGATATTTGAACCTGTGACCAATGGAAACGGCCTTTGACCCCCCTTTGTTTGTAAACTATAAAGATAGCTATCCCTGAGCTGGCTGGGGCTCTCTCTCTCTCACTTTGGCACTGCTGATATCCCCTCACCAACCCGGGCTATAGTTCTACTTGAATATAGCGAGCTCCGACCGGACTGCGCTGCGCTATTTCCTTAACGGTAACATTTGTATTCCCATTTTATGTAATGTGGCTGATTATAATTTTATCTGTTTCTGTTCCTTTGTAAGTGTTTTTTTTTTTTTTAAATTATATTTATTAAGGTTCATACATTAATACATACATTAAATCATCATAGACATCGCAAGTAGACAAGTATTTTCAGCTGGGTGACCAACATTGGTCAATAGTAAATAGCATTTACATTGATGTGATTAGGCACAACTGGTTTTACATACATTTCGATAGTTTCATTCCTTACAGGTGTTGTTGAAACCGGCATGTCCGTGTTATTGATAATTTGATGCTTCTCTTTAAGCATATAGCGGTTTTAGGTGCGTGGTGAGGTCATCATAGATTATACCTCTTTGTCTACTTTGTGTATCTCTTATCGAGACTAGAACCTTATTTTTTCAGCTTTTCTAATTATTTCAAATATATATTAATAACAGAGAAACTTAAACATCAACTGTAAATTAGGGTGGGGGGGAGGTAAGAGTAGGGTGATGGGGGGGGTGGGGGGGAGCAGCAAGTCATTCATTCGTAATCAATCTGTATTTGATTATTTCGCTATTTCACACTGTTCAGTTTTTCGTCGTATCTTGCATAGTGGGTTCTTCTGGGTCTCTTGCTTTTTCAAAGGCTTTGTATATGGCTTCTTTGAGCGTGACTGGCCTGCTATCAATATATGGGGCCCAAGTTCTATAAAATTTAGCTACGGGGATCTGATTATTCTTAATGGTGTTGTATCTATCGTAGTACATGTATTTCATCAGGAGGGCTTCTGCATCCATAACTGAAGGGATATTGGGCTTAATCCATAGGTTAAGGATAGCCTTTTTGGCCACCGTTACTACTATTGTGAGAATACTAGTTAGGTGGGATTGGGAGGGAGGTATACTGTATTCCATGTTTCGAAGTTTGCAAATAATAGGGGAATTGGGTCTAGAGTTGCTTGTACTTGAAAAGTTCGCTTAATGAAGTAGACTATTTTATTCCAGTATCTTTTTATGCATCTACAGGACCAGAAATTGTGGAAGAATGTCGCTGTGTGAAATTTACATTTTGGGCAGGAACCATTTTCTTCGGGGACGAAGAACGATCTGCGGTGTTGAGAGATGTATGCTCTATGTATCAGCTTGATGTGAACCTCCTGTAATACTGAGGAACTTAAAATTTTAATTGTTGTTTCATAGTGTTTAAAAATGGCATCATTGTTTGGCAATAAAGGAATGTCTTTTATCCAGCTGAGTGTTGTGGCAGACCAATTTTTTTCCTTAGGTAGTAGGGAAAGTTCTCTATAAATTATTTTAGTTTTGAAAATGCCTTTTTCAAATTTTAACATCATTGCTGACATCCTTGAGCGTGGAGTGCTCAAGGGGAATATATTTGGGAGGGATTTGGCGTAGTGAATCAATTGATGGAGTGAAAACCCTGAATTTTGGGGTAAGCCAAAGGTTGTCTGAAGGTGGGGAATAGTGTGTATCTTGCCTCCCGGGTCAAAGACCTGAGACATGCTATTCAATCCCTTTTGGCGCAGTCTGCGAAACATGGTACATTCAGTACTAGGAGGGAACCTGGGGTTACCCCAAATCGGGAGCCAGGGAGATATACAGGGATCACAGCCGAGCACTTCAGAGACCGACCACCATGCCGAGTGTATATCGGAGAATAGCTTGTTTTTTCGGATTGGGGGGGGGATTTGTGTTTTTGGAGTATGTAGTAGGGCTCCTGGGGAATAAGGGGCATACATAGCACTGTCTAGCGCGTAGTCCGAGTAGGTACTGATTTCTGATAACCATCCCAAAGCAAAGCGACATAGTAGGGCCCTAGAGTATTGTTTTAAATCTGGTATATTTAGACCCCCTAAATCTTTTGGTAGGTGGAGTTTGTGAAGGGAAATTTTGGCTATCTTTCCATTCCACAGGAATTTATTGATATGGGAGTGTGTGCGGTCCGCGTCTCGTGTTGTTATTTTTACTGGTAACATCTGCATAACGTACAGCAGCCTTGGTAAGATGACAGATTTGACCACCTCCACTCTTCCCAGCAGGGACAGCGGTAGGTCTGCCCAGGTGTCCATAGATTTGTATCATTTGGGCAGAAGTGCATCAAAGTTGGCTGGGTATAATTTGTCTATGTGCGAGGGTATTTGCACGCCCAAATATTTAATCTGAGATTTTTGTATTTTAATGGCACCTAAATTTGAGTCTGGTGGGAAGAGTGGAGGGGGGCCCCTGAGCATCATAATTTCAGATTTGTTGACATTAATTTTATATCCAGAGAATGAGCTGAATTGTTGTATAAGGGCGAAGACTTCAGGGAGGGAGTATGTGGGAGCTGTTAAGAAGAGCAGCATATCATCTGCAAATAATGAAAGGCGCAAATCAACTTGTCAGATTTGTATTCCTTTGAACATCGGTGATTGTCGAAGGGCCAGTGCCAGGGGTTCTAGGGCTAACGCAAATAGGAGTGGTGATAGAGGGCATCCCTGGCGGGTGCCGCGTAAAATGGGGAAGGGTGTGGATAATGAACCGTTGCATTGGATTCTGGAGGCGGAATCTGTATATAAGGTTTTTATTGCGTCTATAAAGTGGGGAGGGAAGGCAAATTTATGTAGCACATTGTATAGATGGTCCCAGTGGACCATGTCGAACGCCTTCTCCGCGTCAAGCGACATTATCGCGAGCGGGGCGTCCGACCTGTCCCACTGGGAGCATTGAAGAGCTGCTAAGACTCTTCGAATGTTGGTGACAGGGTTTCTACCCATGACGAATCCCGTTTGGTCGGGGTGGATAAGGGAAGGGAGGTGTAATTTTAATCTTTCAGCTAATATTTTTGTAAGGATCTTATAATCGATGTTTAAGAGGGAAATTGGGCGGTAAGAGCCTGGATCTGATAGGTCTCGACCTGGTTTAGGGAGGACTTTGATAGTAGCTGTGTTAAAGTATTGTGGGGCTTTCTGGGTATTAAGGATAGAATTAAATACGGAAACTAAAACTGGCGCTATTTTGGGACTCATTATCTTATAAAATTCTGAGGTGAACCCGTCTGGGCCTGGGGCTTTACCTGTTTTTAAGTCTTTAATGGCTTTCTGGACTTCTTCAAGGGTTATTTCTTTGCCTAGAGAGGTGAATCATGAGGGGGAAAGCTGTGGAAGGTCTAGATTATCCCAGAAGGATTCTGCTTGGGCCTGATCTGAGGATGGGGCAGCATATAGACGGCTATAGAATTCGTTGAGTGTTTGTGCTATCTGGGTGTTGGTAGTGGTAATGGAGCCATCCGAGCGTTTGAGTGGGTGGATAGTAAATGGGGATTGGTGGCCTTTCAGGAGGTTGGAGAGGAGTTTGCTGGATTTGTTTCCAAATCTGTGGAATTTCGCATTAGCTGCGAATGTATAGAGTGACTCAGATTTAACAAACAAGCCTTCAAATATGGATTTTGCCTGTTGGTACTGGGATCTGTGGACGTCTGAGGGACGGTCTTTAAAGCGGGTGTATGCCTGTGTCAATGATTCTTGTGCCTCTGTAACTTCTTTAGCTAGGGATTTTTTTTGAAAAGAGGTGTGCGAGATGATGGCACCTCTTATTGTGGCCTTGGAGGCCTGCCAGAAAAGGGCCGGATCAGTGTGTTTTGTGGTATTGTTGTGGAGTTCAAAATCTTTCCAAGTATTTTTAATAGTATTTTTAAGGCTTTCTGAGTTGGCAAGGGAAGAAGGACATCTCCATGTAATCATAGGTTGTTTTTCAGGGGATATTGCTATTTTTGTCCATATTACGGCATGATCAGATAGAGAGATGGGTTCTATGTGTGTTGCTGCCACTTTAGGGAAGAGGTGGGATGATAACATAATGTAATCGATGCGGGAGAGTGTGCCAGCTGAGGCGGAGAGGCATGTGTAGTCACGTTCTGTTGGGTGGAAGACTCGCCAGATATCAATTAAGTGGAGTTTCTCCGCCACAGCCGGCACCCCCAGTTTTGGGAGGGGTCTATTGGGAGGGAATTGTTTATCGAGTTTGGGGTTTGATATAAGATTCAGGTCCCCACAGAGGATGATCGGAAGATGTATGTATGGTGTTAGAATTTTTATTATGTTACGGAAGAATTGTTTAGAGTATACATTTGGGGCGTAAATATTTAATATCAAGTATTGGTTTTGGGCTACAGTGATACGGCAAAGCGTGTATCTCCCATTCGGATCATTCTGAAGTGTCTCGGCTGTGAGTGGAATCTGTTTTTTGGCTAGGATTGCAACCCCCCTGGATTTTGAGTTATAGGATGCAGAAGATAGTACTTGCCATTGAAGCATTTGTAGTTTGGCCGTCTCTGTCTGGGTGAGGTGCGTCTCCTGCAGACATACAATATCTAGGTGGAGTTTGTTTAAGTATAGCAAGATCCGTTTCCATTTTTGGGGTGAGTTGATTCCACCCACATTCCAGCTACCAAATGTCAAGGTAGACATATCTGTCTTGTGTGGAGGGAAGCATATAGCCTGCATTCAACGAAAACATTCTCATTATACAGTATAAATTGGTACATTGGATATTTGCTGCACTAGGTGGGGAGGGGAGAGAGGAAAGAGGGGGAAGGGAGATGAACATTTCTAGATAGACTTCCATCGACATTGGGGGCCGCTCGTGTCTAGCACGCGCGACACCCAATAAGGCTGGCAAGGGGCTTCGTCCCCAGGCGCCAACCGCCATTTACATATGCTAATATATACAAATTATATAGTTACCAGCGCAGTGGTGAGTTAAAAGATGTATAGTGCGCCCGCCACAGGCTTAGTTAAGTGAAAAAGGGTAAGGGGGGGGGGAGAGGAGTATGAAGAGAAAAAAGGGGGGGGGGAGAGGGGGGGGAGGATAAACTAAATATTATGGTAAAGTGGACCACTTTCTTGTTCTAGGATATGCAAATAACTTTCCTAGGTCTGATTTATCTCATTCAACATTTTAACACTTTAACACTTTAATAGTATTCCCATTTATCTCGTTATGAGACAACAGCTTGGGAGTATATTTATATGCATAATAATCGAACTAGACATTTAAACAGTGTATAACTTTTGTATTAACTGATTTCCTTATCAAGTCTGTACCAGGTAGGATATTCGTCAGATTGTAGCTATGATAACCTGTCTGGTCGGTGAAAAAAAGGGGGGGGGGGGGGGGGGTGGTGAGGGGGGGGGGTGAATTTGATCATTATAGTTTCCTATTTGTGGCCATCATTCCGTCGAAGCATTTCGCTTTCCATGGGTTGAGTTTATACTGGCGACCTCTGGGTTGTTTCGGTAATGATGGGCCTCAAATTGAAATCTTTTTTTTTTTTTTTGATTCGCTATATGCAACATTACTAAGCATCATTTATCATTTGTCACAGTCTACTGAAACCGTAAATTTCTCTATTTCTTACATACATATTCAGTGTCTACCTTATCTTGGTGAGTAGAAAGTATAGATTGATATTAATAACAAAAGTTCGTTATTGAAAATGTGTTAAGGCATCAGGTTTGTTATGGGTTTTTTCTGAGGTGCTACCAGGGGACCTGTATTTAGGGGGGGGAAAGGAGGAAGGGAGGAGGGGGAGGGTTGGTGGGTAATTGGGTAGAACAGGTATTAGGCTTTGTAATAAATGTCCGTTGCTCACGGCAACGTATTAAATTCAAGATATATCTGCCCAGTCAGAAGATGTTTGGCCTTGGTCGTTCATATCTTCTAGGTATGCTGCGGCATCTAGGTGAGAGAGGAAGTCTTTGTAACTTGACCCATTAAAGATGCGGAGTCTGGCGGGGTAAAGCATGGCGAACTTGATGCCATCCTTGATTAGTGTTGCGCAGACCGGGGCGAAATCCTTACGGGCCTTGGACAGTTCCGCGGAATAATCCTGGAATATCAGAAGCTTGTGGTTTTCCCATTTAAGATCTCTGATCTTCCTGGAGGCGGACCATAAGAGTTCTTTATGCAGAAAATTAAGGGGTTTAAAAATCACTGCACGCGGTCTGGCCCCTTCTTGCGTGCGGAGTGCACCCAGTCTGTGGGCTCTTTCAATTATAAGATCATCACACCTGTCAGCCACTTGCAGTAACTCTGGGAGGGTCAGTCTTATGAAGTCAAATAGCTCCTGCCCTTTGACTGATTCTGGGAGCCCTATGATTCGTAGGTTCCCCCTTCTTGATCTATTCTCCAGATCTTGCACTTTATTGTGCAGAAAGCATATTTCTTTATTAGCCTCTGTTAGTGTCAGCTTCATGTCGGCTATGTCGGCGAAGTTGCCTGCTGCCGTTTGCTCTGTGGTCTGCACCCTGTGCTGTAAGGCAGCTATTTGCCTGTTGATATCAGCAGTCTGTTCTTTTAATAGTGGGCTAATGGCAGCCCTTATAGCTACCACCATGTCCCCATAGGTGACAGGGGCGGACATGGGTGGCAGAAGTGCTTCAGGGGTCTGTGTATCTCCTGGTGTAGGAGAGGGTGCAGCGCTCACCTGTGTCAGGGATTCGCGTTGTGGCAGCGGGTCCTGAGCGTGTAGCTGGGGAGAGGCTGGTGCTGAGCGCTTGGGGATGGCGTCCGGCGCCATCTTGGATGCCGGGGGTGGACGGGATCCGTCCCGTTTTTGTCTGGAATTCGTGGCAGGCATCTCCTCGAAATACCGCTTCATGCGTGGAGGAGAGTCTCCGGTATGTCTGAGGTGGCGGGCGGGCTGAACAGAGGGTCTGCGCCGGGTTTCTGGCGTGGATTCAGCGCCTCAGGGACGGAGCAGTGCCTGAGTGCTAGCGCTTCATCCTGGGGCGGAAGCGGAAACCTTTGTAAGTGTTTTAAAGTATTTATTATTGTTAGACAATTGTATCACGTGTTACCCCGTATTTTCTTCTTTCTGTAATCCCCTTTTGTCCGCTAGGGACTAAATACACTATTTACGGAGAATCTATCTCCTCACTTGTTATATCGTGGTCTCGTCTATTATTCGCATCTAGCGATAAGGTGTATTACGGACATTGTCCATAAAGTGTATTCGCAGATTAGAGACTAAGTACTGCGAAGGGATCTCCTATTACTGCATTGATTCATCCGTGTATAATACAAGGTAAAGGTACGCTACGCTGCGCTACGTTTTGTTGGAAATGTAGCTAGGAATAAAGGGTACGCAGGTTACGGAAGAAGTACGTAACCTACGCTTTTCACTTAATGGGGCAGATTTATTAAGCTTTAACAAGAGATAAATGCAAGGTTGATAAGGAGAGATAATTGCCCAGCCAATCACCTGCTAACTGCCATGTTACAGGCTGTGTTTGAAAAAAGTCAATAAGGAGCTGATTGGCTGGACGTTTATCTCTCTTTATCACCCTTGCATTTATCTCTTGTTAAAGCTTAATACATCTGCCCCAGTGTTCTTTGATCATATAAATATTGTTAGTATTGATAGTGTGCATGGCAGAGGGGTAGGGCTGCAGCTTCACCTATCTGTCAATGTGTCAATGATTAATCATACAATGCCCCTTCTGTAGTCCTGCACCATCTCTCCACTTTCTTGCATACAAGGAATGTCTGTCAGCTCTCTGATTGGTGAATCACTCCAGCTATCCACCAATCAGAATGCTGACAGCCATACACTGTCTGGGGGCAGGTTGGGAAGCAGAAATAGAATGCTGATATTCTTTCCCAAGAAACACAGGAGGCAGATGCTCACAGCCCAATCTGCCCTTGCTCGAAGGCCCCTAGAATTGGGGGGGGGGGGGGCTCTTAGGCAGCTGCCGATTTAAGCCCAGTTTGCTGATATGAATGACAGTAAATTAAATTTTTTTCCTGGTACCTATGAAAGTCCTGCAAAGTTTGGGCAATGGTCTTTTGATTTGGGGATACAGTATGTGTTCAACTTCTACTGTATTATTATCAGTGGCGCAACTCCTCCCCCCCCCCCCGGGAATTTATGCCCCCCCAACCGTTAAACCCTCCCCACCTCCTTACCCCCATTGCCGCCGCCTCTATAACAGGACACTTTACTCAGCGCCTCGGTCTGCGGTGCTATTGTTACGCCACTGATTATTATCCCTATTTCCACAATGGGATTCCTCGCCGAGATTGCCTCATTCGTAGCCATTTGATTTTAGTAAATTTACACGTGTGTCCATTGACAATGGCCTGCAAACTTATGCTGAATGTTTTCATAAAAATATAGTACTTTATGAACAGAATCCCCATGATATTATTTGCTGGATACATAGAATTGATGCATATTATTGCCAGCGCTAATAACAAAAGTCTTTCTGTTATGAATCTGAATTTTCCAATATTGGTGTTAGCGCTCCTGGGAGATACGGCTACGTTTTAACCTTGATTCAGAAAAAAACAGATTTCTCTAGTACAAAAGATGAATAACATTCGATCAATAGTTCTTTTAGTGTAATTGTGACAGTTCTGTCCTTGCCGTGTAGGCTAGAATTCGGTACACAAATCAACAGTTCTTTGTAAAGTTGTAGAACCTCTGCGCTTATGCTCATAAATGGAGATGCTCATATTGGGTCTGATTCAGACCAGTTCGCCAGCCTAGAGAACAGGGAAACGCCACCCGGCTGAAGCCCACCCCCGCCGCACGGATCCCCTCACATGCGGCCGCAAGGAAAATAAATAATTGATGGTCTCTCACCATCGAATGAATCCGATTCGGGGCACGCTGACGTTATGGCCCTTATTCTAGTTGAATCGGACGTATGCGTATTTTCGGACAGGAATGGAGTAATCTTAGCCCCGCCTTCCGTATGGATCGCTCACACCGTCCGTATGCGGTAAGACACCGACCGAACGGACCGCGAGTGGATGTTTCATGTGAACACCTCCTCCATCTGTGGGAACCACCCCCATCATTCGATGGTCGCCGACCATCGAATGCTGGACCGAGGGGTCAGGCAGCACCGAGTGCTCCAGACCACTCTGGCATTTCTGCGTGCAAAAGCAGGCATATGGGCGGGCAGCTGGCATCTTGTCAGATGTCCGCCCCCCACACGTGCGTCATGGCCGCATTACCATGCGGGGCGTACGCATATGGTAATGAGCCCAAACTGCCCTTCACGCCCCTCTCCACCCCCTGTTTGGATTGTTCCAACCGATCGTTTTCTGTACAGAATCCAGAAATTAATTTGAATGAATATCATACATGTTTGTTGAGCACATTCAAGACGGATACTTGAATTTGGTTAAACTGTAGGTCATTTCAAGCCATCAAAAGTTCAAAAATGTTGTTTTGTTTTTTATTATTCTGTAGTTTCAACAACTCTTTGAATACAGCTTTTAACATTTATTTTCGTACGGTAGATTTATCTATTTTTTATTTTTTATACCCAACACCTTAAACAATTAATGCAGACACACAATGAACAGTGGGCAGAAATTAATCAAAGTGATGTAAAGGATGATTTCCTATACAGATGGAAATCAAAACGTTCAATGTAACGGAACATCATACAATGCGAATACTTTTCCAATTGTTCAAACATTTCTATAGATTCTATATTACCATCAAGGTGAAAGCAATTTCCGAGTTTTCAGAATGCACTATATAATTATAATAATAATACTAATATATAACTAAATAATACTTGATAGTCCTCTTGAGTGTTCTGCAACCTATTTGGTACTTTAATAATAAAAGTAATTAGAGGCAATAGAATAATGCATACAGAAAATCCCATCCACTTTAAATCTGTTAAACGTAGACGTCTTTCCATTTTATATACATTATGTCACGTTTCGTGAAGCACCAGCTGGAGTGTAACGGAGGCTGGGTGCTTTAATATAAGGTTGTTGCATCAACGACAGAAGGGAGTGAAGCAATGAGATAAAATACATCTTAGTTAATAAAGATACTTCGGTACAAGTTGTAAATGATGGCACAAACAGTATACTGTAGATTATGGAATGATAAAAGTCAATAATACAATACTTTATTGAAGAATATGAAGATGCTTGGTAGATGAAAGCAGTATTGGAGGATTGATTGAAGAATTGGAGAATTGGCTGAAGAGTTGGATGATTGGTTGAAGGATTGGATGATTGACGAAAGAGCTGAAATGATTGAATGAAGATTAGATGCTTGGTTGAAGGATTGTATGATTGTATGAAGGTTGGATGGTTGGAGGAATAATTGGATGATTGGATGCTTGAAAGGATAATTGGATTATTGAATAAAGATTGGATGAATGGAGGGATGATTGGATGAACCTCAGCTTTCAGCTTAGGACCCTTAGACTCCTGGGGGGGTTCTGTGCACTCAGAAACCCCCCCTGCATGCACCACTGTTATTCCAATAGAATATGCTTGTATAAATGCAGCAGCCCAGCACACAGCTTTCCCACTTCAGAGAGGATTTAAATAGCCTGCTTAGAACACACCTGGCAAACATCTTGGCAAATTCGCAATGAATTATGGGATCTGTAGTCCCCAAAAGCCTATAGCAATATCCTGTGGCTTGTATGAAATAACTTTATGGCTGCCTGCCACCTGAGAAAAAACACCAGTGATGTTTGCACAATAGTATGTAAATTCTGTAGTCCCGGCGGCGTAATTTTACCTGAATTAACAGGAATAGCCGCTCACCGGAAGTCCATGCACTTTACCGTAGGATTGTGGCAGGAGCGGATTGGGAATCATATCCAGCCCGGGAGATACATTGAAGCAGCCCGGGGGGGGGGGGGGGGGGGGAATATTTAGCAGCAACCTGGGAGGGGGTGCTGGTGTGGAGATATTTTGCAGCAGCCCGGCGGGGGAGGGGGGGTGGTGGTGCTGGTGGTATACCAAGCAGCAGCAGGGGGGGGGGGTTTAGCGGGTGCTGGTGGGGGTATGTCTTGCAGCAACCCTGGGGGGGGGGTTAATGCCACTTAGTGCAGTGCTCCTGCGGCCGGCCAGCATTAAATATGTCATAGTCAGCCAGCCATTTTTAGTTTGGGCGGGAGTCGGACGGACTCCGCGGCCGCCAACCACTGTAGTAGCGCGGCCCACGGCCAAGCAAGGGGGAACAGCGCCGGCCCAGCTGGGGGGGAGCATTCAGGTTTGGACCGGCCCACCGGAAATGGCCCGGTTTCCCGGTGGCCCAAACCGCCCCTGGATTGTGGGCATTGTAGTTCCGGGTCCTGCTTTTCGCTGAAATTCTCCCTGCGCCGCTCACCAGAAGTCTGCGCCGAAAGGCGCACTGCTTTATGGGTATTGTAATTCCCACGGCACAGCGACAAGCGTGGAGCCACCCTCCGGTCGCAGATTCAAGTCACAGACGCCAGACTTCTCTTACATGCTGCCATGCTGTAAGCTTTATGCTGGTTACCGGGACTCCATCTCTGCAGCCTGAACAGGATCCACAAAGGGCATACTTTCAGGTATTTATTATGGCAGGTCATGCTTCCATGTTGCTCTTTCCCCAGAGTGAACCCCTGCCAATGAGGTAAGCTCCACTAGAAAATAAAACAACCTATTCTGCCTAGTCTAACTGGCAACTAGGAGACAGGAAAAAAAGACCAGGAGGTAGGGGAGGGGGAGTGGCTTTATACAGGAAGGGGGAGGTCCTAGAAAAAAACAGCCTGTCTATCTGAAGGGAGAGGGATGAAATCCCAAGGTCTTGGCTGCCATGGGGATCGTAGAAGAAATCCAGATTGGGGATCGGTAGACCCCCAAGGAAAAACATTATGGATATTATAATGAATATACAGTAAATTATCAAGTTAAGGTTTTACCACGTAAGCCCACAACTGGTTTAGATCTTCACATATAGGAGCCAATTCAGACCTACTCACAGCGGGCTGAATTCCCCGGGTTTGCGCATGCACAAGTGGTTCCTCCTCCTCCTGTGTCTGCCCTTTTGTCTGCTTCCAGCTTGGCTGCAGATAGTTCAATGTTCTTTTACTCTTGCATCTCTGGCAGGTCAGAGAGTTGATTTCATGGCCCCCAATTCAGGCCTGATCGCAGGATTGCGAATATGCACTAGCACAGTCTGCTGTGCGCATGTGCGAGCCCTCTGCGATCACATGCTCAGAATGCCTGTGATCGCTGGCCGCTCACTTTGTGATTGACACGCGTTTGTTTCCCCAGAAGCACCCAGATCAGGTCTGAATCAGACCCCATGGGCAACTAAGTCTAATGCCTGTGGATGTATCTGTGGAAGTTGGATCTGCATTGCCCTGAAGGGAATCCTTGTTTTCTGCTGGAATATGCCAATATATAGTGCAGAAAAAAATGATTACATCGTATAGCTATAATGAAGTGCAACATTTACCAGCCCCAGCTGAGTAGTTATTAGTCATCCTTGTGACATCATAATTATGACCATAAGACAATACATAAATGATTCCCCCTGTATTATTACATCTCACCAGAAACAATGTGCTTCAGGATCCAAAGCTACAGTACATAATACCCTCCAATGGAATATACTGCCTGATTCAGACCTGTTTGCTAAGCTGCATATGTTCGTAGCGTAACAAACAGGTAATGCCCCACCCCCACCCCTCCGCGTGCGAATCCCTGCATCGACACTTAAGGTTGGGAGGTATGAGTATGCGTCATACTGGCTGTGTAGTCTTCTGGATGTGAAGTATTCTAGTGTAAAGTATGCAGACTATAGTAATATAACATAGGAGATATACAGGAGATGAACAGGAGGGAAACAGGAGGACAAAGAACACTTCGTCCTCCATCTGCAACCCCAGCAATCAACATACTGCAGTGAGATACCTGCCTCATCATCACCTTCAGTCTGCACAACCTGGACACTGATCTCCATGCTGAACTAAATGCTGTCACACACTGCCTCTGTCTAACTTATACATTAACTATACTTCCTGTAGGCTCTCCACACTTCCAGTACACCACCTTCTCACTGCTCATTCTAGGCCACTCCAATCTCACTCTATATCACTACTCTGACCAACTTTACACAGAAATATGGCTCCTAGATCCAGTCCCATACCAGTCCTTGCTGTCAGGTCTCGCCCCCTCTCAACTTCCACACCTTTCACATGCACCCACATCCCGCACAACCTAATTACTATCTCACCTGTCCCCTCCCTTCCTTTCTCCTGTGCTCTCTGGAATGCTAGATCAGTCTGCAACAAGCTCCCAACTATCCACGACCTCTTTATCTCCCACTTTTTTAACCTTCTTGCCATCACTGAAACTTGGCTGTCCGCATCTGACACTACCTCCCCTGCTGCCCTCTCTTATGGAGGCCTCTCCTTCACACACTCGGTCAGACCGGATGGCCGCCAGGGTGGAGGAGTGGACATCCTCCTCTCCCCCAACTGCACCTTCCGCGCCATCCCACCTGAGCCCTCCCTCACATTCTCCACCTTTGAGGTACACACTATCCGCCTCTTCTACCCCATTCACCTCCTTGTGGCTGTAATCTACCGCCCCCCTGGCCCCTGCTCCCCTTTCCTTGATAACTTTGCTGCGTGGCTTCCACACTTTCTTGCCTCTGACCTCCCCTCTATCATCCTCGGTGACTTTAACATTCCTATTGACAGCAATAATGCTGCCTCCTCTAACCTTCTTGACCTTACCACCTCCTTTGGACTTTCTCAATGGACCTCCACCCCCACTCATAATCTCGGACACTCCCTTGACCTAGTCTTCACCCACCATTGTAATCTCTCTGATTTCTCTAATTCTTCCTTCCCACTCTCTGACCACAATCTGCTCTCTTTCACCCTCTCATCCTCCCCTCTCCCCTCATTGCCCAGACCCACAGTCACCAGACGTAACCTCGGATCTCTTGGCCCCACTGTCCTGTCTTCCCTGGAGACTTTCCTCTCTCCTCTCTCAACCATGACTTGCCCCAACCAGGCTGCCTCTTTCTATTACTCTTCTCTCACCTCTGTAGCCCCCCTCCACACTGTTCCCCTTCGACGCTCTAAACCACAACCCTGGCACAACAAAATAACTAGATTCTTGCAAAAATGTGCACGCTCTGCTGAACGCCTCTGGAGGAAATCTCACTCTCTGGAAGACTTCCTCCATTTCAAGTTTATTCTCTCCTCCTACAGCGCTGCTCTCTCCTATACCAAACAATCTTTCTTCAAATCTCTCATCTCTTCCCATTCCTCCAATCCCCGACGTCTCTTTGATACTTTCAACACTCTACTTCGCCCTGCACCACCCCTCCTCCCTTCATCCCTCACTGCCACTGACTGTGCCTCCTTCTTCCTCTCTAAAATTGAGGTAATCCGACATGATATCTCCTTCCATACCCCCTCTGCTGCCCACCCACCCCAATCATCCTCCCCTACCAACTACCCCACTCTGTCATCCTTCTGCCCTACTACAGCTGAGGAAGTCCGCTCCCTCATCTCATCCTCTCCCCCCTCTACCTGTCCCTTGGACCCTCTCCCCTCCCGTCTCCTCAGTTCCCTCTCCCCCACTGGCTGCTCCCACCTTGCTCACCTCTTTAACCTATCTCTTTCTACTGGCATCTTTCCCTCACCCTTCAAACACGCTCTGGTCTCGCCGATTCTTAAAAAACCTAACCTGGACCCTTTATCTCCCATAAGCTACCGCCCTATCTCTCTTCTCCCATTTGCCTCTAAAATACTAGAACGGCTGGTTTACAGGCGTCTCACCAGCTACCTGTCTGACCACTCCATCCTAGATCCCCTTCAATCTGGCTTTCGCCCACTTCACTCCACTGAGACTGCCCTAGTGAAAGTCACCAATGACCTGCTGTCAGCCAAATCCAAGGGTCACTTCTCCCTGCTTATCCTTTTGGACCTATCTGCTGCCTTTGACACTGTGGATCACCCTCTCCTCCTCCACACACTCCAAAACATTGGCCTCTCTGGCACAGTCTTCAACTGGTTTTCCTCTTACCTCTTCAACCGTTCCTTCTCAGTCTCTGCCTCTGGCTCTACCTCACCACCTTCTATCCTTCCTGTCGGGGTCCCTCAGGGTTCCGTCCTTGGCCCCATTCTGTTCTCTCTGTACACCTCCTCTCTGGGTGCACTCATTAACTCCTTTGGCTTCCAATATCACCTCTATGCAGATGACACCCAAATCTACCTCTCCTCTCCTGATCTGTCCCCCACTGTTTTCTCTCAAGTTTCCAACTGCCTCGCTGCCATCTCTACCTGGATGTCTGAGCGATTTCTGAAGCTGAATATGGACAAAACCGAACTTATTATCTTTCCCCCACCCAGAGCTATGCCCCCTACTAATATCTCTATCACTGTTAACAACACCATCATCTCCCCTGTTCCCCAACTCCGCTGCCTGGGTGTCACTCTTGACTCCTCCCTCTCCTTTGCACCCCACATCCAAGCCCTGGCCCATTCTTGCCGGTTCCAGTTACGCAACATTGCTCGCATCAGGCCCTTTCTCTCACAGAGTGCAACTAAGCTGATCATCCACTCATTAGTCATCTCACGGCTTGACTACTGTAATGCTCTTCTCACTGGCCTCGCTCAATCCCAACTAGCTCCTCTCCAATCTGTCCTCAATGCTGCAGCCAGGCTTATCTTCCTCTCCTGCCGCTCTAACTCTGCTACTCCCCATCAACAAAATCTGCACTGGCTTCCATTCCCCTACAGAATCCTCTTCAAACACCTCACACTCACATACAGGGCCATCTCTAATTCCATTGCTCCATATATCTCTAACCTCATCTCCATTCATACACCCTCCCGCCCTCTACGGTCAGCTGACGACTGTCGTCTCTCCTCCACCCTGATCACTGCTTCCCATGCTAGAGTACAGGACTTTGCCCGTGCTGCACCCCTTCAGTGGAACGCACTCCCTCGCTCCATTAGACTCTCCCCGACCTTGCAAAGCTTTAAACGGGCACTGAAAACTCACCTATTCATCAAAGCGTACCCTTCCACTGCATAAACCAGCTGGTTCTCCTAACCCTTGCCTGTTTACATCCTGCTATCTAACCACCACCCCCTCGCTTGCACCTCTTGTAATCTGTCTGTCTCCCCTTCCTACTAGATTGTAAGCTCCTCCGAGTAGGGCCCTCTTCCCTCCTGTTGTCAAAGCCCACTTCTCTTCACATTTCACTCACAGCTCTCCTTTACTCCAACACTCAGTGACCATCTTCATACTCATCTCCATCATTGGCCTCAAGCCTCTAGTTGTATGTTGATTGGGTCCTCACTACTTACATTTAAGCTGTAATATGTATTGAACTGTGGTGCTCTTTATTTGTACTGTATTTTTGTTATTTATTCAATGTTATGCCAAGTTTTGTCTCCCTGTATTGTTCCTTTGTACGGCGCTGCAAAACACTTGTGGCGCCTTATAAATAAAATTATAATAATAATAATAATATTGCATCTTTATTGACCTAAAGCAACATTCTTGGTTCTGTCATTACGCAGAGGTTTACCACAGTTGGGGGTCGCGTTGTCTGTCCTGCGGGCCGCGTGGTATGGTCAAGATGCCGGGGAGCAGGGGCACACAGGGTGCAGGTCCCAGGCAGCATGGTGCTGCAACAGAGGACGCCATTGTAGGACAGTGTTGTGGAGGGGCAGGCCTGCTGCGTGTCTGCGACTGTGAGAGGTGTGCCTGGTTCTCCGTGGTGTCTCCGGTATGGAAGCGGCCATGTTGGAGACCAAGGTTTCTCCAATCCCCTGCCAGGGGTTTCTCCAGCCAATCCGGTGTGTCTTTCCTTGATAAAAGGGGTCTGGCCCATGTCTCCCTGTCAGTGCTTCAGTCTACCTCCTGGAGAGTGGTTCAGTGGCTTTGTGCTCCACAGTGTTCCTGCCTAACCTGCTGTTGCTCCTGTCCGGTGTTCCTTAAATGTACCAGTACCGCAGTGACCTACCAGCATGCAGCAGGGGACCCACCTCTCTCCTCTTGGGATTGCCTTTCAACGCCTCTCAGTTACCCCCTCAGTTCCACAGCAACTCTCAGCAGTTTCCAAGGTATCTCAGATTTTACAAGTCATGTTCCAGGGAGTGCTAATGTATCCACAGTGTGTTCAAGTGCCACAGTTATTCAAAGTTATTCCAGAGTGCTAAAGTATCCAGTGTGTTCAAGTGCCACAGTTATTTAAAGTTATACCAGAGTGCTAAAGTATCCACAGTGTGTTCAATTACCAGTTATCCAACGCCATACTAGAGTGCTAAGGTTATCCGCAGTTGTGTTCAAGTGCCTCAGTTACTTAAAGTCATGCTAAAGTCTTATGGTTCTTCAAGATCGTGTTCAAATGCTCAAGTCTTCACAGTATCAAGTCTTCACAGTTCCATGTCTTCACGTCTTCAAGTTACTACAGCCCTCAAGGTCTTTATCATCTACTACGAACTCTAACAGTGGTCTCCAAACTCCTTCATCATCTTCAACTTCCTTACCGTTGTGTATGCAAGTTCTACATCACAGTCCTTCCATTATTATACAAACTGTTAGGGTTGTTATTATCATTCATTTACTTCATTACCTGTTATGTGCTGCCATTCCTATTGGCTGTATCCCAAGACCTGATTATTAAACTCTTCGATCTTGTTCAAGTTTCTCTTTTGTTCATCCTATATTCTGGTTCATGAGAAAGCATTACATTCAACCACCAAACTTCCATCATCCAAGTCCCGTCTCCTCTAAGGTTACTCCCCATTTGCCAGTCCCTACAATCCCCAGATTGTGACAGTTTCTAGTAGACTATTCCAGCTTTTCTAGGTTGGCATTAAAAATTAAATATGTAAGTCTCTTGCTGCAAAACACTTTCTGGCTGTGGAACCCTTGCCTCTCTGCTGGGGTGTGGTCTCACTAGAAGTTGTTGCTGACAAGGTTTTGCCGCCATGAGTGTAACACCATCTTGAATCCACTCACATATCTTACCTTAGGCCGTATTACATTTCCCTGGCTTTTTTTAATGCAAAAAATTCCAGGGAAATTGAATTAGGCAGTTTATGAGAGTTAGAAAAATAAATTTCAGTTTAAACCGATGGATTGAAAATTTTTTTTTTTTCACATAGATTCAAAATGGGGCGTGAATGATATGTATGTTGTTAAATGGAACTTAACCGTGTGTTAGGTTACTTACGGTGGACATAAACAGATGATAGGTGAACGATTCTTTACAAGATTGGCTTTAAACATCAGCAAAGACACGTTTGCATGGTCGTGGGAAGGTCACACGGTGGAAATAGTACTGACAGCTGTATGACCCAGAAGAATACATCATGCACATAAGAATTACTGTTTGTATTCAGTGAGCAGACAAGTTGTGTCATTTCAGAATGTCTCAAGGAATTAACTTGATGGGAAGATCTTACGCTGTAGTTTAGTCTATAGCAGCAGTTCCCAACTTTTTTCTCTCCCGTACCCCTTGATTAGGTTTTTTCATTTATGAGTACCCCTCCTCTCAATTTGAAATACCCACAGTACTTTCGAGTGGAGTGGGTGGTATGTGTGTCCTTATATCAAGGAGCAGCAGAGGAGTAGTGTATGGTCGGGAGTCGGGTCCCTCTCTGATTGGCCGCTGGCTACAGATAATAAGCTTGTGAGCAGGACCCTCCTACCTTTCTAACTGTCTGTAAATACCCAGTATCACTGTTTACAATTGTAAAGCACAATGGAATTTTCTGCACTATATAAGATACTGTTGATAAATAAAATAAATAATACTGTCTCCAGGGTTCAAACTAACGCCCTGTGCTTCTTCCACCCGTGTCAGCGTTACACAGATAAATGCTGACAAACGCTGACGTCTGAGGGCAGCGCGGGTAGCTCCCAGTGGATTGCTGGTCGGGTAAAAGCACAAGGAGGCACTGGTGACACTGCAGACGGAACTGGAAGTGACGCAACGTGGTTCATCTTCTTGACAATGGAGGGGCTTCTTCTTCCGTCATTGCACGGGGCTAAGGTTAGGTTGTAGAAAAAGAGGGTTATGGGGAGGGAGGAAAGGTTAGTATAGTTACCCCAACACCCAAGTGTCACAATATGCATGTATTTTAGTTACCTGCTGGTCAAATCCTGCTGGCTTTGTCTCATGCTGCTGACAGCTCTGTATAGTTGAACTGTGCTGTGAGATCTGAGCTCAGCTAATTAGTAACACCTGGTAACTCTCTCCTGCAGGAGAGTTCAGTGTAAACTGAGCATGCTCAGCCCGTTGATTAGTTCACCTGTGAGTTCCCTGTGCTTCCTATAAAAGGCAGTCTCTGGCAGAAAGAAGCTGCCAGAGTATAGGCTCACAACCTGCTCCAGCGTCCCTTGTACTTTACTGTGTTCCTGATCACCAGATACTGACTTCGGCTTGTTTCCTGACTATCCTTCGGCTTAATCCCTGTGTACCGTGAATCGTGGGTTACCTGTGTATGACCTCAGCCTGCCTCCTGACCACTCTCCTGCCTGATCCTCGTGTACCGTACCCAGTGTTTACCAGTGTATGATTCCGGCTATTCTCCTGACTATTCTCCTGCCTGCTCCCTGTGTACTACATCCGTGACATCCAGTGTATGACCTTGGCTTGTTCTGTGACCATTCTCCTGCCCGCTCCCTGTGTGCTGCATTCCTTGGTACCGTATCTGCTAACCTGTTACCGACCCGGCTTGACGACCACGCTCCATATTCCACAAGCTGCTACCACTCATACGGGGAACCTGACCAGGGGGCCGCGACCGACGTGTCGGGAGCCGCAGAAGCCCAAATCCCGCTTGGAGGGGTCACTGGCAGAAAACCCCCGGCACGGTTAGACTCCGCGCCCCTGTGTCAGGTCTAGCCAATCCCCGAGTGGTAGTGCACCCAAGTTTGTGACACCAAGGCGGAACTACCATTGGTGCAGCAAGTGCATTACAATGGGCCCCAGAGGACTATGGGACCCACTGCTGCCCAAACCAGCAATGAGTTATCGCCTGGCCCTCCTGCAGACCATTTTGGCAATACTGGATGAATGGTCCAGTGCAGGGAGCAGGGTGGTCCCCACTCACTGAAGGACCTGCCCCTTACCTTATAGAGGCAGAGATGACCTTGTGTACTGATTCACTTCTGTCTATGATTTAAATCAAACTCAAAACAAGTGTAATTGTCACTGTCTGCGCGAGTGCCACACTGAGGAAAGCCAAGGGGTGGGGGCCTGTCACAGGCAGAGCAGGGAGCACTGTGTTCCTGCCTCCACCAAGGTAAATTCCCCGTTATCCACACTGCGCAAGACATTGGCCCTTATTCAGATCTGATCGCAGTACAAATTTGTTCTCAAAATGGGCAAAACCATGCTGCACTGCAGGTGCGGCAGATGTAACATGTGCAGAGAGAGTTACATTTGGGTGGGGTATGTTGAAACTGAAATCTAAATTGCAGTGTAAAAATAATGCAGCCAGTATTTGCGCTGCACAGAAACAAGATAGCTCACACAAATCTAACTCTCTCTATACATGTTACATCTGCCCCACCTGCAGTGCCTTGGTTGTGCCAATTTTGAGAACACATTTATACTGCGATTAGATAAATTTGTGCATCTGGACCCACAAGCTCCGCTACTACCTAAAACTGTTGGCATTATAGCCGACAGGACTGGTCTCCTGACAGTCGGCATTGTCAGTGCTGAGATTCTGTACCCGATCCGTTACAAGACTGTTTGAACTGCCTCTGATCAACTTTTCTCTGGTAACCTCCTCTCCTTCTCCCACACTGTTTCCCACTTATGGAAAACCCTACCCCACACAACCGTAAGCTCCCCTTCATTCACACATTGAAGTAAAAATATTTAAGTGTTCTGTAATCCCATTTGTCTTATGCCGGCTACACACTAGAGCCAACATATCATGGGGGTTATTCTGGTTCATATGCTCGGACACGAATTTGCATCCTTGCAAGTGAACCAGATCCCGCCTTGCGAACGGTGGGATGCCGTCCATGCGTATCTACATACGGTGTAACTTATGCTGGTTGTGGCTGTCGATGGTAACTGCACCAATGGCCATCCCTAGCTTAAAGCAGAACGGAAGATCATTGTTTCAGTGTAATCAATGGCACTTGGATAAAAAAAAATGTAAAATAGGTTCAGCGTCATTTGTATATTCCAGATTGCAGTACCTCTGCATTGTGTTTGTGACAGTGATGCACCGCTGTCAGTGAGTAGGTAAGTGTGTCTGTCAGTGAGTAGGGAAGTGTGGCTGTCAGTGAGTCGGGGATGCACCGCTGTCAGTGAGGCGGGGATGCAAGTAGGGAAGTGGGGCTGTCAGTGAAGCTGGTATGCACCGCTGTCAATGAATAGGGAAGTGTGGCTGTCAGTGAGGTGGGGATACACCGCTGTCAGTGAGTAGGGAAGTGTGGCTGTCAGTGAGGTGAGGATACACCGCTGTCAGTGAGTAGGGAAGTGTGGCTGTCAGTGAGACAGGGATGTGCCGCTGTCAATATTCAATGCTGTGGGCGAGCGTTGACAGCAAGCAGAGCTTCCTGCTCGCTGTCACCACTTACTCTGTCAGTATTCAACGCAGCCCCCGCATACGCCAATTCCCCCTCGCTCCATTTTTTGAGCGAGGGGGAATTGACGTATGCTGCTCCAGAACCAGCGAGACTCGCAGCTAAATACAGCGAGTTTTCTGCACTAGCCGCGGGTCTCGCTGTTTTGGGGAATTCTCACCGTCCTATGACAGCAAGGATTTCCCCAGAACATTGAATAGAGCGAGCGGCCGGTGCGGGGGTTAAACAGCGGGGATCGCTGGTTTTCTGCAATCCTCGCTGTTTAACCCCCTTGCCGGCCGCATTGAATACCTGCCAGTGAGTAGGGAAGTGTGGCTGTCAGTGAGGCGGGTATGCACCACTGTCAGTGAATAGGGAAGTGGGGGTGTCAGGGAGGCGGGTATGCACCGCTGTCAGTGAGTAGGGAAGTGGGGCTGTCAGTGAGGCAGGGATGCACCACTGTCAGTGAGTAGGGAAGTGTGGCTCTCAGTGAGTCGGGGATGCACCGCTGTCAGTGAGTAGGGAAGTGTAGCTGTCAGTGAGGCAGGGATGTACCACTGTCAGTGAGTAGGGAAGTGTGGCTCTCAGTGAGGCGGGGATGCGTCGCTGCCAGTGAGTAGGTAAGCGTTGCCAACAATGAGGTGACGACTGGCGATGTGCAGCCATCAGTGGCCCACTTCTACACCTTTCATCCCTATACCATGTAACTGCCCACATCTGCACCATTTCTCCCTGCACTTTGTACATTCTACATTTGCACATTCTCTTCCTAAACCCTGTAACTTGGTTGGGGTCCCCATTAAATTTTTGCTATGGGGCCCATGAAGATGTAGTTACACCCTTGCCCCCACATGCTGGGCCTAGGGTATGTATGCACGGAGTTGTGGGTGTCAGTCTGAAGTGAAGTGAGTCCCCACATGCTGGACCTGGGGTATGTATGGAGCTGTGGGTGTCAGCCTGGAGTGAGTCCCCACATGCTGGACCTGGGGTATGTATGGAGCTGTGGGTGTCAGCCTGGAGTAGGGAGGCCAATCCCGGGATCGGCGGGATCTTAGCCTAAAAACGGCGGGATTTCAATCCCGGGATTGAGCCTTCCAATCCCGGGATTGCGGGATTAGTACCTGTTTGTAAAAATCCAGCAGACGGCTGTTTGGAACAGTGTCTGTGTGTGCTGAAGCGGCATGACGGTGGCCGGGCTACGCAGCGTGACCCCTGACATCACATAACGCTGCACAGCCCGGCCGCCGTCATGCCGCTGCAGCACACACAGACACTGTTCTGAACTTGTTCACCTGGCCGCCCGCCCGCTGAGGAGCTCCCAGTCGCCCGCCCGCTAAGGAGCTCCAAGCCGCCCGCCCGCTGCGCAGCACCTAGCCGCCCGCTGAGCAGCTCCCAGACAAGCTGAGTAGCTCCCACCCGCATGCCCGCTGGAGATGGTCCTGCTACTGCCTGTCACCACCATCATGTAAGTGACAACGCAGTGCAGGGCAGGAGGGATAGTGGGGATTAGTCTGCCGTGTTAATGTGCGGGTCGGCCAGTTTGGGGAGGAGGGACGTGTTTTTTTTTTTTTTTTTAACTATGGAGGCCAATCCCGGGAATCCCGGGATTGAGCATTTTTCAATCCCAAATCCCGGGATCGAAAAAATGCCCCGGGACTGGCATCCCTAGCCTGGAGTGAGTCCCCACATGCTGGACCTGGGGTATGTATGGAGCTGTGGGGTGTCAGCCTGGAGTGAGTCCCCACATGCTGGATCTGGGGTATCAGTCTGGAGTGAGTCCAGACATGCTGGCACTGGGGTATGTATGGAGCTGTAGGTGGGAGTCTGGAGTGAGTCACCCCCACTTGCTTGTCCTGGGGTATGTATGGAGGCATCATGCGGTTGAGCTATAACTATAGTATAAGAGTACGTATAGAATGTCTCAGATGAAAGTCTCTCAGCAGGAATATCCCAGGGCCATGCAGCTTGGAGAGTGTCTGTGTGAATGATGAAGTACAACCACACAGGGGCCAAAAACAACAAGACACATTTCCCTCCGCATCCCGGCTTATGATGCTCCATATCTGTATCTATCCTCCTCCCGGAGGCCGGGAACGAGTGGTTGGTCAACTATACTTGCTCCCAGCCTCAGTGTATAAGTACCAATCTACCACGTGACTTCTCACCAAGTGACGTCCACGCAAGTATCCGCCCATTCCAATCAGAGCTGGGTTCTATGGAGAGGGGGCGTGGTTGTTGTGAAGATACACGTGGAGGTGGGCGCGTCCGGTGTCCGGAGCCTGCGCACTGAGGTTCCGGGCCGGCTTCTAATGTCGGGTGATGTTGTGGAGTTTCCGGCTGTGGCGAGATGACAGCAGTAGAACCCGGCGGCTCCCGTCCGGGGGAGGATATAGGTAGGGACACTGCTCACCGGGAGTGACAACGTGTCTCCCGCCTGGCTCTGCCACTGTCTTCATTATCCGTGTCACTATCATGCCTCTGTCACTGCTCACTACTACTGTCACTGCTCACTACTGCCTCTGTCACTGCTCACTACTGCCTCTGTCACTGCTCACTACTGCCTCTGTCACTGCTCACTGCTACCTCTGTCACTGCTCACTGCTACCTCTGTCACTGCTCACTGCTACCTCTGTCACTGCTACCTCTGTCACTGCTCACTACTACTTCTGTCACTACCACATACTGTATGTCACTGCTCACTACTACCTCTGTCACTGCTCACTACTGCCTCGTTCACTGCTACTTCTGTCACTGCTCACTACTACTGTCACTGCTCACTACTACTTCTGTCACTACCACATATGTCACTGCTCACTACTACATCTATCACTGCTCACTACTGCCTCGCTCACTGCTACATCTGTCACTGCTCACTACTACTTCTGTCACTACCCATTACTACCTCTGTCACTGCTCACTACTGCCTCTGTCACTGCTCACTACTGCCTCTGTCACTGCTCACTACTGCCTCTGTCACTGCTCACTACTGCCTCTGTCACTGCTCACTACTGCCTCTGTCACTGCTCACTACTACCTCTGTCACTGCTCACTACTACCTCTGTCACTGCTCACTACTACTTCTGTCACTGCCCATTACTACCTCTGTCACTGCTCACTACTACTTCTGTCACTGCTCACTACTGCCTCTGTCACTGCTCACTGCTACCTCTGTCACTGCTCACTGCTACCTCTGTCACTGCTCACTACTACTTCTGTCACTACCACATACTGTATGTCACTGCTCACTACTACCTCTGTCACTGCTCACTACTGCCTCGTTCACTGCTACATCTGTCACTGCTCACTACTACTGTCACTGCTCACTACTACTTCTGTCACTACCACATATGTCACTGCTCACTACTACATCTGTCACTGCTCACTACTGCCTCGCTCACTGCTACATCTGTCACTGCTCACTACTACTTCTGTCACTACCCATTACTACCTCTGTCACTGCTCACTACTGCCTCTGTCACTGCTCACTACTGCCTCTGTCACTGCTCACTACTGCCTCTGTCACTGCTCACTACTGCCTCTGTCACTGCTCACTACTGCCTCTGTCACTGCTCACTACTACCTCTGTCACTGCCCATTACTACCTCTGTCACTGCTCACTACTACTTCTGTCACTGCTCTGTCACTGCTCACTACTGCCTCTGTCACTGCTCACTACTGCCTCTGTCACTGCTCACTACTGCCTCTGTCACTGCTCACTACTGCCTCTGTCACTGCTCACTACTGCCTCTGTCACTGCTCACTACTGCCTCTGTCACTTCTCACTACTACTTCTGTCACTGCTCACTACTACTTCTGTCACTGCTCACTACTGCCTGTCACTACTGCCTCTGCCACTGCTCCCTACTGCCTCTGTCACTGCTCCCTACTACCTCTGTCACTGCTCCCTACTACCTCTGTCACTGCTCCCTACTGCCTCTGTCACTGCTCCCTACTGCCTCTGTCACTGCTCAATACAACCTCTGTCACTACTCAATACTACCTCTGTCACTATCATTCCCCTGTCACTGCTCACTACTTCATATGTCATTATCATTCCCCTGTCACTGCTCACTACGGCCTCTGTCACTACTACCTCTGTCACTGCTCACTACGGCCTCTGTCACTATCATTCCTATGTCACTGCACACTACTACCTCTGTCACTATCAAACCCCTGTCACTTCTATGCTACATCTGTCACTGCTCACTACTTCATAGTTCAGTATCATTCCCCTGTCACTGCTTACTACTACTACCTCTGTCACTATTTTACCTGTCACTGCTCACTACTACCTCTTTCACTAGCATACCCCCCTCTCATTGCTAACTACTACTTCTGTCACTATCATAACCCCTGTCACCATCATACCCTTGTCACTATTACACTACATCTGTCACTGCTCACTACTTCATATGTCACTAGCATGACCACTGTCATTGCTCACTACTACCTATGTCACTATAATACCCGTCACTGCTCACTACTTCCTTTGTTACTGCTAACTACTGCCTCTGTCACTATCATTCCTCTGTCACTGCCCACAACTACCTCTGTCTCTATCATACCCCTGTCACTACTATGCTACATCTGTCACTGCTCACTACTACCTCTGTCACTGCTCACTACTACCTCTGTCACTGCTCACTACTACCTTTTTTAGTGCTAACTATTGCCTCTGTCACTATCATTCCTCTGTCACTGCCCACAACTACCTCTGTCTCTATCATACCCCTGTCACTACTATGCTACATCTGTCCCTGCTCACTACTTCATATGTCACTATCATTCCCCTGTCACTGCTCACTACTACTTCTGTCGCTATCATACCTGTCACTGCTCACTACTACCTCTGTCTCTATCATACCTCTGTCACTGCTCACTCTGTCGCTATCATACCTCTGTCACTGCTCACTACTACCTCTGTCGCTATCATACCTGTCACTGCTCACTACTACCTCTGTCGCTATCATACCTGTCACTGCTTACTACTACCTCTGTCGCTATCATACCTCTGTCACTGCTCACTCTGTCGCTATCATACCTCTGTCACTGCTCACTACTACCTCTGTCGCTATCATACCTGTCACTGCTCACTACTACCTCTGTCTCTATCATACCTCTGTCACTGCTCACTCTGTCGCTATCATACCTCTGTCACTGCTCACTACTACCTCTGTCGCTATCATACCTGTCACTGCTCACTACTACCTCTGTCGCTATCATACCTGTCACTGCTCACTACTACCTCTGTCGCTATCATACCTGTCACTGCTCACTACTACCTCTGTCACTAACATATCCCCTGCCATTTCTCACTACCTCTGTCACTATCATACCCCTGTCTCTGCTCACTACTACCTCTGTCACTATCATACACCTATTACTGCTATCGCTGTCACTTCTCACTACTACCTCTCTCAGTAAAGTATTACACCTGTATCACTACTATCCCTGTTCTTATCATACCCCTATCACTATTATCTCTGTCTCTATAATGCCTCTTACTGATGTTATCTCTTTTACTATCATTCCTGTGTTCGAGTTCAAGTCATTGCTACTTCTGTTGCTATCTTCCCCTTATCATTAATATCCCTGTCACTATAAAGAAAGAGACCAATTTAAGCTATACTACAGTATACAACAATTGTCCAGATATACCAATAACTGGGAGATCCACCTGCTTCATTGCATTGAATGAGTGTTCCACTGATAAACAGCGGCCAGAAACTTTCAGCTTTGTTTCTCTGGTCAGCATTGACAATAGTCTCGAGAGTTCCTGATATCGTGCCATTTGTCATTTTTTGGGGGTGCTGCCTAGGACAATGATGTACAATAGAAAAACAGGAAAGGAAAGGATTGTCTCTTTGTTGGCGCACTTGAAGAAGAAAAGAAGAGTGATGGCAATTGCAAAGATGGCCATCCCTACTTGTCTGCTCCTTACAACTGCTACAAAGTAAACATACCAATCCTTTAAAATGAATTGATACTTAATACAAGGCTATCATTGCATAGTAATACATAAGGTTTTGGTTTAACACTGTATCAAGACATAAAAGACCACCATAATAAAAATAATACAGAAATGAAATGACACACACAGCCAGAATTATAATTTAATACTTATTTTATTAATTTTTGATTACTTTTGAATACATTTCACGTAAACAACTTTTCTTTTAAAGGAATATCAATAAAAGGCAAATTTTTTAAATCACTCTTCTTTTCTTCTTCAAGTGCGCCAACAAAGAGACAATCCTTTCCTTTACTGTGTTTCTGCTATATTAGAACATCAATAATATATGTATGTTTTAAATAAGCATATATGGAAGCTGCTGGCAAGGAGTGCTGGTCCTTGTACTGCTGCTATATTGGAGGCTTTTGGGAAAGTTAGCTATAAGAACAGAGGAACTAATGGTCCAATATAGGGACTCTCATTGTTTGTAGTAAGGACCACCCTGGTGCTGGTTTCTGAAATACAGGGGGACCCCCATTTTGTTTTCCATTGTATTTCTGGAACCTGCACCAGCTCAGTTAGCACGGGTCTGGTTATACTCGTGTGGTCTATTTTTCCATTCGAGTTTTTAGCTGAGTTCACGGACGAATTCCGCTATATTTTTGTAAATTTGCCGATCTGATAGAACTCTATGGTTCTATACGGCTGAGTTCTATCGATGGTGTACTCATTCTGCTGAGCTTGCCATACATATACGGCAAATCGGCCTAATTCGGTTAATACTAAATTAGCTGATCATCATGTCCTGCCCATAATTAAGATTAAATGGGTTATGAATTTGTGCATTCGTACACATTCAATCTTAGTGAATTTCCCCCCGCAATCTCTGACTGCCGTTTATACTGAAATCAGGCAGCCATCCAATAAATGGGTGCCGGATGATGCTCTGAAAGTGGGGATCGCAACAGTCAGTATACCGACTGGTGGTGCTCGGACAGAGCAGATCCCAACTCACAGTGGCTATTGTCCCTTGTGGAGGGGTCCACAACCCCCATAGAGGGAGAAAAGAATGTGCGGCGAGCATAGTGAGCCACCTGTCCCACAAGGGGCTTCTTTGCGCTCGCCCCTTTGTCGGAGCATCGGCAGTTGGGAGCCCAACGTCACTGTCGGAGCCCCATACCACACCCAAATAAATGTATAGATTTGTCTTTTGTTTTTGTGTAACTTGTATAAGCTTTTGATTTAGCAATAATACTTCAAGTCCATAAATTATTATTATTTTCCCCCTGTTGGGTCTAAATATGACTCTTTATTGTGCGTTCATCAGCTGTTCCAGGCTCCATACTGATCTTCCTTTCTGCGATAAGTAAAACATTCTCCCGATTCATTCTTTCAGAACTTCCCTTTCCTTTTTATTTGGTATTCTTATTTATTGTCTGGTTATTATATAATTCATATCAACTTGTCACCTGTCACTTCTAAGGACGATGTCCCCGTCTGGTTGCCTTGTGAATTGAATGTTGCATTAAAGTACTGTACATTTTCAAAGTCATTTATTCGGTTTGGTTTGTTTGTTTGTTTTTCATCTTTTACTTGTACGTAGAACATGTAAAACCTTTTTTAGTTTGTCCAACTTTGTTCATACAGTACATGTATGTGTGATTAATGCAATCTTTAGACTGCAAATATATTTCTTTAGAACTTATATTCTCCATAATACAAATGTTTGCAGTATTTACCTTTTGAAGAAAAAACGTAAAATATTGCCTTCTGCTTGATGTACAGCAATCACACAACGCGGGGCTTCTCATCCGTTACCGTCTTCTTTAGTGTTGCCGAAAACGTCTTTCATGGGAAAATACTTTAAAGAAAATTCTTTGAAGAAAGAAACAAAAAATATTAACCGTCCGCATGTTAAAATAAATAAATAAAGCGAAATAAAAACAAAATATCAGTTAATAGATATTTGAATTTCCCGAACAGTGCTTGGGGATTATTTCCTACTAGTTAAAAGCCCATGAAAATGATGGTTTCTGTTACCCACCCCCATACCTATCTGATACTCCTACCTCCAATCTCTGTATTTACAGCTCCCCAACTGATCATTGTCCCTGCAAAATTTCCTTTCACTTTCTGTTATTACATCTTTTAGCACACAGAGGAGCAATTTGTGTCCTTCCAGTGGCCTCTAGTGGTCACTGACGGTACTTCACGTCAAAGAGGTGAGGAGAAGTAGGACATCTAGTAGGACAGAGTGTGCCTCTAGTGTCTGTGTTATATTATGTCCAATGTCGACACTCCGTATCATTAATGACGATTGATATCTGCTTAACATGAAGGTCAATTTGGCTATAAAGTCAAGGACCTGCATGTTCATCGGGTCTCGGTGACCTCAATAAATGATCTTGTTTACTGATTGTTCAGTGTGTATGCACAATATCGGGATCGGCGGACTATATTGTTATTTATATTGGTCGCGGCCCCTATTTAGTGCAGGGGTCCTCAAGCTATTTTGCTCTGGGACCCCATCAGATGATAAAAATAATGACAGGACCCCAGCAAGTTACTGCAGAAGGTCATCACATCACATGTGTAGTCAGCAGACAGCACATACATGGCAGCATTGTGGAGGCACAGAGTGATGGGAGGAGTCTAATATACCATAACCCATCACATCACATGTGTAGTCAGCAGACAGCACATACATGGCAGCATTGTGGAGGCACAGAGTTATGGGAGGAGTCTGATATACCATAACCCATCAAATCACATGCGTAGTCAGCAGACAGCACCTACATGGCAGCATTGTGGGGGCACAGAGTGATGGGAGGAGTCTAATATACCATAACCCATCACATCACATGCGTAGTCAGCAGACAGCACATACATGGCAGCATTGTGGAGGCACAGAGTGATGGGAGGAGTCTGATATACCATAACCCATCACATCACATGTGTAGTCGGCAGACAGCACATACATGGCAACATTGTGGAGGCACAGAGTTATGGGAGGAGTCTGATATACCATAACATCACATGTGTAGTCAGCAGACGGCACATACATGGCAGCATTGTGGAGGCAGAGTGATGGGAGGAGTCTAATATACCATAACCCATCACATCACACGTGTAGTCAGCAGACAGCACATACATGGCAGCATTGTGGTGGCACATAGTGATGGGAGGAGTCTGATCTACCATAACCCATCACATCACATGTTGTAGGCAGCAGACAGCACATACATGGCAGCATTATGGAGGCACAGAGTTATGGGAGGAGTCTGATATACCATAACCCATCACATCACATGTGTAGTCAGCAGACAGCACATACATGGCAGCGTTGTGGAGGCACAGAGTAATGGGAGGAGTCTGATATACCATAACCCATCACATCACATGTGTAGTCAGCAGACAGCACATACATGGCAGCATTGTGGAGGCACAGAGTGATGGGAGGAGTCTGATATACCATAACCCATCACATCACATGTGTAGGCAGCAGACAGCACATACATGGCAGCATTGTGGAGGCATAAACTGATGGGAGGAGTGAAATATATACCATAACCCATCACATCACACGTGTAGTCAGCAGACAGCATATCTTTTTGGCAGTTTTCCAGCATTTCAAAGCAAATAGTCAACTGTCATTTGCTCTCATACATTACCAGGTATTTGTTCCAACCAGCCAGATCTGACAATCGATCTGTATATGTATGGCCAGCTTTACACAGGAGTCTTAATTCCCTGCCGATGACTGATTGCAAACCTTAAATAATGTTAATATATTGTAGTAGCCTCAGTGGGAGGATGAAGACGCAATTGTCCGCTCCAACCCAGTTGCGGCCCAGCTTGAAACCCCTTTTACACTGACAGCCGGACCCGGTATAATGATGGGTGAGTGATGTCATCAGAGGTGGCTCCTGAGACGGCACCTAGAGATGAGATACTGTCCCAGCCCCGGCAGCTTCATTGCTGCTAACAGGTTCTGGGTCGCATTGTCCCGGGTTACCTGTTTACCTAGAACCGTGAGCCGGGTTGAATCCATGTTCAACTCTGCTTGCTACCCGGGTTGAAATGCCTGGTCACTCGACCCGGGTAGTTTCAAATGGGAGCATTTACACTGCACAATCTCCTGGGTTGCTGAGTGTTCATGTGCAATAATTCGGGATATTTATGTCAGTGTAAAAGGGGTATTACGTAGATGGTCCCAGCCAGTATTTTTATTGTGAACCAGTGAGCCATGCCTACTTCTTTAGTGTCCTCTCCGGGAGAAGCCTGTAGAGGAAACACTTCAGATCACTTCAGGGTGGGGTGGGGCCAAACTGGCTGACAAGGGGCGGAGCTGAATGGCTTTATTCCTGCGATTGCTGGTGTGAGAGTCACACCATCCTGTCCGCATCACTCCTGGGCAGGCAGGATGTGGAACATATGTCTACTCATCTGGAACTGCAGGGGACTAACCAAAAAATGTGGTACCCCCCCTACAGGAGGGTAGGCAACTATGCAGTAGGTTGTTTTATCAAACATATGTCCGAATATTAAAAAATAAATAAATAAATACACCAATACATTTTTCACGCAGTCTAGGACGTGAGAGAACCATCTTTAGCTGCACAAACGACTTTGAGTCCATTGGGTACCTTGCACATTGTTTGGTAGTGATTTCTGCCCCTTCTCCCTTGCAGGTTTGTGCCAAATTTTCCAGGTTGGTCTTCTGATACTTGTTGGATGCAATTTTCAAATGGTGCCATAGATACTCAATAGGTTTGAGATCTGGATTTTGACTTGGTCATTGTAGAGCAGGGCTGGCCAAACCGGTCCTCTGGAGTTACCAACGGTCCACGTTTACCAGACCTAACTGTCAGATACTGTCCCACTATCAAACATGTGCTGCATTCATTCCTACTATAGATCCACATGTGGCCTGATATACATGAACTGTTGGTAGATCTGGAGGACATGTTTAGCCACCTGCTCCATTGGTCCTTCAGTCTTTACAAGATGCCCAGTCCCCACTGGGGAAACACATCCCCACAGTGTGATGCTGACACCCCCACACATTGCTGTAAGGGTGGTGGTTGCTGATGAATGGACAATGGGCCTGACCTGGTGACTCTGTTGCCTGTGAGTCCTGTGGCATGAGTGCGTCTGGCTTTGGTGCCTGGGAGTATAGAGCCGTCGCTGTGTTCATACATGACTTGGCCAGCATGGGTATATCCCTAGAGATTGGCTTCACAAAGGGGCAAGTTCATTTTTTCCTCTTCTAGTCCGTATTGTGACGTTCGTATGCTCCAGTGACGTTTTATTGATAAACTAGTTTCCAGCTCATCAAAATGATGGAACACAATAACAGTAATTTCTGCGCTATCCAGTGGGTGCTGGTATGCAAAACTCTTTACTCCCCCCCTCCCCATAGAGGTGAGGAGCTATATTAGCCTTTAATTCATACTTGCCTACAGAGGAGACTGTCAGCAGCACTTCTGGGGCAGGGCTTGATTTAAACGTCATCAAGCCCCGCCCCCATTATGGCAAATTTTGCAATTCGTGGGTCTTCAAGGAGGGGGCTGGGCTAAAATGGTGCTATTTGCATATTTAGCCCACCCCACCTCACGAAAACCCACAAATCGCAGTAATTTAAGGCTGCTGTGGGGTATACGCAGGGAGGTGCGGCGGTATCTGGGAGGGTTGCCCACATTTCCAGGGGACCCAATTTTTGGGAGCCTCCCGGCCGTTCCGGGAAGGTCGGCAACTCTGCTTTAATTATGTAGGGTTGTATTAGCGGCTGGATTTGGGACCAGTTAAGTAGTAATTGTGGATGTTAAGCCCTGTACACACAGGGCAACTGAGCGTATGATGCAGCACAGATCGGCTCAGCACGGATTGGCTCAGCACAGATCACTCCGCACACAGCGATGTGTGCTGAGCGATCTGTCACTGCCCGTGTTCTCTGAAGAGACAACACTGGCGATCACTACATATATACTGCATGCGGTATAAATCCAGATTCACGCATAATCGTCACCGGGGGCCATACACACGGAACCATCCCTGCTTCATTTCCAACTTACCAATTTATTTTCTATCGGATGACGTGGGCCTGGAAATGTTATTGGTGTAATAAACTTATTTTTAAAAGTGATTTTCGGCAACCCCAGGTGGTTTACTTGGCCGTGTTATGTTTCTCTATTAATATTAGATTGCAATAACCTGTACACTTTGATCAGGATTATGCCTCTGGTGTTATTAATTATGATTTCCAGGAGCCGAAATGTGCAATTACCTAGAACTTTCTATGTTTGATGTTAAGTAAAGCATTAACGAGCAAGCAGCCTGGGGCTCTCATAGGCTATACGGTCCATAGGGCGACATTGTCCAGATCGGTAGTCAAATGCGGTATGCACACGGTCAACACAGGCAACAGGTCAAAGTGGCAATTGTTGACATAACAAGTCGACATAAGTTTTTTTTTTTTTTTTTACTTTTTTCTTTTTTCTTTTTTTTTGGTCTTTTTTTCTTTTTTTGGAACTTTTACTTCCACGTGGATGGTAAAGTGTCCTGCCCTGAAGCATGATGGTACACTGGGGTTCCACATGCTCAGGTATCAACATATTGACCTTGTGACCATTGACAAAGACACTGTCTGCCCTTCTCATAGCAACCGAACTCTCAATCCAGCTCATCTGCCTGCATTATATAGTCTGTGCCATCATTTTTGGGGAATACATGTATTGGCATCTATCTTTCTTATACCCCTTATATACACCGCTGCAAAAACCCAGATTTTTCCCTCATGGACCCAGGTCAGCGGTTGTGTAAAAGAGGTCTCCAGCGTCCTGTGGTCAGTGTTGAGGTTAGGCGGGGTGCGCACAGACAGCAGCGGAGGCAGGGCGGAGGTGAATGGATGCCTGTGTGAGGAACCGTTGCCTAGAGACATAGCAGCTCCAATGACCCTTTGGACAGCGCGCTGTATGCAGACCCTGCTTCTTATTTAAACAACTTAAAGTAATTTCTCAATCAGGTGGCATGCACAATACATATGAAGATTGCAACCTCATTATATAATAATTAATCTGGGCGATTACTTATCTTCGGCTTTAAGTGCCTTTTTCCTGGCACCAGTCTGCAAGCTGCAACGGGCAGCGGCTTCCTACAATCAAGTGGGTGACTGTGATTAAGACTCTTTAACATACAAATAGAGAGCAATAAGTCAAGAGCAGACGCTCTCAGAAGCATTGGGTAGCTAATAACTGGATTGCAGGACGCAGGTTCCCTGATACAAGGCTCTCCCGCGCTGACTGGAGCTGCGCTTTGCCGTATCAAAGGCCGACGTGAGATCTGAGAACTAATTTTCAAGAGAATACTTAAAAAAGAAAAAAAATATTTATATGTGTAACAGAAGCCGTCAGCTAGTACTCGGCCTGGAGAGAATGTGATCGTGTTATTTTACAAGGCTCTCTGCAAAAGACCGTTTGAAGCTGGTAACCTTTTGGAGTTAGTGGCGTAACTGCCGCTTCTTTCTGCACTGTCTCTGTGATATCATAGAGACCCTCTGCACTGATTCTATTGCGCTGAACGTTCTTCATAGTATTTCTGTTTCAGAATTGCCACAAGTTGTTAAGCAAATAAAATAATAATTATATACGTACAGAGTACATTTCCGTGTACCTCACAGGCAGTGGCGGTATCCGGTTGATTGTAAAAAGATCACCCTCTATTGGTCGACATGGTCAACAGAACGTATGGTCGACATAAGCCTTTCAAAATTTGGTACTTGTTTCCTAGCACGGCGCCCATCTCGTTGATTGTATGCCTTAAGTTTAAGGCACTTAAGGCATACAATCAACGCGATGGACCCGATTTTGTGTCAATCACCAGCTAATTTGCCAGTGAAAGACAAAATCGGGTTGATCGCATCCATCGCGGCCCCTAATAAGGGGACGCGATCAACGCGATTTTCCCATAGGGAACAATGTAAAATTATTTTTAAAGTGAAAACCGGGTTGATCGCGTAAGGTCGCGGGCCATTATGATGCGATCAACCTGATTTTACCAATATGGGCCAATATGGCCAATTTCAGATTGAATATGGTTAAAAAGTATGTTTAATGCCCCCCCCCCCCATTGTTAACGCCACCCCACTATTGACACCAACCCGAAGCACTATTGACACCAACCCGCCCCACTATTGACACCAACCCGCCCCGCGATGGGCGGCGGTACGCGTCCTCCGACCTTTTCATACCCCTACTATCCACGTCGGCGTGGAGTTGATATTATATAGTGTGGCGAGCGCAGCGAGCCACCGAGCCCGAAGCGTGGCGAAGGGACGCGGATACCTGTGAAGGTATCCGCGTCCCCTCGCGTGGCTCGCCTCGCTGCGCTCGCCACACTATATAATATCAACTCCATGCTCGCCATGCTTCGGGTTGGCGTCAATAGTGGGGTGGGTTAACAATGGTGGGGGGGGGGCATTTGAAACATGAGGGGGGGTTTGGTATTAAAATGGGGGGTTTTTACATTAAAATCAATGTAAAATCGGGTCTCAGGGACCATTTTACATTGATTGCAATGAAAAAATTGGGTCGATCGCATCGCATGTGATTTGGTTGGCATGCGATGCGATCGACCCGATTTTTTCGACCCGATGGATACAATCAAAATCGGTGGCGCCGTGCTAGGAAACAAGTACCCAAAATTTTTACCACTTTTTATAACTTTTTTTCATACGTGAACTACAATTGGAAGCGGTATCCTGTTCTGAGTGTAGCGGGGGTGCTAAAATGGTCACCCCATAAACCTAAAAAAATCACGTTGACTATTTTTTTGTCAACAATGTGTGTGTGTCAAACTTTGCTCATGGCAACTTATTGCAAGTGGACCTTTCAGGGTTGACATAGACCTTTTTTACTGTCAACTAACAAAAGAACAATCGGGTGCTATAACTGTGTCTCCGCTCCACCGATATATATATATATATAGACAATGATAATCTAAAGATAAGTAAATATATGTATGTATGTATGTATGTATATATATATATATATATATATATATGAGAGAGCGCCACACGACTAGAGAATGAAAAAATATCCAAATTTATTATAAGAATTAATTCTTTAAGAAGTATTTAAAATGAACAAATCACATATACAAATAATTCACAATAAAATCATTGGGGTCTATTCAATGCCGTGGGCGAGCGGTGACAGCGAGCAGGGCTTCCTGTGCAGATAGGCCCTTCAGGTCCAGGAGAATCCACACCCTGCTCCCATTCCTGTCGCCTGCAACCACGTCCCTGTCACCTGCAACTACAGGGCTTTTAGATGGATATTTTCCACCACGTGCAGCGGAATAGTCATTTTGAGATCCTTATATTACCTATTCTTGAAATATTTTTTTTTTAAATGAATCGCTGTGATCGCCCCTCCGGCCTTATACAATAAAATAAACAACTTTTTCTAAACCTATTTTCCAACTGAAGAGTAAAAACAAATAAGGCCGCCCTATACATTTCCATTTGGCCCAAGAAATGAATGATTTTGCTTCTATGTAATATGTGTCCGCTCTGTATGGAAATGCATACCTGCCTTTAGCGCTGTCACAATGCTTCTCCCTGTAATTTATTCTGCAGACATGGAAGTGATGAAACCTCTCATCGGACATGAAGGAAATTCTGATGGCTTCTCCGATGACAATCAGCCCGCTCAACGACGCCACCGCCCCGACAATGAGGACGGCCTGACGTATGTATTGTGGCTTTCAGACTATCCCTCTCATTATTCTTATTCATGTAATTAGTTCTGTCAACGGTGGTAATCGGTCCTGGAACCCCCCAGCATGAAGCGGTGGCACTGCACAGTCCTGCTAATGTCACGTTTAATGGGTTTTATACATAATCCCACATAGCGGTGAATTCATTTTAGCGGAACATCAACGTACTTCACTCTCCTGGGAAGCTACGGCTGCAATTATTATGGAGGGTTAAATATTTGATTTGCTGGATACCGTGGCGTTATACTGTAATCTCCTTTACGTTGTATATTTTGGCATCTGCTGTGTTAATGTATGTACTAATGTGGCATACTTATCAGATGTAGATGAGTACGATGAGAAGAGAACATGTCTATGACAGGTTTGGGTCGTTGTTGTGCAGTGATTAGCTCTTTCGACTTTTAAATTGCCTGCGTGCCGGGTAATGGCAGACGCGTTAAGCAGACTTACAGCGTAGCGGCGACAGATTCAGCGATATATCACGTATTTTAATTAGTAGCTATAAACACGAACAGCGATGCAATCAAGCAAACGTTTCTTCCTCGTGTTGTTTAATCCTGACTTGAATTAATTTTGGCCCCTGTCTGTTTACAGAATCTCTTTATCTCATCTGTCCTTTTTGTTCCGAGCATATCAGTTAGGTGTGAGTGGGTTTCTACTTCCACCCTGCTTCAGTGATTTTGGTTCGTACTCTTATACCGCTTTTCCACTGACTTAAAATTTCCGGGTGTTTTTGCACATGAACGGGGTTCTTGTCAGTGGAAATGGCAACCAAGTAAAAGTCCCGAGTCGATTCTTACCCGGGACTCAAGTTGGGTTTTTAGTGGGTTAAAATGGCTCTCATCTTTGTTTTTTGAACCGCCCTCCCACTGCTGACCAGCCGGCCTCCCTGCTGGTGCCCGCTAGCATGTCTTTTACCCCCCTACCGGTGCCCGTCTGCCGGTCGTTGACCCCCACTGCTGACCACCTGCCGGTGCCTCCCCCCCCCTCCTGCTGCCATGCTTTCCCGTGTTTCCCTTTTCAGTGTAAAAGGGATCAACTATGGAAAATAGGTCAGTGGTATCGGGGACCATGGAAGGGGATCCACCGAAATCCCAGGTCAAAATAGCAGGGGTGACATTTAATAGAATTTTTTCGAAAGCGCATAATTAATGAGATGCGAAATGCGGCAAAAATAGCGCTTTTTTTTTTTTGCCTCGAAATCTCACATTCTGAAGTGGCGATTTTTAGTAACGCCGGAACTTGCATCCAGATGTTTTCCCGTTATAAAGTATACAAATCGCATATTTAATGAGATGCGAATTCGGGAAAATGTTACTAATAATCGCCACACATGCAGACCAGGTTGTTATGGGCGAATTTGACAGAACCATGCCCAGATCATTGCGATCTGGGCATGGTTCTATGGTAAAATATGTGTAAACGTTTAATTTTTTTTTTAAAATGGCGTGAAGTCCCCCCTCCTGAGCATTACCAGCCCCGGGCTCATTCAGCTGGACCTGGTTCCAAAAATACAGGGGGCAAAAAGTCTAGGGGTCCCCCGTATTTCTGAACCCAGCCCCGGACTCTTGGACCGGTTCTGGTTCCAAAAATACGGTGGTCAACAAAACTGGGGTCCCCTGTATTTTGAAACCAGCGCCGGGCTCCAAGAGCCCGCGGTGTCATGCCACAGCCGGGGGACACTTTTTACATAAGGTCCCTGGCTGTATCATGCTCACCGTGGGTGCTCAGCCTTGGACGGGGTACCTGGGCGAGGGGGGACCCCCCCCCAATAAAGGGTCCCCCCCAGGCTTCACCCATCCAGGGCTGAAGCCCGGGGCTGTCACCGGCGTCCGTGGGCTTTGGACGCCGGCCTGATAGGGTTAAATCAGCCATACAAAACATTGCTTTATACAGGTGAACTACAAGTCCCACCAGGCCTCCCCCGCATGCTGGGACTTGGCGAACCACAAGTCCCAGCATGAAGGGCACTAATGGGCCCACTGGGACTTGTAGTCCACCTTGAAAAAGAATGTTACAAACCCCACAAACACTGAGAACAGTAAGTTTATTACACACACACACACATTAATTTTACACCAATGTACTTACACCACCAGGCTCCAGTGCAGGCAGCAGGGTAAGCCGTTTTCCTCCGTCACTGCTGACAGCTTCTATAGCGCTGTCAGAGCGCTATAGAAGCTGTTAGCATGGTTGGCTCTATGCATCTCCATGGAGACGCTTTCAACCAATCATGGAGCTAAGCGTCTCCATGGTGTAAAATTAATGTATGTGTGTAATTAACTTGTACTGTCTCAGTGTTTGTGTTTTTTTTAACATTCTTTTTACAGGAGGACTGCATGCTGGGACTTGTGGTTCGCCAAGTCCCAGAATGCAGGGGAGGCCTGCTGGGACTTGTAGTTCACCTGTATAAAGCAATGTTTTGTATGGCTGATTTAACCCTATCAGGCCGGCGTCCACAGCCCACGAACGCCGGTGACAGCCCCGGCTTCAGCACTGGATGGGTGAAGCCTCCGGGGGCCCCTTTATTGGGGGTCCCCCCTCCCTCAGGTACTGTTGGAGCCCGGTGCTGGTTTCAAAATACGGGGGACCCCCAGTTTTTTTTGTCCCCTCGTATTTTTGGAACCAGGACCGGGCTGGTTTCAGAAATACGGGGGCCCCCCTATGCTTTTTGTCCCCTTTTTTTTTGGAACCAGGACCGGCTCAAAGAGCCCGGGGCTGGTTATGCTCAGGAGGGGGGAACACGCCATTTTTTATTTTGTACACAAAATCGCACATGTCCTCAAAATCGCACTTTATCGCACTTTTTTTGCCCGGAATTCGCATCTCATTAAATATGCGCATTCCGGGGATAAAAAAAAGCGATTTAAAAAAGTGCGAACCTATTACCTCATTGCTGCGAGGCATTAATGCTAACCATTACACCGTCCATGCTGTCCCAAAATGTACGGGTACACTAGGGTGACCAACTCATCCCTTTAATCCGGGACACATATTAATTACACAGGTTCTGTGGCTGGCTTTCACCTGGTTTTAAACTGCCACAGAACCTGTGTAAATAATATGTGTCCCGGATTAAAGGGATGAGTTGGTCACCCTAGGGTACACCGACTATTGATTCTGCCATTTCAACGTCGCCCGCTACTCACAGCGTAGCTATGACATGTCTGCGGACTATTTTGGATTTATACATGTTCATCGGTTTGTTGATTGAGAACAAAAGATCATAAACCGCACAAAGTATAAATGGTTCTCTGCCGCAGTTGGTAATACAGTGTATTACACCCACATAATCAGCCAAGAACATCCTGACAGTTTATGCCGCGCACAGTTTTGGGCTTTTTGTTAATTTGTTACGCAATGCGGAAGCTGTAAATTATTTGTAATTGTTTTCCAGTCGGCTTATTAATTGTTCTGCAGGATTTACCACTTGTTCTGTTCCTGATAATGGGCCGCTTGCTTTTGTTTCACATGAAGATGTCATGTCAGGGAAGAATAAAGGGCTAAACGGCCTTGATGCTTATTATCAGTAATTGCATTTATACCACTTCTACAATCCTAATTATCTGCAGAACCCTGGCACTATCCCAGATCTGGCTCATACATTGCTGTAACATTAGCAATGCATTTGGGAGCAACAGGGACCTGCCGAGCATCTGATCCTAGAGGCAGGCTCTGCAGTTTTGCTGAGGATGTTACACAGGGCCAATCCTACTTGTATTGGCTTATAGCAGTGGTTCCCAAATGTTTTAGAACATGGGTCCTCAAACGGCGGCCCTCCAGATGTTGTGAAACTACAAATCCCAGCATGCCTTGCCACAGTTTTGCTATAAGGGGGTGTTAAAACTGTGGCAAGGCATGCTGGGATTTGTAGTTTCACAAGATCTGGAGGGCCGCAGTTTGAGGACCCATGTTTTAGAACTACGGGGCCGAGTATCAGCATTTCTGTTCTGAAAACCATAGTCGGAACTTTCGGTACTTGTTTCCTAGAACGGCCACAATCGTGAGTGATCGTGGCTCTTAATTAAGGGACACGATCCTCACGATGTGGCCGATTTTTTACAATTTTTTCACTTTGATTGACAGAAATCGGGTCAATCGGTCGGTCGCGACCAATTAAAATCGGCCGCGATGCGACCGACCGATTGACCCGATTTTTCCATAGACTTCAATGTTAAAAAATCTTTTAACATTGAAATCGGTCGGTCTTGTGCCATTATAATGGCACAAGATGAGATGGACTTGATTAAGTCCATCTCACATAGGGAAAAATGATAAAAAAGGTGAAATGGGCCAATATGACCCATTTCACATTTTTTATGTGCCCGCCATGACCCCACGATAGACGTGAACCCGAAGCGTGGCGAGCGCAGCGAGCCCGCGAGGGGCGGCGGTGCGCGTCCTCCGACCTTTTCATTCCCCTACTATCCACTAGGGCGTGGAGTGAGAATATAATAGTGTGGCGAGCGCAGCGAGCCACCGAGCCCGAAGCGTGGCGAGCGCAGCGAGCCCCGCGAGGGGACGCGTATACCTGTGAAGTGAGACGCGTCCCCTCGCGGGGCTCGCTGCGCTCGCCACGCTTCGGGCTCGGTGGCTCGCTGCGCTCGCCACACTATTATATTCTCACTCCACGCCCTAGTGGATAGTAGGGGAATGAAAAGGTCGGAGGACGCGCACCGCCGCCCCTCGCGGGCTCGCTGCGCTCGCCACGCTTCGGGTTCACGTCTATCGTGGGGTCTAGCACACTTATTAACATTTGGGGGGGCAATTTAAACAAATCTGGTGTAAAAAAAAAAAAAAATCGGGTGAAAAATCGGCAGATCGGATCGGTCGCATCGTATGCGACCAAATCGCATGCGATGCGACCGATCCGATTTTTTATCTTACGACCACAACGATCTAAATCGTTGTGGCCGTTCTAGGAAACAAGTACCGAACTTTCTTTTTGAGAAATTTAGCAAACATTATTTCTATGAAGTACTTTAAGGCATACTTGCCTACCCTCCCGGAATGGTCGGGAGGCTCCCGAAAATCGTGTCCTCCCCCCCCCCCCGAGCCGCTGAAAGAAATCTTGAAATTTGCGTGGCCGTGGGAGGGGGTGGGGCTAAAATGACACAAATTGCTTAATTTTACATAATTTTTGCCCCGCCCCCTACTCGCAGGGGGCGGGGCTTTGAGTCAGCCGCCTTGTCCCCGCCCCCCCGACCAGGAGATTTTGCTGTCCTCTCCGGGCTTCTCACTGGAGAGGAAAATGTAAGAGTCGGCAGGTATGCTTTAATGGCCCCTCATCATCGTGAATTGCTCTGCGTTTTCTATATGCGTTCGCACTTGAATCAGGCCCAGCAGCCAACTCTGTTCTCCTCATGGCTACATCCAGACTCTGTAATGCAGGTTACTGTACACTTACAGTAAAAGAAACAACAGAACAATTGGTTATCATGTTTTCCCACCAAATCAAGCTCATCTTCAATGATATAGTCTCCAGTGTTTAAAATCCCTTTGATTTCTATGTATGGATAAGCTAGCTGCAGCTTTCCAGCTCTTATAGAACTAAAAAAGTCCACTCACTGGTCCTCTCCAGACTGAACTTCTGTCATTTCCTTTCTGGTCTTCCTGACAAACACCTCACCACTCCAATCTATCCTCAACGCTGCTGCCCGGCTCAGCTTCCTCTCCAGATGTACAGGTTGAGTATCCCGTATCCAAAATGCTCGGGACCAGGAGAATTTTGGATAACGGATTATTCCGTATTTCGGAATATTTTAATATTTCAAGGATGTATTTTGAAGTATCTTGCATTTATGCTGTATAAACACATCAAGCACATGAAATGCACACAAATATATTTTATTTGTTTAAAAAACAAGGTTTCAAAACATGAAACAAAATTTGTGTACTTTTTCAGATATTGAATTTGAATGCCAAGCAATAATTTTCTTGTACATATATAGTGCCAGTTACAAATCATTCCCTAAGTAGTGCTGTTACAGATGTCCCCAGTGAGTTTTTAGCAAATTTTTTTTTTTTTTTTTTAACTTTCTGGAATGTATGGTTTTCGGAATAATTTGGATAACGGATATTCGGATACGGGATACTCAACCTGTACTATGTCCTCCTCTCCTCTCTTACACGCCCTGCACTGGCTCCCCTTTCCCTTCAGTACAATTCAAGCTCATCACACTCACTTACCAAACCCTCGCCCATTTTTCTCCCACCTACATATCTGACATTATCTCTCTTTACACTCCATCCCGCTCTCTCCGCTCCACAAATGCACGTTGTCTCTAGGATTTTGTCCGTTGCACTCCGTATCTCTGGAATTCTCCACCTCTCCCTACCAGACTCTCCACCTCCCTACAAAACTTTAAATGGCCTCTCAAGACCCACCTACACCCAGCCATCTCTCATCCTAACCTTCTGTGAATGCTCACTTTCTACCCCAGTCTGTCTGTCCCTTCCCTTTAGAATGTAAGCTCTCACAAGCAGGGCCCTCTCTCCTCATGTGCTTTTCTTAGAATATATATCTCTGCCACCCTAATAATTGCATCAGTGTCCTGCCCCCTGATGGAACCATCTTTATTTGCCAAGTACTTGTTCTAAATTGCCTTGTACTGTAATTCTTAATTTCATTATATTTCTTTCACTCATTTACGTATTGTCAGGCGCTGCGGAACCCTTGTGGCACCATATAAATATACAATGATAATAATAATGAAAGTTCCATCCTCTTGGATTGCAGGCCGCCCTTCTCTGATCTAAGCCTATAGTTACTATACATCTTCTGTATCTTCAGTTATTCCATTCACATTTATGGTATGTTAGCACAGAAAGATTTCGTCTTCCAAAGACGATTATTGGACGAAGATCTTCTGCAGAACATTGCCCTCATTTACATTGCCCTTCAGGGTTCTACTGTTTGCACAGTAATTCACATAGCACGGCATATTTATATATGTTAAACTGAATTTATCAGGGATAATTAAATTGAGCAAGGTCTAAAGCAACTCTCTCCTTTTATTATGAATGGGATTCTAAACAGACTCTGGGTGTAGTAAGTGACTGGTTTACAGATACCGCTATTGTATACAGCCCCTAGCATGTACTTGCTCCTAGCATGGAGAATTATATTCTCTTCTGTCCCCCAAGTGCTCCCCCCGCTCCATTCTCTTTCACTCCATTCTTTCTGGCCATCGTACATTTAGCTTCCACCTCCAGAAATTTACCAGAATACGACCCTTCCTCATCCCTGGTAACACCTAACTCCCATTCACACTCATTTCCCTCTCAGACTACTGTAACCTCCTTCACTATGGCCTCCGTCTCTTTCACCAATCTATTCAATCATTTCAAAAGACTGGAGGGCTCTCTGATTGGCTGAGAGAGGGCTTTCTCGGCCAGTCAGTGGCCTCCTGAATGTGAGTCCTCTAATTGGCTAAGAACTCTCTCAGCCAATCAGAGGGCCAGCCAGTGTTTTGAAATTAACGCACACACGGGCTGACACTGCTTACCTTCCAGCTACATTTACCAAGACAGCAATCTCCTATATATTTGGCTACATCTGTCACTCAAAGTGGGTGTCTGTGTCTATAACGCTCTGTTCCTGGACTTTCCTCTTAATGGCCCTTATTCTGATCTGTGCGGCCGGAGCCGCATACGTTGCTCCGGCCGCACAAACCAATCCCCGCCTACAAGATGGATCGCCACGGCCGTCCGTACGCGGACGGCTGGCGATCCGCATGAAAATGGTGGGGCGTACGCCTCCACCATGGTGGGAGCTGCCCCCTGCATTCGATGGTCGACGACCATCGAAGGCAGGGCCGCACGCTCCACCAGCTCACGCAAGCTTAGACCACACGGACAATCGTCCGTGTGAAAGCTTGTATGGGGGCGGAGAGCTGACATCCGGCGATGTCAGCTTTCCACCCCCATCACTGGCGTCATAGCCTCATTACCATGCATACGCCCCGCGTTTGCATGGGAACGCCCATGAAACGCGGGGCGTATGCATAGGGAAATGAGGGTATTAAGCCCCTCACGCCCCTATACGCCCCCTTTGCGGCGTATAAAATTTTTGTGCGGCGATTTCGCCTGCACATGCGCAGAGTGACCTCTGCGCATGTGCAGAGTGAAAACATCGGCGGTACGGCCGCACGCGGGCCGTACCGCCGAGATCAGAATAAGGGCCAATGTGTGATTGCCTTCATCTGTGCTGAACACCTTTCTGAGAAATTAACCTGTTTAAAACAGGTGATGGCAATCATACATTAAGGAAGTCTAGAAACAGAGCATTGTGTCCCTCCTGGAGAGGGTCATGTTGGGAGGTATGTGACAGAGAACCTTACCAGTGAGCCCACAGACAGTGCCAGACACCCACTGCCTTCCCATGTTGCCCAGCACTGCTACTCCACAGCCACCAGGTGAGCGCCCTCCTCCCGCGATTTGCGGCAAAACCTCCCCCCCCCCCACGCGCCCCCCCCCCCCCCTCCCGCGATTCGCGGCAAAAACACCCGCTCCCCCGCGACCCCCCCTACCGCGATTCGCAGCAAAAACACCCCCGCGACCCTCCCTCCCGCGATTCGCTGCAAAAAGAACCCCCCCACGACCCCTCCCGCAATTCGCGGCATAACCACCACCCCGCGACCCCCCCTTCCCGCGAATCGCGGCAAACCCTCCCCCGTGACACCCCCCCCCCGATTCGCGGGAAAACCCCCCCCCCCGCGACCTCCCTCCCGCGATTCGCGGCAAAAAGAACCCCCCCGCGACCCCCCCTTGCACGATTGGCGGCACCCCCCCTGCGACCCCCCTCCCGCGATTCGCGGCACCCCCCCCCCCAATTCGCAGCAGCCCCAGGATTAAATGGCACATGCAAAACACTGACATGGCTATGGTCGACAATGAAAAAGGTTGACATGAGTTTTTGAAGATTTATGTATAATTTTTTCATATTCATTGTCATGTGTCGACATGGACACCAATGAAGTGGCACACTTATGTCAACATTTACATGTGTTGACCTTTCTGTGTTGATTTTTTCTTGTGGCGATTCCCGTCACACCCCCCCCCGCAACCCCCCCTCCCGCGATTCGCGGCAACCCCCCACCGGAACCCCTGTGAACCCCGCCCTCCCGCGATTCGCGGCACCCACCCCCGCGACCCCCCCTCCCGCAATTCGCGGCACCCCCCCCCGTGATTCGCGGCAGCTCCAGAATTAAATTGCACATGGAAAACACTGACATGGCTTTGGTCGACAATGAAAAAGGTTGACATGAGTTTTTGTAATTTTTTTGTCATTTTTTGAATATTTTCATATTCATTCTCATGTGTCGACATGGACACCAATGAAGTGCCACACTTATGTCAACATTTACATGTGTTGACCTTTCTGTGTTGATTCTTTTCTTGTGGCGATTCGCGTCACACCCCCCGCAACCCCCCCCCCCCTCCGACGATTCGCGGCACCCCCCCGCGACCCCCCCCCTCCCGCAATTCGCGGCAACCCCCCACCGGAACCCCCATGAACCCCGCTCTCCCGCGATTCGCGGTACCAACCCCCCCCTCCCGCAAATCGCGGCACCCCCCGCGATTCGCGGCAGCCCCAGGATTAAATGGCACATGCAAAACACTGGCACGGCTATGGTCGACAATGAAAAAGGTTGACATGAGTTTTTGAAGATTTATTTCATTTTTTGAATGTTTTCATATTCATTGTCATGTGTCAACATGGACACCAATGAAGTGGCACACTTATGTCAACATTTACATGTGTTGACCTTTCTGTGTTGATTTTTTCTTGTGGCGATTCGTGTCACACCCCCCGGCAACCCCCCCTCCCGCGATTCGCGGCACCCCCCGTGACCCCCCACCTCCCGCAATTCGCGGCAACCCCCCACCGGAACCCCTGTGAAACCCCGCCCTCCCGCGATTCGCAGCACCCAACCCCGCGACCCCCCCCTCCCGCAATTCGCGGCACCCCCCGTGATTCGCGGCAGCTCCAGAATTAAATTGCACATGGAAAACACTGACATGGCTATGGTCGACAATGAAAAAGGTTGACATGAGTTTTTGAAGTTTTTGTTTTCATTTTTTGAATATTTTCATATTCATTCTCATGTGTCGACATGGACACCAATGAAGTGCCACACTTAGGTCAACATTTACATGTGTTGACCTTTCTGTGTTGATTTTTTCAAGTGGCGATTTGCGTCACACCCCCCCCCCCCACAACCCCCACTCCCGCGATTCACGGCACACACACACCCCCCCGCGATTCTCGGCACCCCACCCCGTGACCCCCCCTCCCGTGATTCACGGCACACCCCCCGCGACCCCCCCTACCATGATTCGCCGCAACCCCCGCCCCCGTAACCCCCCTCCCGCGATTTGCGGCAACCCACCCCGCGACCCCCCTCCCGCGATTCTCTGCAATCCCTCCCCTCCCGCGATTCGCAGCATCCACCCCCCCACAACCCCCCCTCCTGCAATTCGCGGCACACCCCGCGACCCCCCCTCCTGCAATTCGCGGCACCCTCCGCGACCCCCCCTCCCGCGATTCGCGGACACCTAAGTTGCAATACAGGGCATCTTTCATACAATTCTAACCATATTTCTCATATACAAACGTTCACAAATGAAGGGGGCGCAGCCCCTTACGACGGTGTGAAGAGCGCCCGTAGGGCGCGATGAATCACCTAGTATAAAATATATATATAATATTTTTATGTGTTTTATTTGCGTTTTTACAGATTCGTGCAGACATTGATACATGTTTTGAAAGGGAACATAGGCACCGGGCTTCTCGGGCTTCCTCTTGCCATTAAAAATGCTGGTATTCTGGTAAGTCCTCATTCTGACAAACTGATACATTTAATGTGTCCGGCACTACGGCGGCTGTACCGGCGCTGACCATGTAGTGCAGCGGGGAACCGCTTAGCACATATAAACATACATGGTACCATGTGTGTAATATATGTGCTGGCTGGTACCCCCGGGGATGTACCTGGTGCTGTGCATCACCCGGGAATCTGTTTTCGCACACTCCTTATCAAGGTTCATTTACTAAGACGGGAGGTCTATTGAAGATGGGATGTTAACCATAACAACCAATCAGATTCTACTTATTTATTTAGCACCTTCTAGAAGTTAATAGATCGAATCTGATTGGTTGCTATGGGCAACATCCCAACTTCTTAGTAAATTTAGCCCTCAGACTCCGATTGACCAGTTTCTCAGGAGTCTGGGGGTGGGATGTACTGGTCCAGCGTATAGAGAACAATCACATTTCTTTGAGACAGAACGATGCGTATCTCTGTCCTTTCGTCCCGATTCAGTAACTGCTGCTAGAGTACAAAGTCGTTAATCACCGAGTTCCGCAGCTGTGCGCCTGCTGTAGCGCACAGGTGGGAGGCCTCAATCTGTGGTTGCATTCTGTTAAACACGACCGCAGTCCAAGCAATGGTGGGAGGGCGGAGACTTAGTGCAGGGTGGGCACAGGCCAGACAATGGAGGCGTGTCTGGACCATATTCGGGGCGGTTTATGATTGCTGCGTAAAGTCGCATGCTGCTGCAGCGAGCCAGGTGACGGTGGCCCGGAAGGCAAGCTCTGGGCCACCCAAGTTAAGCAAACTTTTTGCAGTTCTGCAACTCACTCATGTTCTGCGATGTTAATACAAGTATTTTGCAATTGCATCGCGGCCTTGCCCTGTGCTGTGAAGCCCCCACATGCTAGAGGGAGCAGTTGCAGTTTTGACATTTTTTGCAAAACTACAACTGAAGCTGAATTAGGCCCTTTGTGTGGATGGTGATATCTTCAAAGCAAGGATCTAACCAAGCTTGGCATGGCTACGCAACACCAGAATTATGAGCCTGTTTCATGTGTGTAAGTAAAGCAAAAAAGCAGGCAACTGGGCAAAACCATGCTGCATCTGCAGGTGGGGCAGATGTTACATGTGCAGAGAGTTAGATTTTGGTGTGGTGCGTTTAAACTGAAATGTTAATTGCAGTGAAGCTGTGTATTATTTGACAGCTTGCATGGCTGCGGGTGCTGGATGACTTGAATTTTGAGGGAAAAAATGAATTTATTCAATTTTGAAATTAGGCTGTAACATAACGAAATGTGGAACAAGTGATGCGCTGTGAATACTTTCTGGATGCACTGTAGTACTGTATGCAAGCCTTCAGCGTCTGAAAATTGGGAAGTAGGAAAGCTTTGAAGCAGTCGTAACATTACCGCTACTTGCCACATCAAAATAATGAAATATGTTTAGAAATACAATTTCCCTAGTTTGGTCATATCCACTGAAAACCACTGTACTGTGGGGTTTATTCTGGTTCACACGCAAATTCAAATTCACTCTAAGATGGGCAAAACCATGTGCACTGCAGGTGGGGCAGATGTAACATGTGCAGAGAGAGTTAGATTTGGGTGAGTTATTTTGTTTCTGTGCAGGGTAAATACTGGCTGCTTTATTTTTACACTGCAATATAGATATCAGTTTGAAGTACACCCCCCACCCAAATGTAACTCTCTCTGCACATGTTACATCTGCCCCACCTGCAGTGCACATGGTTTTGTCCATCTGAGAGTGAATTTGCATTTGCGAGTGAAGCAGAATAACCCCCTGTATGTCGGGGCATTTTGTGTTATCATGCAATTGCTAGTCTCAGACACACAACTGATGTATCCAAATAAATTGTATTGTTTTATAGACATCCATGCAATAGTATGTGTTCGCTTATGACTTGGTTGCTCTGTCAAAATGTATTATGGACCTTGAAACCACGCAGAAAATCTCAGTGTACAATGTGTTAAAATGCACGTCTGAAGAAATAATAGAACAGCCTTAAGAAAATTGGGTACTCTTTACCTAGAACGGCGCCCATCGCGGTGATCGCGACATCGCGGGCAGCACATAAACGGCCGCGACGCGATGCCCGCGATCACCGCGATTTTCCCATAGGGAACAATGTTAAAAAGCCTAATTGACCGCGATTTTGCATTCAATGCCTCAATGCCCGCGATTTTCCCATAGGAATCAATGTTAAATGGGCTACAGAGCCCAAATAGCCCCAATTAACCCTTAAATGTCCCCCCAATTTTTGTACGCCACCCCACGATCCACGCCAACCCGAAGCGTGGCGAGCGCAGCGAGCCCGCGAGGGGCGGCGGTACGCGTCCTCCGACCTTTTCATGCCCTACTATCCACGTCGGCGTGGAGTTGAGAATAGAATAGTGTGGCGAGCGCAGCGAGCCACCGAGCCCGAAGCGTGGCGAGCGCAGCGAGCCCCGCGAGGGGACGCGGATACCTTCACAGTTATACGCGTCCCCTCGCGGACTTCACAGGTGTCCGTGGCGACGCGGACACCTGTGAAGCCCGCGAAGGGACGCGTTTACCTGTGAAGGTATCCGCGTCCCCTCGCGGGGCTCGCTGCGCTCGCCACGCTTCGGGCTCGGTGGCTCGCTGCGCTCGCCACACTATTCTATTCTCAACTCCACGCCGACGTGGATAGTAGGGCATGAAAAGGTCGGAGGACGCGTACCGCCGCCCCTCGCGGGCTCGCTGCGCTCGCCACGCTTCGGGTTGGCGTGGATCGTGGGGTGGCGTACAAAAATTGGGGGGACATTTAAGGGTTAATTGGGGCTATTTGGGCTCTGTAGCCCATTTAACATTGATTCCTATGGGAAAATCGCGGGCATTGAGGCATTTTACAGTAAAATCGCGGTCAATCAGGCTTTTTAACATTGTTCCCTATGGGAAAATCGCGGTAATCGCGGGTACCCGATTTTGATGTACCCGCGATTTACCCGCGATGCCCGCGATTACCGCGATTTTTTACCCCCGACGCCCGCGATTCTGATCGCGGGCGCCGTTCTAGGTAAAGAGTACCGAAAATTGTAAGTTCCGCGGCATAACTCACTTGCCATTATTTGGAAAAATCCGTTTTAGAGCTGTACCTCAGCCTCTCGTAAATAATTTTGCACAATATTTAAACTAGCTTCAGTTCCTGGGATCCTGATGTCATGTGATCATTCAGAGCCAATGTAATGCAAGCTGGCAACTGGATGATGTCACACGATACAATTTATTTAGTTGCACATTAAGCCAGTAATCAGCGCTACTTTGAGGAAGTTTTTCTTATGTGATGTCACCAGACATAAAGTTAAAATAATAGTACATATTAAAAAAAAAAAAGCATTAACAGTACTACATGTAAATTACATGTAGTACTGTTATTGAGCTTGAGGTATCCTGAACCAGGACCTTGGCACACACTGCCTGGACATTTTGGTTGGTCCCACGGAACGGTGTGCTGGGATATTAAGTACTCCTGCTATGCCTGCCACAATCCAGCTACATTTCTTCTGCTACAGGAGCCCCAATAATCGTAACTGGAAATATACCTGCTGGGAACCATTACATCCATAAGTACTGTGCCTATATTTACAAGGTCCACCATAGAGACAGGACTCCAACACTCCGGAGAAGGGTGCCTAACCCCTCATTACCACAGTGCCTTGTCTGATTGGCTACTATACCCTTCTTGTTTTTTTTTTTTTTTATGCAATTTTTTTTTTAAATATATTATTCTTTTTAACTTTATTAGGGTATTCAATATGGGATTCATTGTTAACAATGTCCTTCCTCGTTTTGTACATGCAGGACGATGGAAGACATTGTTAAGGATATAGGCGGTACACACTAAACATTATACGCGATAATATCCTAAACAATATTGTTATTGTACATATTGTTAACTATTATCGTCTAGTGTGCACGCACCTTTAAACTGCAATATAATTTATCTACCGTGACATCACATAAACCTGTGCGATGACCTCATCATAAAGGGGGTTATTCTAGTTCACTCTTTCTGACAAATTCCTTCTTAGATGGACAAAACCATGTGCACTGCAGGTGGGGCAGATGTAACATGTGCATAGATAATTAGATTTGGGTGGGGTTTTACTTCAAAGTGAGATCTATATTGCAGTGTAAAAATAAAGCAGTCAGTATTTACCCTGCACAGAAACAAATAACTCACCCAAATCTAATTCTCTCTGCACATTTTACATCTGTCCCCCTGCAGTGCACATGGTTTTGACCATCTAAGAAGGAATTTGTCAGAAAGAGTGAACTAGAATAAGGCCCAAAGAGACAAGTTGCTAGAGAAACTCTTTGCTTCTAATGGCTTTTGTAAAGTCTTTTATTATACAGTATTCTGTATATTTCATCGCTTTGTCCTCAGTCACCTGCTTTTGCTCTTATCGCAGGATTACATCAAGTCAAAACTTCTTGAGAAGCATCGTTTCATTCAGACTATGTAATGATGCACATTCTCTATGCATCTGTGAGCACCTGCTCATTGCTTTAAGCATAATCTATAGCAGTCGTGTTCTCTCTGATTTCCCATTGTCATCCTGACAGTCTGATGGTAGCGGCTGCAGATTTGTAGCCTTTTTGATTCTAATATGATTGTTGAAATCACAGTACTTTTGCTCACACACCCAGCTGACAAGAACTCTTCATAGGACTAGCGGATTTTGGCTAAAGGGCTGTATTAATGTATTATACTATATATATGTTAATGGGTAAATTCAGCTATTGTTTGGTGGTTATCTATAAAGCTGCAGCAGCACTTCATTGTCAGTGACTAGAGGGGGAGATGTATCAAACCTTTGAGAGAGATAAAGGGGGTATTTAATCTGTTAACGACTGCATTGAAGGGTGTCCGATCCGTGGATTGTAGTATTCACAGCCATTTTTCGCCAATCTGCGGCCATTTTCGCCGATCTGCTGACTTTTCGGCACTCGACCGCTGGGACATTAAATTCCAACAGTCGGAAGAAACAAAAACGTCCCGGGATTCTAACTGTGAGGACGTTCCGACAGTCAGAATCCCAGAATCCCAGATTGAATACCCCCCAAAGTGGATAAATTGCCCATAGACTGCACTCGGTACTTATGTAGTATCTGGGCTGCCGATTTTTTGATTGTATGCCTTAAGTTAAGGCATACAATCAGATGCGATGCGATGCGATATCGCATCGCATCGCATACGATGCGATACGATGCGATGCGATGCGATGACCCGATTTTTCCATAGGATTCAATGTTAAAATGGACTGAGTCCATTTTAACATGGAATTCAATGGGAAAAAGGGGTCCTTTTCATACCCCTACTATCCAAGTGGGCATGGAGTTGGATATAAACCTGTGGCGAGCGTAGCGAGCCACCGAGCCCGAAGCGTGGCGAGCGAAGCGAGCCCCGCGAGGGGACGGTATTCTGTGTCCCCTCGCGGGGCTCGCTACGCTCGCCACGCTTCGGGCTCGGTGGCTCGCTACGCTCGCCACAGGTTTATATCCAACTCCATGCCCACTTGGATAGTAGGGGTATGAAAAGGACCCCTTTTCCCATTGAATTCCATGTTGAAATGGACTCAGTCCATTTTAACATTGAATCCTATGGAAAAATCGGGTCCATCGCATCGCATCGCATGCGATTTGGTCGGGTGCGATGCGATGCGATGGACCCGATTTCAAAATCGGCAGCCCAGTTACTACATAAGTACCCTGCACTCCTGCCAGAAGCACAAATAACAACATCATATACTATATATAGGGTTACTCAGCAATGTAAGGGTTACTTAGTAAACTTAGCAAAGTCATCAAATCATCAGAAGATGTCACCATGCTTCAAAATGATCTTGCAATTCTAGATGAGTGGGCAAAAAAGTGGAAGATGAGGTTCAATGTAGATAAATGTAAGGTTATGCACCTTGGGAGACACAACCAGTGTGCAAGTTACAACCTTAGCGGAAAGGAACTGGGTAATTCCATACTTGAAAAGGATCTAGGAGTCCAAATAGACAGCAAACTAGGATGTAGTGCAAATTGTAATGTAGCTACAAAAAAGGCCAACAAAATTCTGGCATGTATTAAGAGGGGAATGGAAACTAGGGACTCATGGGTAATTATGCCACTATATAAAGCATTGGTGAGACCTCACCTAGAGTACGGAGTACAGTTCTGGGCCCCACACTATAAAAAGGACATCATAGAATTAGAAAAAGTCCAAAGGCGAGCAACAAAGCTTATTAGGGGAATGGAGAATTTAAGCTACGGGGAGAGATTAAGCAATTTGGGACTATTTACATTAGAAAAGAGACGTTTAAGGGGGGACATGCTCAACATGTACAAGTATATCAAGGGCCAATATAAGGAACTGTCACACACCCTCTTTTCTACTAGAAAGGAATCTAGGATGCGAGGGCATGAGTATAGATTAGAAGAAAAAAGATTTCATTCAGCTAGTAGAAAGAATTTCTTTACGGTCAGAACAGTCAAACTCTGGAACTCTCTTCCCAGAGAGGTGGTAACGGCTGGCTCATTAAATGCGTTCAAGGCAAAGTTGGACAAACATTTACTGGAGAAAAACATCCATGGGTACAAATAAGAAATATAATCTGTCTGTAAAATACCAGAACCTACCAAATCAGCAATGGATATCTATACCAGGTTGAACTAGATGGACGCAAGTCTTTTTTCAGCCTTAACTACTATGTAATACTGCCTCAGTCTGAGACAACCAATCAAGACTAGGTTACCTGTACCAATCTGGAGTCCCCAATCTTAGGGTCGTACGCATGGGACGCGAATGGATGTTTAACATAAACATCCTTTGGCAGTGAACACCCACATCATTCAATTGTCGCCGACCATCGAATGATGTGGAAGACCAGCGCACTCTGAGGTAACCTTAGATCTGCGTGGACATTTGTCAGGAAGTGGGTGGGCAGCTGACATCGCGTGATGTCATCTGCCCAGCCCACGTCACCGGCCGATTTCCATGGGAACGTCCAGTGTTTTCATCATACCTCCCTACTGAGTTCAGTAGGGAGGTATGATTGATGTGATGTCCTACTTTGCTGCAGGTTTTGTTATGGGTGGGGGGTGCTTCTCTATGTCCTATCATCTGCGTTATCTGTGTTCTGTTGTCATGAGCGCACCATCCAATACAAAAGAGCACACAGACATTAATGAGAATGAAAATTTTGGGCGAGATGTATCAAGCTTCAAATAGCGATATAGCGGAGAGTAATAAACAACCAGCCAATCAGCTCCTTCCTGTCATGTTTCAAACCCAGCCTGTAAAGTGACAGGTAGGAGCTGATTGGCTGGTTGTTTATCACTCTCCACCTTATCACTTTTTTTGAAGCTTGATACATCTGGCCCTAAATGTGTACATGGGTAAAGCTTGCTGTATGCTTTAGACTTGTCTCCATATTAATTATGCTTTATCTTTCCATTTCCAGCTGGGACCAGTGAGCCTTATATTTTTTGGAATCATCTCAATTCATTGTATGAATATCTTGGTTCGCTGCAGCCATTTTTTATGCCAAAGGTACGGTATGACTTTTTCAGCTACCGAGCACCATAATCCAGAGGCACAAAACCATCCATTACTGTGACTGGGATAGAAAACATGTATTCACTGTTAAATTGTAAAATTATAATAATTATGTAAAACTCTATTTCAACTGCACTGTAAAAAAAAAAACCTTCTCGGTAATGTCTATATTTCTGCAACCAACTCAGAAAACTGGGCCCCCAAATTAAAAAAAACCTTTTGGTGCAAGGTTTTGCTATTCAATTGCAGGACCGAAAATGGGAGGCGGATTTCTTTTGAACGCACCTCCAGAGCAAGACTGGTGTTTCCCAAAAGCTTTTTTTTTTATAAAATAATCGCCAATTAGCTTTAATTGGTGTCCTCTGCATCCAGGGTCGAGAGCTGATTATTTTTGCAGAAGGAGGGCGTCTATGAGTATGTGTAATGTGTCTGTGAGCCTGGGTGTGACCCCACATCTCCCATCAGCCCTTGCACATCCCAGCAGCCCCATCTACAGTGTAAAGATAGATAGGAGACCACCGGACAGGGGAGTATCTATATTTATTTATTATTTATTTATTTATTTACAGGTTCTTATATAGCGCAGCAGATTCCGTTGCGCTTTACAATAGTAGACAGTGATAAAACAAACTGGGTAACAACATACAGACTTGGAGGTAGGAGGGCCCTGCTGCAAGCTTACAATCTATAGGGATATAGGGGGAAACACAAGGACAGGCACCAGTAATACCATAGCATAATTATAATAATTATGTAAAACTCTATTTCAACTGCACTGTAAAAAAAAAAACCTTCTCGGTAATGTCTATATTTCTGCAACCAACTCAGAAAACTGGGCCCCCAAATTAAAAAAAACCTTTTGGTGCAAGGTTTTGCTATTCAATTGCAGGACCGAAAATGGGAGGCGGATTTCTTTTGAACGCACCTCCAGAGCAAGACTGGTGTAACGGAATCTATATTTTATTAATTATCCCATCCGTTCCTCTGGGTTTTCAGATCTTGATACCCAGCAGCCATTTTTTTTAAGGTTGGATACTTTGTGTATCAGGAGCATGCATATCTGTGGTAATCCATATTTGGGTGTGAGGCACGCAATTTTTTTTAACATCACTAAACCCTTCTCTTAATTGAATTTTCGGTACTTGTTTCCTAGCATGGCGCCCGTCGGGGTTGATCGCATGCCTTAAGTTAAGGTACTTAAGGCATGCGATCAACGCGATGGACCCGATTTTCTGTCAATTACCAGCTTAATTGCCAGTAAAAGTGAAAATCGCGTTGATCGCGTCCATCGCGGGCCACCCGCAATGCGATCGACGCGATCAACAAGTTTTTACATAGGAAACAATGAGAAATGGGCCAATATGGCCCATTTCTCATTGTATATGCCCCCGTCATGGGTAACTATGGTTAATGCCCCCCCATTGTTAACGCCACCCCACTATTGACGCCAACCCAAAGCGTGGCGAGCGCAGCGGTACGCGTCCTACGACCTTTTCATACCCCCACTATCCACGTCGGCGTGGAGTTGATTTTCTAAAGTGTGGCGAGGGGACGCGTATACCTGTGAAGTTATGCGCGGCCCCTCACGGGGCTCGCCACGCTTCGGGCTCGGTGGCTCGCTGCGCTCGCCACACTTTATAAAATCAACTCCACGCCGACGTGGATAGTGGGGGTATGAAAAGGTCGGAGGACGCGTACCGCAGCCCCTCGCGGGCTCGCTGCGCTCGCCACGCTTTGGGTTGGCATCAATAGTGGGGTGGCATTAACAATGGGGGGGCATTTCAACTATGAGGGGGGTTTCAATAAAAAAAATTGGGGTTTTGGGGCTTTTTACATTGAAATCAATGTAAAATCAGGTCTCAGGGACCATTTTACATTGATTCCAATGTAAAAATGGGTCGATCGCATCACATGCGATTTGGTTGGCATGCGATGCGATCGTCGCGATTTTTGCGGCCGCGATTGATACAATCAAAATCGTGGGCGCAGTGCTAGGAAACAAGTACCGAATTTTCCCTTTTGAGTTTAAAAGTACAGTACATAATTGACAAGTGCTGGAGTCCAGACAGTGACCTCAGGAGGCTAGCATCGCCTTGTTGGGAGGGGGAATATATTTGGATGACTTAAGGGTATATTTACCCTTCCCTGCTGCCTAAACCTAACCGCACCCCTACCCTGCAGATTCAGTGCCTAATTGAAATACCCTTCCCCCGCAGCCTAACTCTAAGTTCCCCCTAGTGCCTATACCTACTCCCCTTTTCCCTTCCTAACCCGCAACGGCATAATTACATTAGGCATGCCGGCAGTTGGGATTTCGGTGCTGGACATCTGCAGCCTAGTGAACAGGTCTGAATGAGGCCCAAAATGTAGAGACTGCACTAGGTAAAAACCTGAAGCAGAGTGGTTGCTTTGGGCAACGCCTCCCATTTTCTCTTTCCAAGGCTTAATCCATTTCACCCTTGGGTTATTAGCTGGATTTTATAGAGAACATTCTTCAGTAGTGTCCACTCACCATGTAAGATACTTCCGGGGCCACGGCTGTTATGCTAACACTTGGAGAGGGGAGATTGATGAGCCCTTTCCTATAGATTTTACAGTAGGTCCTGTGGGGTAGATGTACTGTATGAAGCAGTGATAAGGGAGGAGAAGTGATTAAGGGCCAGATGCACTAAGATTAAAAAGTGATAAAATGGAGAGTGATAAACAGCCAGCCAATCAGCTCCTGTCTGACATTTTTCAAACAGTCTGTGACATGGCAGGTAGGAGCTGATTGGCTGGCTGTTATTCACTCTCCATTTTATCACTTTTGAAGCTTAGAGAATCTGTCCCAAAGTGGCTTTTTGTAGAAGAGAGCGCAAAACTAATTTTGCTCCTTATAAAAAGTATATTTATTATACACAAATAACAATAAAAATATCAATTAATAATTATATAAAAAAATTTAAACATGATTACGTTATAAAATATCAACCAGCATAGCCACATTTATATATAAAGCCTTGTTTGCAGTAATTTATAAGAATGAATGCACTTTAGATTTAGATTATTTGCATAATTATAGTTACCGTCCGTTTTTTAGTTTGTGAGGTCAGTCCTGATCCTCCTTAATTGTACAATGTTGCCAGTGGGGTACAAGTTCCAAGGTTACAATATCCTCCTGCACCTCCGTCCTGGAGGGAACCCTTAAATGGGTGGGCTCTATCCCGGACGAGGAGAGTTGTGATTAGCGCCACTGAGCTGGCAATGTTAATCCAATTAGGGATCCCGGCTGTGATGTGCCCCTCACCCAGGGGGTATGGAGCTGTAGTCTCCTCTCCTCTGCTGGGTGCGTGCCGCAGATTGCGCGTTACGGCAACCACTTCCACTATCGCCGTCTGCCCAGCTGCCTGCTCCTTCCGGCGTCATAAAGTGAAGTTATAAAGTGCCTGGTACTTTATCACCGGCCAGTCAGCTCCTACTGTTCCTTTTTAAACCCAGCCTGTAACTGAACAGTCAGGAGCTGATTGGCCGGTGATAAAGTTCCAGGCACTTTATCACTTCTCCCCAATCCCTGCTTCATTCATCTACCCCTGTGTCAGGATAAGCATGAAAACTCCTTTGAGTAAAATAAATGTTCTGTCTTGTGATGGAAAATATTGACGTCAGTATACCCAAGCAATGCAACACTTTAATGATTTCCTTATTGGCTTTACTGGCCACCTATAATAGAAAAGGAAAAGTAACCGGCATCAGGTTAAATAAAAGTTCTCTGAACAGTGAAACTTTTCGTCCCCCTTTTGGTGCCGGCGGGTCCTGTGTTATTACTTGCTATAATGATGTCTCTCTGATCACGTCTCCTTAGCTGCCATGGTTCCGGTAATCACCTTGCTTTCACTGTGTGGCCCGCCACCGCTGCTGAGCCCTGCGCTCGTGTCATTGCAGGTACAAAAAGATGAATCTAGGCTACAGCGAGACCGTCGGGCTTGCCTTGGAAGTGGGACCTTTGAAGTTCCTGCAGCATTACGCCTCAACAGGGAAGTAAGTTTTATTTCATCACAGACTTAGTTTGGCTTAATGTCTCACTGGATCTTCGTAGTTTGTATAATGGGAGAAAAAGGTGTAGGTAGAACTTTCAGGCATTGTGCCGGCAGGCAGCCGCCATTGGAGTCAGGGGGAGGGTGCTGCCTAAAATCATTCAATGGTAAGCAGCTTACGAGGGGATTTGGACATTTTATGTTTGGAAGCGAGCGGTAGTGCAGCGGTGCACATTCATTTACAAGGCGGGGGTTCACTGATTGCTGGCTGTGCGATCAGGTCTGAATTAGGCTCAATATTCGGATGTGATGAGGGGAATGGAGGCAGCAGGAAGCCACAGGCTGAGAGTTATATAGTGGGAGGAGCAGGGTCCCCAGCAGCACAGAGTATATCAGGTGATGAGTGGTGTGTCAGTGAGGACAGGGCTGCATGTGACAGGGGCAGTGACACGTAATTCCTTACAGTTCTTTCCAAGACACACTAACGCTTTTGTATCCAGCCGGACACAGAATACAGACATGCTGGCACATGGGTCCTGTAAGTTCAGACCCTGCACCCATCACGCCTTCAAAATTGCGCCAATGCCCCCCTCTTTTGAAGAACAATGCTGGGTGCTTCTCCCCCAAATGCAGTGTCTGATTGTGAGTCTTATTCGCATAGAGATGTGAATTAGAAGCATTTTCAGCCATACCACATACCCCCTTGATTTATCCTTAGCGCTCCTAGCAGCAAACCCCATAAGTACCTTTCGAATTTGGAGCAGCTTACCATTCAGAGCGTGGTCAAAAAATAAAAAGCTACACTTTCAGCAGAATAATAATAAAAAAAGCGGGGTTGCACAGGATCGGTGTCTCCTGCTGCGGGGCGTATGGCGTGTATGAGGATGCATTGTTATGTCACCCTTTCAGACCTCTATGAGGCGGTTTCTATCTTTTATAATGATTTATTTTGTTAGACTTTTCTGTTCATGAGATGCATATTCTCAGCTATTGCTGTACATCACAACATCCCCTAGAACCAGAGGAGCCGCTGAAGCAGATACTGTATCTCCCCGCTCCAGCGCAGCACAGCTTGCGCTGATTAGATTTCTCATTGATAACAATCAGGTGACATTACATACAATAGTTCCTCTAATTCCCGCTGGCGGATTCTCTGCTTCTCCGGCGTCCTGTTCTATTGCCCTGCACTGGTGCACAGGTTCGCTGGAGCCGCGGTGCGCAAGATCGGTCACATAAACGATCCTTCCCTGGCTGTTCTTCTCTACAGGGTGCACTGATGCTGAAATGCAGGAGGACAGGTGCAAATATGGGGCAGAATTGAGCACTCTCTCTATATGGATACGTTTTAAAAGCTCATATGCAGATTATTAGTTCAGTGTAGAAGAAATATGATGGCCGATGGTCAAGCAGTCCTAGCACAAATGTGCTGTATCAGGTGAGCACACCTCCGTGCAGCAGTGTGCAAACCTCGAGATTTCTATATACTGGTGTATACTTCATCTATCAAATGATCTGCTGAGGTCTGTGGTCTGCACACACAGTTGGAGCCCAAGTACCCAACATCTTCTGCTGCTAGGAAGACAAGACGCACCTTAGCCCAAGGCTGTTTTAGGCATGGCCATCGGTGATTAGAAATCATCGATGGTTTATGGACGATGTTGAACAGTTTTTGACATCGATGGTGGAGAACCAGATGGTTTCCCACCATTGATGTCAAGCTTCAACTAATAGTTTGATTTGACTTTTTGGTACTTATGTAGTAACTGGGCTGCCGATTTTGAAATCGGGTCCATCGCATCGCATCGCACCCGACCATATCGCATGCGATGCGATGCGATGCGATGGACCCGATTTTTCCATAGGATTCAATGTTAAAATGGACTGAGTCCATTTTAACATAGAATTCAATGGGAAAAGGGGTCCTTTTCATACCCCTACTATCCAAGTGGGCATGGAGTTGGATATAAACCTGTGGCGAGCGTAGCGAGCCACCGAGCCCGAAGCGTGGCGAGCGTAGCGAGCCCCGCGAGGGGACACAGAATACTGTCCCCTCGCGGGGCTCGCTTCGCTCGCCACGCTTCGGGCTCGGTGGCTCGCTACGCTCGCCACAGGTTTATATCCAACTCCATGCCCACTTGGATAGTAGGGGTATGAAAAGGACCCCTTTTTCCCATTGAATTCCATGTTAAAATGGACTCAGTCCATTTTAACATTGAATCCTATGGAAAAATCGGGTCATCGCATCGCATCGCATGGTCGTATGCGATGCGATGCGATATCGCATCGCATCGCATCTGATTGTATGCCTTAACTTAAGGCATACAATCAAAAAATCGGCAGCCCAGATACTACATAAGTACCGACTTTTTTCCCCAAGTGAGCAGAGCTCCGCCCCTGACACCCGTGAAGCCACGCCCCGTGTTTTGATTGGCCCACACGCCAATCATTCCAAGAAAATGGATGACCATTGATATGTAAACATTGATAGTCATCCATTGCATAGTTTTACACTATAGATGGGCAGTTGCACTTTTACCATTGATGGCAAAGGCAACAATGGCCATCCCTAGGCAGTATGTGGTTGAGTAAAGTAGGGGGAGTAGAGTAGGACCGAGGAGGAGGCAGAAAGGAGTGGTGGGGTTGGACAGAAGTGGGCGGAGAGGGGGCGAGTTGGGACAGAGCAGAGGGTGGTGCAGTGGATAGAGACTGGACAATGGACAGACACTGGGGTCTCTAGTATATATTATCAGGGTTTGGATACAGTACTGTATGTATTGATAAGCCTTGGGATTGTGTACTATTCCCCAAGTTACCATTTAACCTATAATCAAACTGACCAGCTTTGCTTTGCAAATTTGCTCCCCCGGCCGACGGTGGGGGGTCTGTGTATGGGCAATCTCCCGGAGCCAACGCCTTTGGCGAGTTATACACTGGCATGGGTGTTTGCAACATGATGAGTGGGCAGGGAGACGGACGCAGGGGACCGGGCAGCATTTATTGGCATGTCCAGAAAAACAGTGGCCACGCCCATAGAAACGTTAGGGTAAACTGTGTTTTGTGGATGGGAGGAATAGCATTGATCAAATGAAATATCCTATATAATAAATGGCAAACTCTGCTCCTCAGCTCTATGGGGGGGAACGCAAGTGGTTTTCGCTTGTGGGCACTAGATTGCGCCAGACGATGCAGTTGAAGTGTTGCTCCATTTGGGCACGCGCAGACGCCGCCGCTGATATTACTATTATGCTGTTCTGTCATTTCGACGGGTTGGTAACTGGTTTTAGCATATTTATTCCGTACATTTCCAGGCAGAGTTCCTGCTGATATTCTGAAATGTGTACAGGGATCATGATATCAAATGGTAAATATGTTGTGGAAACTTCATGGTACGGATGGCCATCGATGATTTGAAATCATCGATGGTTTATGGCCGATGTCAGATACTTTTGCCATCGATGTGGAAGAACCAGATGGCAAAGGAAAATTGGTGTTCTCTTTTTTTTTTTTTTTTTCTCCCAAGGTGCCAGGACACAGAGCATAGCCCCGCCCCACAACACCCAGAAGTCCCACCCACGGGCCAACCAGTCAAATATAATGGATGACCATCGATAGCTAAAACTATCGATGGTTATACATCAAATAGTTTACCACTATTGATTACAACAGAGAGGGTGTGGTGGGGGACAGAAGAGGCTTCAGTTACGGGTGAGTTGTCTGACTATAATATGTACAGTAATATAGGCAGCCAGCAGAGCTGCAGTCAGACAGATGGGGCAGCAGAGGTGGAGCAGTGAGTGAGGAAACGGAGGAGGTGGGCAGCGAAGTTGAGGATCAATTGAAATGGGTCGAGGTCAGATAGGAGGAGGCTGCAGTAACTAAGATTATGGCTGAATGATAGTTTAGGTGGCTTCCAAGTGGAAACAGATTGAACCCTAATGTTGAAGGGCAAGGGGACTGAATGAAGGGTCAGAATCAAAGAGGAGATATACAGTTGGAAATAGAGGAGAGGAAACTTTAAAATGATAGCAGGAGAACTGCATACAGTGACGCTTTTGTACTAAAAAATAATTTTGTTAAAGGGCTATATCTATGAGGTGAAGTACCTCCACTGACCACTAGAGGTCACTCAACAGACACATTACTCCTCTGTGTGCTTAAAGATTTCATAACAGAAAGTGAAAGAAATTTTTGCAGGGACACTGCTCTGTCTTAAACTTGCTGAATATGGCAGCTGGGAAGACAGAGATTGGAGCTAGGAGCAGATAGGGGCTGGGGGGGGGGGGGGATAGTTTGTGAGCTTAAAGTGAAAGTACCGTACAGCACCGTACATACGGCCACATTAGAACAATGCAGATGCCCCCTAGTCCAGATTCAAATATTTGATTGTACAGCATTATTGTCCAGCAATTTGGGCTTGCACAGCACTGTAGTTGCTACAGTGGGGTCATATTAGGAGCTCATATGATGGTATAATCAGTGGCGTAACTACATATGTGGCAGACCCTGCGGTGGCTTGGGGGAGCGGCACCAGCGTGGTCTGTGGTGGGCACCGCTGGCTGAACTGACAGGCAACCCAAGCAGCAGTGAGTGCCCTGCAAATATCTAATGAGCGGGGATCCAGTGCAGTGCATATTGAATGAGCGGGTCTCCGCCCTGTGTATATGTAATGAGCGGGTCCAGCTCATTACATATGCACGGGGCTGAGACCTGCTCATTAAATATGCACGGGGCTGGGACCCGCTCATTAGATATGCATGGAGCGGGACCAGTGTTCACTGCTGCCTGGGTCGCCTGTCAGCGGCGCCCATAGTTCATTGCCTCACCCCTTCTTGGGGAGGGAGGGGGGGGGGATTTTATTTGGCAGGGGGGAGAAAAATTTCTAGCTATGCCACTGGGTATAATGGTGATCAGTTTAGTTTGTGTGACTTCCGTACACACGGATATTGTGTCTCTACAGTTTGATAAAAGCCAGTATGTACCAGCTGTTCTGATTTACTTGTATGTGACTCCACATCTGATTCGTTTGTTTGTTTTTGTCATTTAAAACCCATTGTTACAATTGTTCCCGCTGGATTGCCCAGAGAAGGGGATAATGACGCCTATTTTGTGTGATTTTTGGTACCTGTTCATGTCAGAACTTACTCCATGCTGATATAATGGGATTATTTATGGGCAGGGAGTATGGGCCTTTTGATGGCACAGTTTATTTTCCTGGAGCTCCATAGTTCCGGATGGTAGTTGATTTCTAGGAACACAAGTTATCTGTTTGTTTCTGTTCGGAGCAATGTACAGCACCTGTCCTCCGTGGATCTACAATTTCGGCATCCTGACTGCCGACCTCTAACATACCGGTGGTTGGAATACTGACAATTGAAACCCAAGGACCGGAATCCTGACAATGCGCAGTCTCATCCTGAGTTTGTAAACTCTGATCCCTGGATTCAAATCAAGATAATTTTGGGGCCAAATACTGGGATCCTGCTGATCCCGGGATTGGCCACCCTAGGTAGGACATATGGGTGGGAGGGTCTGGGTTAGGCACTAGGGGGTGGGTTAGGGTTAATCTGTGGGAGCAGGGTTAGGGTTAGGCTGGGGGGGGGGGATTTATGGTTAAGAAAGGGGGTTACGGTTAGGCTACAGATAGGAGGGTAAGGATCAGGCTGGTAAAAGTGAGGGTTAGGGTTACGTTTAGGCACTAAGGGGGAGGATAACACGGCAAATTTTTCTCATTGAATACTGCCCTAAGAAACCAGATTGTTCATCAGACAAGCATTGGTCAGAGAGTCATTAGGTCGACACAACAAGGTCGACATGGTTTAAGGTCGACATGGGGAAATGTCAACATGGAGCAAGGTTGACATGGTTTTAGGTCGACAGGTCATAAGGTCGACAGGTCATAAGGTCGACATGGGTTTTTCACTATTTTTTGACCCGAATGTTGACACAGTCGACATGGACACAGTTGGCAATGAGAATCGGACCCTCGCGTCACTGGCTCCGCTCGCAATGCTTCGGGCGCAGTGCCTCCCTGCGCTCGGCACACTATTTTATTCTCCCACCACGCCCTAGTGCAGGGCTGGGCAATTGCGGCCCTCCAGATGTTGATGAACTACACATCCCAGCATGCCTTGCATCAGTTTCAGCATGGCCACATAGCAAAACTAATGCAAAGCATCCTGGGATGTGTAGTTCATCAACATCTGGAGGGCCAGTGTTGCCCAGCCCTGCCCAAGTGAATGGTAGGGCATGAAATACCGTTGGCTCAAAAAACAGTGAACAACCCATGTCGACCTTATGACCTGTCGACCTAACGTCCATGTCGACCTTGCTCCACGTCGACCTTAAACAATGTCGACCTTTCTACATGTCGACCTTAAACCATGTCGGCCTTTCTGCATGTCGACCTAGTGGTGTCGACCTAATGACTGTCAACCTAGTTCAGTCTACCAAACGACCATATCCCATCTATATATGCATCATCCATAGAAAGCTTATGAATGCCAAAAATATATTGTAGATGTACAGTTCAGTATAATCATAGCTATATATCACTGTTCTATGAGTACAGAAACAGCTGCAGCCTGATTGATACTTGAGAAGGTATACTGGAGGGACAGTAGGTGGCGCTGTTTGATGTACACTACTCTACTTGGTTAAGCCTTTAAGTGCCCACATCGCTGTGAGAGACATTCAAAATATCCACTAAGAATCCTAGCGTCGTTCACATTTGTTATAAATCTTCAAACAAAAAATTGTGTGTAAAAAAGATTTGTATTCCTATATAAGGTAAACATTAAAGGTCATTATGATGAATATAAATGTTTACTTGCCAATTTTTACACCTATTTTGCCAAATTATATTGGTCAGGATTGGTGCCATTACATATACCGCTTTCAGACCGCAAATGTCGAGTCCCACCCATGATTAACACACAGGTCCGTTCCAGGGTTGGTGACATCAAACGAGGGTGGTGGTGCATCATAGGGGGGGGGGGCAAGGGAGGAGGCAGAACTTGGAGCTGACAGCACTGCCTCCTCCATACTGTGAACGGGACCTGGTCCGCTCAACACAGTTTACCTGTTCACACTGCACCCCACCCAATTCAGAGCCGAACTCCCAGGTTGCCTTACTTTTGCCCTTTCACACTGCACCTTGACCCGGATTGGTGATGTAAGGACCCGACAATAACCCGGGTTCAGAGTGCGGTCTGAAAGGGTTATACTTGCATTCATGTAGTTTTCATTCTAGCACCCTGCATCACTGTTCCTCTTCCATGTCAGGGGAGTTGTTTTTCCGCTTTGGGGCTTCTAGCACAGTGTGGTCTATATTTCAGCACTGATATGCAGACCAGACCTGTGCTAGAAGCACCACAGCATAGAGCAGAGATGGGGAACCTTTGGCCCTCCAGCCGTTGTTGAACTACATATACCAGCATGCCCTGCAACAGTTTTAGCATGGACAAATAGCAAAACTGTAGCAGGGCATCCTGGGATGTGCAGTTCAGCAAAAGCTGGAGGGCCAAAGGTTCCCTATCCCTGACATAGAGTGACACTCAAACCCTGGGAAGAAGAACTGCATGGGTTTCTGAAGAAGCAGGGAGCTTAAATGAACACTATTCATGTACACGTTTCCTTGTCATCTCCCAAACAATACTTATTAAAGTAACCCATAATTCCCTCATATAGTCATCATTGCCTTTGTAACCCACAGCAGTGAGCCAAGGTCCTAAATATGTGTCATTTTTATATACAATTATGTGTCATATGCGGGGTCAGCTTCGTGTCTGCCATGCCCTTGCGCCATTCTACATGCCCTCTCTTCCTGCTCCTTCACCCCCTGTTCAGTGCCAATCCGCCGTGCTGTCACCTGGTAAGTACTGCTCTGTCCCGGCCCCCACTCCGTACCGTGCACCCCTTCTGCTGCCTCCACTGAATTCCGCCTCCTCCCTTTCATAACTGCATACATACCTCCTGCCAGGGTTGGTCCCATCTCCCTTGCAGTGGGAGCTCTTGGTTGGGTGGCGCGCGTCACAGCCCATGTGGCACATGTTTGTTGGAAATGGGACAGACCCGGTGGCGGAACTTGTGAGTGGTTGGCCCGAGTACAAAAATATAATTTGGGGCCCCCTCCAACCCAAGTTCACAATATGCCACACAGCAGTGAGTGGCAGCAGGGGGCCCTGGTGCAATGCACCTGCTGCACCAATGGTAGTTCCGCCTCTGGACAGACCGAAGCAAAATATTCAAAAAATGTTTATTTTGGCATTATTATATGAAATGTGTGTAATGTTACAGCTGTTTCTGACAAATTACTGTATATCCTTCAGTATCAGACTCTGAGAAATAGAGATGAATTAGTTTGTGTTCCTAGTGATTAGACATCTGCATTTTCCATTAGGAAGTTCTAAATGATTTGCAATCACTATTGGACAAATTGGCTGCATCCCCGCACCAGCATTCTCCGGCTGTAACCTCTCTGGCCGCGCTATTAAGCAATCCATCGGGCATGTACTGTGCTCCGTCGCCGCTTCTGGAGTTCACCCTGTATTCATTGTATTGTAACCCGGCGTTTCTGTTCCCGTAGGACCCTGGTAGATTTCTCCCTGGTGGCCACACAGCTGGGGTTCTGCAGCGTCTATTTCGTGTTCCTAGCAGAGAACATGAAGCAGGTGAGTCACAAAGCCGAGGTTATTCGTTATCGCTTTTACTATTGTTCATTCAATCCCTTTTTTGCTCCGAGTGATCGTCCTCCAATTACTCTGTGTGCAGAAAACAGACCACAAAGAAATGGGCAGATTCAGTGCCCATGCACTACAGCGATTTGGGGCGATTTCACCTGTGCCCGACGGATCGGGACGGGAAATCGGCCAGAAACGGATGCCTTTGATGTCCTCAACGGATGACTTGCATGCAGGTCCGACCTTGGACCCCCCTCCCGGCAGTGGATAACAGGGGTCGCATGTGATACATCACACGTGAAAGGACCCGCGTGTGATCCTGTGGGAGGCTCGGGTGATTGGCAGGCAGTACACTGCTGCGATACATCGCAGTAGTGCATGGTCCCCTTTAATGTTCTGTTATTATGTATTGACAGATGCAATCGCTTAAACCCCTTTTTCACAAAACTCCTGGCTCTGACCTGAAATTTGGAACACCGTTCCAAACCAGGTCACACCCAGGTCAACACCTTTTACACCGTGCCTCAGACCTGATTTACTCCCAGATCGCAACCGTTTATACTGCGTACTGGTGCAGAAGAGCCGGAAGTGTCAGCATCAGCGTTCTCCTCAGCGCAGATTTTGGCTCCACCCACTGCCGTCCGTTTCATCACAGCAGAAACCGAGAACTTCAGCTGCTACCTGTATGCAGGCAGGTAGGAGAATCTCTCAATGCTGTTGGTAGATGACCTGGGTTACTTATTTATACAGCTATTACACTGCCCTAAATATCCTGGGTTTTTGCCAATAATATTGTGCAGTGTAAATGCATCTAGTTGAAATTACCCAGGTGGAGTAACCCAACATGTGACCTGGGTCGTTCACAGCAATGAAATAGCCGGCACCGGGAGATGATCTCATCTCCCGGCACCGGCTCAGGACCTGCCTCTGCTGTAGTCACCCGCTGGGTAGGGATGGCAGTGGAAAAGGATCACCAGCCGGCTCGCAACCAGGTTGGAGCTATGTACAGAATCCTGGGTGAGACCCGGTTCTGCAGTATAAAAAAGGGTATTACACTGCACCTTAACGTGGCTCCTCTCTGTACCAACCCTACAGGCCAGCCAGGTTGGATTGCTGGGTCACTGCACCCAGGTTACCACTTTTCCACTGAGCCACAGAGTGGGTTATCCCGACAGTTACACAGGTTTTTGCCTCACTGGATAAGGGGTATGTAAAGCAGAACATTTTTCTGAGGTTACCTGTACATGGTGGGTAGGCCCATAATCCTGGCTAAGATTGCCATAGATATAATGGTTCTTATTAGTAATGTCTGAGTAGTGCACCTGAATCTTTTTCTTATTTTCCTGGTCTATATCTGGGACTGCAATTAAACTTCCGGAAGAATCGCTGACAGGGCAGAATTGGTACGCCTAAAGCTAGAACGTGCAATTATCATTTGGAAGTGTGACACCGTTTGCACGTAATCCATAATTGTCACTATAGTTGCTCATGCAAGCTTTTTTTTTTTTTTACCTTTTTAAATCTTTTGGATGTTCAAACTTGATAGTATAGGTCGGTTTATATCCATTCTATTTCTGTTCTTTTATTTACCTTGATGCAATATTTACCTGCTGCCGGGACATATTCTTTGCCTCCTAATCAATAATGACTCTGTATCTGGATTAAGCGTTTGAGTGCCAACATCTCTGTGAAAATAATGACTAAAGTTGCCAGCGTCGCTCACACTTGTTATATCAATTCAAACAAAGAATTTTGTGTAAAAAAAAAAAAAATATATATATATTATATACAGATGGAGCCACTCTCATCTGAGTGGCTCCCATCCGCTACACCGCGATATTGCCAGCCGGCGGACAGGGCGTGTACGTACGTGCCTGGCGGCTCGCCCTCCGCCAGTAGCTGCCAGATACTGAAATCTGGCGCGTTGGCGGCAAGGGGGAGAACGGCCCCATCTGTATTTGTTGGAGACATTACAGGTCGTTATGATGAAAATGTTTGTTTGGCAATTTTCACACCAATTTTGACATTCACTTGGCACTCAAAGGGTTAAATGAGAGAGACTCTGTCCGAGAGAGAGAGGAGGGTTGTTGGGGGAAAAAAAAGAGGTGATGAGAGAAACCGTGTCAGAAAGAGAGAGGGAGAGAGACCGTGTCCAGGAGAGCGAAAGCGAGAGAGAGAAAGAGTGTCAGAAAAGAGAGGAGAGGCCGTGTCCTGGATGGAGAGCGAGAGACCCTGTCAGGGAGAAAGGAGAGAGAGAGAGGTGGGGAAGTAAGCAATTCCTGACAACAGCACACTGAGCACAGCCACTGGTATTTGGTGGGGCCGGACACGTCACTTCCTTAGGCTCCACCCCCTCAATTTCCACCAATCATGGCACTGCTGGTAGCTGGCCTGGTAGGCGCCGGTACACTCTCAGTGATTGAGGATGGAATCAGCTGTTTCCACTCAGTAGAAAAATAGAGAACACAACATAACTTCTAGGTGGCGCTTGTTTGCTCCAGCTCCTGCTCAAAGATGTGTCTGTTTATAGTTATTGTACGTCATAAAGCGAGACTGTATTTGCAGGTATTCGAGAGCCATCTGCAGTATTCTGAAACGGGGGCAAGATGGAACCTAGACCTACGTTTGTACATGGTATCCTTCCTGCCACTGATCATCCCGTTGGTTTTCATCCGGGACTTAAAGAACTTGTCCGTCTGTTCGTTCTTCGCCAACCTTTCCATGGCCGTCAGCCTTGTCATCATTTACCAATACGTTCTCCGAGTAAGTGTGTCCTATCTTCCGCTACGTCACTGGCTGCTGTATCCCCGCTGTGTTCAGGGATAGCAGACATCATGCTTTTTTTTTTTTTTTTATAATGTTTTAAAGAAAAGAGATCACTGATATATCATCCAATTAACCTCAACCTCAAACCGTGTGTATCACTAACGGACCTTATTTCCCCCCTCCCAGAATCTCTCGGACCCCCGCGCACTACCTTTGACGTCTAGTTGGAAGAAATATCCGCTCTTTTTCGGAACGGCCATTTTCGCTTTTGAAGGGATAGGAGTGGTAAGCTTATGTATAATATTCCATTCTGTTGTAATGCATTCCCTCCAGCACGACCCATTCCATTAGGTACAAAATGCTCCGTTCCTGGACTTCCCTGCCAGTGGCAGTTGCAGATGTGAGCCTGCAGCACAGTCCAATATTCAAAAAGGGGAGCCACACCTACTGCCACACCAGACATCACTGTCCTGGTCTCACTGACAGTTGATGTGCCCCTTTGAATATTGGACTGTGCTGGAGTCCCACCTCTGTAACTGCCACTGGCAGGGAAGTCCAGGAACAGAGCATTTTGTACACCATGGAATGGGTCATGTTGGAGGGTATGGTAATGTGACCTACAACGATATTTGCAGACAAGCCTTTGACCCAGTTAATATTTTAGTGACTGATATGGTTGTATTTGCACAGCCGCCTCTTTGCGGTAAATTGACTAAAGTTAAAAGAAAAAAATATAAACAATGCTGTTACCCATAGCAACCAGGTTTGTTGATCATTTCTCTTCTGCATTCTATGATAGACAGAAGTTGTTGCTATGGGCAACACAAGGGACAGGTTTGGGCTCTCTCTCCCAGCCCTGGCATGCTTGTGTGTGCATGTAATGGACCGTTTGTTGTCTGAATGCAAAGAAATCACTTTATAGTCAGGAGACACGGACCCACCGATGCGCATATCTCTGACATACAGCGCCGTTTGATTTCTGTGTTCCTGTTATTTGCCAGGGAAAGTGACAGGAAGTAAAATAGGGGAAACAAAACAAAAATCCGTCACCTAAAAATGTAATTTGGCAGCAGCCAAAGGCCTCGGATCACTTGTCTGCCGTGATAGATTGCCGCACGCTCCTTGCAGCTGATAATAGGTGTATTTCCGGGACCTTCGTGCTCCTGATTGTGTAGAATATACTTCAGGGAACGCTTCAGTCATTGTCGCAATGTCCATGTGAGTCTCTCCCGTGCTACAGTACGCACCACATGTCCCAGCACAGGATACTGGGGATCAGTAGCGTAGGCCGGATGTACAGGGGTGAGGATACTGATGATTTTGCAGGGATCTGTATGGCGTGGAGAAGTTTACACATCACACAGGCTTGACAGAATCCAAAACAGCTTATTATATATAATGTATAGGAGAGAGGGGAGTCGGAGACTTTGAAATACATGAAGGGATTTGACAGAGAACATGCACTGGGGTGAGAGTACTAGAATCTGAAAGTGATGGATGGGAAATAAAAGTGGAATTTGCCAAATTAATATTTTACAACAAAGGCTCCGGCGCCTTCAGGAATGTAGATGATGCGAGTGGATCAGGCTGATGTTCTTACTAAAGTGCGGCTTTCATGTAGACACACTGGAGACAGCCAGTCTGTCACCCGAACTAGAGATCCAGAGCAGTCAGGATTCACATGACAGCGTGGCATTGGGAGCCCACCTACCCTTCCCCCCGCAATTCCCCCTGATTGCTCTTATACTAGCTTACACTCAAATTCTACTGCCGCACCTGTGTATAATGCCCACATGAACCCTGTGGGGCAGATGTATTAAGCCTGGAGAAGAAATAAAGTGAAAGAAGATAATTACAGTAATTAATGTCCCATCGCATCTGATCAAGTGGTGCCCAGTGCAGCACCCGATTTCGCATGCTATCTGCAATGGACAACCGGTGCTGGAAGACGGGTGGCATGGCGGCTGTGTAGTGGGGACCGGAGCGGTGAAACTTTCAGACAGCGGGACTCGGCACTGGCAGCAGATGACTTTGAAACACTGGTTGGCCCTCTGATTGGCTGAGGCCGCTGAGAGAGAGCTCTCTCATCCAATCAGCGGCCTCACATTCAGTTGGCCGCTGATTGGCTGAGAGAGCTCTCTCAGCGGGCCAGAGGGCCGTCCAGTGTTTTAAAGTCATCTGCTGCCGCTGTCGAGTCCCGCCATCTGAAAGCTCCACCGCTCTGGTCCCCAGCTCCGGTCCCCGCTACACAGCCGCCATGCCACCCCTGTCGGTCCCCAACGCTCCGGTCTCCAGCTCCACAGCCACCAGCGCTCTGGTCCCCATCCCAGCCCCGCTCCCCGAACCCGCTGCTGATTGCATTTGAGCAATTGCATGTGGTTAAAAACCACATGCGATTGCTCATGCAATTTCGATAAATATTATGTGCAGCTCATAATATCTATCAATGCGACATTGGACGGCACATCGCATCGACTGTCAGCTTAAAAATGCATGCAATCATTTGATTTATCGGGCAGATGTGGCCGAAATCGAGTGATTGCATGCAATATCTCACATATGTATGGGCAGCATAACACTTTCAGCAGTATTCAATGCTCCAGCGAGCACGGCTCTCCATATTTTCTACACCTCACCATGCCTTCTACTCACCCTATTTAACATGTCAGCTGGACCACTGCAGCGTAAGAGGAGTTAATGGCTCCATTTGTAGGCAGTGTTCAAATATTGCAGAGATATGCAGAAAATGCAAATTAGCCTAAAAAACTATTCCAAAGCAGCTGATTGTGTGAAAAGCTGTGTTTCTCCTCAAAGTCCAAACGAAGGAGTGAGGTAGAAGAGGTGAATCATGGGTAATAAATGAGGTAAATCATGGATAGAATATACAATGAGAAGAAAATGCATCATGGGGGGGGGGGGGATTACGACAAAAAATAAATAAAAAAAAATATATATATATATATATATATATATATATATATATATATATATCTCCTATATATTTGGCTACATCTGTCACTCAAAGTGGGTGTCTGTGTCTATAACGCTCTGTTCCTGGACTTTCCTCTTAATGTGTGATTGCCTTCATCTGTGCTGAACACCTTTCTGAGAAATTAACCTGTTTAAAACAGGTGATGGCAATCATACATTAAGGAAGTCTAGAAACAGAGCATTGTGTCCCTCCTGGAGAGGGTCATGTTGGGAGGTATGTGACAGAGAACCTTACCAGTGAGCCCACAGACAGTGCCAGACACCCACTGCCTTCCCATGTTGCCCAGCACTGCTACTCCACAGCCACCAGGTGAGCGCCCCCCTCCCGTGATTTGCGGCAAACCCCCCCCCCCCGCGCGCCCCCCCCTCCCGCGATTCGCGGCAAAAACACCCGCTCCCCCGCGACCCCCCCTACCGCGATTCGCAGCAAAAACACCCCCGCGACCCCCCCTCCCGCGATTCGCTGCAAAAAGAACCCCCCCACGACCCCTCCCGCAATTCGCGGCATAACCACCACCCCGCGACCCCCCCTCCCGCGAATCGCGGCAAACCCTCCCCCGTGACGACCCCCCCCCCCCCCGATTCGCGGAAAAAACACCCCCCCCCCGCGACCTCCCTCCCGCGATTCGCGGCAAAAAGAACCCCCCCGCGACCCCCCCTTGCACGATTGGCGGCACCCCCCCTGCGACCCCCCTCCCGCGATTCGCGGCACCCCCCCCCCCCCCCGCAATTCGCAGCAGCCCCAGGATTAAATGGCACATACAAAACACTGACATGGCTATGGTCGACAATGAAAAAGGTTGACATGAGTTTTTGAAGATTTATTTTTAATTTTTTCATATTCATTGTCATGTGTCGACATGGACACCAATGAAGTGGCACACTTATGTCAACATTTACATGTGTTGACCTTTCTGTGTTGATTTTTTCTTGTGGCGATTCGCGTCACACCCCCCCGCAACCCCCCCTCCCACGATTCGCGGCACCCCCCGTGTCCCCCCACCTCCCGCAATTCGCGGCAACCCCCCACCGGAACCCCTGTGAACCCCGCCCTCCCGCGATTCGCGGCACCCACCCCCGCGACCCCCCCTCCCGCAATTCGCGGCACCCCCCCGTGATTCGCGGCAGCTCCAGAATTAAATTGCACATGGAAAACACTGACATGGCTATGGTCGACAATGAAAAAGGTTGACATGAGTTTTTGAAGATTTATTTCATTTTTTGAATGTTTTCATATTCATTGTCATGTGTCAACATGGACACCAATGAAGTGGCACACTTATGTCAACATTTACATGTGTTGACCTTTCTGTGTTGATTTTTTCTTGTGGCGATTCGCGTCACACCCCCCCGCAACCCCCCCTCCCGCGATTCGCGGCACCCCCCGTGACCCCCCACCTCTCGCAATTCACGGCAACCCCCCACCGGAACCCCTGTGAACCCCGCCCTCCCGCGATTCGCGGCACCCAACCCCGCGACCCCCCCCCTCCCGCAATTCGCGGCACCCCCCCCGCGATTCGCGGCAGCTCCAGAATTAAATTGCACATGGAAAACACTGACATGGCTATGGTCGACAATGAAAAAGGTTGACATGAGTTTTTGAAGTTTTTTTTTTCATTTTTTGAATGTTTTCATATTCATTCTCATGTGTCGACATGGACACCAGTGAAGTGCCACACTTATGTCAACATTTACATGTGTTGACCTTTCTGTGTTGATTTTTTCTTGTGGCGATTCGCGTCACACCCCCCCCCCCACCCCCCCCCGCAACCCCCACTCCCACGATTCACGGCACACACACACCCCCCCGCGATTCTCGGCACCCCACCCCGTGACCCCCCCTCCCGTGATTCACGGCACACCCCCCACGACCCCCCCTACCATGATTCGCCGCAACCCCCGCCCCCGTAACCCCCCTCCCGCGATTTGCGGCAACCCACCCCGCGACCCCCCTCCCGCGATTCGCAGCATCCACCCCCCCACAACCCCCCCTCCTGCAATTCGCGGCACCCCCCGCGACCCCCCCTCCTGCAATTCGCGGCACCCTCCGCGACCCCCCCTCCCGCGATTCGCGGACACCTAAGTTGCAATACAGGGCATCTTTCATACAATTCTAACCATATTTCTCATATACAAACGTTCACAAATTAAGGGGGCGCAGCCCCTTACGACGGTGTGAAGAGCGCCCGTAGGGCGCGATGAATCACCTAGTATATATATATATATATATATATATATATATATATATATATATATATATATATATATATATTAAGGTAGCGCTTCTAAAGAAAAAAAAATAATAAAGATAATTCAAATAATAAATTGTGGCTTAATACATCTGCCACAATGTGTGTAAATGGCTCTGGTACTAGCCAGACATTTACTTTACCCAATGTCCCTTGCGCAAGGTGAGCCGTTGCCGTAGGGGTGAACGGACTGCATTTTCAGGGGCAGATTTATTAAGCTTGGAGAAGAGATAAACTGGAAATAAAGCGGAGAAAAGGTAAAAGGAGATAAAGCAGCAGCCAATCAGCTCCCAACTGTCTTTTTCAAGCACAGCTGATTGTGCTTTATCTCTTTTTACCTTTTCTCTGCTTTATCTCCCGTTTATCTCTTCTCCAAGCTTAATAAATCTGCCCCAGAATGTGGTCTGGCCCTCTGAATGGAATCTGCTCAAAATGGCACACCAAAAATGGCCACCGCATTTGGTGATAGAGAAGTAGAGGTCCTACTTGACCCCTAGCCTCTGTCGGGGCAGCGCAGCACATACATCACTACCCGGAAGTGTGTATTCTGGTGCGCTGTGACCATGAAGCCATCTTCCTGCAAGGACGTACCTCCTGGCAATGAGAATGTAACCCCTGGTTTCCCCGGCAACTAAAATGAAAAACCGCTGGCAACAAGCAAGAACTCCCTTGCAATGAGCATGCAGGTTAAAAAAAAAAAAATCTACGCCACTGTCCTTTTTGAAGTGACGTGGGTGTGTCCGGTAGCTTCCTTGCTTGGTCAATGTGTGTGGACAGAAATCAGATGTTTGCTTTATCTGACTCTCGTACCCCTAGCTGCGGATTTCAGAACATTGGTCAGGATAGGCTTCCACGGGCAGGCGCAGGGATATTTATCTCACAAAGGCAGGTTCTCACATTAGCAGACAGAGGTTAGTATGTCTGCTGCAATCATAGATAAACTCCCACAATTGTATGCGACTCAGGCCCACAATTATCACACCAATTGTGACGTACCATTAAAAATTGGGCTACAGGCTTTTTGTTTGCAAATGTGATACTGTATCTAGATATTAGATTGTACTTATTGGAAGAATAGAATTGATTACAGTACCCCTGCGAGCTGATTACCCCTGTGTGCTGTCACCAGTAACTGCGGATACGGTGTGACAGAATTAGTCTCAGAGAGATTTAACTACTGAGTAAGATGAGACATATTGATGTGGGATCTGGACTCAGTGGTGCTAGAACAATTACATTCTTTATAGGTACTGTATGCAAGGCGGAAGAACTGGCACCACTATTACAAATCCAGAAAGATTTATTTAATCAAAAAGCCAGCGCCCCCAGGGCTGTGATTGGGAACCTCCACCCTAATGTGTCATTTACATTTTTTTACATTTTCATTTCTCTTTCTATTTCCTATTTATTTTTTTTAGTACTTCATCATTTTAATTGTTCTTGCGGGGGAATAAAATTATTTTTACAGAAAAAATTCCTTACAGGCTGCACAGTTGGTAATAAGCCAACTTGCTGCTAGCAGGAACCCCAGCACTTAAGGTTTTTTGAATTGAGTAATTTTAAACCAATTTGGTGAATTTAATCAAATGTATATCAGCTGCTGCAAACAACACCTGTGGGTTTGCCTGTACCCACCAATATTCAACACGATAAAAAGAAAAGGAAAAAGGGGATTGGTGTGTTTTGCACTGCTAGATATATATATATATATATATATATATATATATATATATATATATATATATATATATATATATATATATATATATATATATATATATATATATAAATTTAGGGAATATATTCCGAACAGATGACCAGTGTGCAGAAAATGAATCACACGGACACACTGCTTGTACAGTATACATTTTATATATATTAAAAATGCATCAGATGCTACATAAATTTACAATATATATGTTTTTCTTATATATTGTAAATTTATGTAGCATCTGATGCTTTTTTTATATATATATAAAATTTATACTGTACAAGCAGTGTGTCCGTGTCATTCATTTTCTGCACACTGGTCATCTGTTCGGAGTATATTCCCTAAACTTATATATATATCTAGCAGCGCAAAACACACCAATCCCCTTTTTCCTTTTCTTTTTATCGTGGGGAATAAAATTACAATAATATAATAATAAAAGTTATGTTTTATTGTATATCGACATAAGACATTGGCTAGGGTACCATTGCTTGGCCACAGGTGTCTTATTGAGTACCTCGGTTAATTTTGAGTTAACCGTCTGTGCTGAGACATGGATATTCTTAAAACCAGTTTTGTACGATCTTCTAGAGTTCTACAGTAAAGGATATATTCTACATATAGATGATTTAGTGATCTCCAGTATATTACTTATGTTACACCGTTATCAGAAGAGAACAGATTGTAATGTTCTAACTTACTGGGGGATATGGGTACTTATGTAGTATCTGGGCTGCCGATTTTTTGATTGTATGCCTTAAGTTAAGGCATACAATCAGATGCGATGCGATGCGATATCGCATCGCATCGCATCCGATATCGGATGCGATATCGGATGCGATGACCCGATTTTTCCATAGGAATCAATGTTAAAATGATTCCTATGGAAAAATGGGTCCTTTTCATACCCCTACTATCCAAGTGGGCATGGAGTTGGATATAAACCTGTGGCGAGCGTAGCGAGCCACCGAGCCCGAAGCGTGGCGAGCGAAGCGAGCCCCGCGAGGGGACGGTATTCGTCCCCTCGCGGGGCTCGCTTCGCTCGCCACGCTTCGGGCTCGGTGGCTCGCTACGCTCGCCACAGGTTTATATCCAACTCCATGCCCACTTGGATAGTAGGGGTATGAAAAGGACCCATTTTTCCCATTGAATTCCATGTTAAAATGGACTCAGTCCATTTTAACATTGATTCCTATGGAAAAATCGGGTCATCGCATCGCATCGCATCGCATCGAATCGCATGGTCGCATGCGATGCGATGCGATCTCCCGATCCGACCCGATTTAGAAATCGGCAGCCCAGTTACTACATAAGTACCGGGATATGCAATCTGGGATCACGGCTGTCGATCCCCGCCGACAGCCGTGATCCTGGCCCGTTTGCGGTCAGATCGACCGCAAAACGACAGATGGGATTCAATGTTCCGCCTGCCGATGGGCACAAAGGGGGAGTGGCCTCAAACAGCCGTGGACTGATGATCTGCGGCCCGGATAACGACAATCCACGGCCGTTATCGACAGAACGGGCCCGAAAGCTTCTGAAGTCAGGCCCATTCTGCCGTGATCCCGCATCAATGCTGTCGTTAATGACCGCATTGAATAGGGAGCTATTTCCCACGTCGGAAATAGCGGCGGCACATTGCATACCCACCACTATGTCTTGTTGCAATAAATGTTCCGTTATGCCGGTCATGTGTTTGATTTTTTTTAATTGCAATAAATATTATATTATGCCAACGGCATGTGGTCTTTATAAATGTATTTAGTACTTCACTTTATAACGGGATACGGTTGCTAGGTTGACATTATGAAAGTCGACATACATTATTAGGTCAACAAGGCTTAAGTCAACGCATGAAATAGGTCATAATGGCTAAAGTCGACAGGGTCGGAAGGTTGAAACAAGCATAAGGTTGACAATGGCAAGGTCGACAGTCAAAAAGTCTACATGAGTTTTTCACCTTTTTTTTTATAGCCGACATGTGCCGACAGGTGGAATTTCATACCCTACCATCAACTACGGCGTGGAGGGACAATAAAATATTGTGCCGAATGCAGTGAGGCGACGCCCCCAAAGCATGGCAAGGGCAGCAGTACACGGTGTCCATGTCAACTCATGTCGAAATTCGGGAGAAAAACTCATGGAAAACCACTATGGACAGCTGTGCTGCTGCAGCTCAGATGCGGATGTCAGAGCGTATCAGTTCTGACAGGATTTAAAATGTGTCACCTTTGCAAGCGGCCTGGCAGCCAATCAGGAGCTGTCGCTGTGACTGCTCCTGAGTGGCTGCCGGTCCGCAAGCTCCAATTGGAGCCACAATTCAAATGCTGTTAGTACAGTTCATGTGGCTTCCCACCAGCTCACTGTGGTGTTCAGCTCCGAGGAAGGTGGGCTGGCAGAGGCGGAACGGTTTCACCTCCAAATAGAACTGGCGGAACGCAGTTCCGCCCCGTTCTGGCCCACTTTAACCCTTGAATATAGGCCTTTGGGCTATCCACTACTAGCTCCTGTATCCAGTATTCTCTTCACCCAGTGGGGCCGATCCTAGGTCACCCGCATTGATCCGAATTCTGTCCCTGCCCCGACGGTCGGGGTTTGCGCATGCGTCCCCATTAAAACTCTAGGCGTTTCCAAGGGTACGCGGGTGGGACGATATCTGCCAGGGCGGGAGGCTGACGTCACAGGACACCAGCTATCCACACCGTCTTTGGCCAGTTTTACTGACTTCTATTTGCGATGGCAGGAGAAATATTTAGACGATTGGCAACCATTTAATGATTTCTCCTGCATCGGAGACATGTGAGGGGATGTGTTTTCGTTACACACCCCCTTGCATATTACCAAGGGAATTGGTGGGGGCAGGCGTTTGGATGGGTGACGGGCGGCATCCTAAGTGCTCGGTAAACTGCGATGTTTGAATTGTAGAATTTGTCTAAGATAATCCGCCGCAGTTGTTTTTCTGTGCGGTTGTTTAAGATTTGTTATCGATGCAAACTTTTAACAGTATAGTACAATGTCTAGAGATTTGTCCATTCAGGGAGTTACCGCTGGGACTGCGTATTTCTGGAAGGGAGGAGTTTTGAGGACAGTTTTATATTTTTTAGTGACCATTAGGAGTAAACACTATTTATATATGTTTTTGCAATCTACACACACTGCATATGGCACCGAGGTAGTGATTAATATTTAGCCTCTGGCAGTTACAGCCGATTCATTTATTATACATATAAAACATAAAGACTTGTAATTTGATTTCAGCATTGTGACCAAATATGAGTTACAGCTTAAGGTATGTATGAATTACAAAGAAAATTGTCCTTAAAATAATATAATTGAGAGTATCTGCCTCTCCCCTTCCTTCTACACACTCCCCCCATCTTAGAAGACCTTCTACCATCAAGAGTTTTGCAACCAGCAATGGTCTTTGTTGATGACAAGTGTTTTTTTTTTTTTTACATCAGTGTTGGATCACCGATGCCATCCCAAATGGTGGAGGCTGCCTGATGTTTAAAAATGTTGACGGCGGGGAGATGATGTTGTTTTGCTCATGCTCAACTATTAACAAAACCCCCCTCCTGTAGGCTGAATATGCAAGTCCATTTTGGCTATATTGCCAACGACCCACTTTTCATTTTTCATTTAAATTTCATCTTGTGTGATTTCTGCATAGCATGCCCAATAGTAGGGGTTCATAGGAAATCCTTTCTGGGTTGAAAATAAATCTACAGCTCACAAATAAGCCAAACCATAAAGGTCTGCAGGAAGGTCCTTGTTAACATGGGTAGATGATGTCCTGGAAGATCCATCAGTGAGAGCAGACCTTGTCGGATGCAGTTTCTCAATCACACACACCTGGAGAATGGACATTGGGGATACAGCACACCTGGATTATGGGCTTTGGAGTTACATCACATGTAAAGAATGGGCTTTGGAGGTACACCCCACCTGGAGAATGAGCTTTGGTGGTACGTCACACCTGGAGAATGAGCTTTGGAGATACGTTACACCTGGAGAATGAGCTTTGGAGGTACACCACACCTGGAGAATAGGCTTTGGAGGTACGCCACACCTGGAGAATGGGCTTTGGAGGTACACCCCACCTGGAGAATGGGCTTTGGAGATACGTCACACCTGGAGAATGAGCTTTGGAGGTACGTCACACCTGGAGAATGGGCTTTGGAGGTGAGCTTTGGAGGTACACCACACCTGGAGAATGGCCTTTGGAGGTAAGTCACACCTGGAGAATGAGCTTTGGTGGTACGTCACACCTGGAGAATGGGCTTTGGAGATACGTCACACCTGGAGAATGGGCTTTGGAGGTACGCCACACCTGGAGAATAGGCTTTGGAGGTACGACACACCTGGAGAATGGCCTTTGGAGGTACGCCACACCTGGAGAATGAGCTTTGGTGGTACGTCACACCAGGAGAATGGGTTGGGAGGTACGTCACACCTGGAGAATGAGCTTTGGAGGTCCGCCACACCTGGAGAATGAGCTTTGGAGGTCCGCCACACCTGGAGAATGAGCTTTGGAGGTACGTCACATCTGGAGAATGGGCTTTGGAGACACGTCCCATCTGGAGAAGGGGCTTTGAAGAAACACAATTTGCGCAAAGACTTTTTAAATTGTAGAACATTGTACAGTATTAACATAAGTGGAAAGGATGCAAACACATCCAGGCAATCTAATGTGGCAGCCGATTGTTGTTATCCACTTACCTGGAAATATATGTCTTACTTGTGGTTATCATTGGATGCATTTTATTCAAACATACTTACTCTAATGTGGCTGTTTTTACATGACCCTCTGCTGTTCCTCTTACACCACCCTTGCAAGCATAACATACATGGGTTAGAACGTGTTATCACTTTGGTGTACCTGCTATCTTGAAAGTTTTTTTTAACTCTATGGCTGCTGTGTTTGTTCAATCATAAACCCTCCTCACCAGTTTTCAGGAATATCCCTTATTGAGCCAAGGAATCATTTTATTCTATAGCAGTTTCTTTTGTCTTACACTAAATCAGCATTGTGTGTACTTGCTTTCCATTTATCATTTTGAAAATGGTCCAGTTCCTACGTACTTGCAGCACGTGTGTGTCCCAATGGCATTGTACTGCTTCAGTTATGTTCCTGCACTGTGTGTGACTTGATAGATCACTAAGTCATTTAACCCCAGGATATAGTACACATTTTTCTGCTCGGCCGGATACAGTGGAAAGAGACGGAACAACTGATGTATTAGGTGAGCGATTTTGCTGGAGCTAAATGACACCGGAGGCCTTTGATAATGTTGGCGTCTCATTGAATCCAAGGAGCACCCAGTCTATTCCCTCTAAGTTTTTTTCCTTTATTTTAAATGTGCATTTTTTAATTTACAGAAATGTATGTGGGCAGGAATACAGAAAGACAGGGATACAATTGGTAGCACTGCCCGTAGTTATACAATCTTTTAAGAGTTTGATGGTATGTGCGGCTGTGACAGATTTGAAATCTTCCATGCTGAATCTCCCAATTTGAATCTCTGACACAAATCTCTCTGTATGTGGCTCATTGTCTGAAATGAGCCACAAGAGTGAAATCTCTTGTGCTGAATCTCCCGTTATGTATCTCTGGCACACATCTCTGCATATGTAGGGCCCTTTAGACAATGAAGTAGTAACAAGGAATATGACACCAACCAACCAACATTACATAGAGTAGATTTGGTCAGCATCCCAGAATTCAGTATACCAATGCCGGTGCTACAATACAGACAGCGGCATCCCAATCAATATGTATGTTTGGAGCGGTAGCGGCTAGCTGGGGAAGGGGGGGATAGGTTTGGGCAGGGGCGTAACTAGAACTCTATGGGCCCCATTGCAAAATCTTGATTGGGGCCCCCCATGCAGTTGTCCTTATAATGCACATTAGGGGACAGGAGAGTGAGAGACAAACAGGGTGTTGGGGAGAGGAAAGAGAGGGGGTCAGGAATAGAGAGGGTTTCCTGGAAAAAGTGGGAATGAGAAAGAGAGAGACATGTGACATAGAGAAAAGGGTGAGAAAGGGGAGAGCTCCGTCAGAATGGGGCGCATGAGCGTCAGGCAGAGGCTGATTATTTTATCGCCAGCCCCTGACTGAACAATGGGGGCTCCATCTGTAAATGCAGGTCAGAGAGGGAGGGCAGGCACATGCAGGTCAGAGAGGGGGGGGGGGGGAAGGCAGGTAAGTGCAGGTCAGAGAGGAGGGCTGGCACTTGCAGGTCAGAGAGGGGTCCACTCCAGGCTGTCACCTATGGGGGTGGGTCGGCAGGCATGTGCCAGTGACAGAGAGGGGGGGCAGGCTGTCAATTGCAGACATGGGGGTTGGCAGGCACATGTTGGCTGTGAGGGAAAAACATGTACTTTACAAGATTTGGTGGGGCAGGAGTAAAAGTAACACCTCTATAACCAGGGTAACTCCCCCATGTACAATATTACCCCCCCCCCTCCCTACCCAATTACCTGCGCCTAGCTGAGGGTACACTACACATCCTGTGTGCACGGCTCTGCTGCGCTGCCTCATCAGGTAGGAGCTCTGTTGGAGGGAGGATCCAACGTCCCTGCGCAGCATATGGAACTGCAGTGCCGCGCACCGCGCTTCCTCCTCCTAGCCGCGCTGTGACTGCTCTCCTTGTTGCTCCATATAACAGCCAGCTGGCCCGGAGCATGGACCCTGCTTCCCTCAGCAGCTACAGCGCCCTCTAGTCAGGCGCATCACGTAGCCACACTACCCATGTCCCGGCATCCATTCCCTCCAGCAATTTGAAGCGGCAGACCCTTCACTGTCAGCGCATCACCGCTGACAGTGATGTAACTATATAGGGTGCAGGGGATACCCTGTTGGGTCCTCGGGCCCCCCAAGCGGCCGGGCCCCATAGCAGTTGCATCCCCTGCACCCTCTATAGTTACGCCACTGGGTTTGGGCACTACTGGGGGGGGGGGCTTAGGGATAGGCTGTGGGTCGAATTGAGTCCTTTAAGAAAATTGTGACATTTGGGCAATAAAGCTGAGCTAAGAGTAAGTCAAAAAAACTCTGTACACCCTAGACCAGTGGTTCCCAAACTGTGTGCCTAGGCACTGGAGTGCCTCGGGTTGGGGTTGCAAAACCAAAACAAATTATTTATGCTGAAAGAAATAGGCACAACCAGCACCAGGTGGCTGACAATCATAAAAGGTTTAGACAATTGACCAAGGGTGCCTTGAATTAATGGTGATATTCTAGGTCAAGAAAGTTTTGGGAACCACTGCCCTAGACCGAGGGTGGCCCGAGATCTACCGACGGTGTATGTTTCCCAGATCATCTGTGGATCTGTACAATGTGTCGGTTAGGAATGAATGCAGCATGTTTGAAACTGACAGTTAGTAATGACCACATATATGCACCAACTGGGTGTTCTGGAAAACGTGACCTGTTGGTAGATCTTGAGGAACGATTTAGCCATTTATTGTTACCTATTTAAGATCAATGTAATAAACCCAAGTAAATATACACAATATAAAAGAATCAATATAAAAAGCAAGTGGCCACCAGCAAAGGATATTTTATAAGCAATAAGAAATGTCCATTAAAAATAGTGTTTATATTTCACCAATCAAGGTTATTGGTATCACAACCATCTCTTATATATTTGGCTACATCTGTCACTCAAAGTGTGTCTGGAGCTGTAACGCTGGGTTGTGGACTGCCATCTTAATTTATGATTGTCATCACCTGTTTTAAACAGGGTAATAGATAAGAAAGGTGTTTAAGCACAGGTGATGGTAATCCATAAATTAAGAAGAAAGTCCAGAAACAGAGCAATGTGTCCCTCCTGGAGAGGGTCATGTTGGGAGGTATGCACCTCCCTCCCTCGCCCCCCCCCCCATTCACGGCATCCCCACGATTAAATGGCACATGCAAAACACTGACATGGCTATGGTCGACAATGAAAAAGGTTGACAAGATTTATTTTTCACTTTTTGAATGTTTTCATATTCATTCTCATGTGTCGACATGGACACCAATAAAGTGCCACACTTATGTCAACATTTACATGTGTTGATTTTTTCTTGTGGCGATTCGCGGGACCCCCCGCGACCCCCCTCCCGCAATTTGCAGCACACCCCCCGCAATTCGCGGCACCCCCGGTGACTCCCGCGATTCGCGACCCCACCCCGTGACACCCCCCCTCCTGCGATTCGCGGCACCCCGCGACCCCCCCTCCCACGATTCGCGCCAACCCCCGGGCCCCCCCTCCCACGATTCACGGTGCCCCCCACGACCCCCCCTACCGCGATTCCCAACCCCTGACCCCCCCTCCTGTCATTGCGGCAACCCCCCGCCCCCGCGACCCACCCTCCCGCGATTCACTGCAACCCCCGCCCCCCTACCTCCCACAATTCGCAGCACCCCCACCCCACCCCCCCGCGACCCCCCCCTCCCGCAATTCACGGCATCCACCCACGACCCCTCCTCCCGTGATTCGCGGACACCCCTCACCTCCTCCCTCCCCCCCCACCCCGTGCGCGATTCACGGCAACCCCAGGATTAAATGGCACATGCAAAACACTGGCACGGCTATGGTCGACAATGAAAAAGGTTGACATGAGTTTTTGAAGATTTATTTTTCTTTTTTGGAATGTTTTCATATTCATTCTCATGTGTCGACATGGACACCGATGAAGTGCCACACTTATGTCAACATTTACATGTTTTGAACTTTCTGTGTTGATTTTTTCGTGTAGCAATTTTTTTCCAGTGACAACTATGAACTATGTGCACGTCAACCTACACATCATCAACCAATTCTTTGTATAATATATAACACCTGTTCTGTTTTACTGTAGGTGTTTTAAGTCAGACCTTTTACTGCTACTATTACTGTTTATGTAAATGCATTCTGAATGACAGCAACATCCTACCATCCTTCTACAAGAATATATAACCAACTAGGTGATTCATCGCGCCCCGTGCCCCCCCTCCCGCAATTCACGGACCCCCCGCGCACCCCCCTCCCGCGATTCGCAACCCCCCCTCGCGCAATTCACGCCCCCTCCCACGCTTTGCGGACCCCCACCCTCTCCCGCGATTCGCCGACACCTGCGCCCCCTCCCTCCCTTGATTCACGGCACCCCCCGCGCCCCTCCCGCAATTCACAGCACCCCTAAGCCCCTCTTTAGTCCCCCGTATACTCACACACCCCTATCACTACCCAGCTTCCTGCTTTCCTGAACCGTAACTTCCACCACTGGGGAGTCGCTGACGCTGTTTTGCCCACATGCCCCTATCATGCCTCATAGCCCAGCCTCCTGCTCTCATGTACCCTAACTCCCACCCAGTAGGAGGAGACACTGACTCAGGGCCACCATCCTGTACTGCCACGATGGACCCTCACCCACTGGCAGAAGCAGCACAGTGTCCCCCACCCTCCTCTTTACTACCCAGCCTCCTGTTTTCCTGTGTCGTGACCTCCGCCAGTGGGGAGCCGCTGACTCAGAAACACCCTTCTATACTATTGCACACCCACATAAACAACATGCACACACAGCCCCCCCCCCACACCCACAAATGTCACTGTACTATCCACACTATCAATGTACATCTTACTCTGTAACCGCTTTTTAATTAAACAAAACAATACACACCCCCTTCCAAATCATATGCTCTCTATTTAACACATTTCACCTATAACTCAAGTTGCAATACAGGCATCTTACATACAATTCTAACCATATTTCTCATATACAAATGTTCACAAATTAAGGGGGCGCAGCCCCTTACGACGGTGTGAAGAGCGCCCGTAGGGCGCGATGAATCACCTAGTATATATATAAGATGTCTTTTGAACTATACCTTTGGTGATCAAAATTATTTGAAAAAGATGGAGAGGGAGTGCTGGCAGCGAATGCTCCAGCGTTCCGGATCCCGGCGAATGTGCAGCGAATCCTAAACAAAAAAAATCATTGAATACTGGCCTCTGAGTGCCATCGTTGCTGAGAGATCCTCAAACTATCCGCCAAAAATGCCAGCGTCGCCCACAGCGACTGTTCTTTTAGTATAAATAAATACAAATACTTGGCTGTCAATCAATTGAAGTTTAGTCAAATATTAAAAAAGAACAGTCGCTGTGAGCGACGCTGGCGTTTTTGGCGGATAGTTTGAGGATCTCCCACAGCAAGGTTGGCCCGAAAGGGTTAAATAGCAACAATAAATGAAAACGTTGCACTGTGAATAGATTGTGTGGTACATTTTATTTAGCCATGTCGCATGTACGTTTCAATAAAGAAGCGCAGCGCCTCATTCAGAAACTTGTTTAGTTCCCTGAGAGTCAGCTGATTGGGGTGACTTTTTTTGGTGTGAGTGTACAGACACAGCGGAGGATAGTAGAGATTTATTTTTACCAACTCTTGCGACAGACCCCCCCAACCTTGTTTTCCAACGCGGCAAGATTGGTCAGTCGGCTGTACACACTGTGTTCTAGATCGTTCATGCGTACACACTATGTGATGTGTCATCTGTCAGTCCGATGCCGGATCGGACAACATATGGTATAACCTAGTGTGTGCTCAGCTGAAGTGTCATTTAGTGTAAGGAAGGGAGAGAAGAAGGCTAGACCGGGTGATTACCCCATAGGCGCCGAAACTGTGGGTGCTTCGGGGTCTGAGCACCCATGGAAAGTGAGGAGCACCCATGGGCCACGGCCGGAGCTCACCCGCTGCTCGCCGTCAGGGATCCTGGCAGGGCCGCAGCGGGGTCCCAGCAGCGGAAATGCCGTCAGCAGCGGGGGTCCCTGTGGCGGATGGAAACTAGTAGTTCCCATCTTCGGCAGGGACCCCCGCTGCTGATGGCATATGCGCTGCTGGGACCCCGCTGCGGCCCTGCCAGGATCCCCGCCTACCTCCATCCAGGACTGGGGGGTGGAGGGGGTCTGTGGGAGCCCATTGCAGTGCCACACCCCTTGAGCACGCCCCCTTGAGCACCCACCGGCAAAAACGTAAGTCGGCGCCCCTGTTACCCATTATATGACAGTTGGAACACAACAAACATTTCTTCATCACCAAGATTCTTTCTGACCTCTCATGTTCCTATAACTGATACAGGAGAGAAAATGGGAACACAAAGCTAGAGTTGTGGGATATGTATGTAATGGAGAAACACCTCTGAAAATGCACAGAGTTTAAATGTTCATTTTGTATTTTTATGAGCAGACCACAGCATCTGATATATGGCATTGCTTTGTCCGGCACAATGAACACGCGTAAGGCAATGCCCGGTTCTGCAGCATGATCAGTCATGTGTCTCGGTGCATTCCGTTACAGGTTCTCCCATTAGAAAACCGAATGAGAGAAAAGAGAGAATTCACCAAAGCTTTGAACATCGGCATGGCAACGGTGACCGTGTTGTACATCTCTCTGGCCACAGTGGGGTATCTGAGCTTCGGAGATGAAATCAAAGGCAGCATAACTCTAAACTTTCCCCAGGATTCCTGGTGAGTTCCTTCTTATGTCTCTTATCTTTGATAAATCCTGCGCTGACTTTCCCAGTGCAGAGCGTTCTGTAGAAGCGCCGCTCGTCCTTTTAGCTCCTCAGATAAAGTGCAAGTCTCTGGGCTTTGTATGTTTTACACAGACCAGGGTTCTTATTAAACAGATGCAAAGTGGAAATGCTAATAGAACGGAAGGGGGGTTTATGAATCCGATTCCAGCAGCCTTTGGTTTCCTTTTAATCTTCATTCACCCATAGTTTGCACTGCTTTATTTTGTGGGATCGCAGTCAGCCTTAAAGTACTTTACAGACATCCTCATATATGTCACAGGACGTCAGCGCCAGCCCCCCGAATACGGAGGACAGTGGGCGTTAGAAAAGTCAGTCCAGGCTGACTTTTTCTTAGTATATGGAGTGTGCATCTGCACCACATGTTTTTCTCTGCAGAACTACAAGTCCCAGCATGATAGCACCTCATGTAAATCGGGTGTGCCTTCTAAGATCCCCCCCCCCATAAGCTAACATTGTGTACACCTGAAGGTTGGGACTCCTTCAAGTAGCACCCCACCCACCTGATTTGAACATTAGTTCACCAGTTTGGTCCCTGGTAGCCACAGACTGCAAACTGAGGGCACAATGAAGGTAAGACCTAAAAATTTACACTAATTGCTAGTGTTGGAGATGGATTTGGGGCGCGGCTCCCCTTGGGTTGGTGTAACCGAGTTGCTTTCAGGGTGGCACACCCTAACATTTATTTAGCACTATTTATTTTCACTAATATTATACTTCCTAGCACTACACTTTTTAACCTCTAGCTCCTGCTTCTTTCTTATTAACACACATTTATAGCTTAGTTTTTCACTTGTGTGCTGCCCTGGGGTGACTGGCTTATGCCGGCCTTTTTGGGGTTCCGCGCCGCAGATTCAAACTTAGTATTAGGGACCCACCAGAAATTAGGTCACCGTGAAGCTGGTTGGTGGGCAAATATTTCTTGGCCAATGAATATACCAAGAACCTCTATTATTGATTGATTTTGATTAATAATATGGAGTGTGCATCTGCGCCACGTGTTTTTCTTTGCAGAACTACAAGTCCCAGCATGATAGCACCTCATGTAAATCGGGTGTGCATTATAAGATCATGTGCAGAGAGAGTTAGATTTGGGTGAGTTATTTTGTTTCTGTGCAGGGTAAATACTGACTGCTTTATTCTTACACTGCAATATAGATATCACTTTGAAGGAAACCCCACCCAAATCTAACTCTCTCTGCACATGTTACATCAGCCCCGACTGCAGTGCAGCATGGATTTGTCCATTAGAGAGTGATTTTGCCTTTGCGAGTGAACCAGAATATACCCCTTAGTGTACACATCCCCTCGCATGTTAGAGAGGGGATTTACATGGCGGGGGTCCATGGCGGGCGATTTTTACCTGTGTGCTAGGCTGGGAACATACAGATCTGAATCGGGCACAAAGTACGTTCCTCATGGCAGGTTTGTGCGTCGCAGTTTCCGGAGTACTGTAGCGATACACACGAAGGAATACACGCTGGATTTTAATACGTGTAATTACAGCATCCGTACTTCTTTAATGCAGCAAGGATGATAATGTCACTTTGTATAGTGGACAAACCGTTATCAGTACACCTTGGTACTTGTTTATTTTCACGGCGGCCGATATATCGGATGCAATACGATGCAATTTTTTACCTGTTCATAACCTCGCTATCCACTACGTATGGAGTCGACTTTATATAGTGTGGCGAGCGCAGCGAGCCACCGAGCCCGAAGGGTGGCGAGCATACGCGGATTACTGCGCTCGCCACACTATATATAAATCAACCCCATGCGTAGTGGTTAGTGGGGTTATGAACCGGTAAAAAATCGCATCGGATCCGTCGATATATCGACCGATATCACATCCGATATATCGGCCGCCGTCAAACTAAATAAGTACCCACCTTTTGTATAGTTGTGGCAGTGTGACATTTCACTTGCACAGTTATAAACACATTATAAATGTTATAGGTGACATTATCATTATGGACCAGATGAACTAAGCTTTACTAAGTGATAAAGTAGCAGCCAACCAGCTTTTATCTGTCATTTTTTAGTTACATCCTGTAACATGGTAGTAAGGAGCTGATTGGCTGGTTACATCTCGCCCTCTATGTGTAACTGTACTGTAAACGTCTATGTTGAGTATGTCTTGGGCTAGTGTCACAAAGGCATTTAGTGCCTGTGCGTATAATCGCTTTAAGGCCCTCATACACTATGCGACTTCGCCAGGTGGAGAAGTCCCATCGGACGCTATTTGAACCGCCCAGGAGCTTCCCGGGCTGCAGGATCACATACGATACATCGAATGCGGTCTTTTCGCCGGTAGGCTGTCCGAATTGGAGGTCGGACGTGCAGCAGATCCGATCGCCGACTCTGATCCAATGGGTTTAGGATTCGCATCGGATCAGATGTCAAAACCACACTAGTGTATGGCCAGCTTAAGGAACTTTGCTTCCTATATAGATTTATTTATATACTGTCTAAGAAATAGACTTTCAAAGATTAGACAACTTGGGATGACAGAAATGTTGTCTGGCGCAATGCTGCCCTTTTGTGCCCACTCACGTAAGTGTCACCCACACTTAAAATACCGTACAAACAAAGAAAATTGTGAAATAGGTATACAATAAGGCGCAAATACAATACTTAGAGGTACAACAAGGTGTGATCTTCTTTTTGCTGTGCGTAATCTTTGTCAATGGATTTTTTAGGGTCCGAACCGTTTTTTCATTTGCCGGTGTTGTTCCCAAAAAATAAAAATAAAGATTATATTTAAACCACGTGTATAAGTATCAATTTTAAGGTGTTTCTTTTTAGAGGATAGGTAGTGTGTGCGTACCAAACTCACGTTTGTGTACGTTGGTGTGAAGCCTATCAAGGTATCTTTCTTGGTGATGATCAGAAGACCAGAAGTTACTTTGCTTGAAGCAAACAGTGATGTTTCCAGGGTGTGCTCAAGATGAAAAAAATAAGACAATACAAATGCCAAGTGTAAGTCTATTGATAAATCCAAAAAATGTGTCCAAATATATGTGAGGAGCTGGGTTGGCGTACCTCACTCACCAATAAGTGGTGTACAAAACATATGTAAAGGTTTCTTTAGTGGCAAAATGGGCGTACCCCAACTCACGGTGTTCAGGATGTTATCCAAACGTGTATGGGTATCTTTATGTTTTCTCAAGTTTTGTGCAGGAAACCGGAGTTTATTTTGTTTGAAGAGAGAGGTGACTCTGGCGAGTAGTGCTCGAAAGGAAGAAGAAAGTACAATGTGTAGATCCACAATGCTTTACCGTAGAGTGTAAAAACATATATGTGAGGGGCTCAAAGATGGCGTACCTCACTCACCAATATGTGACACAGAAAACATCTATAGTGATTTCTTTATAGAAGAAATGGGCGTACCCCCACTCACGGTAGTGATGATTCTTTCAAACATATATGGGTATCTTTTTCCTCAGGACGTAGTGCGGCATTCATTCGATAAATCTCGGAAAGAAGTTTTGATATACCAGGGATCAGGATTTATCACAACTATATAATCTTAATTTATCAAGCTGAGAAACGTTTATATAGGGCGGGCGTACCAAACTCACACTTTGTGTGCTGGGTTGTCCGCTTATAAAGGTTTCTTTGTATTTTTTTCAAGGTGAAGAAGCCGATAGGTCTTGTCACAGTGTGTTATCCAGGGACCATATAAAGAGAAAATATATATCCCCAATGTAGAGATGGCCACAATACACAAAATTTCTAAAGTAATATCAGGGGTACGTGACGTACCTAACTCACCACTTTGTGTGGCAGCTATAAGCCTGTAGCGGTTTCTTTAGAGTTTTTCAGCCCCACAGATATCAAAATAGGCGAGGGTGTTTTTTATAAAAATACAAAAAGGCTTTAATCCAGAAAATCCATATAAGGTAGAACAAGGCCCACCAAGGGCTCGGCAAGAGTTAAAATCAATCCAATGTAAACACCACACTGGTGTAAAAAACAAGTTAAAAAGCAATTAAAAAAACAAACACAGAACAAAGTCTGATACATACATCCGGGGGAGGTTGGTAGGCTGTTCACTCCTCTCCAATATCATCAACGCGTTTCGGTCAAGGACCTTTCTCAAGATGTCTTGAGAAAGGTCCTTGACCGAAACGCGTTGATGATATTGGAGAGGAGTGAACAGCCTACCAACCTCCCCCGGATGTATGTATCAGACTTTGTTCTGTGTTTGTTTTTTTAATTGCTTTTTAACTTGTTTTTTACACCAGTGTGGTGTTTACATTGGATTGATTTTAACTCTTGCCGAGCCCTTGGTGGGCCTTGTTCTACCTTATATGGATTTTCTGGATTAAAGCCTTTTTGTATTTTTATAAAAAACACCCTCGCCTATTTTGATATCTGTGGGGCTGAAAAACTCTAAAGAAACCGCTACAGGCTTATAGCTGCCACACAAAGTGGTGAGTTAGGTACGTCACGTACCCCTGATATTACTTTAGAAATTTTGTGTATTGTGGCCATCTCTACATTGGGGATATATATTTTCTCTTTATATGGTCCCTGGATAACACACTGTGACAAGACCTATCGGCTTCTTCACCTTGAAAAAAATACAAAGAAACCTTTATAAGCGGACAACCCAGCACACAAAGTGTGAGTTTGGTACGCCCGCCCTATATAAACGTTTCTCAGCTTGATAAATTAAGATTATATAGTTGTGATAAATCCTGATCCCTGGTATATCAAAACTTCTTTCCGAGATTTATCGAATGAATGCCGCACTACGTCCTGAGGAAAAAGATACCCATATATGTTTGAAAGAATCATCACTACCGTGAGTGGGGGTACGCCCATTTCTTCTATAAAGAAATCACTATAGATGTTTTCTGTGTCACATATTGGTGAGTGAGGTACGCCATCTTTGAGCCCCTCACATATATGTTTTTACACTCTACGGTAAAGCATTGTGGATCTACACATTGTACTTTCTTCTTCCTTTCGAGCACTACTCGCCAGAGTCACCTCTCTCTTCAAACAAAATAAACTCCGGTTTCCTGCACAAAACTTGAGAAAACATAAAGATACCCATACACGTTTGGATAACATCCTGAACACCGTGAGTTGGGGTACGCCCATTTTGCCACTAAAGAAACCTTTACATATGTTTTGTACACCACTTATTGGTGAGTGAGGTACGCCAACCCAGCTCCTCACATATATTTGGACACATTTTTTGGATTTATCAATAGACTTACACTTGGCATTTGTATTGTCTTATTTTTTTCATCTTGAGCACACCCTGGAAACATCACTGTTTGCTTCAAGCAAAGTAACTTCTGGTCTTCTGATCATCACCAAGAAAGATACCTTGATAGGCTTCACACCAACGTACACAAACGTGAGTTTGGTACGCACACACTACCTATCCTCTAAAAAGAAACACCTTAAAATTGATACTTATACACGTGGTTTAAATATAATCTTTATTTTTATTTTTTGGGAACAACACCGGCAAATGAAAAAACGGTTCGGACCCTAAAAAATCCATTGACAAAGATTACGCACAGCAAAAAGAAGATCACACCTTGTTGTACCTCTAAGTATTGTATTTGCGCCTTATTGTATACCTATTTCACAATTTTCTTTGTTTAGACTTTCAAAGATGTTCAGTAAAGTAAGGAATAAAACTAAGAACCGTTTCTGTACAGGTCTCACTTCTGAGTTCCACTTGTGACATCATACAGTATCTAGCGTAGAGGAATCCGAAGAGACGGGTCAGACCCTAGAAAGATGAGGCTAGCAGGAGATGCAGGGTGGCATGGGTATTGCATAAAATCATCTAAGGGGGGGGGGGGGGGGGGCGGGGGGGGGGAGAAACACATTTATTTATTTACAGTTTCTTATAGCGCAGCATATTCCGTTGCGCTTTACAATTGGACATTAACACATGGGGTATGCCCCAGCATGTACTGTGTATATCCGTTCCCCTATCACTGTAATATTCTGTATTCTTACAGGTTATATCAGCTGGTAAAGGTTCTCTACTCCTTTGGGATTTTCGTGACCTACGCCATACAGTACTATGTCCCTGCTGAAATCATCATGCCGCTGGTTACAGCCAAAGTGTCCAAAAAATGGAAGCTGCCGTGTGAGCTGGCCATGAGGTCGCTACTAGTCTGCGTCACCTGTGAGTAAATCCCCCAGCTGTCTGCATTATAGCATTGTGCTACAGCGGCACTGTACGGTATAACTGCTGCTTAGGAGTCTTTGGGTTGTTTGCCTTCTGAGCTGTCTGTGTGCCACAGTGCTACGTGTTCTAAAGGCCACAGTTCTACGTGTTCTATAGGCCACAGTGCTACGTGTTCTATAGGCCACAGTGGTACGTATTGTATATTCCACAGTGCTACGTATTGTATATTCCACAGTGCTACGTATTGTATATTCCACAGTGCTACGTATTGTATATTCCACAGTGCTACGTATTCTATAGGCCACAGTGCTACGTATTGTATATTCCACAGTGCTACGTATTGTATATTCCACAGTGCTACGTATTCTATAGGCCACAGTGGTACGTATTGTATATTCCACAGTGCTACGTATTGTATATTCCACAGTGCTACATATTGTATATGCCACAGTGCTACGTATTGTATATTCCACAGTGCTACGTATTGTATATTCCACAGTGCTACGTATTGTATATTCCACAGTGCTACGTATTGTATATTCCACAGTGCTACGTATTGTATATTCCACAGTGCTACGTATTGTATATTCCACAGTCCTACGTATTGTATATGCCACAGTGGTACGTATTGTATATGCCACAGTGCTACGTGTTCTATATTCCACAGTGATACGTGTCGTATATTCCACAGTGCTACGTATTGTATATGCCACAGTGCTACGTATTGTATATGCCACAGTGCTACGTATTGTATATGTCACAGTGCTGCATATTCTACACTGTATATTTGTGCCTCTAGGCTGGTGTTGGTCCTGTCACGCACAGTTATTGTTCAGTAATCAGGATGTGACGCAGCCACGCCGTGGTCTCTGCAGGCAATAGTTTTGTACGGTAATGGTGACAACCCTGCCTTGCGGCTAGAACGCAGATTGTATGACATCGAGAGCAATAGGCCTTCCGTCCCTGTAGGTTCTGCAATGATTATTATTTTGTTCCTTTATCTAGTGACAGCCCTCTTTATATACTAATAGCTGCAGTGTTATTGTAGAAGACAGTTGGTGCTCCCTAGATGTTCAAAGGGAAGACAGCAGAGTCGTCTGATAGAGGGGACACATTTTACGTAAGACACAAGGGGGGGGGGGGAAGCATGAATGAAAATGTGTTAAACACATCACGGAGACCAAAATAAAAACTTTATTATTGCTCATTAACGAAAAATAAGGGGGAAATATCTATCTATCTATCTATCTATCTATCTATCTATCTATCTATCTATCTATTTATCTATCTATATATATATATATATCTATCTATATCTATATATATATATATATATATATATATATATATATATATATATATATATATATATATATATATATATATATATATATATATATATATATATATATATATATATAAACTGCAGTGTTTAAGCAAATGGTTTTGCAGCTAATTGCCGATCCAGCTCATTTTCGCAAGCCGGGCTAAGCAGACTTGCACGGGGCGGCATTTCACTGTGGCGGGGTGGCGTACACCTGATTGCAGGGCTATGCACGTTAGCAGTGCAGGGATCACGGCGGAATTAACCCCCGCAGTTCAGGTGTTTCATTCCCATATTATTTAGCCAACTAGATTACAGATTCTCCGTATATCTGGCTTGCTGGGTAGGTGAAGTTATTCCCTGTGTGGATCCGATCAATAGGAATTGGCAAAATAAACACGTTTCTCATTAATGCTGAAGATTAAGAAAAAGTTCATTTTTTATATAGTTAAACACTTGGAAATGAAAGTAGGTAAGTAGTAAAGAGGCTTTTATCTACCCCGGGAGAGAATACGATTATATAAATGTGATAAGTTCTATTTTCACACCGTAAAAACCCTTTACTTTATGATAATTTAAAGAACGGTAATATGTGATAAATATTCTAAGTATACTGCACGAATAAAACAAGATCACACAGGTAATTAATTAACCTGGAAAGCCTGATACATATGTATGAGAGTATTTAACTGTTTAGATTACTAAAATGGTACCTTCCCTGGCATTAAGTCATTTGGAGGGGTCCGTAAATAAATTATCTGTGTATAGGACTATATGGGAAGGGCTGAGAGGGGAGACGGTCAGCATCCAGGAGGTCTAGATGGTGGCGTACAATATATCGACCCTGCCATCCCGACTGTCACCAGAACATCGGTGGTGGAACTTCAAAAAGGATCAGGATGCCGATGCTGGAATACTGACAGCCGGCATTCCTATTGGTAAGTATATGGGGTGGGATAGTCTGCGGCTGGGGAAGGCAATAGTCGGGGTGAATTAGGATTAGGCTGTGGGGGGGGGGGTGGAGTTTGGGATGTTAGCGTTAGGATGCAGGGAGGGGGGTTTGGTTTAGGCTTCGGGGGGATGTTAGGGTTAGGCTTGGGGGCTGTTAGATTTAGACACTTACAAGGAATTGGTGCTTAAGGTTAAACTCCAGGGGAGAGGGTAGGTATAGGGGGTAAACCATATACATCGTATATATAAGAATTTTTACTGACCCACATAACATAAAATGATTCTATAAGTCATTTACGTGGGAATGTGCAGGACAGATGTGTCCCCATACATACAGCCTCAATGCCCCACGCAGTCTGAGATGCCTGGCGCAAATGAGCCAAACGGTCCCACGCAACTCTGCTAATGCCTGGAGTCTTTTTTGTTGTTCAAAACGTGTCTTAGTTTTGACGCAATGTGGTCAGGACGCACCCGGAGGCTGCGCCGACTCATTTCATATGTGGCATTTGTACAGGTAAATTTACTCACACCCATGACTTCATCAAAGGCAGTTGCCTGAGACGACTTTGAATCTAGAGCGACCTTCACCACTTGACTTCACTAATATCCCGCATACGCTGAGATTCTGTTCTCCTTCTATAACTTTGTACATAGTGTTCATTCTAGCACCCGCCATATTTGAAAACCCATGCAGTTCCTCTTCCCTGCCTGGGGTGTCGCTGTCTGCTGTAGTGCTTCTAGCACAGTGTGATCTGTATATCAGCACTGATATGCAAACCAGATTTGTGTTAGAAACACCACAGCAGACAGCGACACCCCAGGCAGAGAAGAGGAACTGCATGGCTTTTCAAATATGGCGGGTGCTAGAATGAACACTAGTACATATAAAGCACTGTGCACGAGTACCAGTGAGAACATTCAAGGGACGTCCTTGAAGCTGCCTAAATACTTAGTAACACAATCAGCCGGGATTTCTCCAGCCGCGGCTTCTCTGATATAAGATTATTAATATTACCTTTTTGATTTACATGCAGCGGGATTTGAAGAAGCGTTCTAAATAGATAAAAGCAAAAATGTTGCTTTCTCTCGAGATAATAATGCGAGGATTTTTATTAATTTACCAAGTAGACTTTTCCCTAATCTCTAGTTTCCATTTTTTTTTTATTATTATTTTATTTTTACTAAACACGCCAGTTAACATGTAACGTTCCAGCTTTTGACAATTTCCATCCTATTGTGTTCTAGAGCGATGATAAAATAAGGGATGATGAAACCGGCTTTTCGCTGTATCGTATGATTCAAAGGCAGGGATATTTTTTTCTTTTTTTAAACAAAGCTTTTTAACCGTGCAAAATATGGATTCAATTATTTGCAGCAGGGGGACATGAAAGAGAGATTCCACTTTCTACTACTTCTAAAATCATTTTTGTGGACTGACCCCATTCTGTCTCATTCTCCTGATAGGCGGCTTAACGAAATATATTGTGTGAACTAATTTCAAAACGCAGATATCCTTTCTCACGTTGCCGAAACCAGCTACAGGCGCAAGGCAGACCGGCTACCAATTTTTTTCATTACCAATATAAATATATTTCGCTTTCATTACTGGCTGCAGGGCGTTTGAAATAATTGACGGGACAACGTTTTGGGGGGTTTGTGCCAAACTGGGGTGACATGCAAAGATGCAGGATCCGGCGCGATTCTGGCAGGGGCTGAGCGTATTTGTAAAGTGACAGGGCGAGGTTGTGCTAAGCCTCAAAGTGATAAAATGGAGAGTGATAAACCACCAACCAATCAGTTACCAACTGTCACTTTTCATATGCCGTCGGTAGCGTGATAGTTAGGAGCTGACTGGATTGCACTTTATCACTCTCCATTTTATCACTTTTGAAGCTTATTACATCTGAAAAGGGAACAGCGCCATTTTTAAGTTGTTATTATTCATAGGCTTGTTGATGCGGTGTCACACTTCAGGTTTACAATGGACAGCGTTTAGCTAGAACTTAGGGCAGTATTCAATGAGGCTGATTCACCATGTTCTAAGGCGAATGTGTGCCATTTTCATGCTCTAAGGTGAATCTTTTTACTAAAAAAGTGAATCACCCGTCGGCGAACAGTGAATGACGGACAATTCACCGTCTGACAGTCACCACAATTCGCTGTGGTTTTTCAATGGGTTTTTCAATGTGATTCGCCGTGTATTCTATGATCAGATGGCGAATTGTTTTTTTTTTAAAGTGATTTTCGCTCTGTGTCACCGTGTAGCAATCACCATCTTTTTATGGTGAACTGGAATGTGAACTTTTAAAATAAAGTTTTTTTATTTTTTATTATTTGGTATAAAAAAAATCAGGAATGTTATTATGTGAAGGGGCATGCTATTTTTATTCATTTTTTTTTTTTTTTACACAAAGCAGCCAGCAGGGGGCCGAGAGCCGCTCATTAGATATTCATATATTCACTGCTTCCGATCATTACATCTGCAGGATCGGGAGCAGTGCAAGCGGCTCCCTTCCTGCGTCCCCTGCTAGCTCTCTTGGGGGGCAGCTTCTGCTGCCTGTGTCCCCGGGAGCCCTGCTTCTGCCCCACAGTGTCCGGCGCAGGCAGGGAGGCTTCCATCTCCCTGCCTGCTGCGGTCCCCCGGCTCCCTGTGGCTTCCGCCGCAAGAGTTAAGAATACATAAAATCTAAAATAGAACCCTGGGGACGGCTCCCACTCACAGTAACTGGTAGGGTGAACCTTGTGAAAATGATTGTGCAGCCAAAAATACTGTATGTACTCCAGAACTCACCGATATACCTACCGCGGCGAATTTTCAGACAGATAGAAGGACTTATCTCGTCACTGATCTGGTCCAATAAGAGACCTAGGATAAAGTTAAAAACTTTGATGAGGCCGAAGGGAGAGGGAGGTCTGGCGTTGCCAGATTTTTGGCTGTACTATCTCACAGTTCAATTCGCTCATTTAAAATGGCTAATCCAGGAAGGGGTAAGGGATGACAGTTTTATAGAGATAATGAAGATTCTATCTCATGGACATACACCTTTACAGATGCTCCTTAGTGGAAATAGGAAACGTAGCTGGCCACCCATAATTCAGCAGATGGTATGGAAACAGGTGGAAAGCATACTGGAAACTCAGGGAATAGACCCCGAAACACCTATTAATAAGGCAAGAGCCCTTACAGAATTGAATAAGTTACAGGTTAGGAAGACCTGGAATGAGAAAGGAATAAAAGCTCTTGGCCAATTGTACCTCAACCTGGAATTTAGATCCTTTCAGTCATTAAAACTTGAGTTCTCCCTCCCAAATAAATATTTGTTCAGCTATATACAGCTGAGACATGCCTGCAATGCTCAATTTGCTCAGGACGGACCCAGGATAGAATTATCATTAACCAAAAAATTGCTAACGAAATGTCCAAATAAACATGAAGTATCCTATCAATATAAGTCCTTGAGCAAGGAAATCCAAAACGACAACTTATTAGAATTAAAAATTGCATGGGAGATGGACATTGGACCCATTTCGGCTGAACAATGGCAGGAGGCCCTGGAAAATGTTTGTCTAGCAACTAACCAAATCAGCAGGCAACAGTCTCAGCTGTACATAGTTCACAGAACATATATGACTGCCGAACTGCTATACAGGATAGGAGCTAGGGAAGATGCGACATGTCCAAAATGCACGACTAGCCCAGGAACATTCATGCATTTAATATGGGAATGCCCCAAAATAGCAGAATTCTGGGAATTAGTAATTTAAGAATTGGAGGATAGGGGGATCCCTAAGGAAAGTTGTACACCAATAGTTTGTCTGCTGGCAATAATTGATAGAGGACTCATGGATAGATATCTTAGACCGTTTACTATAATCGCTTTGACGCTGGCAAAGATTTGTATAGCCAGGAAATGGCTCGCTAAAGAAAGTCCAGAGATAGAGGTTTGGAAAGCCCTGATGGACGCGACCATGTCCCACGAAAAATTCACTTACCTGGCAAGAGAATCCGTAGCAACATATCATAAGATATGGAGCAACTGGAAGGTGTAAGAGGGATTCACTTACAATGCATAACCCACCACATAAATAGGGTGAAAGGATGGTAGCTTTTAAAAAAAAAAATACTATACATAGAAACAGGGGAATGGGAGGTAGCCTAATCCGAGGGGGGGGGGGGGGGTTATTATTATTAGTTATTGTAACATAAAATAGATATAAAGGGTTGCAGGAGATTAAAGTATAGATAATTGCTCTGAGTCCGGAACTCCCTCGAAGCTAGAACTCAATAGGGGCCCATTTTCGGGACCATAATTACCGTAATGGATGATAATGGAGGGTAGAGGAATGCTGACATATGGGAAGAAAAAAAAAGGTGTGAATCGCATGGTGCGCTACACGGTTGCCGACCAAAAGGAGGGAATAAAGGTACACAAATAACTCACTGATAAATTAATACTCGAGGAAGACATAAGAAGGTAACATTTAAAGAAGCACATTTATATATGCACATAACACAACACACTATTAATTAAAGGAATTAATACACTAACAAGTTATAAGTTAAACTTGTTTATTACTCAATAATTGCAATATAGGAGAGGAAGAAATAGACACAATATAAGACACCAAAACACTAATATATGTAAGTTAAAGCAAGCACAATGGAGTGTAGTATAGAGAAGTTAAATAAACACAGAGGACGGATAACGGTGTGGCGCACCATGCGATAATGAAAGGAAGGTTTGGTTAAGTTTTTTCTATATGACATCGTATAAAATGTACTCCATTGTAGTCCACAGACCAAGTTTCTTGTCTTCTAAAAAAAAAAAAAGGTGCTTATCTCTGCATCCTATCTATTTTTATGATGTATGTTAAAAGTTAAAAATAAAATAAAGTTGAAACTAAAAAAAAAGAATCGCCGTTCGCCGCAGGGGTTATGAATTGCCGTCAGGGGCAACAAGCCCCTGCAGCATTGAATACAGTGACAGCGAGGGCCGGCAGCGAAGGCTCCATCCCTCCGTAACACGACGACTGTGTGCAGCGAATCCTGAACAGGATTTGCTGCACATGCTGAGTATTGTCATTGAATACTAGTATTAGTCAGTGATGTCATAAGGTTCTAATAAATTAATGGGCTTAGTATTCAGCATACAAAATAGATTCTGGATAAATCTCATGTTCTCGTGGTACTGGTACGGGAATCTGGAATGTGATTTGCCAATAGACTCACTCTTAATTGAACTTATGCAACTAATCAAGAAGCTCTAATTACCTACTTTGTGGTGCGCAGGGCATTGCAGCAAATTACACAGTGCCACTTTCCCCGTACCACTATATATGAGATATGGAGCAAATTGCATCATCAGTACCCATTCTGACAAGAGCCAGAGGGGGCCACTTACTCTAATGTAGGGGCCCATTTCTTATGTTCAGGACATTCCAATAAAGTGGGCATTTGTTGGCCAATTGTCCAATCACAGATGTCCCTGGTTATAATCTAGGTGTGTTCTTTGATTGCAGCAACAGAAGGCAAGTTTTATAAATATTGGCTCAATAGCCTCACAGTAAGGGGATCATTTAAACTTGATCGCACGTCTGCGAATTTGCAACAGGCAGCAATCGGTTAGATTGTCCCTGGTCCAATGAAATCCCACCTTGCGAATATGTCCGAAATCCTAACAAACATCCATTTGCATGCTACAGGGAACACCCACATATTTTGATGATCGCCGACCATCGAAAGATGTGGACGGTGCACGCATATAAAAGTGTCTACAGTAACTAGGTCGACATGCAGCAAACTCAACATGGGTCAAGGTTGACATGACATTAGATCAACACTGGTGTTAGGTCGACAGTCAAAAGGTCGACATGGAGTTTTTCACTGTTTTTTGAGCCGACGTGCCGACAGGCGGTATTTTATGCCCTGCCATCCAGTAGGGTGTGGTGAGAGAATAAAATAGTGTGCCCGAAGCATAGAGAGCGGATGCGTTGCACTTCAAACTGTGTCGACATTCAGGTAAAAAACAGTGAAAAACCCTATGTCGAGCTTTTGACTGTTGACCTAGCCCATGTCGCCCTAACGCTAGTGTTGACCTAACGTCATGTCGACCTAGACCCATGCTGACCTAGATCCATGTCGACCTTGCCCCATGTCGACCTTAACCCATATTGATCTTCTGCATGTCGACCTAGTGGTGTCAACTCAATGCTTGTCGACCTAGTTATGGTCGACTAAACAATCCCAACCCATGTCAGCTGCCCGCCCCCCCACACCCGTGTCACGGACTCATTACCATGAGAATTCCCAGCGTTCTCATGGGAACGCCCATGAAACGCTGGGCATTACAATATGGTGATGAGGCCGCCCCTCTCCGCCCCCCTGCCCACTATGTTGGGTGCGTGCACCCGGCAAACAGTCTGTTCGCCATGGGTGCACACACATGCGCAGATATGTGTATGCGCACTAAAGAAACATCGGTCCCCGTTCGAACGCAGACTAGCTGCGTACGGACCAGAATAAGGGCCAATGTGTGACTAAGGGCCTTATTTTGGTTCATTCTTTCTGACAAAATCCTTCTTAGATGGACAAAACCATGTGCACTGCAGGGGGGCAGATGTAACTTGTGCAGAGAGAATTAGATTTGGGTGAGTAATTTTGTTTCTGTGCAGGGAAAATACTGACTGCTTTATTTTTACACTGCAATATAGATCTCACTTTGAAGTAAAACCCCACCCAAATCTAATTCTCTCTGCACAAGTTACATCTGCCCCACCTGCAGTGCACATGGTTTTGCCCATCTAAGAAGGATTTTGTCAGAAAGAATGAACCAAAATAAGGCCCTAAGTCACCTTGGGTCTATGTAGGGAATTTAGGCCATAAATGAACAATAGGAGCTGCCTCGGGGATGCAATAACATATTTCCAGGCCATATGATTTTTATACAGAGCACAGGGCACCCCTCGCAGAAAACGGAATTCATACATATGTTTAATTGTCAACACTATGATGACTGGGTATCAATTAAAATTTGGATTATATTGTAAAATTTAAGAATGAAAAACATGTAATTAAGCCTAAGATCGTATAACAAGAACATCTGGTCGCTTTACGATGCGTTTCACAGATTTGTTCGCTTCCTCAGGCGATTGATATACTGGGGCAGATGTATGACGCAGTGATAAGGGAGGAGAAGTGAGCCAGAGGAGGAGTGGCCCATGGCAACCAATCAGCACTGAAGTAACAGCTATAATTTGCATAATTTAAAATTATACAGAGCAGCTGATTGGTTGCCATGGGCCACTTCTCCTCTGGCTCATACATCTACTCCTCTGTTAGGTACTGATGGGCTCGCTGTATTTTATGCCTCTTGATTATGTGGCGAGATGGGAGCCTGACTAATTGGCTGTCAATGATCCCGCTAGGATCAGGGCAGGGCGCAGGGGTATGGGGCAGAATGAATGCGAAGAGGCGTCAATAATGTGGGCGAGATGGCCCTGCTGGCATCACCAATGGGGGTGGGACAGCCCCTCCGACTTCATTAAGGGGGTGACTTACAGTACATTACTAATGGGGATGTGCCCGGCTCCCTCCACCACTGATGATGGACATGCCCATCCACCACCGTCACTTATGGGGCATGGCCAGCTGTGATTCCCCCAAGCTCTCTGGTCAATGTGAATAGATGCAGTGCACATGAGCACTTCATCTATTCACGCGGTGGCGAAGATGACACGGGCAGGATGTTTTTACCAGGGCGCTGCCCTACCATGAGTAACAGCTGTCTATCTCCTAGGTAACATCGTTGCACTGTGTCAGTTACGGAATTTGCAAACCTCTGCCTACTGTAGGCATCGGTTTAATATTTATTCAGGTATTATGCGGTTGCTATGCTTTGATACTGGGTTTTGACATATATTTTGCAATTGCCTAAGAACAGCGGGAGGTGAGATTTGCAGTTTGCAAAAAAAAAAAATGAATGCAGTTTAATCTTTTTGGGTTTTTCCCCGGAGTAATACTTAAAAGAGCGCATTTTACTTTGTGCATAATATACATAAATATTGGTTTTAGGTTTAGCAAGCGCATCTATTACTAAACATTCTGTGCAGAATAACGTGTAAAATTATCACGGCTATGTTCTTGCAGTAGAGCCGTTAGTCACTTCACCACAACTTACATTTTTATAATTTCTTAGTCAATTCTAAATGTGTAGTCTGAATGGAAATGATGTGTGAGACCGGTGCGGCAGAAAACACTGCAATTATGGGTGATTTTGTGCCTTCCACATGAGCACTAATGGACAAATGAGGGCATTAATGATTTGAGATGCACATTCTACAAAACTGAACTTGTGTGAAAAAAACTGAGCTGGGCATTACAAGATTACCCGAAGAATGAACTATTTCCATAAACAGCCACTTAAAACATACAACTCTCCCTTACTTCGGAAATCTGACATATTTTGAGAGTTATATATAATTTTAAATGGTTTGTATCACCACATTTGCATCTTGCAGAAATAAATTGGTTATTTATGCAATAGAAAAAGGCCAAACCTGGATTTTATTTTTTTGTCAGATAAAGACGACGACATAAGCTTTTCCATTGCCGTAATTTCAAAATTACAGATGAGCAAAGGTGCCACAGTGATGGGGCAATGATGGCATGAACTCAGTGGCATGGTTGGGTTATGATGAGGTAAAAGTCCACACAGAGCAAAAATGATGTAACAGAACAAAAATTCATAGCGCAAATTCCACACGGAACTAAAGTAGTAGGGGAAATTCCACACTGAAAAAATTAATTGTGGTGTTCCCACATGGAACAAATGTAATAGCGGCAAATCCACACTGAGCAAAAATAAGAAGCAATTCCAAACAGCACAAAAATAATATATGTTCAACATGGAACAAAAATAAATATTCGGGGCAACAGTTTTGCTCACTTCTACTTCTGGGCAGTGTACCGATCAAGGAAATAGATGCCGCCGTTTTGTCGTAGGCTAAATCAATGTTCCCTAGAATGCATTTAGTTTATTCCCTACTCGTGTTTGCTGGCTGATATCAAAGCGGTCGGTGATATGGATTGACCAGACTTTCTGGAGAAGTGAAGAGAATAGGCCTTGCATTGTCTACCGCCGTTCGCTTCGGTCTTTTCCTTATTAGTAGGCAGAGGTGTTTCAAGGGTGGGGAGGGGGCAGGGAGAGGCCTTTGTACCTGGAAACTGGGGTGCGTCTCCCCATTTTATGGAAGAGGAGTACTAATGCCTGCGTGTCACCGCACAGTCTTCTTAGACTCACAGACCACCTTCCGTCAATCAGCTACTCTAGCTGAAGCTTACTCAGCTGGCCTCCTGCGTGAACATCGCGATGTTGGATCCCATTCCAGCAGTGCTGGGATCGGAGCTACATGCAGAAGGCATCGTCCTCCTTCAATTCCGACAGAATTCCAATGCTGCTTACAAGTGTCATTGCATTTTTTTCCATTTCTGAAGAAGGCTCTTGGCCTTAAAGTTTTAAAAAAAAAGTTAGGTCAAGTTGATAGGTTGGTGAAAGTAGAACCTTGAGGGATGAAGCTGAAGTCTGCACCCAAAATATGACTGCTGCCTACAGTGAGGTTTCTTGGTCCTTATTGACTTTGACCTCCAGCAGACTCCTTCCTGCAGTAATCCAAAAGGATGTTCAGTTATCTGTGTTGGCACTACCGCCTGTCTTCTGTATATGGCATTGTGGTGGATACCCAATCTTGTGTTTGCTGCTGAGATCTTCCCTAGAAAGATAATAATTTAGATCTTCCACATTTTGAATCCCCCTCCTTTAAAAAAAATCATGAGCTTGCCCAGTCTAAAGGTTAAAATTCAATTAGAGGTGATTTATATGATGTCCACTGCACCGCATCCATCCACATCACAAGCTCTTCCTCGCTGTAGGGTATTGCCGGAAAACTGGTGATGTTGGAGGTACAGTAATTGGCTGACATCTGACAAGGGTACGCCACTTTCTAATGAATCGGCCCATTTGAATGGACCTCTTGTCTTATTTATTAATCAATCCAGTACATTTGGTTATAGCAACATACACGACCGCTCCACCTGCTGTCCCTCCAGTGTAATTTCACATGTCAAGTCTCAGTCTGTTGTTATATCTCAACAATGACTGACTCACATATCTTGCCGGGTGTTGCTTTCAGCTTTCACACTTACAGAGTTAAAACACGGCGACTCGTCTTGTAAATTGATTAGAAGTGGGGACATGAGATTGGTCCACCTTCCCTCAATCTGTGCAGCCGGACTTTAAACAGTGTTGTTTTCTAATTGCTCTTTTGAATGAAAGCACATCTAAGTGCATTTTAATCAGGAAAATGTAATGCTCCCCTCCCCACCCGCTCCGCTAATAGCTTTGCAGACAGGGATGTTGCTATCTTAGAAAGTTACCAAGCTTTATAGCCTAGAACAGTGATTTTCAACCTTTTTACCTTGCGGCACACTAAATAAGATTGTAAAATTGCCAAGGCACACCATGAGGTCCCCACAGGGCAAAACACATTGCCCCCCACAGGAAAAAAACAAACCTATTGCCCCCCCCATATAAAAAACACTCACATTGGTCTCCACAGGCATAGGCGAATCTAGGGGATGGTCCGGGGGTGCACAGGACCACCCATTAGCCCATTTTGTAGCTGAGGGATGGAGCTTTCCAACGAGCCCAGCCCCGTGTTTCTAGCCCCCTGGGAACCGGAGATACGACCAGGCAAATTTGGAACATTTCCCCTATAGGATAACATGGGACCCGCTAATTCCGACCCCCACCCAGTTCAACGGCTGCAAGTTCCACCTTCAGCATCACTGAAGGGCAGATTTCTCTGTAACCAAACAGCCCAGTTTCATGGGACCAAAATCATTTGAAGCCAACTCAAAAGTTCTTCAATATGATACTGGTTTCATGTAAATGGGTCAGTTGGTTCTGAAGATATCGCTGGTTGGTTAAAGGGGGGTAGGGAGAGGGAAGTGTTTGTCTCTCCCCCTCACACCAGAAAATGCAGGGACTAGGCTGGTGTATAAGGTGTCAGCCTGGGAATGTCCCTGCATGATCCTGGGACCATATTCCCGGGTAAATCCCTGAATTTTCTGTTGTGAAAGGGGTATTATTTCAAACAGCCGTGACCTGCAGTGCTCTGAATGCAGCCGGGCAGCCCCCTGCTTTCTGCCCAGCTGTCAATGACTGTCACCCCTGCAGCTTCCACTCCAATTCTTCTTCCCGCTTTCACCTCAGCCTCCCCCCCCTTTAATCATGTGGTGCCGGCGCCCGGCGTGCTCCCCCGACATCATGCACAACAACAGCGCGCACAATATTTCAAATGTCCACTCGGATAGAGGGGACACCAGGGGGGGAGTGTGAGCGTGCTCTGCGCTGCGCTCTGCTCCTCTCCCCATAGAAGCAGCTGCACCGCTCTCCATCTCTCCCTGCAGCAGCAGCGAATTTACAGTAAGTGGCACTTTTGGGGGCATTGCTTAAGGGACGCTATAAGTAGCGGTATGTAGGGGCATTATGCATAATGTGTGGCTTAATGTGTAAGGGGCAGTATGGTGTGCAGCATCATGTGTAAGCGGCATTATGTGTGCTGCATCATGTGTAAGGGACATTATGTGCGCAGCATCATGTGTAATGGGTACTATGGTGCGCGGCATCATGTGTAATGGGTACTATGGTGTGCGGCATCATGTGTAATGTAGTGTTCATTCTAGCACCCGCTATATTTGAAACCCATGCAGTTCCTCTTCCCTGCCTGGGGTGTCGCTGTCTGTTGTAGAGGTTCTAGCAGTGTAGTCTGTATATCAGCACTGATATGCAAACCAGACCTGTGCTAGAAACACCACAGCAGACAGCGACACCCCAGGCAGGGAAGAGCAACTACATGGGTTTTCAAATATGGCGGGTGCTAGAATGAACACTAGTAATGGGTACTATGGTGTGCGGCATCATGTGTAATGGGTACTATGGTGTGCGGCATCATGTGTAATGGGTACTATGGTGCCATCAAGCAAGAACCCCCTAGCAATGAGCACGTAGGTAAGCAGCACTTATGTGGCAAATATGTAATGGGCATAACAGTTTGTTATATAGTATGTAATGGGCATCATGATGTGTGGCACAATGTGTAATGGGCATTATGGTGTGTGACCTTATGTGTAAGTGGCATTACGGCGTGTGGCTTTATGTGTAATGGGTATTACAGAGTGTGCAAAAATGTGTTATGGGCATTACTGTGTATGGTCTAAAGTGTAACACCACACCCCTTTTTGTGATGACACGCCTCATTCCCATGAGGCCATGCCCATTTTTGGTGCGCGGCTGCGCCGTGCTAAGGTCCCCCTACTGTTGTGTCTAGATTTGGGACCACCCATTACCATAATTCTAGATTCGCCTATGTCCACAGGTAACACAAATAAAATACATTGGCCCTTTAAATGAAAAGAAGGGACCAATAAATAACACTTGAACTGGTGGTGGCTGTAAACAAGTTTGGGCATCTCTAGATCTGGAGGCACACTTGAGAACAGCTCAAGGCACACTAGTGTGCCACGGCACAGTGGTTGAAAAACACTGGCCTAGAACAACAAATGGAAAGTTGATAGATAACGGATACACGGGAACAGTGGCAATCCATTTAAAACTGTCCTCGGCGATTCACTAAATCACAGGCTTTGAGGCATTGCTCAGGTTCCTCCTTGTGATAAGTGATTTGGCACATGGACAGTTGTACAAGACGCAGTAACAAGCTTTATTAGAACATCGGTTTACCCTCCAAGAACGCCCTCCTTCCATTTCTGTCAACTGTCTGACTTGAGGTTTTTGTTTTTTTCCCCTGTTGGCTTTTTCTATCATTGCAGCCCGACGTCAGCACTTCATTCTGTTGTCTTCACCGTTCTGTCAGTCTTTTTCATACATTCAAAGGGTCACTTATGATTTTATGAGCGGTTTAGCATATCAATGCATGTTTTGTGTGTTTCAGACTTCAGAGGGCATTATAAATGTGATATGCAATGATAGAAGCGCTCATGGAACCTCAGTGTTGTCACTTTTCTCTCTTTTCTTTGGAGAAGTTGAGGTGTGATGAGTCTTCTACAGATCTATCCTCATGCATCCAGCCTCAATACATCCACGCAGCGTAAGAGGCCTGGCGTGAGCGCGACGCTGGGTCCTGCGCAGCTCTGCTTTTCTGCTGAAATTGAGACTTAATTGCAACACAGTGGGGTTCGGACGCACAAGGATATTGTTCTGAGTAATGGGATATGACACGTGTATATTGCGTGCGACTGAGTCTGTGTAGAGAAGAACGGATCTTGTATTGTAAAAAAAAGATGCGGCTATTGTATCGTAGCAGTTCATGTACAGACTCAGAGACTCAGGCGCACACAGATATACAAGTGTCCTATATCACATTACTCCACATGCGGCTATGGTATCGTAGCAGTTCATGAACAGACTCAGAGACTCAGTCGCACACAGATATACAAGTGTCCTATATCACATTACTCCGCACAATCTCCACGTGTGTCCTAGTTGCATTGTGTTGCGACTAAACATTTTTAGCAAAAAGTGCTCCCAATGCTAGAAGAATTTCACAGGACCTGGCACAACAAAGGGGTGATTCAGGCCGGATTGCTAAGGTCTGAATTTGCCCCTGGTCCCAATGTGGTTGGGGGTTGTGCATTCGCAAATATGCGCATTTGCAAGCCCCTCAGAGCGAATGCCTTCAGCGAGTTTCACACTTGCTGGGGCATTTGCTCACTGATGGGCAGGCAGGGGGAAGGTCGATGGGGTCCGCACAGAGTTTCATGGGCGGGCCCATAGAAATGCTGGGTGGGCATGTCCATGATGATGAACGGCCTTGAAATGATTTTTCCTCCTCTGTGGTGTCTCAGATCTCCGAGCGCCCTGTGCGGGAGGCGTGTTGGCAGCTGACATCCTCCGCTGTCGTTAGCTGCCCACCCCCCGCACTGCGTCACTGGGCCATTACCATGGAAATGCCCAGCCTTTTCATGGGAAGGTCCATGAAACACTGGGCATTCCTATGGGCTGTGCCCCCTGACTCCACCCCACCCCACTTCATGAACATGCAGTTCACCCTTCCCACTCGCGCCAAGATTCTGCACATGTGCAGATGCTAAAAATGAGTCCCCGATTAACTCAGAATTATCCCCCAAAGGAGGTTTCAGACAATCAGGTGCCCGATCATCGATGTTCAACCTGTACTGATGAGGATCACTGATACTTTTTTTTTCTTTGTCCACCATGCGGTCCTTTTTCTGCCAAACCGAGGACAAGGCGTAAATGTCCGGCCTACACACTTAATTTAGGGTACTTGTTTCCTAGCAGGGCGCCACTAAGGAAATTGCTTAGTGGACTATTCTGCGTCGGAAAATCACAGCGCATCGCATGGGCCATTTTAGTGCCGTGCGATGCAATGCGTTTTTTTTTTATGTCATTTATTCACTTCTGTGTTGGCCCCGGGGGATCGCATCGCATCGCACCTCCTGCAATATTGCATGCGATCACATGCAATTTTATAGGATGCGATGCCATGCCATTAGCTATACACTTGTATGAGATACAATGAGCTTTTAGTGACCCCCTCCACTATCCACGCCACCCCGAAGCATGGCGAACGGTGGCGGAACGCGTCCTACCGACCTTTTCATACCTCCACTATCCACATCGGCGTGAAGTTGATTCTATATAGTGTGGCGAGCCACTGAGCTAGAAGCTGCGCTAGCCACACTTCGGGCTCGGTGGCTCGCTGTGCTCGCCACACTATATAAAATAAACTCCACGCCCACGTGGATGGGGGGGGGTATGAAAAGGTCGGAGGACACGTTCCACCGCCCCTTGCGGGTCTCGCTGCGCTCGCCACGCTTCGGGGTGGCGTGGATAGTGGGGAGGTCACTAAAACCTCATTGTATGTCATACAATTGTATAGATAATGGCATGGCATCGCACCCTATAAAATCGCATGCGATTTTGCGGTAGGTGAGATGCGATGCGATCCCCCAAGGCCAACACAGCAGTGAATGAATAACACTAAAATGGCCGATGCGATGCGATTTCACTACGCTAGCGTACGTAGGAAATCTGGGCGCCCTGCTAGGAAACAAGTACCTAAATTAGGCCTTTTTTAATGTTCCTTTTAATGGCCTTTATATATTAGTTTGACATTTATCATCTGTACTGTACTGAGCCCTATTGTTATATAATGTAAGTGGATATTATAAATGCAGCGTTTTTCCGAACCATTCTTAGTTATAACAGTTGCCTTACCATCACCCATCTAGCAACAGGCCAAAAATCAACTTCAGGGAATCATTTTTACCTCTGAAAAATAATTAGTCTCGGAGAAAAATGAATTCACATCCACGGCTGATTGACAGCAATGCTAGCAAGGGTTGGCTGGCGGAAACAGCAAGGTGCTACGCATCCTAAGAAAAGTCTGGATTGTATAAGTAATCTGGGAAGCTGACCTCGGTGTAACACTTCTCATTTGTATTCAGTGTTGGTGTAAAACATCCTGAGGGATGTCGATTCTTTGCCCTCCTATATGGAAATGTGTCTGGCTCAGCTTTGTATCGCTTAATGCTTATTACTTAATGGTGCCTTTCAAATCGTCCGGTAACTGCGCAGGAAATGTCTTTTTTACGTGGCGTGAATACAGAAAGTTACAGGTTAGTGCTTATTTGTAAGCCATGATTAGCAGATTTTATAGTTTCTTATCTTTTAATCGCAAGTTCCTTGTCACTTCCCAGATGTGTGCTAGTAATGTGAGATTAGCCTGCCATTTCCTCCTTACCATCTTGGTCAATGTGAATTATCTGTTGACCGTCAAATGCTGAAAGATTCAGGGGGCCAACTGTAAAGGTGCCCATACACGGTGCAATTGTTGGTTGCGATGAGATGCGCGCTCCCGTCACACACCTCATCGCACAGCTCAAAAAGTAAATGTGCTGCACGTACTTTTTGTACTAGATATCATCTCATTTCATTGCATTGTAAAACCGATGCAATGCGATGAGATGCGATATTGTATACAATAAATCACAGAATGTATAGGTGGGCTTCTCAGGAAAAGGGGGCGGAAGATAAGTAGATAAGTAGTAAAACCAATCCTAAGGATAAATGACAAGCAATTACCCTTTTTTAGGGGATTTTTTTTTTTCATTCTCTGTCCTTTCAGAAATCATCCTCACCTTTTCAAAATCTCTTTTAAGGAATGGTTTACAAATCAGTGTTTCACCCTCACAGCATGTCATGTTATGACGGGATGCGGTTGATATCCCAGCGGTCAGGATTCTGGTGTTCATTTTACTGATGCCAGCATCCCGACTGCCCGCCCAACACCGGTACTGGAACTCCGATCAGGATCGGTATGCATTCAGGGCAAGCTAGCGGGCGGCTGGGTAAGGGGAGGGTTAGGTTTAGGTACTAGTGGGGGCACTCAGGGTTAGGCTGTAGGGAGGGGAAGGTTAGGATTATGCTGCAGGGAGAAGGGGGTTAGGTTTAGGCACCTATAAGGGGGGGGGGGATTTTAGTGTTTGGCTGGAGGGGGTGGGGGTATTAGGCGGACTAGCATCACTCTGCAGGGGGGGGTGCTTGAGCTAACCAAATGCTTACTGTTCTGATACAGTGTCCATTGATATGCTACAAGATATCCATGTTGTGTCTCACATATCCATTGGCTAGAGAGTGTGGAAGGAAGTGTTGGGGCATTGGTCAGAGAGTGTGAAGGGATGTATTGGGGCATTGGCCAGAAGGTGTGGAGGGGAAGTACTGGGACATTGGGGCATTGGCTAGAGAGTGTGGTGTGAAGTATTGGGGCAATGGCCAATGAGTGTGGAGGGGAAGTATTGGGACATTGGCTAGAAAGTGCGGTGGGAAGTATTGGGGCATTGGCCAGAGAGTGTGGTGGGAAATATTGGGGCATTGGCTAGAGAGTGTAGTGGGATGTATTGGGACATTGGCCAGAGAGTGTGGTGGGAAGTATTGGGGCATTGACCAGAGTGTGGTGGGAAGTATTGGGGCATTGACCAGAGTGTGGTGGGAAGTATTGGGGCATTGACCAGAGTGTGGTGGGAAGTATTGGGGCATTGGCCAGAGCGTGTGGAGGAAAGTATTGGCACATTGGACAGAGAGTGCAATGGGAAGTATTGGGGCATTGGCCAGAGCATGTGTGGTGGGAAGTATTAAGGCATTAGCCAGAGAGCGTGGTGGGAAGTATTGATGCATTGGCCAGAAGGTGTGGAGGGGAAGTATTGGGGAATTGGCCAGAGAGTGTGGTGGGAAGTGTTGGGGTATTAGCCAGAGAGTGTGGTGAGAAGTATTGGGGCATTGGCCAGAGCATGTATGGTGGGAAGTATTGAGGCATTGGCCAGAGGGTGTGGTGGGAAGTATTGGGCATTGGCCAGAGGGTGTGGTGAAAAGTATTGGGACCTTGTCTAGAGAATGTGGAAGGAAGTATTCTGGCATTGGCCAAAGGGTGTGGAGGGGAAGTATTGGGACATTGGCCAGAGGGTCTGGTGGGAAGTACTGGGACATTGGCTAGAGAGTGTGAAAGGAAGTGTTGGGGCATTTGCCAGTGGGTGTGAAAGGAAGTATTGGGGCATTGGTCAGAGAGTGTGAAGGGATGTATTGGGGCATTGGCCAGAAGGTGCAGAGGGGGAAGTATTGGGGCATTGGCCAGAGAATGGAGAGGGGAAGTATTGGGGCATTGGCCAGAGTGTGGTGGGAAGTATTGGGGGCATTGGCCAGAGTGTGTGGAGGGAAGTATTGGCACACTGGCCAGAGAGTGCAGTGGGAAGTATTGGGGTATTACCCAGAGTGTGATGGGAAGATTAGGGGTATTAGCCAGAGAGTGTGGTGAGAAGTATTGGGGCATTGGACAGAACATGTGTGGTGGGAAGTATTGGGGTATTGGCCAGAGAGTGTAATAGGAAGTATTGGGGCATTGGTTAGAGAGTGTGGATGGAATTATTGGGGCATTGGCCAAAGAGTGTGGTGGGAAGTATTCGGGTATTGGTCAGAGAGTGTGAAGGGATGTATTGAGCATTGACTAGAGCAGGCATTCCCAACCACGGTCCTCAAGGCACACCAACAGTGCAGGTTTTAGTGATATCCAGGCTTCAGCACAGATGGTTTAATCAAAATAACTGAGGTACTTATTAAGTCATCTGTGCTGAAGCCTGGATATCACTAAAACCTGCACTGTTGGTGTGCCTTGAGGACCGTGGTTGGGAATGCATGGACTAAGGAGTGTAATGGGAAGTTTTGGGGCATTGGCCAGAGAATGTGGTGGGAAGTATTGGGGTATTAGCCAGAGAGTGTGAAGGGAAGTATTGGCCAGAGAGTGTAATAGGAAGTATTGGGGCATTGGTTAGAGAGTGTGGTTGGAATTATTGGGGCATTGGCCAAAGAGTGTGGTGGGAAGTATTGGGGCATTGGCCAGAGCGTGTGGTGGGAAGTATTCGGGTATTGGCCAGAGAGTGTGAAGGGATGTATTGGGGCATTGGCCAGAGAGTGTGAAGGGATGTATTGGGGCATTGACTAGAGCAGGCATTCCCAACCACAGTCCTCAAGGCACACTAACAGTGCAGGTTCTAGTGATATCCAGGCTTCAGCACAGATGGTTTAATCAAAATAACTGAGGTACTAATTAAGTCACCTGTGCTGAAGCCTGGATATCACTAAAACCTGCACTGTTGGTGTGCCTTGAGGGCCGTGGTTGGGAATGCATGGATGTGATGGGAAGTTTTGGGGCATTGGCCAGAGAATGTGGTGGTAAGTATTGGGGTATTGGCCAGAGAGTGTGAAGGGATGTATTGGGGCATTGGTTAGGGAGTGTGGATGGAAGTATTGGGACATTGGTTAGGGAGTGTGGAGGGAAGTATTGGGGCATAGGCCAGAGAGTGTGAAGGGCCAGGCCAAACATAGAGGGAAGAAATAAGGCTATCACCATATAGTGAGGAAGGAGGTCATCTGGGAATGTGTGCTGAATGTGTACCTTTTTGAAGTCATTGGTTTATATTACATTTAGAGTTTATCAGGGCCGGACTACTGATTTGTGTATTTGTTGCCTGTATTTTTTTTTTTATAAAAGTTAAAATATGAAAGAAAATAGGATAAATTGCAGGATGTGACTGTGAATTAATTCCAGTGTTTGAACCTTTCTCCATTTCAGGTTTATTGATACAGGAGCTGGGAATAAACATGCGTTTTAAAAAATAAATTGATCGTCCTCATTTAAAAAAAAAAAAAAATCTAAGTGAAGTGTTTGTAATTTGAATATTAATGGCTTCTATTGGTTTTCATTTACGTTGCCTTTGAAATATTTTGATTACTTTTATGAGTTTTGTTGTTTTTGTGCCTAGAAAATAAAGTTCTGAATTGGAACACGTTCAGTACAGTAATTTTTATTGCGGTTTTAATTAAAGCTAACATGAAAAGGTGAGGGACGGCTTGCTGCTTTGTCGTAGAGGATTGAGATAGGTCTTTTCAGAAATATATAGAAAAATACATACCACCACCACCAGCTACACCCCCCTCCCCACCCCTCCTCTAGATCAGAGAAAGTGGTTTGTGTCTACTGCTTATGTCTCCACTACCGTTGCACTACCTAGTAAATTAATTATCTTGTTTTACATGAGCAGAAAGTTGCAGTGGATACAGAGCTATCCAATCACGTGTGTTCTTTTAGAATGAAAATAAGTAGTTCTGATTATATAGCTACATGGCTGAAAGTCACAGGCTGTAGCCAGGAAAATAAAGGCGGCTACTATCTGACCGTAGGAGGCGGTTGTTGGCCATGCTGCCAGGGTCCCAGCATTTGTGCAATGCAGTTAAAAGGCGTTGGACCTGCCGAATGCTAAGTATCTGCAACCGTACTAAACATGCCCAAAAGCCTGTTTTTTCTGGGCCGCATCGGCTAGAGCACAAAGAAGCCAGCTAGGGCTGCACCGTATAGCAAGGAATGGCTTCCTACAGGAAGCCCCTTCCCTGCCTATTTTAGCCTGGACTGACAGTCCCAGAGATAGGAAACGCCTCCCAATAGGACTACATTACTGCGGGTGACTGGCAGGTTGGACTTCCAATAGGAAGTCACTGTCAGTCACAGTGAAGCCAGTGCAGTCTCACGGACTGCATCTGGTTTTACTAAGGCTGAGCAAGATGGCGGATTTTCCTTGGGGGGCTGCAGTCCTGTAGCCTATAGGTAAAATACCCCACTCTAACGCAAGTTCATTCAATCTCTGCCTCGCCTCACATTGGCCCTTATTCTAGTTGATTCGGACGGATGCGTATTTCGGACAGGAACCGAGTGTTCTTAGCCCCGCCTACTGTACGATCGCTCACACCGTCCAAACGCTGTAAGACGCAGAGCGAACGGACCGCAAGTGGATGTTTCGTGTGAACACCTCCTCCATCTGTGGGAACCTCCCCCATCCTCCAATGGTCGCTGACCATCGAATGTTGGACCGAGCGGTCAGACAGCACCGAGTGCTCCAGACCACTCGGACATGTTTCCGTATGAAAGCAGGGATATGGGCGGGCAGCTGGCATCCGGCTATGTCAGCTGTCAGCCCCCCACACAAGCGTCATGACCGCATTACCATACGTACGCACAGCGTTTTCATGGGAACGCCCATGAAACGCGGGGCGTACGCATATGGTAATGAGCCCAAACAGCCCTTCACAACCCTCTCCACCCCCTGCTCGGACGGTTCCGACTGATCATTCTCTGCACGGAACTCACCGCGTGTTCGGTCGTGCGAGCCGTTCGCACATGCGCAAAAACCAAACATCGGCCATCCGACCGCACACGCAGCGGTCCGAATCAATCAGAATAAGGGCCAATGTCCTGGAGTCTTCATACAGTTCTACAACACCTGGAAAACCTCAAGCTGGCTGCTGTATGGGACCATAGTCCTAGCAATACAATGAAGATAAAAACAAGTAGAAAAAACCCATCCTGTTTCCACTGAATTATTTATTTGATACATCAGTAGTGTACAATAATCCTATACAACTAATGTATGTTATGCACAAGTTGTGCTTCCCTGCATATCTAAACACATGATCCATATTTTCATATCCGTTCGGGAACCTCGTTTAAATTAAACGGCTTTATCGCATTGTAAATTCTTTCCGTGCCTCCGAAAAAAGTATTGTAAAGCAGATTATAGAAATGAATACAATATGCAATTTAGCAAATTTCTCTGGGCTTCAGGTATGCTCGCGCCTAACTAAACAATATTGCCGCTGGTTTATCAGCTTGCACATATAAAGGCATTCCTGTTCAATACTGCGCCCATTATACTATATCAATATCGCTCTCTAAGGGAAATTAAATTGGACATTGGAACGGTCGGTGAATGTGTAAAATATTGTGCTGGCAGGGAGATTTGTTGAACGGCAAAGCAATGGATTGCATATCTTCATTTGCACTGACAATATAGACTCCTATGTTGTCCATACTGTAAATAACAAACTTTTCGGGATGATTTTCTGGTAATCGCCGATGTTTGTTTACCTCTTTTCAACAATATTAAGGGAAAGTTACCGATCCACTGTAACTTGTTTTTAATAAAATCCTGCAAATCCCATTACACTCACCTGTACTTCTCTAACAGGGTATCCGAAAGTTAGTTTGACACCATATGGTCAGCAAGGTGGGGTGTGGTATATGGTCCTGACAGTCGGGATCCCAACAGTCATTAGCCCAATGTTGGGATCCCGACTGGCCGGACTCAGACAGCATGGCAAGCTCAACAAAGCCCCTTGTGGGCTCGTCACGCTGCGGGCACGGTGGCTCGCTATGTTCCCACCTATTCTATTCTCCCTCTATGGGGATCGTGGACCCCCTTGAGGGAGAATAACCGGTGGCCGTCGGGACCACGCGTGTCGGGAAACTGTCCAGCACCCACAAGGTGAAACGGTCAACTGTTTCAAGGGATCTAAACAAGTGTTTTGGGGGAATTTTCTAAAAACTTTTAAAACTTTTTCATTCTTTGGGGGATATTCAATCTCGCAGTTCAGTATTCGATCCTGGCTGGGACTCGCCATCACGGCCTGGACTCGCCTGTTACAGACCCGCCTCTCTATGGAGTTATTGTAAAAAAAACAGCCATGGATTGTCAGGTCCGCAACCGTTTTTCGTCAAAATGGCCACGTTTTTGTTGATCAACGGACTTTCCGTCACCCAACAACTGGGACATTTAACCCCTTCAGTGGCAATCCCGAGAATTTTCCGGCCTGTGCCTCAGTGTCCAGTCTGGCAAGCCTGGAAATTTCTCGGGATCACTCTCGATCCTTTCGGACCACAGCCCTCTAACGATTGCCACTCCGCAATTTACACACTCGAGAACTTTGAGTAGAGTAGAGGACCAATTTCATGCGTCAACCTAAGCCCTGTCAACCTTTAGTGGTCAACTTAATGTAGAGATAGAGCCACCGGCGATGCACTCCTGGCTGCTGGCGTGCCAGCGGATGCGCGAGTGCCTCACATGCTCACGCGTCCATTGCTGTGAATAGAGTGCACGAGTGTCACAGACGCACCACAATCGCCGGCGCACCTTGGTAAATGGGGTGCCGAGAGCTGGCTGGATGACTGCGGCTACATCTGTATGTTGTCCTTCATCTATCAACATAGCGACGGTATCCCAATAGCGAATGGATCCCTAAAAGTATTTATAGCCTTTATGAAGGACTACATTATGGATGACCGGCGGATGCCGTCGGTTAGAATACAGACGCCGACATACCAATAGAAAGCATGGGTCTCTAGTCTTCTCTTTATTTGGGCTTTTATTTTGCAAATCCTCAATGACGGTCCATCCTACAGGAATTTGTTAATTTTTTAATTATTTTTACGGGATCTGCAAATAATGTACAATAATTAAGTGTTTAGGGCAAAAATACAGTATAACCAGGGCTATTTTTCAGCAGGCTCCAGCAGGAACTGAGGGCCTTATTCTAGTTCACTCTTTCTGACAAAATATTTCTTAGATGGACAAAACCATGTGCACTGCAGGTGAGGCAGGTGTTACTTGTGCAGGGATAATTAGATTTGGGTGGGGTTTTACACCTGCAGTGCACATGGTTTTGTCCATCTAAGAAATATTTTGTCAGAAAGAGTGAACTAGAATAAGGGCCTCAGTTCCTGCTGGAGCCTGCTGAAAAATAGCCCTGAGTATAACCAAAATGTGGTCAATGCGGTTGCACACCCACCAATCTTGCTTTTATCAAGGATCAATGCGGTTGCACACCCACCAATCTTGCTTTTATCAAGGACTGTGAAGAGAGAGGGGGGGGGGGGGGGCATTCTGTTCTGTAGAGGCGACATATGATTGGTTGTAAGTTATGCTTGTGTCAACTGATGTGTTCTCAGGAAGCAATTTAATGATGAAGACCCTACAATACAGACCTGTTGGAGCAGCTCAGTCGTGATGGTTGTTCTGCACCTGGTGGTGTTTTGACCCTAGGTTTATGAAGGAACACCTGTAGCTTACACAATATATTGAGCTCAAGAATATAGAATATCATTTATTTATTTCAAATTATTTGATAGAACTCCATCATTATTTAAAAAAAAAAAAACGGGAACTAGCATAAAGATGTTTTCTGGGACCCAAGCAGTCGCAGGGATGACTCTTGACATGCCCCTCTTGGCGTGCCATGTCCCAGGCATTGTGGCCATGAAAAATATAACAAAGGAGAGGCAGAGAGATGACCGGCTCCTGCTGCAACTGTCTCTGTGCAGTTCAGCACACTGACTGAGCAGCATGTGCTGAGCTGGGGAGGGAGGCTGTGCTGCCGCGGAAGCCTGCCATATCTCACCCCACAGCCAACTCCCTGCAACGGGGGAGCGGGATCCGGGCTAGGATAGGATGTTGTCTATAGCAATCAGATTCTGCTTTTTATTTAGCACCTTCTAGAAGATAATAGAATTTGATTGGTTGCTATGGGCAACATCCAATCTTCAATAGAACTCCCATCTTAGTAAATTTACTCCGGAGAGTGGTGTTACACTGTCAATAAGATGCAAACTGTAAAGTAAAAGATGGTACAGATTGCGGACCCCAGAGCGCCTCAGTCGCAAAGAGTGTCCTGCGCTGCATGGTAGCATGTTTAAGGTGACTGCCAGATGGCTGTGACAATGTAACTTACTGATGGAACCATTACTTTATGTACATTGTACTACAGCGCCAGCTGGGCAGCCTAAAGCCAAAGGGGGGTTATTGAATATATGCCAATATTTCCAGACGGGAAATATTGGTAACTCACCTATTCAATAATATACCATTATCGACAGCATTGAAGGCTTTCAGATCAAACTTTTAAAGTCGGATCTGTTTTGTCGTAAATGGCCGCGGATTGTCAAACTCATAGCCGTTTTCCGGTAGATTGAGTACCGAGTGTCGATGTACTGTTGTACATGTGTATTAGCCTAGGGCACCTGGAACCTTTAATCAGGCCCTGACAGTGATGCAAGGTTGCTATGACACAATTCTCTCTCCCTGAGACCAAATTACATCCTAATTAGCTTTATTACGTTTTGGTTGAGCATATTTCATCTTTCCGAGCATTATTACTGGCCCAGGTCCATCTTTCTAGGAGGAAACTGGGCCGGCGCCACCACTAGGCAGCCTTAGGCATTTGCCTAGGACGCCGGCCACTGGAGGGCGGAAGTTGGAGCAGCTGTCCCCCCCTCCACCCCTATCGCTGCCCCCCGTGGAGTGACGCGCCAGGCTGGGGTGAGTCCGCAAGAGCATTCCCAACCCCCCCCCCCCCCCTGTGTACCAGCTGCCCGACACCCCCCTCCCCCGGCTACTAGCATGCCCGGCACCCCCCCTCCGTGTAGCGGCCGCCTGACTCCCCCCCTCTCCCGGCTACTATGTAGCACAGTAGTCGGGTTTGACGCACGCCCGGCACCCGCTCCCCCCCCCCTCCGTGTAGCAGCCGCCCGACACCTCTCCTCCCCCGGCTACTGTGTAGCACAGTAGCCGGGCCACCGCACACTCGCACCCCCATCCTCCGTGGACCGGGTGAGCGCGGGGGCGCATCGGTGCCTTGCACATTATTAGTGGGTACATTACCGCTTACTAGACATCACTGTATTATTGAGCAGATGACAGTCGCTGGGGCCACATTACAACCAGATTTATGGCGTAGTACTTTGCTGGGCGTTCCTAGAATTTATTACACCTTCCCATTCCACCCCCTAAGCTCAGACCTCAGTCTCACGCCCCCCCAACATTTCTCATATTCCGCAACACTTTTATATGACTTTGATGCTAATCTGTTGAATTGATCCCTCTCTAGTCTTGACTTTTATTCATTCTGTAGTTTAAATATATAATTGAGCTACAGCGAACACAGGAGCCATAATGTATAATTCACCGTTGTTTATCTTCATCCCATAATCTGTTTCAAGTGTCGTGAGTCAAGGATCATTTTATCCTTGAGAAGGTTCCACATGGCAGCTATTAATGGACCATCAACTTCAATATAGAAAAGTCGAAACCTCTTACCTTGAAGCATTACATCTGTGATTCTATGTCTCGTTAGGTGATGTTATGACGTGGGCTAAGTCGATTAATTAGATATTTTTATCCCCTTTTACAAACAAATTGGCGTTCTTCGGCTCGATGCTTCAGTAAAACGATTTTACGATCAAGATGATTTTTCTTCGTTTTGCACTGGGTACGCTCCTCGCTCATGCCACCAGATGTAGCCGGGAATGATGTTGTCAGAAGATCAACAATAGCAATTTCGACATTCGTAATGTAAACCGCAATGTCGACCGTTATGATGACAGGTGAAAAAGTCGACATTTGGGTTAGGCTTCGAATAAGGAAAGGTTTGTGTTGGGGGAAATACAATTACTATTAACGCTTGAGGAGTGCACGTTGGACCTGGAACTGAAAATTACATGACCATTGGGACCTGGAAGATTGGGCAGGAGCCATCAGTAGATGTTAACTCACCACTGGGCCACCATTTAATCACATTTAATCACAGTCAACGTGATGAAAGCCAGTTCAACCCTTTCAGTTCCCCGGAGCATCTGCCATTGGGGCAGATGCTCCGGGGAACTGTTCTGGGTAACTGTTCTGCGGAAGGGTTTTGAAAGTCTTTATCCACTTAAGGCGGAGCAAGTTTGCAGGAGAAATACAGGCAGCGTGGACTGGAACCTGGAGAGTGGTGCTGGCTGTACCCAGGGGCGCTGGCACGTCAGCCAGGCCCCGATAAAATTAAGGGGGTGTTGCCTTTTGGGAGCCATGACCCCTTGAAAAAAATGAGAGGGAGAGAGATTACATGCTGCAGCTCTCTCTCTCCCCAGCTCAGCAACACGGTGCTGAGCTGGGGAGAGAGGCTGTCCTGCGGCAGCTTGTCATCTCTCTCCCCACTGCCTGGCTCTCCCTGCAACAGGGTCCAGCAGACCCAGGCCTGGGTAAAAAGTACCCCCACCCCCCTCGATGTCACTAGCTTTTCCAGGGAGGTGCATTGGTAAAAGTCACAGTTAGGAAGTGCAGTTACTCTCATTTATGAACAGGTATTTATTAATATCCCCAGATAATTAAATATTCACTATGCAATGTAAATGTAATATCAAAGCGCAGGTGCTATCGTGGCCCACTGTGCACAGCAGCAGTGTAGCGGATTTGTAATACATTGCATAATGAACATTAATTATCTTTTTTTTTGTAACAATAAAACAAAAAACACATCTAAGATGTAATGTATGTAATTCACTGCTCAAGGGGAGCGTGGTGAGGGGTGCAGAAATATCAGTGACAACCGTATCTTCCCAATTGGGCAGAATTTCCGCGCTGCTTTGATTCCTCCGTATGCCAGAAAGTGCTGTTTGTCTTGCACATTGTCACCGTTTGATCTAAAACCTCCTAAAAGCAAATCTGTGTTTGTCTCTTCCCACTGATAACTGCCGTTGCCCCTTGTCTCCTTTCAAAATGACACGACTGTGAGACTGATGGAAGGTTTGGGAACCTGTGTGTTGTTTTTATTACCTACTGTGCTTGGGAAGCCAATTTATGCTTTTGGATGTTATTATGCAGCGCAGCCAGGCAAAACGCTGTGTTAAATATATATTTGATCTTGGCTCTGTAACCCAGCCTATATTTCTCTGCCTGCAATTAGAGTTTATGGATATTCGTGATGTAACTTTGTAATTGTGGAGTTCTGTCGTGTTCCGCACCTTCTAGATACACTTGAGCCACATCTCCGTGTAACAGTCCCTTAGAGACAGACAGACGCAGCCTCTGGGACACTTAGACCCCCTCTCCTTCTTTCCCAGTAACATCAATATTTAACAGAGTGCTTATGGTCGAGTCCCAGCAGCATAGTGACTGCGGAGGTGCATGAAAGCAAGCTTACGGATTTCTTATAAGGAATAGGGACCTTATTCTGGTTGACTCGCAAGGCTGCAAATTTCGCAGCCTTTGTGAGTCCAACAGACGTCCCCCCCCCCCGCACGCTGCAATACACCACGAATTCCCGTACGGCTGCAAATGAATGCATAATTATCCATTCGCAGCCGGGGAGAAATCTGCTAGGTGCGAGGGGGACGGCGAACATGTCGTTTGCCGTGCCAGCTCGCACCCTGCGTCTGAACACGTGCAGAAATGCTTAGGCGCAAAACCTCGGTCGCTCAGGGGACCGAAGCATTTAGAATAACCCCCTAAGCCTCAATACATGACTATGAAACTAGCTGCCAATGTGACAGATTCTCAGAGAGGTATTGGGGGGTATTCAATGTCAGGCGCTATTTCTGACGGGGGAAATAGCACCCGCTGCCTATTGAAGGCTGCCATTACCGACAGCAGTGAAGGCGGATTTCGACAAAACAGATCCGACTTTAAATTTAAAAAAAAAAAATCTATTTGGATCTGTTTTGTCGGAAACGGCTGTGGATTGTTTAATTCATGGGCATTTCTCGACATCCTGCAGCTGTTTTCGCCGACACACCCACTTTTCGACACTCGACAGGTGGAACATTGAATTCCACCTGTCGAGCAGAGCAAAAATGGTCCAGGATTCCGAATGTCGTAACAATCACAATCCAAGTTTGAATACCCCCCATAGTGTATTATCTTTTTATTTCCATCTTATTTTCATGGCAGCCCCCCGGAAGCCTATCACTGACAGTTGCAGTTTTGCAAAGCTGCAACTACCTCTGAATCCCATTTAAATTTACTAAAAAGAGGAGTTGTATTAAAGGGGTGTGGATCGTATTGTTGACACCACTTAGGTCGACAGTCATTAGGTTAACACCTTTGAGTCGAGAGGGGGCAAGGTCGACAGGTGTCTAGGTCGACATGGGTGAAGGTCGACAGGTGGCAAAGTCGACATGGGTTTAGGTCGGCATGGGTTAGGTCGACATGGTTTGTTTTTACTGCTTTTTGACCCGAATGTCGACACAGTCAACATGTACACAGTTGAAAGTCACCTTGCATCGCTCTCTACGCTCGCAATTCTTCGGGGCAGGGGCACTATTTTATTCTCCCACCACGCCCTAGTGGATGGTAGGGCATGAAATACCGCCTGTCGGCACATGTTGGCTCAAATAACAGGTCAAAAGGTCGACATGTTTTTTTTTTAGTGTCGACCTAACCCATGTTGACCGAACGCTATGTCGTCCTAAAACCATGACAGCCTTGTCCCATGTCGACCTAGACACCTGTTGACCTTGCCACCTGTCGACCCAACGACTGTCGACCTAAGTGGTGTCGACAATACGACCGTATCCCCTATTGAAGATGGGATGTTGGTTTCATAGCAACCAATCAGAATCTACTTATTTATTTGGCACCTTTTAGACCAGGGGTGGCCAAACCTGTCCTCAAGATCTACCAACAGTTCATGTTTTTCAGGCCACCTGTGGATCTATAGTAGGAATGAATGCAGCAGGTTTGAAAATGTGACAGTTAGTAATGACAACAGCTGTGCAGCAGCTAGGTGATCTGGTGCACCGCATTCTGCAGGAGACTCCCTGACATAGCATCAATCTCCCTCATTAGTCTAGCAATCTCCCTCATGTCACCTAGCCCACATTACACTGTTACATCCTAGTTGCCTCCCCTCCTGCATTCTGCAGGAGACTCCCTGACATAGCAGAAATCTCCCTCATTAGTCTAGCAATCTCCCTCATGTCACCTAGCCCACATTACACTGTTACATCCTAGTTGCCTCCCCTCCTGCATTCTGCAGGAGACTCCCTGACATAGCAGCAATCTCCCTCATTAGTCTAGCAATCTCCCTCATGTCACCTAGCCCACATTACACTGTTACATCATAGTTATCTCCCCTCCTGCATTCTGCAGGAGACTCCCTGACACAGCAGCAATCTCCTTCTCTCCCTCATTAGTCTAGCAATCTCTGGGAATGTGACAGTTAGTAATGACTACAGCTGTGCACCAGCTAGGTGATCTGGAAAACGTGGACCGTTGGTAGATCTTGAAGACCGGTTTGGCCAACCCTGTTCTAGAGGATAATAGATAAAATCTTATTTGTTGCTTAAGCAACATCGCTTCTTCAATAGATTCCCATCTAAGTAAATTTACGCCTAAAAAAATCACATAAGTCATGGTTCCAATCGAAGTCGGCACGTTACAGTGAGGGGTATTCAACGTGTGGCTCTCCAGTGGCTGAAGAACTACACATCCCAGCATGCCCTGCTGCAGCTTCGCTAGTAGAGCATTTGTACTGTAAGTGCTGAATTTTGACCACCCCTGTGTTCTCCATAGAAGCAATGCTTTAAACATTGATATAAATAAGAGTTCTATAGAATCTTTCCAAACTTAACTTTGATCCAAGCTGAAGCCATTTTTGATTTCATTTCAAATTCATCTGACAGGGGACCGCAACCTTTTAACACTAATAAATTGAAGTTAATTAGTTTCTGGATTTTAAGATTAAATTGTGTGTTTTTGTTCTGTCCTGCTGTTACACTGTACGTGCTCTGTATTGAATTCAGTTACGCTTTATGTAAAGGAATTTTATCCTCCAATTGGTTGAGTCCCCTGAGTTCTAGGTTGAAGCTGGAGGAAATAGGAGATTCTGCAGGAGTTTGTTTATCCTGTCCGTAACACTTCCATAGCAGCGATTATCCACCAATCACTGCCGCAGTTTATAAACGGCCATTATTTATTAGTATAACATTGTCTGAGAAATCTCATCTGCTGAATTATCGTAGGTGGGAATGCTAATTTAAATCACGCTACACAAGAGAATATTGATAATAACCTTGGGTGGGGTTTAGACCGGTCTTAAATCTGTAATTACTAACCAGCATTGTATGCGATTAAAAAGGAGCAAATCTGTAAACTGTTTGAAGAGATTTGCTCAGTAAAAGGGCCTACACACTGGGAGATGCTAAAGCGTTCCGAGCAATGCTACATCACCCAGAATCCTTCAGCAAGATCGCTCAGCACACAGCAATATGTCAGTGCTGTGTGTTGAGCGATCTGTCAGGGACAGTCTATGCTATGCTTGTGCATTATAACCATAGCTGCCTACCCTCCTGAATTCTGCAGGAAGCTCCCTTAAATACCAGCAATCTCCCTCTCTCCCTCATTAGTCTAGCAATCTCCCTCATGTCACCTAGCCCACATTACACTGTTACACCATAGTTACCTCCCATTTTGCATTCTGCAGGAGACTCCTTGACATACAGTAACAGCAATCTCCCTCTTTTCCTCATTAGTCTAGTAATCTCCCTCATGTCACCTTGCCCACATTACACTGTTACAGCATAGTTACCTCCCCTCCTGCATTCTGCAGGAGACTCCCTGAAATAGCAGCAATCTTCTTCTCTCCATTATTAGTCTAGCAATCTCCCTCATGTCACCTAGCCCACATTACACTGTTGCATCATAGTTACTTTCCCTCCTGCATTCTGCAAGAGACTCCCTGACATAGCAGCAATCTCCCTCTCTCCCCCATTAGTCTAGCAATCTCCCTCATGTCACCTAGCCCACATTACACTGTTACATCATAGTTACCTCCCATCCTGCATTCTGAAGGAGACTCCCTGTAATAAAAGCATCATAGTTACTTTCCCTCCTGCATTCTGCAAGAGACTCCCTGACATAGCAGCAATCTCCCTCTCTCCCCCATTAGTCTAGCAATCTCCCTCATGTCACCTAGCCCACATTACACTGTTACATCATAGTTACCTCCCATCCTGCATTCTGAAGGAGACTCCCTGTAATAAAAGCAATCTCCCTCTATCCCTCATTAGTCTATCAATCTCCCTCATTTCCCCTAGCCCACATTACACTGTTATATTTTTTGGGAAAAAAGGAATGAGAGACAGATACAGTTACATTGAATCATCAGCACCATTTCCCAGCACTTTACCAAGTACAGTATCTCTTACTAACTGCTTTGGGGCTCATCTACATTTGGATATAAGTCATAATAAAAGATTCCTCTCAGATGTAGCAGTACACACCCACGCTTCTAGGTGCCACGTTCACAATCTCTTTTCACAGTCTCTCCAACTAGACACGCCCCTTTCCATATATGGAACTAAACACGCCCTTTGGGTGGAGCAAGACACGCCCCCTCAATGGGGTGCCCTGCAAAATTCTATTACCAACTATAATCTCCCTGAAACTAGTTTTCAAAAGTAGTCAAGTATGCACTGGGAGCATAACCTAGATCCAGCATTCGCCTGTAGCGATGTCAGCGCTGAACGATCTGGTAAAGGTAGTTAGATATTGACAGTAATGTATTGTACATTGGTTGGTCCGTAAGGTTCTGTCAAAATATGTAGCAGAAAATCCCATTAAAGTCTCCAAACGATTTATACACCAGGGACCAGGTCGCGAGTGAGTAACGTTGTGACATCCAGAGGTAGATATTTGGTGACGTACTAATGGCCCAGACAACCACTTACTATGTCTGCTAATTAGTTTGTGCACGGCCAATCGGGGAAAAAAACATCTCTTAGACTGGAAACGGTCATTATGTTGTTGCAGCGGATGCAGTCACGGGGGGTTGCAGTGGGCAAAATTAGCTGCCCGGGTCCATCCAGAGGCCAGGACCCGGGACAGACAGCACCCCCCTATTGGCGGCCCTGCCTATCAGTACATCCATCAATGGCACAATCAGCAGACCAGAACGGGGAAATCTCTTCAGCAAGCCACCAGGAGCAGCAGATTTCTTGCCATGTGTGGTCTGCTGTAGATAAGGGCCATTAGCGGTCACATCTGACCATCTAGGTGACTCTATGTGATGTTTGGCAATCTCTATAAAGGTTGTTCAAAGGGAATATTACTAGTTACATATTGGTAGCGCTAATTTGATGTTTATTTTCCACGTTACAAGATTCAAAGAATATTTTCTGTTTTGAAGTCTGCTAATTACTTTGTCACTTTTGTCACATTGACCTCCTCCCAAACTTTTGCGCACACTTCCTGGGAACTCTGGGTATTTTTAGCACAAGCTGAACCTCTCTCCTCACACTCGGAGTGAAATGTTTGAATAATTCAGCACCAGTAACTTGTTTGATTGTTTTAGCCGCCAACCTCTGCCAGCCGGTGCATGTACCTAGAACAGTTCTTCACCTCTGCCAGCTTTCTCCTATGCCTCCTGTCAGTCACGGCTGCCCGGAAACTGTGGGCATGTGATAATGGTGCCCGGGTGTGACCCACTGAAGGGGTACATCAGAGGGTGGGGGCACTTTCTAGCTGGCGAAATAAGTATCTAGATGAATATTAATCAGTGCTGTAAGTCTGCTGTTCAGTGTGACTTCTTACTTATCGCAGAACCAGATGCAATGTGCAAAGGCCTTATAATAGTCTATATAGAATAAATTCATATTTAGGGATTTGGTTTCCTGAACAGGAAACCGGGATATTGTTCCAAGCTTCAGTATGTATTGGCCGTGTCTGAAGTTAATTATAAGTTTTTAAGATTTTAAGTTTAAATTGTTTTGTTTTCAGTTCCACTGTTATGTAGCCTGTACACTTAGTAGATATTGCATGCAATCATTCCATTTCGACCACATCTGTTCGATAAATCGAATGATTGTATGCACATTTTAGGGACCATGCGACACAATCGTATGTGCTGCACATAATATCTATTATGTGGTTTTAACTACATGCGATCGATCTAATGCAATCAGCGCGGGGGGGGGGAGGCCTAGGGTGCCAGGATATGGGGGGGGCGCCACCAAGTCCCCCTATCAAAAAATAAAGGATGTCTATGAGGATCCTTGTTGTACCTAAAGCAGGGGGCTGCTGTGGAACTTCTAAGACTTCACCTCCATACTTTCCCTTGAGGCATACTTTGCAGCTGCCTCATTGTAGTCTGTTGTGTGTGGCAAAGTGGGGCCTCCAGGGAAAGCAGGGGACTTGCCCACCTGTTTGGAGCCTCCCTGCCATTCCAGAATGTTAGGCAAGTATGCTTTTAAGGGGTTGGAAAGTGGTTAGGTTGAAGGTTTGCGTAGGGTGCTGAGAAGCCTTACACCGGCCCTGCACGTCAGCCATGCCATTGTAGACATAATGCTTGTGTTGACCTACCAACCCGGTCGACCTTAGCCATGTTGACATATTTCAGGTGTCAGTCTAAGCCCTGTCGGCCTTCAATGGTTGATCCAATGCATGTGGAACTAATGACCGTATCCCCTGTATAGAACCAGATACGTGCATATAAGAATATATACACGCAACTGAAATTGGGAGGATATAGGATGTGATATATGGTGAATGGTAAAGGTGTATCTATAGCACGCAGGACCCCCAGGGGACAAAGAGTAATCACATTATACCCTGCACCTGTATATACTTACTGGTGTGTCCTCTTGCGTTTGTTACCACGATACCACAGGTCATTTGCGCTGCAGCTCTGATTACAGGTAATAGATTGTAAGTGCGCAAATCTGGGAGAATAAAATAGTGTGCCGAGCGCAGCGATGCACCGTGCCCGAAGCATGGCGAGCGATGCCAGGGGACGCGGTGCTACGTTTTAGTGTTTATGTTGACTGTTTTGACATTCTGGTTAATAAAAAAATACATGTCATCTTTTTCAATATCGACCTTACCCATGTCGACCTGATGACCATGTCGACCTTACCCATGTCGACATAATGACCCTGGCGACCTTCCTGCATGTCTACCTTAACTCATGTCGACCTAAATGTATGTTGACCTAATGGTGTCTACCTAATGCTTGTCAACCATGATGCTGGTGACCCAATGATCCATACCCGGGTATTGGCACATCTGCGTTACCGACGTTCCCAGGAACAAGGCTTACAGTATGTGCACAGACCCAGAGTACACTGTGCTGCCTGAGAGGGAAGGGGGGGGGGGGGGGGGTGTCTGGAGGCAGCCTGCACATGGGCCTCTCCTATCTCAGTCCTTCCATTTTATAGCAATACAATGTGTGAAATTATTATTTATATTTAAAGATTTCTAATAAATATTTAGCAAACAGTATGGTACCTCTAGTTGTTAAGGTCCGTACTAAGTAGGGATGCCAATCCCGAGGCATTTTTTTTCAATCCCGGGAATCGGGATTGAAAAATGCTCAATCCCGGGGATCCCGGGATTGGCATCCCCAATAAGAAAACCACCCCACTCTCCCCCACATTGTCTTACTTTGAGCGGCGCAGGCGGCAGTAGAATGGACGGAGGCTGATGGTGTGACGCCGGAGGTACCCTAGGTTTGTCACAGTGACACTCTGTTCTCTGCTGCACAGTCCAGTCGGGCGGCGAGCGGGTTCAGTGCTGCGGCCTGTGCAGCGTGACCCATAGGTCACGCTGCGCAGGCCGCAGCTCTCCACCTCCGGTGTCACAACAACTCGCTCGCCGCCTGACTTCTCCCGGACGCACACAGTCACAGTGGCAGGAGGCAACATCTTAGTGAAGACTGGAGCTCCGGGACCGGTAGTACAGAGCGGCGGTGCGGGGGCATGTTCAGTTGGCTGCACAGCGTGATGCACAGCGTGACCTCTGACCACGCTGCACGTCTGAGCTGCACAGGGAGGAGCTGGGCAGCGTCTGAGCGAGTTCATTTTTCATGCATCATTATACAGGAGTGTGATGTATATATTAAACTTATTACTTGTTTAATTGATCTGCACTATGCTTGTGTCTATTCTCTCCCCTTATTTATATTAGGGGAGATCCATATTCATTGGTTCCTCTTGTGAAAATTGTGGACCAGAAAACTGCATCCTAAAAACCACTAAGTATTACCGTGTTTCCCCGATAATAAGACACTGTCTTATTTTTTTTCCCCAACAAAAAACATCATAGGCCTTATTTTCGGGGTAGGGCTTATTTTAAAGTATCATGCCCCCAGTCCTTCTTACACAGCCCTCATTCCTTCTTTTAAAGTAACATGCCCCCGAGTCCTGCTCCTCACCAACAATACAGCACTTTTCAGTTCTTCTTCTTGTTTTCCGCATGCGCCACTGCTCCCTCCGTGTACAGCAGCCGCGTGATGTGCGCAGTGACGTCACGCGCTGGGTGCAGTGCATCCCTGGGACCGGGAGCTGCAACAGCTTCTACGGTACAGTAGAAGCCTGTACAAGCAAGGCGGCGGTGAAGGGGGTTAGCGGGGGTGGAGATGGGGTTACAGAAGTTAGTGCACCCACTCGGCTTAGGTAAATTTTGATAGGGCTTATTTTCGGGGGATGTCTTATTTTGGACCAGTGTCCAAAATCTGGGGTAGGGCTTCTTTTCGGGAAGATGTCTTATTATCGGGGAAACACGGTATGTTTGCGCACTAAGTCATCAGCATGTGTAGCTAGTTGCTTGTCTCTATCCTATAGTTACCTTTGAGCACTATCCCTTCATTTTACACTCCTTTCTTGCACATTGTATCTGTTTGAGTAAATATCTGGTGTTTTTTACCCTGTGTAATTTGGGGATTAGCTGCATAATTGGTTTAATTGCGTTCACCTTATCAGACTACTATCTACATGGTATTTTCTAGGCTCTGCCAGATTAATCATAGTCATAAGTCATACATGCCTAGGTCCCCATGATTGTAGGGGTGTTCAAGCCATTAGATGGACAGTGTCTAGGTCAACTATTATTGGTCGACATGGGAAAAGGTTGACATGAGTTTTTCATGATTTTTTAAAACTATGTCGACAGACACAAAAAAAGAAAAACTGATGTTGATTTTTTTTTCCGACCGTTTGACCATGTCAACACGAGTTTTTCACTTTTTTGTATTTTTTGACATCGAATAAGTATATTGCGGCCCCTCGCATGGCTCACTGCACTCGGCACACCATTATATTCTCCCTCTATGCCTATTGGGATGGTAAAGTATTAACAAGTCGGTTTAAAAAACAAAAATCATGAAAAACTTATGTCAACTTAATGTATGTTTACCTTTCTCATGTGACGACCATTTGCCTGTTGACCGATAGTGGTTGACCTTTTGACTGTTGACATAATGACCAGATGCCATTCGAGCAGGGGTGAGCTGATGCTTCTTAGGCAACAGGTAGAGAGTGCTGCACATCTGCTCTGTTTGTGAATTACACACAATCAGAGCAATGAGGCAGCATTCCAACCTGCCTCCAGACAGTGAACGGCTATCAGCATGTTGATTGGTGGATGGCTGCAGCTGTCTTCCAATCAGAACGCTCCCAATCATTCAGTGTGTGCGAGGAACATGCGGTTAAGATGGCCCTGGGTATACTGTATCACATCTAACAAGCTGTAGTGCGCATCTAACAACAAAGGAAGCCGTGTCACACAAATTGTAACGTTTTGTAGAGGCTCATTTAGCTTAAAGGGCAGGTGGTCAGACTTGGCATTAATCCTGACTATAAGTATGCTGCCCATCTGTAGCAAATCCAGGCCAACTAAACCGCTTCATTAGAGATGGAGAAGCAGGCGTAGAATACGTAACACTCAGACTTGTAAAAATAACTTTTGGAACATTCAGTCCCACACTAAAAACAGTAACATCATGTTAGATTAAATGTCTCATATTTTGAAAACCATTTCAATTGATATTCATTTTAGATGAGAACCTTTGGGAGATAATATTTTTTAATCTGTGTATCCACTTCATCAGTGCCTGCGGAAGTTTGTCTTTTACTGTCTTAAATCCCAATGTTTCCAATTAGTTTTTAATTGCTAGGTACCCCCAAACTTTTTTCTAAGCAATTATGAACTTTCTTAAAGTGCAATAGGATGAAATAATTATCCATCCCTTCGCTTATACAGAATGTTATCCCAGGAGAATCTTGTAGTGCGACCTTTACAGAAAAATCCACTGATACAGTCAATGAAATAAATAACATATTTAGAATGACAATTAATAATTAATGCCTCTTAAAAGCATGTCTGAATTTTTGTGAGGTTGTCACTATTAGGTAGTGCAGTTTCCCCAGAAGGGCGATGGTGAATATACGTAACCCTATCAGGATAAGGGAGCCGAGCACAATGAATTTATCATAATCAACCAATCAGCATGCACTATGCAAATGTAGTGACTGGAAACATCGCATCTGGGCTGCACATCCATTTACAAAGCAAGCAGTGCTGCTGAGAGGCTGGCCAGGCCCTAGTGACATTTTAGGGGCGTGGCCTAATCACAGGCCATGCGTGGGCATGCTCCCGTTAGTGAAAAAAAACTGAGTTTAAAAAAGTTTTGGAGCAGGGGAAGCCAGGGAGCATCTGTGCCAGGGGCATCTTGGACTCTGCAGTACAGCACACCCCAGCGTGTGCCCAGGAGGCATCAGTCCTGGGTAATTAGTAACTGCCCTGGCCGTGGCAGCAATCACAGGACCACAGAGATGCCCAGAGCAGCCAGTGCTCTCCCCAACACCCGCTGCACAGGGACAACAGCAAGCTGTGTGCAACAATGAGAGCAATTATTGGGCACCACACAGAGGGCCAGATGCCCCATGCACACTTTGGCACACCCACACACAGAAAGTGTTATGTTACTGCGCTATGCTTGTTTCAGCAGCATATATGCGCAGGTTTAGGAAAGATTTGAAGCGCTTGTATAAAAATGATAAAATATTAATAAAGTGTTTGAACAATTGAACAATTTGATTGCCTGTAGGGAAAATGGGTGGGTTAAAGGATAAAAAAAGCTTTTGCTTCAAATATTTACAGCGCTTCTTATAGATTAGCTGTGGTTGGGTATGAGTATCTTTGGTTTTGGGGATCACGCACTTGTGTACAGGCCTACACTGTCCCTACAATACCTTTGCTCCGTTTGCGGGGATTAGTGTGGCGCTGTCACCGCTGTTGTTATCTGCGTCTTCATCTTCTAAAGGTGCCCATACACGTTACAATTATTGTATACAATATCACATCTCATCGCATATCGGTTTTGCAATGAGATCAGATGAGATGAGATCTAGTACCTAAAGTATGTGCAGCACATACTTTTTGTACTAGATCTCATCTCATCTGATCTCATCGCAAAACCGATATGCGATGAGATGTGATATTGTATACAATATTGTATACAATAATTGTAACGTGTATGGGCACCTTAAGTCCTCCGTCTTCCGTCCGGTCACTGAAACCGGAAGTTCGGGCAGCGTGCAACGAACAGCCGGAGGACCGGTTTCAGTGACCGGACGGAAAACGGAGGACTCGGGAGACGGAGACGCAGACCCCAGAGGGGATGGGTTATGGGTAGCAGGGGGTGTGTGATGGGTAGAAAGGTGTGTGTGTTGGGGAGCAGGGGATCTAGAGTGGAGGGAGTGGGAGTGTTGTAATGTAAAGGTGTGTACACACTAGACGATAGATGTAAACGATATACATGATAACCATGTTTGTGTATATCGTCTAGTGTGTACACTCTATATCATTAGCGACTCCGCTCTCAAGGGTTGTTAACGATGTCCTCAGTCATCCTGTATGCACAGACGAGGGAAGACATCATTAATGAAGTCCCCTTAGCCCACCCCCGCCGCTCCTCACCACCATCGGCAGGTATTATGCACTTGGCAATGCAGACAGCATGCTAGGTCCCCGCCTGGTGGGCAGTGAACAGAGCAGGAGGCGGGACCTTACATAAATAAAACTAAATGTAAAATAAAATAAATAAAATAAAATTGGTAAAACCTTGCCCATGATGCATGTGCGTCCAATGATTTGTGCATCACAGAAATGTATTAGGTGTTCCTGGGCAGTGAATTGGAGGTGCATAGAGATGACCTGTCTCATCTGTGTGTTATGTGAATGTTGGCAAGTGGTTGCAATCTCATATACTTCATCACTAATATTGTCCCTGTTCTATGCCCAGAATTCCTGGTCTGCTGCTTGGGTGGTAGTCCTGACCTCTGTGCCTCTCCATGCCAGCTCTCTCTCTCCATTGCATTCCAGCCCTGTATTGGAATCTTTGGTTTACCCCTGCATTCCCGCTAATCTCTACCTGCAGGTTACTATATTCCCTGTACCCAAAAGGAGATCATTATCCTTGCCATATACTCATACATCGTTGACCACCAATATCGTGTTGTGTGTGACCTCTGTCCAGCCTCAGTAAGTTATTTACAATGTAAGCTCGCACAAGCAGGTCCCTTTTCCCTCATGTGCTTTCCGTTCTCTTACTTAAACCATCTTCGATGACAACAAATCCTGTAATTGCTTCTAATTCTTCTTCTTGATACTTGTTTCGGTGTCCTTAGATGATGCACCTATGTTTATGTACTCTGTACCTGTCCTCTATTGTAATCAACTGTAAGTCATGTTTCCTGTTTTGCTTATTCGTTTATGTAATTGGTCACTGCGGATCCCTTGCGGCACCATATAAATAATAATGATCAATATATTACCCTGCCTCAATTCACTCCAGCTACTACATATTGGTCACCCTACAATTGCATAAGCCCCTACTTTTCCAAGTACAAGAGCAGGCAGCATCCTAAGTACCGGTGAGTGTGTTCTACTGTAAGGGAACAACAGGCAGCTGTTCTAGGCAGAATACCTCACTAGTATAACTCTGGGGGTCTTATGTAATTCTCCAGCTATTTAACAACATTCTCAATTATCTATTTGGGTCCATATAAGGTGGTCTGGACATCATCAGAACCTGTCAAACAATTAATCAAAGGTCAATGATGGGATCTACAGTGTATGACCTTCAGATAGGGCAAATAATGGTTGAAAATAGAATTCTATGAATGCCGAAAGCTTAGCAGTAATACAATTTACACCTGCCGTAATTGGTTTATGAAAGGGTTTTGTTATAGCTTCAAGCATTTTTTAAAAGCACATTAATGACCTGTGTTGAGGGTCCTTGACTTCAGGATGCTCGTGCTCACCCTGCAATTACTGTTCCACTTCATGAATAATCCTTTATTACCTCATTATGGTCATTTGTCAACAGTTTATAAGTGTTCCCCTCATTAAGATGATTTAATTTTCCACCTGCCCAGTGATTTTTGCCTCTTTGAACAGCTTTCCATAGCAGGATGTGGGAGCGCACATCAACGCTCACCGCTAATCACTTGCCCATACACACTGGGCGGCATTGGAGCTGGAAGCAGCTCAAACAACAAAACTGAGCTCAAAGTCGCCCGTTGTGTATGGGCCTTTAGCATTCTTGTCACTGTGCGCTAGAAGCCGAAGCTGGCAGTCTTTACAGGGCAATGGCCAGGAGGGTCCCTTGCACCCGCTGCTGTAGAGCCCTATGTTGTCTCGCCCTCCTCAGGCTGCAGCATGCTGTGTTTGGTGGCCGCAGCTCCCACAGGGACACGCACCCCTTCAGCGTGTGACTTAAAGGGCCAGAATACCTAAATGTGAAGTCACGTTTTGTGCCAAAATTTCAATCCTTTTTATAAGAGGTGATGCGGTCAAACGGGCGACTGTAATTATTACATCGGCCACTTTTGGTCAACATGCATTTTGACATGGAGAAGGTCGAATTTAGTTTTTCACATTTTTATTTATTAAAAACGTTGGGTTTTCCATACTTTACTATGCAAGGGGGCGTAGAGTAAGATTATAATAGTGTGCGGAATGTAGCGAGGCACCGTGCCCGAAGCATGGCGAGGGAACGCAGTACATTTATAACTATATCCATGTCAACTTATGTCGACACAGGCACCCAATTTAAAAAAAAAGGCATGTTGACCTTTTCCATGTTGACCTATTGCTTGTGTCGACCAATAGTTGTTGACATATTGACTGTCGACCTAATTACTATTGACCCTATGACCCATACCCCTATAAAAAGAAGTCCAGAATGTGCCAGAGAATAGGCTCCTCCCCCGTACCCCAGTATCTACCTTGTGCTACTTGTGAACGTCGTGAGTACCACCTCTATTTCCCTGGTTCTTGTTTGTCATTCCATTCTCTGCCGTTCCATTTTCATGCACGCCGTTCAACATATTGTCATTTCTGCTCCAGTGCTACAAACCGCCGTACCAGGCAGAGGGATACGGCCTGCATGTCCGGTACAGCTAAGTCCAAACCACATTGCTGGGTCCCTGGTGAATACCACCGGTACATTAGACTCCGCGACTGTGTTCAAGGTCTTTGCCAATCCCAAGGTACGAACTGCACCCATAATCCTCCTGTGTCTGTGTGATCATTATTTTACTTGCGTTTCAAGATCTCCTCTGTCATGTAGGACCACTTGATTAAAACGTTATAGAACACGTCAAAGAATAATCTATTAGCCATAATCTGCTCGCACACAGCGGCTGCACATGCGCATAATGGACTATGCGCAGTCATGGGCCCTTATTCATATCCGTTCGGTCCTGCACGGAGGGCCGATGTGCATCTGCATGCACCCTACACGGTGAGCAGGGGGCGGAGAAGGGCGGGGGGCGCTGGGCAGCTCCATTAACATATGGGAGCGCCCAGCGTTTCATGGACACTCCCATGAGAACGTGACGTGGGTGCGGGGAACAGGCAGCTGACCTCACCGGATGTCAGCTGCTCGCCCATTTCCGTCCCAGTGTGCAAGCATACGTAAGTGACTTGAAAGTCACTTGTATAGGCATGCACCTATAGGCGGGGTTTGGTGGACTCACAAGTCTGCGAATTCGCAGCCTTGCGAATCAACCACATTAACTCCCTACGTCTGTTAGAGAGCTGATAAATTCCTGCGATACATAAAAAATAGATGGTGTTGTAGCCCCACTGAAATGTATTTCCCATTGTAATCCTGCTTGTCTAATAGCATATAGTCTGGTTGGTTCTGCAAGAGCTGATGAATTCCTGCCATACATAAAAAATACTATGGTTATTGTAGCTCCACTGAAATGTATTTCCCGTTGTAATCCTGCTTGTCCAATATGCTGTCTCTAGCGTTTAACCTCATTTAGCAAATTCCTCGTTTTCACTCACCTCATTCTTGTTTTATTACTGTTTCCACTAAACTTAATAAGGTAAAGAATATTCCGATGCGCACAAATAGCAATGTAATTAAAAAAAACACTAAACTGCACAAACGTGAAAAGAGAAATAATGACAGTCCCGATGTCCCCTTTTAATTAAGACGTTAGGCTCCAATGAGCAGTATTTAAGGAGAGAAATTGAATTCCTTCAAAATCAAATAGTTGTATCCGGCTTAACAAGAACCCAGGAAAATATAAATTCATGTCTAATTAAATCCTGCAATACATAATACAGGGCATATATATACAAGCAGCAGCTGTTACTTTATCATTGGACAAGTCCTAGTACTATAGCGATGGACTTCGGGTACCGCTGATATAGTTCATAACGCATGTTAGCTAGTGTAGTCTTCTAGCACCCTGCTCCTTGAAAAATCCTTGCAGTTCCTCCTTCCTGCCTGGGGTGTCAGTCTCTGCTGTGGTGTTTCTACAACAGTCTAGTTTGTATCTTAACATTATGGGGGTTATTTTGATTCACTCTTTCTGAGAAATTCCTTCTTAGATAGACAAAACCATGTGCACTGCAGGAGGGCAGATGTAAAATGTGCAGAGAGAATTAGATTTGGGTGAGATATTTTGTTTCTGTGCAGGAAAAATACGGACTGCTTTATTTGTACACTGTAATATAGATCTCACTTTGAAGTAAAACTCTACCAAAATCTAACTCTCGCTGCACAAGTAACATTTGCCCCACCTGCACTGCACATGGTTTTGTCCATCTAAGAAGGAATTTGTCAGAAAGAGTGAACCAAAATAACCCCCTGAGATACCAACCAAACTGTTCTTGATTTACAACAGCAGACAGCGACACCCCAGGCAGGAAAGAGGAACTGCAAGGATTTTACAAGGAGCAGGGTGCTAAAATGAACACTGCTAGTGTGTACGGGGCTTTAGGGTGGCATAAAACCATGGGATTCGATACTGTCAAATATTAGGTTGACAGTTAACAATGTTAACAGTGAAAACGTTTTTTTTTTGTCGTGAATTTCGACATGGACACTACCAAAGTTTGCCACGTCCCCACGCTGTCTCGGCACACTATTTTATTCTCCCACCACGCCGCAGTGGATGCTAGGGCATGAGATACCGCCTGTAGGCCCATGTCGGCTCAAAAAACTGTGAAAAACCTTCCAACCTAAATAGAGTCGACATACAATAGTAAGCGTATCCCAGAGAAGGAAGGGCACTTTAGGGCAGAGGGCCCTATTAGTGACAGCTAACATACTTAAAAGGGGGGACAGACAGACAGGTGTGACACAGATGGCAGAAATTGGTTAATCATGAACTGTGGCTTCAGGACGCATTGTAGTCGGTGTCCTTTTCATCATATAAAGAATAGAAAACGGTGTTTGAAATGTTTCACCCTTTTTCAATATCATGATCTGAAGACAAGGGCAAAAGTTCTTTTAATGAGAACAAAGTTGCAGCGAAACTCCTCGTTCCCTCCGCATACACAAGTGGTGGTGAAAGACAAAAAGAACGGATTAGGTTTTCATCTCAGGAACCAATTATAGCCGGGAGATGGGGTAGCTGATTTTGCCTGGAGTTTAATTTACTCTCTCTAGCATTGAAGGATGATACGTGGTAATCTTAAATGTGCTCCTAATTATTACAGTGGCCTATAGTCACGCGTTACCGGCTTAGAATAATGGAATATAGTCTTCCATCTAACCTTAAATGAGAGGATAAAAACTTAATTCAATACCATTTACACAAGTTATAATTCTATCACACGGAGGGAGGTGCTTTAGGAAAGGCAAAACCAGGTCGGAAATAAATGAGGATATATGTATTCAGTCTAATAGCGCTGAAAAAGCAATTTCCCCTGTGATAACAGAGCGTGTGTTTTCCTTTGTTGCACAATGGGGATACGGTCGCTCCGTGGACACATTGAAGGTTGGCCGGACTTATGTCGACACAGGTCGATGTCGGCAGGCGGTATTTCATACCCTACCGTCCACTATTGCGTGAAGGGAGAATATAAAATACGGTGTCCAGAGAAATTCGGGACAAAAATACCTGTTGACCTTCCCATTATCGAACTAATACCATTAGTCATATATATATATTATATGCAATCCCGTCGCCCAGGAAAGTCCCAGATGGCTCAAGGAGGGATTGTGCTTGACTTCCCTGAGGGAAGAAGTCGCACAATTGTATCGTGCTATCGGGGCTGTAGACAGCAGGGGGGCCCAGGTACTGTAGGGGTCGTGGATTAATCATGAAGGCCAAACACAATTTAAAAACTATGTGTGTCGCCTCATCATGGGGGTATTATGCCCCAGCTACCTCCCTTGACCCACCGCAGTGCTAGTGCCACATCGCCTTCCGCATCTCTGTGCCCCTGGTTACAATGAGGGTTCTTGAGATTGCTTCTGGATGCACAAAGTATCGATTATCGGTACTGTACGTATGTGCCGGGCGCGTTCTGTGCACGGCCGAAAGGGTCCTGCGTAGAAAGTAGCAAGACCGTAATTGACAGTATGTTGCTGTCTGTGGGGTGGGGAAGGGGTAGCGATGGCCTTTATTTCCCAATATGGAGACTGTGTCTCCGCCGTTTCGGTTGAAGGAAGAGGACGGGATTTCCATTGCTGGCCAGAGGTTTCTGCACAAGCCGCCCAATGTTAAGTTGTGTGATCCGATGCATCATAATGCAATGCCCCATTAGCTATCTAAAGCTTTTTTTGCACCTTTTATAAGACGCAAACACGATGTGTGACTGGTACAAACATAAAAGTTTCATATGAACTACTGTAGAAGTGTATGCGGCTTGCAGAGCTTAGTTCGGTGCAGGCTTTGGCATGGAAACTTCATATCTGAATTTGTTTAATACTTGTTAATGGATGGCTCACAGCCACCAGGTATTAGGCTAGAGATGGGCCGCCCGCGAACGAACCGGATCTTTTGAACGGATCCCATTCAAGAACGAATGAGCCGCCGATCCCAAAAAGGTGATCCGTTTCAGTTTACAATGCATTTTCCTTATCTCAGTGCTGCCACCTGTGGCAGCTGAGATGTACTACCTCTGTAGACTGAGTACAGTGCTGTGACTACAAGTGATAGAAAGATTAGCTGCTGCTGCTGCCAGGGATGGCCATCGGTGCAAACGCCATCGATGGTTGCCATCGATGGCGATTCTGCACCCAGCCATCGATCAGTGTTTTCACTCGGGGATATATATTTCCCCTTTTTTTTAAAAGCGAGCCGAGGATCAGTCTAAAAGATACGTATATTTTTCACCGAGAGATCCGGCGGATCCCGGCTCAGCTTGATGATCCGTTTTGCCCGTCTCTATATTAGGCGACTTCATAACTCATTTTTGTCTTGGGAGCATAGATGGGAATTAATTGATATTTTCCTGACTTCTTAAGAATGTTAAGCTGGATACAACTATTTGATTTTGAAGTAATTTATTTCCCCTCCTCTCCTCAAACACTGCTCATTGAAGCCTAGCGTCTTAATTAGAAGGGGACATCGGGACTGTCTTTACTTTTATACAGTTTATGGTTTTTAATTACGTTGGTATTTGTGTGCTTATAGATATTATTTACCATATTAGGTTTGCTGGAACGATACAGTAATTTAACAAGACTGTAATTAATGGACAGACCCTGTAATTGGTGCAATGTAACAGGGGTTACCAGGTCCAGCAAACCGGTAGCAATGCAAACCGGTAGAAAAGAAGGGTTCTTGCCGGTTCGTTGCCATTTTTGCGGTATGAACGGTTAATTCGGGATGAGTGACCCATTTCCCGTTCACACTCTGGAGGAAGCAGAGCCAGCTCTAAGCGCTTCCTCCTCCCCCACCCCCGATGACACTCCGCCTCTCTGAACCACCCCTCCATGACGTCAGCCAACCGGCAAAATTGCCGATTCGCTGATGCGATCTTGACAGACCAAACTGCAGGGACCACACGGGACTGAACCGTTTCAAAGTCCCGGTGCGACCCTGCATTTGCAGTCTGAAAGCGGAATAAACTGGGGTGCAGTGCTTGGTGTAATGTAGCCGCCAATAAGGCCAACAGGATACTAGCCTGTATAAAAAGGGGCATGGAAGGAGAGAAGGTTGAGAACACTTAGAAGGAAAGGCTTTCTTTACGGTCAGGGCAGTAAAATCAATGATGGAACTCTCTTCCATGTGAGGTGGTGTCGGCAGTTAGAATAACTTCATTTAAATTAAGGGTCTGTGGTTTCCTGTATAATTTCACCTTGAATAACGACTAAGAAGAAATAGTTTTATTCCTCTACTGGTTACCAGCCCGTCATAATTAGTGTTCATTCTAGCACCCGCTATCTTTGAAATCTCATGCAGTTCCTCTTTCCTGCCTGGGGTGTCGCTGTCTGCTGTGGGGTTTTTAGCACAGGTCTGGTTTGCATATCAGTGCTGATATACAGACCACACTGTGCAAGAAGCACTACAGCAGACAGTGACACCCTAGGCAGAGAAGAGGAACTGCGTGGGTTTTTCAAAGATAGCGGGTGCTAGAATGAACGCTAATAATGCAGAACAACATAACCGTAATGTCAGCGCTCTGCGGCTGTGGGTGGCTGAATGGAGCAACATTCGAGTTGCTTCGATGAACGCCGTGTGTGTGTGTGGGGGGGGGGTGCCACATGTCAACAAACAAGATAGGCCTCGTATATGAGTTGGCCCAGCTGGAATCTTCCCGATGAGCACTGTGGAAAATCCGCCTCTGTGCTCCTCCCACTCATTTTTCAAATGTTACCAGTTTTTACTTTCCCGATAATGAGTAGGTTGTGAGTCTGTTTCTCATACGATAAGACCCCTTACCCACTGTAGACAAAAACGTGGGATTTATTTACTAAGATTGGAGTTCTATTGAAGGTGGGCTGTTTCTATGGGCAACCAATCAGATTCTCTCTGTTATCTTCTAGAAGATGCTAAATAAATAAATAAGAAGTAGATTCTGATTGGTTGCTTTGGGCAACATCTTCAATAGAACTCCCATCTTGGTGGTGTGACCATGGATTTTTTAAATATATCTAATGTTCCTTCTAAGAACAGTGGCGGGCAGGGTGCCGCTGCATGGGGGCAGTGTCAAGGGGGCAGACTGGGCCTGCCGACGTCACTGTTCTGGGCGATCGAGGGCCACCGACGTGACATAAAGGGGCGGGCCCGGCCGGTGCCGTCAAGAAAAGAGGCTGGCCAGTCCACCATCATCACTGAAGGGGCGGGCCCGGCTGCCCCGAAGGCTCTACACTGACAGGGAAGCGATGGGCACCGCTATCTACTGCGGCGCCGGGCTTCCCCGGTACCACCATAGGAGTAGGAAGCAGGCTGTTTTAGCGGGGCGCTGCCAGAAGGGCAGGGTGCATTTTGCCCCTTAAAAATCGGACAGGGCGCAGCGGCCCGCTAAAACAGCCTAGCGGGAACACTAATATCTACAAATGGGCATAATATTTTTTTTTTTTCATTTGTATACATTTGTTTTTATTGATTGTAATATTGCCACTATATAAAGAGCAGATTTACACCGTGTTTTAATACAGAACTTTCACTTTCCGTTTTAAGTCCATGTGACATTGAGATGGCCTTTTATTAGCGAGCGGGTAGAAAAATGATTTGACGGTGAGCGACCATCCAATGATTTGCGTTCATCAGGGCGGCGTTTTACCTGTTCGCAAGGCTGCAAAACATACGAACAAATCTGAATCCGGCCCCTTGTGTTTTTAGTTGCGCAGTTTCCGTAAGTTTACTTTGTCCTAGAACTAAAAAACAATCTTTTCTGTATTTTTTTTAATTATTATTTCTAATTCCCATAAGATAAATGTTCTATCATAAATCAGAATGCTTTTATCCTGTCTGACAGTTGACAAATGAAATGATTATTCATCGCGAGCTGAGTAGTCCCCTATTAGCGCTGACCTAGACGCAAGGTTAACACCATTAAACTCTGTCTTCTGAACAGTTGGAAGTCAAGGGGAAGTTGAGCGTTATTTGACGTGCAGGATACCGGTAGGGTAAACACGGAATCATCATTATGCAGATTGCTATAGTCAAGACTTCTTGATTAACGGTCTTGAGTGTCGGATCTTGAAGCTATAGAGACAAACAGGTAGTGGCGATAGCTTTTTGATAGTCAAACTTTGTAAGATATGGGTGGGGCTTGAGCGGAAGTGGCCCTAGGTATCGTGGTCCCCAAAATTTAGAAGGGGCCCCTCATTGACTGGTCCTGGCACAGTATTGATTTGATTCGTAAGCCCCTTACACACTAAATGACTTTTTAAAAGAGGTCACTTAAATGGGTCCCCAACGATATCTTTTAAAAAAAGTCTAGTTTTTACATTCAATAGCGTTAACGTTGCTAAGGACACCATCCTGTCGGCTGAACATGCAAGTCGATTTTGGCTATGTAGTTAACGAGCTTCGTGGTCATCGGGTCCAGGTGACATCACTGAACGATGTGGTTTACCGATATTGCTCAGTTTGTATGCTTAATTAGCCCACCTGCGGCCAATATCGTTTACTATATCGTTCTCAGTGCGGGTCGTCTAATGTGTTTGAAGCTTAGTATAGAGAAGTGCCTGGTGTATACAGCTAAGACACTTTCTCTTGAATATGATCTTGTTCTCGTTGTAGAGTACTTAGGGGTAGATGTATGAATCAGTGATAAGGGAGGAGAAGTGATACAGTGCCTGGTACTTTATCACCGGCCAATCAGCTCCTGACTGTTGAGTTACAGGCTGGGTTTAAAAAGGGACAGTTAGAAGCTGATTGGCCAATGATAAGGTACCAGGCACTGTATCACTTCTCCGCCCATATCACTGCTTCATACACCTACCCCTCGGTGCCATATGAGCCCCTATCAATGACCCAAACAGCAGTGCATTACAGGCAGGTGTAATGACTCTCGCTTAGCACAATGTAGATCCTAATAGGCTCACAGTAACGTACCTTTCACTCCTCGCTCTACAACACCAAGTCAGCTCTATGGGACAGAGTCAGTGGGCGCTGGCTCATCCTTGTTGCCCAGGTTAAACGGTCAAAGTTGTGCACACACGGTCGGGGCAGATAATGACAACTGTGATGTGGGGAAATCATGAGACAATATCAAAAAAATTAATAATGTCAGAGAGAAAGTGAAAAAAACAAGGAATGGAAATGGGGGATAAAATGTTTCTTCAAGCCCAGAAAGAATCAAAAGACTTTCTTCAAAGAGAAATATTCCTTATTAGAAGATGGAATGCTCACAGTATATTGAACGGAGAAGAAAGGAAAATGATGAATTGGAGCTGCAGTAATGAAGAAACAGAGAGACAGAGAATGTAGGACAGGTGTCTGTGAGAAAGAGAATTGAGAAGATACAGATGTTCCGTACGGTTTTGCCTCCCTCAATTGTGTCGCTGCAGGCTCCAATAGGAATCAATGCATTTAGTTAAATTATCCTTTATATTAAATCACACATTTCTCAGCAGCCGTACCCAGGACCTTCAGTCACATCCCCCTGATATTTAAAGCACACATTTCAAAATTCTGTCATGTCCGGGATTCGAACCCATGACCTTTAATATCGCTGTGAGACACCTTACTCGTGGAACTACAGTTCTTACTCCTGCATGAAAAGTATGAGGGTATGTTGAAATGTAAATTTCGCTCCCGATTACTCCTCTGTTTTAGGTGGGTTTTTTTTTATATTGAAATGTATGCCTTAGGAATGTGTGACTGAAGGTGCTTAGGCATGGGGATTTCAAAGGAGAAAGTTTCAAGTGAGATTTAAAAAGGAAATTTGACAGGTGTCCTGTGCAGTGGCACGTTCCTTTTGTCCATGACTCTTAATGCACTTCCTACAGCCACTGGATAGGAGTTTGTATCGCCCACCTGACTCCTGAACAACTTAGATGTTCCCTGTTGGGGCGATCCTGTGATGAATCCTGGACACTTTGGGCCACATCCCAGGATTCCGCCGATCCTGATCCTGGGATTGGCCACCCTAATCATGTCCCACCAATGATTATCAGACTGGGCCTCATTCAGAGCTGATCGCTCATCTGCAAATTTGCAGACGATTTAGGGCCTTATTCTGGTCGATGCGTTAATTTCCGAATTCTTTCGGATGGCGTTTTTTAGCCGTCTGCGCATGCGTGGGCAACGCTATGCGCATGTGCCACGCATGGTCTCCGTACTCGTTCTCACTAATACCGTACAGAAATGTGCACCGCATTCACTCGTGAAATATGGGCGTAATATGGGCGTCATTCGGAAGTACACAGGGGCGAAGTTTCAAAGTGGGCTAAACTGGGCGTAAACATGGGCGTACATGAGGGAGTGCACTAATTCTGGTAGGCGTGCATTCGGATAGAACATTGACTGCAAACGAACCAACAGCCAGGAAATATGCGGTCTTCATAAGCAAGTTTCACTTTGCGGACACCACTTGGTCATGCGCTAGGCATTCGGATCGCCCAATTAGTACGGCCGCACCTAAACGACTGTCAGCTGAACACAATACAATCCACTCCTCTACTCATTACTCATTAATTACACTCTTTTCATTGCTTCAATTGGAACCATTGCAGCCTAAATGGACCATTACTAAACACACAAATATATGCTGAAAGCACGGCTGCATTTTTTACACACATTTACACTGCAAGCAATGGACAGAACTTGGTATCACTAATATAAATATACATGTCACTTTAACATTCAGCAATAACACCACACATTTGGGGATCAAATGAAAAATGTAATTACTAACAAACACTTTTTAATGAGGTTGCCTAATTGCATAAGTGTGTCCTGTGACCGATTTATGAGTTCAGATAATAGTCGTGAGTTTTGCGTTAATACACCGCATCGGTGCGTACGGGCAGGTTCCCGTCCGTTCTGACGCTGTAAGACCGTGCAGACGCTGTAAGACCGTGCAGAATATGTGTGTGTCCACCGCACACGCAAGGTTTGGATGTCGCCCGTAAACACGCCCTCTTCTTAAGGAGTGAGTCCGTCCGAATGTGGAGGACCGATGTCCGCACAGCGTGGCGTGCGGTCCGCTTCGAAAGAATTCGGAAATTTACGCACCAACCAGAATAACCTCCTTAGTGTGGTTAGTCACCATCCAGACAAAAGACAACCTGCCCTGTGCAAATCTGCGAATAAATTGCAAAAATATTGCTATCCGCTATCCTTTTGCACATCCATGCGCAATTCACTCACTCACCCTCGATTGACTTTCCCCAGTCTATGCAAATGTCAGTAACTGACCACAACTCTGTGACAGACACAGGCTGATCAAACCCGATGCTGACATCACAGACCCTCCCTTTAAAACGCTCGGGCACGCCGGTGTTTGTAAGTGGATTGCTGTTAGATATTTTTGCTATTTTGGCATACGCATGTGCAGTCATTCCGTAACTGCGGACAACAAGGAGTCTGGGTTCTGCAGATCTGATTTGTATTTGTTCAATATTATTAATTAACGAAATAATCGTTTTACCCGAAAAAGTTTGCTTTTGTAGCTATCGGAATGAAATTTGGGACTTTAAGAAAATTTCCCCATTTCGTACCTTTTGTTGTAAGCAAAAAGTAAAATAAACTCTTGTTAGGAATTTGAATTACTTTTATTTACAAAAAAAGTTTTTAAACAAACGACTACTGTAAAAATGTAGAAATGTAATATTTTTTTGTATTTCTTCTGTGATTGTACGGACTTCCTTGTATTTACCCCCAAATATAATCCCCATTCATACTCCAGTTGTATTGCCCCTTATAATGACGTTCAAACTCCATCACATCTCGATGAAATCGTTCACAATTCTCTTACAAATACGCGCCCGTGTTATCTTTAAATTGGTCCAAGTGAGCATGTGACATACAGTATGCACTTTAAGGAACGTTCTACAACCCATGAGCAGTGGCGTAACTATTATTTCATGTGACTAAAGTTAGCATAACCATGGCCCTTATTCTGATCGGTGCGGCCGGAGCCGATTATGCGGCCAGGACCGTGCGTGCGAAACCCTGCCTTCCATACGGATCGCCAACTCCGTCCGTATGCGGTAAGAAGCTGTCCGAACGGACCGCACGTGTATTTTTCACGGAATACGCCTCCTCCATCTAAGGGAACCTCCCCCATCATTCGATGGTCGCAGACCATCGAATGCAGGACCGAGTGGTCCGCCAGCTCCCGCAACCTCAGACCACACGGACATTTTTCCGTGCAAAAGCAGAGATCTGGGCGGGCAGCTGACATCCGGCGATGTCATATGTCCGCCCCCTACACATGCGTCACGGCCGCATTACCATACGTACGCCCAGCGTTTGCATGGGAACGCCCATGAAACGCGGGGCGTATGCATATGGTAATGAGCCCAAATAGCCCTTCACGCCCCTCTCCACCCCTTGTTCGGAGTGTTCACATATCATGCGGAATTTGGCCGTACGCCCCGCTCGCACATGCGCAGAGACGCCTCTGCACATGCGCAGACACAAAACATCGGCGGGCCGAACGCACGCGGATATTACCGCACCAACCAGAATAAGGGCCCATATCCGGACTGGGATGCAACTGATGGCAGAGTTAGAAGTTATAAAACATGGTGCACAATCATATTCACCAAACCAGAGAATAGACTGCCGTTCTATTCTCTGGGGCTGGGGCTTCAAGATTTTTGCAAAGTTCTAGTTACTCCTCTGCCCATGAGTTTAAAGTTGTTTGCATTTAGAGGTGGACATGATTTAGCGATCTGAATAGTTACACACTGCTTACGTGTAATGAGGGTCAGAATACCACTTGCTTGCATACCCCCCATCCCCCCCATCCCCCCCGGCTCGTTCCCTCCCTTACTTAAACACACTGCCCCTTATATGGTCATTCAAAAACTTTATTATTTATTGATCGTTGTAAAAGGGACAAAAAGCAACATTTAAAAAAAAAAATGGTTCTTTTTCGATTTTGTTGACCGGTGCAGCCCTTAGATACAAAGGTGTCAGAATATAAAATATATTTTCTGTTGCCGATGCATCTCTTGGCCTAAATATATCGCTTGAATGAATTCTAGTTTCAAGTAACAGTGGGGCAGATGTATTAAGCCTGGCAAAGCGATAAACTGGAGATAAAGTGGAAGGAGATAATGCACCAGCCAATCAACTCCCAATTGTCCTATTTCAAACACAGCTGATTGGCTGGTGCCAATCAGCTCCTTCCACTTTATCTCCACGTTACATCTGCCCCAGTATGCTTATATGTAAAAATGGCAGCAAAAAGTAAATTCAAACATGCCACAAGTAAAAGTACTGAGTCCAAGCAATCTTGTTAAAAAGAACACATAAAAACAACAAAGTTGTATAACCACGTGGAAAGGAAACAGAAATGGAACAAGGACGTATGAAAAATAATGAAACCGTTTTTTTAAGCTAAAGATGGAACTTGCCAGCAATGAAAATCAATAAATCAATGTACAAAACACAGAGCACAAATGACAAAAAATAAATTAGTTTGTGCACTCTCTGATTGTACGGAAGAAATTTCATTGTGTAGTAGACAATGGGGGGGGGGGGGGGGATTGAGGAAATGGTACAGAACGGACATAACACAGGACAGAACGTCCACAAGTGCTGCACCGCCACAATGACGGGCATAAGTGCGGGTACGTGGCAAGCATTTTCACAGATGTCTTATTGATACATCGTTACTTTAGAAAGCTATGTCACATAGACTGAATCTCGATGATTACAATGAGATTCTGTAGGAGTCTAAGATATGTTTTGTTGAAAAGTTAATTAGCAGCCGAGTAGCCATTTTGCTCAATAATGCACACATAACGATTTGGTAATTTTCTCTTACCATTAAAAGTACATTGACTAATTAGTCATGTCATGCAAATATACAGGTTACTTCACATGCATCAGTAGAAGGGGTAGGTTGTCAGGACATAGGGCCAGATTCTCTAAGCTTCAAAAGTGATAAAATGGAGAGTGATAAACAGCCAGCCAATTAGCTCCTACCTGCCATGCCACAGACTGTGTTTGAAAAATGTCAGGCAGGAGCTGATTGGCTGGCTGTTTATCACTCTCTATTTTATCACTTTTGAAGCTTAGAGAATCTGTCCCATTGACTGCTCATCCCCACTGTACCCTCCACCCCCAGATATAGAATGCTCACCCTAAGCCACCTGAGGACATAGACTGTTCACCCCACTGTACGCCAATGCTCCCTCTAAGCCACCCTGGAACATACAGATGTAGCGGGATTCATCTTTGCAGGGGATGGCGACGCCAGCCGCCATCCCCTGCCCCGCGCCATCTGTATGCCAGAAAGGGACGCGCGCGCACGAGGTGCGCGCGTGTCCCCTTCCGACGGTGCTGCCCTAGGTCGCCCGGTGCCCACACCGGGCGACCACACCCCCCCGCAGTGTCCTCGAGTCCCCCCCAGCCCCCTCGAGCGGGAGGCGGACAGTATTACACCCGGATACTGAGACGCGCGTGCGTGGGGGACGCACGCTCGTCTCAGTCAGATGGAGCGCCGTGTTGCTGGCGGTTCGCCAGCAACAATAAGTCCGGCTCCATCTGTAAGTCTGCTTACCCTTCCAGATATAGGGGGAAATTCGTACTTGTTTCCTAGCACGGCGCCCCCGATTTTGATCGAAGTGCATCTTATCGCATCGCATGCAAAATAGCGGCATGCGATGCTATTCGATTTTTAATTGTACAAGCACCCTGATGGGTGCTTACAATGTTAAATGCACCCCCATTGTCAACGCCATCCCCACTGTTAACGCCAACCTGAAGCATGGCAAGTGGTGGTGGTACGCGTCCTCCGACCTTTTCATACCCCCACTATCCCATCAGGTGCTTATACAATTAAAAATAGCATTGCATCGCATGCCATTTGCTGGCATGCGATGCTATGCAATATTTCATTGTACAAGCACTCCTGTTAATTTAATGGGAAGATCGCATCGCACTAAATATGGTATGCGATGGGCGCCGTGCTAGGAAACAAGTAACGGGAAATTTACTAAGATGTGTGTTCTACTTCATATGTTGCGATGGGCAACCAATCAGAATCTACTTCTTATTTATTTAGCACCCTCTAAGATAGTAGACAGGATCTGATTGGTTGCCCATAGCAACATCACATGTGAAGTAGAATACACATCTTAGTAGTAGTAGTACGTTTATTTATAAGGCGCCGCAAAGTGTCCGCAGCGCCGTACATAGCAAACAAAAAAAACAAATTACAAGGTAACGTACAGGGTGTGTTAAAAAATACAGTATAAATAGGGGTATAGCTGGTAGAACTAAAATCAGCATCAGTTCAGAAGTAGGTGTGGAAATTGTCGAGGAGACTGAAGATGAAGTAGAGGAAGGGAAGAACAGGACAGGAGCACAGGTGAGGTAATGAGGTAGGGTGAGTACGTGAGGAAGGAGGACCCTACTCATAAGAGTTAACATACTAAAAATAGGTGGGTGGACGAACGAAATACAATAGGATAAGTAGGAACGGAGGGGAACAGAGGCAGGATAGGAGGATCAAAAGAGGTTAGGAGGAGGGATAGGCTAGTCGAAAAAAGTGGGTTTTGAGGGAGCGCTTGAAGGAGGTAAGGGAATCAGATAGCCTGATGGGTGGCGGGAGGTTGTTCCAGTGCAGGGGGGGCAGCGCGAGAGAAGTCTTGGACACGGGAGTGGGAGGAGGTGATTAGGTGAGAGGTCAGTCGGCGGTCAGCGATGGAGCGAAGAGGACGGGAGGGAGTGTGGCTAGAGATCAGTGAAGAGAGGTAGGGAGTGGTGGAGGAGGAGAGAGCCTTGTAGGTGGTGGTGAGGAGTTTAAAGAGAACTCTGAAAGGAATGGGGAGCCAGTGAAGAGATAGACAGAGGGGGGAGGCGGAGGTAGAGCGGCGGGAGAGGAAGATGAGCCTAGCAGCAGCGTTAAGAATGGATTGGAGAGGTGCGAGGCGGGTGAGAGGTAGCCCAGAAAGAAGGATGTTGCAGTAGTCAAGGCGGGAGATGACAAGAGAGTGAATGAGAATTTTGGTCGCGTCAGTGGAGAGGAATGGTCTGATGCGTGAGATGTTGCGTAGGTGAAAGCGGCAAGACTGTGAGAGAGCACGAATGTGGGGGGTGAAAGAGAGGAGTCAATGATGACACCGAGGCAGCGCGTTTGGTCGGTGGAGTTGATCTCGGTTTCACCAATGCTGATGGAGATAGTGGGAGAAGAGGGGATGTTCGGGGGATGGAAGATTAGAAGTTCAGTTTTAGCCATGTTTAGTTTCAGGAAGCGTTGGGTCATCCAGGCTGAGATGGCCGTGAGGCATTCGGAGACCTTGGACAGGAGTGAGGGGGATAAGTCGGGGGAGGAGAGATAGATTAGGGTATCATCAGCATAAAGGTGGTAATGAAAACCATAGGAGCTGATGAGGGTGCCCAGAGAGGTGGTGTAGAGGGAGAAGAGGAGAGGGCCAAGGACTGACCCTTGGGGAACACCGACTGGCTGCGGGGTAGTAGGAGAGGAGGAGCTCGGAGTGGAGACAGAGAAGGAGCGATCGGAGAGGTATGAGGTGAACCAGGAGAAGACCGTGCCAGTGATGCCAAAGGAGCTGAGGGTGTTGAGCAGGAGAGGGTGGTCAACAGTGTCAAAGGCAGCAGACAGATCAAGCTGGATGAGGATAGAGAAGAGGCCTTTGGATTTAGCCGATAGTAGATCGTTAGTGACTTTGGTCAGGGCAGTTTCAGTGGAATGTAAAGGGGGGAACCCGGATTGGAGGGGGTCTAGAATGGAGTTAGCAGTAAGGTGGCTCAGGAGACGATTATAGGTCTTAGTACATTTCCCCCATAGACTGATCACACTTAGCCACCTGTGGACATAGACTCTACATCCTTCTCCCCCCTGAGATATAGACTGCTCATCCTACTTTGCCACCATCACCCGGCATAGACTGTTTAATGTAAACTACCTGGGCACATAGACTGCTCTTTTACCCTACTTCTGGAAACAAACTGCTCAACCCAGGGCAGTCTTATGGGTATTGTGGGCCCTAGGAAAAGCAATGCATTGTGGCCCCTACTTAAGTAAACTAAGTAAAAAACTAATCACAACTTTCTGCGGTGTCTCTCCATCTACTGATTAGCTGCAGCCAGTAGAGAACGTTTCCCAGCAGCTCTGTGTAATTCACAACCACAGCAGCCAGGGAGCGATCTCTACTAGCCTCACAAGAAACTCCGGCGGCACCAGCAAGCCCCTGCTCGAAGGCCCCTACAAATGTGGGGTTCTAGGGCAGCTGCCCATGTAAGTCCATACGTTAAGATGGCCCTGACTCAGTGATGTATTTGCTGCCAGTGTCCAGTTACTTTTGTCCACATAGTATAGATACCAATGTTACTGTATAAAGCTCACACATATGGGCCCTATTCATTACCGCCCGCTAGGCAGTGGTCATTTGGTGCTTAGCGAGCGACTTAACGACTCCAGTCTGAAAGCCCCCCCCCCCACACTGAATCCCTTTGGTGAAATGCAAGGGGATGTGTAGTAGAACATATCCCTTTTACATGCAGCCAAAGGGGAGTATAAGGATGAGGGCTAGTTGTGATAATATCGGCCCAATTAATGTGATAATCGATTACATCACATGGATGTATCAATTATTGCATGCAGGGATAGAGCTTGTGCGAAAGCTTTCTCCCTGCGATGCTATTCTGCAGTCAAGTCATAGGTAGGTAGGTAGGGAGACCTGCGAAATCACCAGCTGAAGCTGGCGTTATTATCACAGGGTTCACTTCAGTTTTTGTTTTCCTTTTTTTTTTTGTAAATTCGACCAGATCGCAGTTCCCATTATAAGTATAAGAAGTGTGATCTCGTTATTTAAAAAAAAAAAAGTGAATTAAAGGGTTTAAAACTGCTCCAAAACCCCTTTAATACATTCAGGTGGTACTAAAATAATGTGAAACAGGTTCGAAAACATGCTATTTCACATTATTTTATTAAAAATAATGGGTGAGGTACTTATATGTTAGTTAGGCGCCCACTAAGCTATTTGCTTCGTTTTCCGCATCCCCTTGCGGGGCTCGCTGCGCTTGCCACAGTATATAAAATCAACTCCAAGCCGACATGGATAGTGGGGGTATGAGCGTACCATGTTTATGTTAATAATTCAGCCCCTTAGTGTTGTGTTACTTTCAACAAATTTGAAGGTTCTCTAAATATAATTCCTGGAAGTGAAATAAAATTGATTATTGAGCGGTTTTATACTATAGATTTACCCTTAAACCCCCTTTATAATGGCGTAAAGAGCGCAGAAACTATACAGTGGAACAATGGCGGCGAGGGTCAGAGTGAGATTAAGGGGGTATTCAATCCCCCGCCGCTATTCCCGACGGGGGAAATAGCGGCGGGGCCCAATTCAATGCTGTCTTCCCCGACAGCATTGAACAGGGATCTCGGCAAAACGAGACCGACTTTACAATCAGTCGGGCCCGTTCTGCCAAGAACGGCCGGGAATTGTCAAGCTCACGGCCGTAGCTCGATGATTTCCGTCCGTTTCTCGCGGCCACGCCCCCTTTTCAGCGCTCAGCAGGTGGGACATTAAATCCCACCTGCCGCGCTGACGTCGAGCCAGCCGAGAACGGGACCGGGTCACAGCTGGTATCGTGTAAGAACAGCGGTGTCCGTTTTTAATAAAGCCAGAAGCTGTTTCATGGAAGCTACGTCAGTGCAGACCGTTGTTTGGGATCTCTATCTGTGGCGGCTGCTAGTTACAGATGTAGCCATGTTCATCTTTGCTGTGATGTGACCGCTGTATGTGATGTGACTATTCACAACCGGCAATCGCTCCATTATCTTCTAATGGAATTACTGTAGTGCTGTGATCGCTGGTGGTGAATAGTTACACATTGCTCTCTACCAGTAAGAAATGAATCCTTTTCTTAACAGTACCAAGAAAAAGATTCATGTCTTACTGCTAATGAGCAATATTACCTTTGGTGAGTTATTTAGTAGCAGTTTACCGAAGTGGCTGTTGCCAGCGCATTCAACAGAATCTCATTTCGGAGCCTTAACAAGTTTAATGATTTTAGTTCCTTTTCCAGTTCTTTCATTTGGTGCCTTGCGCTGATCTAACACCCCCCCCCCCCCCCCCACCCCGTTCCTCTGCTCCCCCGTAGGATAATTCCTCCTCCTCAACAGCTAAGACCACTCGCATAACTGGTAGGCAATGTGACAGCACCAATCCACCTGCTGCTCTGCGTGGCCTGAGGTCCGACAGCTGATGTGCCTGCACTTGTTTGGATTACTGTCTTTGTCGTTGTTTCAAAACCTCAGGTACACTATACGTATATCCATACTCACATACAAATGTGTCCACAGCCTGTACATCTATCCTCCATGCGATACATGTCGCATTATACATAACATGTGAGCTCCATGTCACACAGTAGTGACTCTTGTTTTTGAATAGCATCTTATTTTCAACACAGTGACGCACAAGCAACTTCTGCTGATTAAAATGATGTCTGTATTCAGAGGATGACAGCCGCTGTATCTGTAAAAGAAATGGAACTTTACAGTGTTTTCCTGGAAAACAGTGTAACATAGCACTCTGTATGCAGATACAGCGGCAGTCGCTTAGAAAACATAGGCATGTAACATAACATTTTAATCAGCAGAAGCTGCTTGTGTGCCCTATTTGATCCACTATTTAACAGAGTGCTGAATTACTGTTTAACATGAAAATAGGCTAGATGAGTGGGGCTTTGGGGGAAGACATGTTTATGGGGGAACTTTACCTTTTACAGTACATTTGCACTATTTGGCTGATTGTGAGTTGCATTCATGTGGATTTATATAGTTTTAGTTTCGTGCTCTCCGACTGCTCTTCAGCCACCCAGCATTCACTGCGTGGAGCAACTTCAAGTCATTTGTAGTCCAACATTCTTCTGTCAGTTGATTGTTCCTTACTGGGCAGCAGCTGGACATTCGCGCATGAGTATCCTGAATATGTATCATTTGTAGCTTTGTAGATTATTCAAAACTGAATGTCTCAGAGGTCCGGCTGGTTTCAGATGTTGCGAAGATACTGTCCATGGTACACTGAGAATTGGTCAAAATGTGGGAGTGGGTCTGAGGGGACTCTGCCACCCATTTCCAAATGGATTTTTTTTTTTAAAGTAGCGTTTGCTTATGCCAACCAGTTACAGTATAGAATCAATGCCTTGTACTATTACCATAGAGACCACCACACTGGGATTTAATTATTATACACATATAGGGTAAAGTGTCTTGGCGATCAATGTGATCCTGTGATCTGTGGGTAAGTCTCAGGAACACGTCCTGTTCCTCGGCATGACCAGGTATGGTAGTTCTACTGCACTGCAGATGGGTCATATATTTGCAGTCTGTAAAGTCTACGGCCTGAGATTTTGGCACATTTACCAAGCTGACGAATTCTCAGGATTCATACTTTCTGATGGAGGAGTCATTTGTATTTGGCTGCCAAATATGCCATCTGAATGAGCATGAAGAGTCTTCTCTGTGTAAAAAAAAAAGGTGTGGGGTCCCCCCTCCGGATGCGGGACCATTTGTCTACAACAAGAAGATAGACAGCCATTAGGTCGACACCATTAGTTCGACAACTCAATAGGTCGACATGCTTTTAGGTCGACATACCATTAGGTCGACACTGCCATTAGGTCTACAGTGTCTAGGTCGACAGTCAAAAGGTCGACATGGTTTTTTCACAGTTTTTTTACCCAAATGTCGACACAGTCGACATGGACACAGTTTGAAGTGAACCGCAGCCCCTCGCATCGCTCGCTTCGCTGGCAATGCTTCGGGCACGGTGACTCGCTGCGCTCGGCACACTATTATAATCTAACTCCACGCCGTAGTGGATGGTAGGGCATGAAATACCGCCTGTCGGCTCAAAAAACAGTGAAAAAAACCATGTTGACTTTTTGACTGTCGACCTAGACACTGTCAACCTAATGGCAGTGTCGACCTAATGGTATGTCGACCTAATGGTATGTCGACCTAAAAGCATGTCGACCTATTGAGTTGTCGAACTAATGGTGTAGACCTAATGGCTGTCTATCTTCTTGTTGTAGACAAATAGTCCGGATACCCCCCCTCCTGAGGGAAAACCAGGTTTGAATATGGAGGAAAAATTAACTGGGGTCTTCCTGTATTCAAGAAACCAGCACCAGGCTCTTGGACTGGTCCAGGTTCCCAAAATTTGGGGGACAAAGGAAGTAGGGGTCCCTCTTATTTCTGAAACCAGCACTGGACTTCAACAGCCAGCAGTGTCATGCCACAGCCAGGGGACACTTATTAGTTAAGGTCCTGCGGCCAAAATATGAAAACAGTGGCTGTTCAGCCCTGGACTGGATCCCTGCGGGGAGCTGTAGGTGTTCTTATGGAGGAGCCTATGAGGACTGCCTGGGGCTGGTTTCCTTCAGGAGGGAATATCACCATAAATAATAAGTAATCATTCTAGCACCCTGCACCTTTCTAAATCTGCGCAGTTCCTCTTTCCTGCCTGGGGTGCTTCTAGCACAGTCAGATCTGTATTTCAGCAGAGAGATACAGACAAAACTGTGGTAGAAGCACCACAGCAGAGAGTGATACCCCAGGCGGAAAGAGGAACTACACAGATTTTAAAAGGTGCTAGAATGAACCCTAAATCATTTTGAAAGTCATTGCAAGTTTTGCTCGTAAAACATTTCCACTTATACATAAAAAAAAATAATACATACAGTATAATAAATGGAATCTTCCACGAGACCTTAGTACAGAGATATAGGGATATCTGTAAACCGTGGATTTATTATTTAATCCATTACGACGTATGGAACTCCCGGTATTAGAGGAATACCTCTATCTAAAGACGACAGACACAGGGCCCATGCTGTGATATTATGGTGTCGTTATCAATATTTGCCAGGTCACTGACATTCCCCTTTTGATAACGTAATCTCCAGTTAAAACTTGTAGACGGAATTACATTGCCCTGACAAACTGTAATCCTGAGGAACAGAGGCTGCCAAGCCTGGGAGCCGCATTTACATAGCACAGGAACATGAATCAGCGTCGGGTTTCCTATTGTCGCACCAGGAGACCATGATTGGGTTTGGTATGTGATTAAGCCAGCACCATTTCTAACAGTCACCCTGCATTTAGGTACAGTACAACATGTACACTAACCATAGCAGACATTGTTTCATTATATGCCTTGCACAAAATGTAGGGCCTAATTCAGAGGCGCACACAAATCCAATGTTTGCGCACCTGTCCGTTGTTTTTATATCTGAGAATGTGCAGTTCGGGATCTACGCAGGGCCCTCTTGTTGTTTGAGCACACTGGGCAGCTGTCCAGGTACACACAATTTTAGGGGCCTTTGAGGAGGGCTGGGTCATGGTCACACAATTAGAGCGGCCTGGCAGCATTCTCCACCTGCCTTGCAGCCTGACAGTGAGTGGCTACAAGCCTGCTGATTGGTAGATGGATGTAGCTATCAACCAATCAGACTGCTGACAGTTATTCACTGTATGAGTTGGTACGGTTATTTTTCTTTAGCTGGTTACATTGAATGGGTGGATGGGGCCCCAGCGCTTCGCCCAGGGCCTACAATGCTGTTAAGACAGCAGTGGGGTCGCATTGTCCCTTGCAGGGCCCAAAATGCAGCTGCATGATTGACATGCTGTTGCCGCTTAGGGGCAGCAACAGACAGCATTTTTGGTTATTTTGAAGCCACTGACCCCAGCAGCGTGAATTTTAGCAGCCATCCTAAGTTACCCGAGAATCACTCAGATGACCGATGTTCACACACAGGTGATCTGATGCTGCGTTTTCGGCAGCAGCGGCGGATCACAGGACCCAGCAGTGGGTGTCCTCCAACTACAGACACCTGCAGCTGCTGTGACATAATTAGACACAGCCGCTATGTACAAAGATGCAGCATCTGTAGCTTAAGCGCCCATCTCCGCTATGGCGCCCTCCAACAAATAGTTATTTGGGGGGACAAGGAGTTGGCTAACGGGCAGTAGGCACAAATCCCAATCCATATTCCTATTTCCAAAATGTCGGTAGCTATGAAAACCTTCCTTCCTGCCCCCCTATAAATAAGTAATGCAATGTACTAGTTGGATAATGAAGGGATTAAGGGTTGTTAGGTCAAGTGTCTAGGTCGACGGACAAAAGGTTGACCACTATTGATCGACATAGGTTGACACATCAAAAAGGTCCACATGATCGAAAAGTCAACATATGCAAAATGTCGACATGAGTTCACGGAAAACGGACGCCATGAGTTTTTCACTTTTTTGTGTATGTCGGCATAAGTCCACATGGACACTTTATAAGTGCCCCAGGTCCCCTCACATGGCCTCGCTGTGCCCGAAACACGCCTCTGTGCCCACTGGGATGGTAAAGATTGAACAAGTGGAAATTAAAAAAATCACGAAAAACTTATGTTGATCTTTTTTCCATGTGGACATTTTGCTTGTGTCAACCTTTTGTCTGTCATCCCTGTCTCACAGTCGCCAAGGAGTTTGCAGACGTAGGGGAGGGAGGGGGGCCGACAAGGGGTGGCTGGAGGGGAACGGACAGCTTTTTATGGGCGTCCCCATTGGGAAAGCAGGTGTAGTGTTCCTGCTCGGGACGGGCTGCTGACATCACATAAAGTCAGCGTCCGCCTCATCATCGGTGATGTCATAAAAGTCAGTTGAGAGACCATCGGAATGTTTTCTCCTGCTAGCTGCCGTAAGCCAGGGGAGTGTTTACCCGCTCACTAAGAAGTGAAAAATGCTGCTTAGCGATTGGGTCTGAATAAGGCCCTAAATTCTTTATAAATCTAACATTCCACAGATTCTTCCAGGTTATGTGCGTTTCCTCTGCTGGGAAGAGCCGCTTGGCGTGACGGCGGTCATAGCGTATGAGGACACATCTGTAAGAATGGGGATTTCACCCTTTGGTACACATTAAGTAATAAAAGTCTGTGTTTAGCATGAATTGACACTATATTATTGTACTTGAGCTCGTCTGTTCTCCAATACTAGCAGATTTGGCACTGTTAAAATATAAACAATTTAGATTTCACTTTATTAAATCCTTAATGCGGCGCTAAGCAAACAATACAAAATATAATCATTTCCGTGTTACTGGGTGACATGAATAATTGAATTTGGCATTTATCACTGCGCCTATACCGATAATCTTGAAGCCTTTCACATCCATCCTCTGAGCGACATGAAGCACATTGCAGAAGCTTACTAACTGCTGCGTACGCGGGCGACTGGCGGATGCCAACGAGCCCATGCCAGACAAAACGCAGAGGAAATATTCCACCCAGTCGTATGCAAATAATAAAGGGAAACATGTAAATCTCTGCAGCTATAATCCAGGCTGCCTCCTGCTTGTTCATTGATAATCTTTTGCAAGCAGATGGCAGCAGCAGCGGCGTCCAACATTTCCTCACATTCCCCAAAATCTCAGTCCCGGGGAAAGTAATTGAAGATCTTCGATGGCGGCAGCAGAGAATAACTGGAATCCGTTCCTGTGTTTTGTGATAGCTTTGAGGTGTATGCCATGAACCTGTTCAATGAAAGCACTCCAGACGATGGAATCCTTCTGAAAGAACTTTGAGGCGTTTGATTCGATTAATTAGAAGAGCTTGTATTCAGTTTTGGAATGGAATTATTATTTTTGCCCTGCATCCGTCATTGTTTCAGGCGCATAATCGCTGCATTGTTCCATTGACTTACACAAGAGCTATCACGCACTGACACTCTGGTTTGTTAAGTGTGCACTTCGTCCGGCGCTGTGAAGGTTGCCTCACTGCGTCACTGGTAGCGATGCTAAAGGACCCACTGTATACAGAGAGCAACTAGGTATTAGCAGCAGAGCTACTAATTGTTCATATTTATGTGTTGGTTTTTAATCTTAATCTTAAATCGTTGGTTTAAAATCAGCTTCTGTCATGTTACAGGATGGGTTTCGAAAATGACAGCTAGGAGCTGATTGGCTGCGGCGGGATGACCGGCTCAATTAATACTTCACCAGGCTTGGGGGGGGGATTCGCTACCCCTTCCGATGCTTGTGGTTGAAAATATACCCACTCACCAAAAGTCTTCTGTAGAAAGAAGGCGCTCTCAAGATTGTATTAAAAATTATTTGGTACTTGTGGAGTATCACGGCTCCCAGGACCTTGATCGTATGCTGATCGTATGCTAAAAAATCGCATCGCATACGATCAAATCGCATGCGATGCGATCGCACCCGATTTTGCACTGAAATGCATCAAAATGCATTTAAATGTGTAGTAAACTTGTGAAATGCCCCCAAATGCCATTTTTCATAGTGTACCACCCCCACTATCAACGTCAACCCGAAGCGTGGCGAGCGCAACGAGCCCGCGAGGGGCGGTGGTACGCGTCCTACGACCTTTTTTCATACCCCCACTATCCACGTCGGCGTGGAGTTGAGAATAGAAAGTGTGGCAAGCGCAGCGAGCCACTGAGCCCGAAGCGTGGCGAGCGGACACGGATACCTTCACAGCTATACGCGTCCCTTCGCGGGCTTGACAGGTATCCGCATCCCCTCGCCACGCTTCGGGCTCGGTGGCTCGCTGCGCTCACACTTTCTATTCTCAAATCCACGCCGACGTGGATAGTGGGGGTATGAAAAGGTCGTAGGAGGCGTACCGCCGCCCCTCGCGGGCTCGCTGTGCTCGCCACGCTTCGGGTTGGCGTTGATATTGAAGGTGGTACACAGTGAAAAATGACATTTGGGGGCCAATTAACATGTTTCATACTAATTTTAATGCATTTGGATGCATTTAAGATTAAAAACGTATGCCATCGCATCGCATCGTATGGCATCCGATGCGATCGAATATGATTTTTGACCAAAAATGCTCAAAAATCAGTAAAAATCGCATTGCATCGTATACCATCGTATGCCACTACATATGGCATACGATGCCATACGATGGGAGCCGTGATACTCCACAAGTACCAATTATTTTGCCGTTTTTCTTAAATATGTCATCATATCGCATTTCATTACTCATGCAGAACTGTTTTGAGGTAGTGTCAAAGGCATTTTTAATACTACACTTAATGAGTCACCTGGTTAATGTAGTGCATGTATATATACAGATGGAGAGCCTCTCAACGAGCTCAGGGAATCGCGGAGAGGCGCTTCATCTGATGGGGATTCGCGAGCATCTCACACGCTGGCGCATCCCAGTCACTCGACGGCAGGGAGCAGATTCCCTGCCAGGTCTGATTCAGGGAGATGGGCAGGGTAAGAGGAGGCTGTGGGCAGTGACGGCGGAGCAGCAGGGAGCTGGCGGGCTCCATCATAACGGGGCATACAAGTAGGGTGACCAACTCATCCCTTCAATCCGGGACACAAATTAATAACACAGGTTCTGTGGCTGGCTTTCACCTGGTTTTTAAACTGCCACAGAACCTGTGTAATTAATATGTGTCCCGGATTAAAGGGATGAATTGGTCACCCTACGTACAAGCACCCCCTTCTGGTGGATGGTGCAGAAATACGGGGGACCCCTACGCTTTTTGTCCCCCCGTATTTTTGGAACCAGGTCCCGCTCAATGAGCCCGGGGCTGCTTATGCTCAGGAGGGAGGACCCCACGCCATTTAAAAAAAAAATGTTTTTAACACAAAATCGCACATGTCCTCAAATGAGCACATTTCCATGACTAAAAATCGCACATTTTCATGACTAAAAATCGCACATTTTCATGACTAAAAATCGCACATTTTCATGACTAAAAATCGCACTGTGTATCGAACTTTTTTGCTGCGAATTTGCATCTCATTAAATATGCAAATTAAATATATTTTTAAAATGTGTATATATGCAATAAAATTGCATTCCATTAAATCTCGCCAGTAATTTCACTCGCTGCCAACAGATGGCAGTGTTTTGGAGACACACAAATGGACACTAGGATAATTCAGGAAGCTGGTCCGATCACATTAGATGGGGACAAATTTGGGGTCCAGAGGATGGGTGTCCTGGCTCTGCACCACCAACGATTTCCGCTTTACAGCTTTTTTTTTTAAATCTGAAAAAGCTGTAAAGTGAAACACGTTGGTGGAGCAGAGCCAGGACACCCATCCTCTGGACCCCAAATTTGTCCCCATCTAATGTGACCGGACCAGCTTCCTGAATTATCCCAGCAGCCCTGACTATCAGGACAACATAAAATCAAGTTCTCCAGGTAGAGCCCTCTACCAACAGGTGTTCCCTGGGCTGGAGACTGCAATCTCTCCTAACAAGTCCTCCAAAATCGGCTTTCATAAGTTGGGACCTCACAACTAAAGAAGCAATCTAGGAATGGACACAGGACACTATTCTCCCTGAACTTTGGGTGACTATCCATGCTCTATTTCATTTCTTGGTACCTACATTTCCTAATGGAATGATTCTATGAATTTACCAGATTACTTTTTAATACCAGAATTTTATTAAAATTGTTCACCACTTTTTACACCTGTTGCATGTTTTTAGGTATAGCGCTGTTTCACACTCCTTTGCTTTTGTATTTCCATAATATTTGGGCCTGACACCCAATTAACGAAACCGCAGCTGGAGCAAATTTACTCCTTTCCCGGCGCCTAGTTCACTCTTTCTGACAAAATCCTTCTTAGATGGACAAAATCATGTGCACTGCAGGGGGGCAGATGTAAAATGTGCAGAGAGAATTAGATTTGGGTGAGTTATTTTGTTTCTGTGCAGGGTAAATACTGACTGCTTTAGCTTTAGCTTTAGCTTTACACTGCAATATAGATCTCACTTTGAAGTAAAACCCCACCCAAATCTAATTCTCTCTGCACATTTTACATCTGCCCCCCTGCAGTGCACGTGGTTTTGTCCATCTGAGAAGGATTTTGTCAGAAAGAGTGAACTAGAATAAGGCCCCTAAGTGTCTTAAACCCCTCTATTCTTTCTACACAAATGGACACTAGACAAATATATATATATATATATTGACAGAGAGAGAGCGGTGTCTCCATTATACAATTGTAAAACGCCATTTGCCGTCAGTGCATGAGATAGTCTCATCCTTAAGTAGCGATACTGATAACATAGCTTTGATGTTGAATGGTGTTGGAATGTAATACAAAACTGCAATATTGTAGTTTCTATAAAATACTTTATCTTGCAGAATGTATATTATCCCATACAAGTGATGTGGAATGTATTCTGAACAATGTTAACTGCTCCGGAAAAGGAAAATAGAACCTTTCAGCCTGAGCTTTCAGCAAACACATTATTATACAGTCTGGCATAGTTTCCAGGACAATCCGTGCATGGTGCGACGGTTCAGTGCTGCATCTGCTCTATTACCTGCTACAGATAGGAATGTTGTATTGTGTAGCACTGCAGATGTAATCCACCCCTCTGGTAGAGAACTTTGGGTTTCTCAGATCTGATTCAAGACTGCTGTAATGTATAGCGCTGGGGGTGCCAGACCCACACTGCTGTAATGCATAGTGCACAACCTTTTCCCTCTGCTGAGAGCAGGACCAGCCCGTTCCTGAAAAAGGGGTGGGGCCTCAATAGAAGGGACATGCCCTCATCTGAAAGGGCGTGGCCGAGCACCGCAACCCCATTTTCACCACTTTGGTTGCATTCTCAACGCTCTCCTCCCCTCTGTTCAGTGATCACCGTCCACTCTCCAAAAGCAGAGCAGCGGTGATCACCCGCTTCCCTGCTGTCACCCCCTTGGCCACAGGTCACTACAATCCATGGGTGGGACAGCGGGACAGTGTCCCAATAACGGGACCCACTGTAATCAGGACAGTTGGGAGGTATGGTGTAATGCTGCTTGCCAGTTGGATACTGCACCAATAGTGAATCTGCCAGGTTCACTCTGTTCTGATGTATAACCCATTGTTACCAGTACCACACTGATCCTATTCACAGTATATATCCCAGTGCCACACTTTCTAATCCATATCATGTATGTACCAGTCCCAGATGGTTTACAGCATAGTCAGCAGTAAATCAAACTGAAAGCTGTTCGATCAAATTAGTAAGGCCCCTCTGGTGTTGGAAGGGAGGGATTTGTTCTAGACATGAAAGGCACAAACCATGTCCGCCCCCCCAGCACACCAAGGGACATTAACAATAAGATTAGAATAATCACATGGGAGTAGGTAATTCAGAGATCTCTATTACATATACATACAAAGATATGGTAAGCCTTCTGGCTGCTTCAAGGCGTCTTTGATCAAGGTCCGTACACTACATGATTACAGTACACCAATAACATTGACACTGTGGATCACACTCTTCTCATACAATCACTGCACTTAATGATACAGCCCTCTCCTGGTTCTCTTTCTACCTATCTGATCACTCTTTCAGTGTTCGCTTCTCTAACTCTACTTCCTCTTTACTACCTCTGTCTGCTTTTCTCAATGTACACCTCATCTCTTGGCAAACTAATCAGCTCTTTCAGATTTCAGTATCACTTGTATGCGGATGATACTCATATCTATCTGTCAACCCCAGAGTTGTCACCAGTGGTTTTGGGCCGAGTATCTGAATGTCTCTCTGCCATCTCATCTTGGATGTCTTTTCTCTAACTCAAACTCAATATTTCCAAAATGATATTAATTATATTCCCACCAGCCAAGAACAGTTACCATCCTGATATCTCCATCACTGTTGACAACTCGACAATCTACCCTACCCCACAAGCTTGTTGCCTTGGGGTCATCCTCGACTGAATGTCCTTTTATCCCCACATTCAATCATGTTACATGCATCTAAAAAACATATCCAAAATACAATCCTATCTCACACAAGACGCTACCAAATCTCTTATCCATGCACTCATTATATCCCGCATTGATTATTGCAATAGTCTCCTAACTGGTTTTCCCAAGAACAGACTCTCACCACTGCAATCCATTTTAAATGCTTGGTTGCCTGTATCTTACCGTATTCAATATAAAACACTTCTACTTGCATATAAAGCTAGTAACCATACTGCACCAGCTTATATCTCTGCACTTATCACAAAATATCTCCCATCTCGACCACTCCGCTCTGCACAAGATTTGCGTCTCTCATCTGAGCGGATCACCAGCTCCCATTCACTATTACAGGACTTTCATCGGGCTGCTCCCATCCTATGGAATGCCCTTCCACGCACAATAAGACTCTCCACTAGCCTCCAAACTTTCAAGCGTTCCCTGAAAACTCACCTCTTCAGGCAAGCCTATCATATTTAAGTTCCACACTCATTACCCTCTGAGGCACTTATGTATTATATATCTTCCCTTCTGGACTTGTAACTTGGTGGGACTGCTATGCTATTGCTGGTGCCTGTCCTTGTGTTTCCCTCCTATATCCCTATAGATTGTAAGCTTGCAGCAGGGCCCTCCTACCTCCAAGTCTGTCTGTTTTTACCCAGCTTGTTTTATCACTGTCTACAGCCTAGCTGCTTCCATCTTCAGCTGTGTGGCTCTGCGCATCGTGACATGGTCAGAGGTCATGCTGCGCAGCCCGCTGGCCAAACTGCTGCACCACTGCTCTGCCACTCCCAGAAGCACCACTCGCATCCACCCTCCCATGTGAGTAAATGTGCAGGGCAGACAGTTTAGGGGAGGGTTTTTAAAATTTTTTTTATTAAGGAGGCCAATCCCGGGATTGTGCGGGTTCTGGTGACCGCTAAGCCGGCCCCAATTAATTTGACGCCCATGGCAATATTTTGTCAGGTGCCCACCAGCGCCCCCGCACCAAGCAGCACAGATCACAGTGGCAGCCAGCAACACCTTTCACCCCTCACCCAGAGCAATCCTCACCCACAGGGCTGTTAATAGACATTTTGATTCCCTGAGTCAGCAAGAGCAAACAGGTGTAACTGACTTGTGGCAAACACTTAGTGTGGGAAAGTGTATGTAATAATGAATACCAGTGGCGGAACTCCGGGAGGCAATGGATTCATTTGCCGCCAGGCTCCTGGCCTAAAGGAGCACTGACTCCATTGCTCCCGCCGGGTCCCCAACAGGCGTCTGCCCTCCCCTGCTACCACTGGGTCCCCACTGGCTCTCCTCCATGCTCTCCTCGTCAGGTAGCCACATGTAGTGCGCCTGGTTCTCCCCTGCTACTGCCATGTTCCCGCTGGCTCTCCACCCTGCCGGGGCTCCCCCCGCCCTCGCCGGGCACCTACATGTTGCCTCCGGACACCTGGCTCAGCTCTCCTCCTGCTGCACCAGGCAAGATGAATGCTAGTGCCCCCAATCACCATACATATATGTGTGACACCTTTCTATTGAGATTACACTGACACTGGAGGACATCCGACATTGCATGTTCTTTTAACAATTATTTTTTAAATCTTTAGCTAGAACTAAATTGATACCTGTCCCGGTAGGGATTGTACCTCGCTCTGAATGAAAACAATTAGACGTCCTACAAGTTGATCTTGATATTCTCGTGAGAGTACAGGTCACCTGTTCCCTGGGCAGTTGGGACTCGTTAGGCTGCCCTCTTGTGAATGTTCCTGCAGCCCATGTAATGTATCTCTCCAGTATGGGAGGTAGTGCTAAAATTTCAGTTAAAGGAACTGACCCAATTATTTAGGTAATACGGATTTCTACATAGAATGTAGGTTTTTCTAACTCTTTTTTTTTTTTGAAGTGTCCTTAATTTCTGCTATTCTGTGCAATTTTTTTGTTGGAACACACCAGAGTTCATAAAGCATCCCACGTCCCCAAGTAGCTGTGAGATTACTTACGTTTAATCTCTATGAATTTAATTGGCCTACCACAGAATCTTGCTGGCCATCAGCTAAAAAAAAAACGCTCTGCGTCGTAAAACATCTCCTTCCGTCCTCTTTAGTGGAATTAGGAATCTTTTATTTCAAACCACAGGCAATTCTCGGACTGCATTGTGGCATAAATAATCCTCTTGAATTAATGATGCCTCTGTTCCGCGTGCGATCGGCTTTGATCAGCTGGTGCCTATTGACTTCAATTGCACCGTTGTTGCAGTTAGGATTCATGTATCTTCAAAAAGTGATTATGCCTCAGGTAACCAGATCCAATTGGCTGATTAACGCCTGGGGTCACACCGTTCTGTGCTGTCTCTGTGTCTCTGCAGCTGGCTATGTCGTGTACGTCAATAAATCACATTATCAGTCTGGATGTCGTTATGCTAAGTTATTATCAGGAAAATCCTCTGTTCCATTAAAGATTTTTGTGCCTTTAAGGAAACGAGTGACACCTTCACGGGCTTAACTATGATGTTAATTGAAGCCTGGTACATTGTTTTGATACATTCCCCATCATTGCCAAACGCAGGATTTTTTGAGGGGGGTTTCCAAATGTAATCCAAAATCTCCCACTATGCAGTGCGTACGGGATTCTGGGGGAGCGGTAACTGTCTTGAAAATTGGTCTTTTTATACACTGGATACTGTATGGAAAACAGTATTAATATATAACAGTACATATGGTCTATAGTATAGGCTGTATCAAATATTTTAAATAAGATAAGTGGTTAGGAAAAGGTTAAACATGTCATAATAAATACACAAATCTAATAGATCCAGTACAGCACTTTCTATGCTCACAATCGCCCACTTCATAATAAGGCTTCTGTCTCTTCCTCCTGGCAGCTGCTCTCTGGTCCAGTGCGATGTTTGAGGGCTCAGATCCACACAGTAAATGTGGTAGAAGAAGCTGGTACACTGGGCATGTGCCCCTTACACTGCATGGTGTGGTGGCAGCTCTACTGATCATATTCTATACCACTGCTAGTGTTGTCATAAGTTAAGGCACTTTCCAAGAGGAGGGGGGTTTCTGGGCAACCAGAAACCCCCCTTCCTGCATTTGCCTATGCCCATTCATAAACAGCATGTGGATTATATTCTCTGGGGAGGTCAGTGTGGTGGGTTAGGGTTAGGCACTTTAGAGGTCTGTTATGGTCAGGCTGCAAGGTGTTGGGACTAGGGTTAGGATGTTGGGGGGGGGGGGGCATGTGGAATGTAGGTATACGTACCTGACTCCTGTCGAGATTCCCTTTTTGGGGGGATGCCGGCATCGGTATGCTGACCGCCATTCAGCCGTATGTATGCCATTTGTATCCTCTCATTTTACAGTATAGAGCTGATTGATTAAGGCTTTATTTCTCTCCACTTTACCTCTTTTCATGTGTTGATAAATAGCCCCCTACATCCACCATAAGGGACGGTTCTTCAGTATACACAGCAGGATGGAGTGTCATTTCATTTACTTTGGGATCAGTTCCGTTACATGCCACGAGCTGTTTTCACTGCAAACTCCCACAGTCATTTCTATGGCTTCATTTTGGTCAACATGCTTTGGGTCGACCACTGCAGGTTGACACGGCTTAGGTCGACACCTGAAAAAAGGTTGACATGGCTACGGTCAACAGGGTTGGAAGGTCGACGGTCAAAATGTTGACATGAGTTTTTGGCCAATGGTGACTATTTTTACCATCGATGGGAAGCACCTAATGGAAGTTAGGTCTGAAGGAATGTAGAACTCAGATGCGGGACGGGTTCTCCTAATGGGGGTAAGGTCTCATTGTGATACTCAGATGCTGGACGGGTACTACTAATGGGGGTAAGGTCTCATTGTGATACTCAGATGCAGGACGGGTACTCCTAATGGGGGGAAGGTCTCATTGTGATACTCAGATGCAGGACGGGTACTCCTAATGGGGGGAAGGTCTCATTGTGATACTCAGATGCAGGACGGGTACTCCTAATGGGGGTAAGGTCTCATTGTGATACTCAGATGAAGGACGGGTTGTGATACTCAGATGCAGGACGGGTACTCCTAATGGAGGTAAGGTCTCATTGTGATACTCAGATGCAGGACGGGTACTCCTAATGGGGGTAAGGTCTCATTGTGATACTCAGATGCAGGACGGGTACTCCTAATGGGGGTAAGGTCTCATTGTGATACTCAGATGCAGGACGGGTACTCCTAATGGGGGTAAGGTCTCATTGTGATACTCAGATGCAGGACGGGTACTCCTAATGGGGGTAAGGTCTCATTATGATACTCAGGTGCAGGACGGGTACTCCTAATGGGGGTAAGGTCTCATTGTGATACTCAGATGCAGGACGGGTACTCCTAATGGGGGTAAGGTCTCATTGTGATACTCAGATGCAGGACGGGTACTCCTAATGGGGGTAAGGTCTCATTGTGATACTCAGATGCAGGACGGGTACTCCTAATGGGGGTAAGGTCTCATTGTGATACTCAGATGCAGGACGGGTACTCCTAATGGGGGTAAGGTCTCATTGTGATAATCAGATGCAGGACGGGTACTACTAATGGGGGGAAGGTCTCATTGTGATACTCAGATGCAGGACGGGTACTCCTAATGGGGGGAAGGTCTCATTGTGATACTCAGATGCAGGACGGGTACTCCTAATGGGGGGAAGGTCTCATTGTGATACTCAGATGCAGGACGGGTACTCCTAATGGGGGGAAGGTCTCATTGTGATACTCAGGTGCAGGACGGGTACTCCTAATGGGGGGAAGGTCTCATTGTGATACTCAGATGCAGGACGGGTACTACTAATGGGGGAAGGTCTCATTGTGATACTCAGATGCAGGACGGGTACTCCTAATGGGGGGAAGGCCTCATTGTGATACTCAGATGCAGGACGGGTACACCTAATGGGGGTAAGGTCTCATTGTGATACTCAGATGCAGGACGGGTACTCCTAATGGGGGTAAGGTCTCATTGTGATACTCAGATGAAGGACGGGTTGTGATACTCAGATGCAGGACGGGTACTCCTAATGGGGGTAAGGTCTCATTGTGATACTCAGGTGCAGGACGGGTACTCCTAATGGAGGTAAGGTCTCATTGTGATACTCAGATGCAGGACGGGTACTCCTAATGGGGTTAATGTCTCATTGTGATACTCAGATGCAGGACGGGTACTCCTAATGGGGGTAAGTTCTCATTGTGATAATCCGATGCAGGACGGGTACTCCTAATGGGGGTAAGGTCTCATTGTGATACTCAGATGCAGGACGGGTACTCCTAATGGGGGTAAGGTCTCATTGTGATACTCAGATGCAGGACGGGTACTCCTAATGGGGGTTAGGTCTCATTGTGATACTCAGATGCAGGACGGGTACTCCTAATGGGGGTAAGGTCTCATTGTGATACTCAGATGCAGGACGGGTACTCGTAATGAGGGTAAGGTCTCATTGTGATACTCAGATGCAGGACGGGTACTACTAATGGGGGTATGGTCTCATTGTGATACTCAGATGCAGGACGGGTACTACTAATGGGGGTAAGGTCTCATTGTGATACTCAGATGCAGGATGGGTACTCCTAATTGGGGGTAAGGTCTCATTGGGATACTCAGATGCAGGACAGGTACTCCTAATGGGGGTAAGGTCTCATTGTGATACTCAGATGCAGGACGGGTACTCCTAATGGGGGTAAGGTCTCATTGTGATACTCAGATGCAGGACGGGTACTCCTAATGGGGGTAAGGTCTCATTGTGATAATCAGATGCAGGACGGGTACTACTAATGGGGGTAAGGTCTCATTGTGATACTCAGATGCAGGACGGGTACTCCTAATGGGGGGAAGGTCTCATTGTGATACTCAGATGCAGGACGGGTACTCCTAATGGGGGGAAGGTCTCATTGTGATACTCAGGTGCAGGACGGGTACTCCTAATGGGGGTAAGGTCTCATTGTGATACTCAGATGCAGGACGGGTACTCCTAATGGGGGGAAGGTCTCATTGTGATACTCAGATGCAGGACGGGTACTACTAATGGGGGAAGGTCTCATTGTGATACTCAGATGCAGGACGGGTACTCCTAATGGGGGTAAGGTCTCATTGTGATACTCAGATGCAGGACGGGTACTCCTAATGGGGGTAAGGTCTCATTGTGATAATCAGATGCAGGACGGGTACTACTAATGGGGGTAAGGTCTCATTGTGATACTCAGATGCAGGACGGGTACTCCTAATGGGGGGAAGGTCTCATTGTGATACTCAGATGCAGGACGGGTACTCCTAATGGGGGGAAGGTCTCATTGTGATACTCAGGTGCAGGACGGGTACTCCTAATGGGGGGAAGGTCTCATTGTGATACTCAGATGCAGGACGGGTACTACTAATGGGGGAAGGTCTCATTGTGATACTCAGATGCAGGACGGGTACTACTAATGGGGGGAAGGCCTCATTGTGATACTCAGATGCAGGACGGGTACTCCTAATGGGGGTAAGGTCTCATTGTGATACTCAGATGCAGGACGGGTACTCCTAATGGGGGTAAGGTCTCATTGTGATACTCAGATGAAGGACGGGTTGTGATACTCAGATGCAGGACGGGTACACCTAATGGGGGTAAGGTCTCATTGTGATACTCAGATGCAGGACGGGTACTCCTAATGGAGGTAAGGTCTCATTGTGATACTCAGATGCAGGACGGGTACTCCTAATGGGGGTAAGGTCTCATTGTGATAATCCGATGCAGGACGGGTACTCCTAATGGGGGTAAGGTCTCATTGTGATACTCAGATGCAGGACGGGTACTCCTAATGGGGGTAAGGTCTCATTGTGATACTCAGATGCAGGACGGGTACTCCTAATGGGGGTTAGGTCTCATTGTGATACTCAGATGCAGGACGGGTACTCCTAATGGGGGTAAGGTCTCATTGTGATACTCAGATGCAGGACGGGTACTCCTAATGGGGGTAAGGTCTCATTGTGATACTCAGATGCAGGACGGGTACTCGTAATGAGGGTAAGGTCTCATTGTGATACTCAGGTGCAGGACGGGTACTCCTAATGGGGGTAAGATCTCATTGTGATAATCCGATGCAGGACGGGTACTCCTAATGGAGGTAAGGTCTCATTGTGATACTCAGATGCAGGACGGGTACTCCTAATGGGGTATGGTCTCATTGTGATACTCAGATGCAGGACGGGTACTCGTAATGAGGGTAAGGTGAGAGGGATACTCAGCTGCTGCTCACATTTTCTGGGTAGAGCAAGCAGCATTGTCTCTTTACACGTGTGTTACCGTGCTTTAAATCTGTAACCAAACTTGAAATCCGTATCCTTTCCCCATGTTCTACCACTACAAGTAGAACAGTTGCTGATCCACACAAACAATGCTCTCCCTACCTGCTCAGGTAAACGAGATGAACCCTGGATTTAGATTTCCATTACGGCACTTTTGCCTTTAAGGATAAACAATTCCCCCATTAAAATCCTATGCAAACTCTAAAATAACTTGTTAAAGTTTTCTCTCTGTCACGACGTTCCCATTACAGCATTGCTGACATACCTGGAACGGTATCTGAGAGCCCTTTGTTTAACAGCTGACAAATGGATGTTCTCTGGCGAATGTTCCGCTGTCACAAGCAGTTTCCTTCTACTTCATAGTAACATATGTTAATCTGCCGGTAAACAGCAGTGCTTCAGAACTGCAGGATGCTTTTTAGTTCCGTGATGTGACTCCTAAATATTGATTTAACTAAATGTATAGCAATCCTGTAACAGATTGCTACAGAAATATAAGGCACAAGAATGCGCGTCTAATGCAGCCGCCGGGCATTTAAGCTCCACATTCTGTAGGCTCGCTTCGCATGGATTTCCAAGATAATCAGTATGAGACCGCTACGCCTAGGACACATCCCACGTTCAAATGTTTCTTGTGATATGTACAAAAGTGTGTCAAGTTTATTCTACCGCCAGAGAACTTTCAGGACTCTCCCCCCGTTCTAAACATTTTCATTTTAAAGCATCACATTACACAGAGATAACTATAAAACCATTTCACTTTGACAGAACTTACTGTAGGTTACTGAATAGTAATATTTTAGAATGTTGCTATAAATATATTCGTTGGCTGTTCATTCCTCTTGGACGGTACGTAAAACATACTCATGGTTTTGGACCCAGGGCGGCAATTAATAGCTGTTAATGTTAATGTTAGGGCAAACCGCTGCCATTTTCAGCATACGATAACGGTAGTTGCTTCATCCAAATGGGCTAAAGGACCTTTCACGCCCAGGGGGAGGAGCAAGGACGTATCCACAGCACCACCCCGAGGATCCGAGGTAGTGTAGTTCTGTATCAACTATCTATTGTGCAAACTGTAGAAACATGAGAACATCAGTGACCTGGTGATAAAGCATACACAATGGAGGTCTCCCAGGACTGTGGTGATTGACTGAAGCTTCTGGACCATGGAGAACTGGAGACCAAGCAGAGCCGGACTGGTTCTGACCAACCTAGAAGGTTCATTGAGGAAAGGCAAAGATGCACAGCCGGACTCAATCAGCAGTGGCCGCCAGCTACTCCAGGCTGCATGCCCATTGTCTCGCCAAGCCTCCCACAGCTGTATCCATGCTGATATGTTCCTGTGGCCAACAGATTAACACACACATCTAATGCCCTGAATGCCCCCAGTGTCCTGCTCTGCCAGCTAATTCATAGTAAGGAAGAAACAGCCTTAGAGTAACCATTAACAGCTAAACATGACCATATACTGTAAGCTATCCCCAATACTTCTTACGTGCTATTATGTTGACAACAAAATTTACAAGATATCTAAAATTGGCAGCTCAACCACAAGGTTTCCTGAGGGCAAGGAAACAACAACCACAATACAATCCCCAAAATAGGGTATAGCACCTTATAGCTTAAAAATGTCCACAAGTTCCATAATAATTTATCTAATAATTGAAGATAGCTTCCCAAGATTAACTTTTATTTCTTTCTTCAAACAGCAGTAAAAGAACGACCCGACGCGTTTCGTTTTACAAAGACTTCATCAGGGGAACAATTCACAATCTTTATGAGAATTCACAATAGTTGTGTGTTTATTTCCGATGTTTCCCAAGAAATAGATATATTCAATTTGTGTAGCAAATCTTTATCATCCCTAGGTTCCAATCTGGAAACGGGGGTGGATGTGGATCTGTGCTCTCGGAAGATTATTTTACAGATACTTCTTCTGCATTAAAATTAGTAAAAACTGCAAAAAACCCGAATAGGTAAAGACAAAATATTTCTAGTGGTTATCCTGCATATCCGGCTGGACCGATTTCTAAGATGAATATTGGAAAACACTTCTTGAATTGGTATCGGCAAATAATAGCTCCTCTCTGGACCTCTGACTCCTGAATGGAAACCACTAGCTTATAAGCGCTAGCAGTTGCAAGTAGCAGTGCCGGAGCCAGGTGGTGGCAGTAATTACCCTCCAACAGCAGGGGGCGCACGTTGGTGCACATCTGATTATCACAGTTGCTGAGCACCACTACTGGAATTAGTAAAGCCTTCCTGTTCTACGTAGAATTAAGTTAAAAGTAGATGGTACTATATAGTTATTCCAAATATTGTTATTAACTAAATCACTGTATCTATAATAAATTGCTCAGAAGCCGCTTTGTACAATTCACTGTGGACTCACCTTCAGCATATTCATATCTGTCCTGCACCGTGTTCTTGTGGTTAATGAGGCTTTGTGTCCATACAGCTGAGAGATTCCTTCTAATGAAGCCGTTTCATACACTGTGCGATGCCTGATCATTTGCTCCTAATTGCTATTCTCCTGTTACTAATACACCATTGTAGAAGAGTTTAACTATCATATCCATAGACTATTACTGTATGTTTGTCAGGACAGGGGGAAGTAGTCTGGGTGAGATATGTTACATTTAGATTGGAGCGCCATTAACCGCCAGACTTTGTTGCTCGACGTCTGTGCATTGGCAAACCCCGGGAGCCCGTATGTCCAAGGAGGGGGTGGCAGCAGGGGAACACCCAGCGTTTTGTGGGCATCCCCATAAAAACGCTGGGCGCCTGCTCGGCGCGGGCGGGCTGCGGACGTCACATAATGTCAGCGCTAGGGATGCCAATCTCGGGATTGAAAAATGCTCAATTCCCGTTTGGCATTCGACCACCGCACACATTTACTTACATAGCGGGTGCGGCTGAGGAGCTGGACAGGCGCTGCAGCCAGTGAGCGGTTAGGGAGTGCGGGGGTGCCGCACTGAGCAGTCTGGACAGCGGCAGCGTAGCGTGTGGGGCAGGCGGTGAGTACGCTGCCCTGCGCAGCGCGATCTTTAGCATCACGTCACGTTGTGCAGAGCCGTGCGCCAAGTCGGGACAGCCGGGCAGCGTTTGAGTGAGTGCTCAGACATCGCCTGCTATTAGACTGCGCATACGCTGTCTAATCACGGGATTGGAGATTCCAATCCCGGGATTGAAATCCTTGCTATGTTGGGGCCAAATCCCGGGATCCTGTCGATCCCGGGATTGGCTACCCTAGTCAGCGCTTGCCCCCTTTTTAGCAAATGGCAGAAAAATAATTTGATGGTTGGCCTGGTGGTCGCATGCAAGGAGATGTGTTCGCGTACACATGCCCTCGCATGCTAGTGAGCGGGGGGGGGGGGGGGGTACTGGGCAGGCTGGTGGGCGGCACTTACCCGTTCGCTAGGCCACAAGTATACGCAGTGTACCAAACCGGTCTGAATTGACAGAGTTTTGTACTTGTATTTTCACTGATCTCTCCAATGGGGAGATACTGTAGGTCAAACGTTTGAAAGAGAGAAAATGAAAAACCAACCGGCTTCTAACTCTCTATCCAAAGACTGAGATGGATAAATAATCGGGTTGGATTGGGCAACTTATATTTTAGCGCTCTCCGAGGCTTGATCTATTTCCCCCCAGGCTCCTAGGAGAATAGGCCAGCCTTCCGGATTTGTGCATATCAGTAGAAGAGACACCTCCTGCAAGTAACTGCGGCCAACATCGCATCCAGCATCATAACCATCGTTGCGATGTTCCCCCGAAGACAGATCAAATTTTGGAACATTTGCTTAACCCGGGGACATTTCTAAACATTGCACAGTGATAACATAATGTGCGCTTCACCCTTTGAGTGCCAAGTGAATTTGTCAAAATAGGTGTGAAAACATTTTTATTAATCATAATGAGCGTAATGTTTACCATGTATAGGAAATATATTCTTTATTACACAACATTTGAATTGATATAACAAATGTGAGCGACATTGGCATTTTTAGCGCATCTCTCACAGAGGTGTTGGTACTGAAATGGTTGATAATTTGTGGTGGTTCCCGTTCCCAAACGCGGTCCTCAAGGCACCCCAGCAATCCAAGTCTCAAGGATATCCATTGCTGAAAGCAGATGCTTAAATTAAAACGACAGTACTAATTAATTCATCTCTTGCTCAGCCAAGGATGTCCTTAAAATAGGGGGTCCACCTGCTGAGGTGTCCACATTGACTCGGAGAAAAAAACGAATTCGACTGTCACGGTCACAGTTAGGCATGGGCAAAGGATCGACACAAGCAGTAGGTCGACATAGAAAAAAGGTCAACATGAGTTTTTCATGAAAAAGTTTTTTATGTATTTTTTTTTTTTTGTGTCCGTCAACATGGAGACTGTATAGGAGTACCTCGTCCCCACACATGCTTATAATCTCACTCTATGCCAACTTGGATAGTAAAATATGAAAAGCGACCTTTTTCATATCGTACAGTAACACTTTTTTGTTATCGCCCTATTTCATGACATATTGCTTGGGGATGCGGTCAATTTGCCGGCGGTCGGGATCCCGGCGTTCAGAATCCCGACACTGGAATCCCGACCGCGGAAATCCCGAAACTTTCTCCCTCGCGTGGCGAGCGTAGCGAGCCCGCAAGGGGGGGCGATCCACGCCCCCCCCCCCCATGTCGGGATTTCGGCGGTCGGGATTCCAGTGTCGGGATTCCGACCGCCGGGATTACGTATCGGATCCATTGCTTGTGCCAACCTTTTGACCATGTTGACCTAATGCGTGTCGACATGTTTTCTTGTGTCAACCTTTTGACTGTTCAACCAATAGGGATCGACCTATGGACTGTCAACCTAATTACTATCGACAACATCCCCTTGCCTCTGGGGGGTTGAAAATGACCCCAAAAGCCTCAGGCATTCGCTGCATAAACATATCTCTGAATAAAGGCCTCTGTACATTGGGGGTTATTCTGGTTTTGCGAATTTGCACCCTTGCGCATCAACCAAACCCCGCCTTGTGAATGGTTGGCTGCCGCCACCCATTCGCATGTGCCGACTCGCATGCAAATGGGTGTTGCAGGCCAGGGGGAACCACCCACATTTTTTGATGGTCGTCGAAGATGTGGAAGGTGCACGCATATGTAAGGTTGCTCTGAGCAACCTTACATATGCGTGCACGCTGGGAAGGAAATGGGCGGGCAGCTGACATCCAGTGATGTCAGCCGCCCGCACCCGCATCACAGCCTCATTAGCATGAGAATGCCCGGCGTTCTCATGGGAACGCCCATGAGACGCTGGGCGTTCCTGTGTGCTAATGGAGCCGACCCCCGCCCCTCTCCGCCCCCCCCCCGCCCGCTGTCGTAGATACATGCACCCTGCGTATGCATACGCACAGAAAGACATCATCGTTCCTCATGCGAAAGTAGCGCTGCTGCGGACGGACCTGAATAAGATCTACTGTGTACCGCAATTACATCTGCCCTAGTTTTCCCATTATGACTACTGTTGGCTTTTGTGTGAGGTGTTCGGAATGAGGCTGAACCGGGCAGCACATAGATTTCTGTGGCTATTCAGGTATTTGCTGTAGTGAGAGAACATCACTCGTCTTCCGTGGGTAAATGTCTCGGAACAACACAAGAACTAAAGATTTTTTTTTCTTGTTACAGTTAGCAAACTGAATGTACACTTCTAGCCTCCTTTCCTATTGTGTCCTATTCAGCGTGGATTGCTAATTAGAGAATTTGCAGTCTGTTTGATTATTGAACAACAGCGCAGTGTTAATAACTGATGCAGATCAGCCGGCAATTTCAGATGGAACACTGCATCACTTGCAGTTCCACCTGCACGTCCACAACATTCCCTCAGTCCATAGCCAGATTAAGAAAGGCCTCCCTCTGTCAGGGAGCACAGTGACATCACTAGCTCTCCTGATTCCTGTCCCAGTGTGTAATTAGTAGCAAGGCTGCTGCTATTCTTGCATATGACAAGATCGATCATATAGTAGATGAACGTTGACTTTGTTCCACTACAAGAAATTCATATATTAAGAGGGAAAGTCCAGATAAAGAACATATTGTGGTACTTCTTTACTTTCACGGCGCCAGCATGGCGCCGCGCGTCAGAGTCCCCTTGCGGGGCTCGCTTCGCTCGCCCACGCTGCGGGCTCGGTGGCTCGCTACGCTCGCCACGCTAATTAAAATCAACTCCATGCCAACATGGATAGTGGAGGTATGAACTATCCATGTTGGCATGGCGTTAACTTCGTTTATTTTACTTAGTTTGTGGCGAGCGTAACCCGGAAGTAGCGCGGCGCCATGCTGGCGCCGTGAAAGTAAAGAAGTACCCATATTGTCCCTCCTGGATTGGGTCATTTTACATTTATGTATGCATAATCCAATATATACCTCCCCTTTACCTGAGCCCCCTCCTCTTAAATGCCCAAGGCCCCCTCAAGCCTTAACCCGGCCCTGCCGATAAGGGGTGCCAGACGAGGTCCCGACAGTTATTTACCCGACGTCAGGATCCTGACTGTTAAAACACAGACAGACGGGTTCCCGACGGCCACCGACTATTCTCTCTCGTGGGGTTCCACGACCCCCATAGAGGGAGAATAGAATAGGTGGCGAGCGCAGCGAGCCACCATGCCCGCAAGGGGCTTTGTTGCGCTCGCCATGCTGTCTGAGTCCGGCCAGTCGGGCTAATGACTATTGGGATCCCGACTGTCGGAACCCTATACCATACCCCCGATGAGCACTCATCCTATGTTCATTGCCCAGTTGCCACCTACTTACACTCATTTAGCACAAGCCTTGGTTCACTCTTACACCTAGGGCCAGATTCTCTAAGCTTCAAAAGTGATAAAATGGAGAGTGATAAACAGCCAGCCAATCAGCTCCTGTCTGCCATGTCACAGGCTGTGTTTGAAAAATGTCAGCCAGGAGCTGATTGGCTGGCTGTTTATCACTCTCCATTTTATCACTTTTGAAGCTTAGAGAATCTGGCCCCTAATCTGCACGTCTTTGTAGAACCTAGGGGTAAACTGTCTAAACTGTGAGTTTTTAGAAGTGTGAGATGTTGCCCATATTAACCAATCAAATTCTACTGATCATTTATCGAGCACATCTCTCTAAAAACTTCCCTAGAGACTGGTTCACTATAGTCTAAAACAGTGGTTCCCCACCTGGGGTACACTGCAGACCGTTTAGGAGTACTTGAAAATTATATTGGTAATGGCAGAAGAAGATTAAGAAGTCTCCCGATGGCGTGGAGATAAACCACATTGCGTCACTACTGGTTCCGTCTGCAGCGTCATCAGCGTCTCCTCATGCTTTTACCTGACCAGCAATCCACTCAGCGCTTCCCACGCTGCTCTCAGACATCATTGTTCATCTGCCCCGTGCTGCCACGGGTGGAGGAAGCAGCGGCATTAATCCTACAGGCGTTAGCGGGAACCTCAAATACAGCACACAGCCAGTGGCCGGACAGTGGGACCTAGTTTCTGACCGCACACTACTCCTCCGCTACTCCTTAAGGACACGCATACCGCTCGCTTCCACTCCACTCGTAAGTACTGTGGATCATTCAAATTGAGAGGAGGAGGTACTCAGAAATGAATAGTCTAATGAAGGGGTATGGGAGAGAAAAAAGGTTGGGAGCCGATGTTCTAAAGTGTTGAATATTGGAACAGCGGACTATACAATATACAGGAACGAGAAGTATCTCGTGGAAAGCACTTGACTTGTATGCTATGTAAATACACTTTCAAGTGTTATCCAGTTTATATTCTAAAATAGGCAAATAACGCGTTTAGTTTAAAGTCTTTATTAGGATTTTACTCCACAGCAATCTCCAACGCTTTCAAACATTCTCCGCTGGACTCTGTGTGTCCTTAAATTACCTTATTCTTCTGTCTGGATTACAGTTTAGTGCTTGTAGTAATGGCATAGTATATTGACAAATCAGAAAAATAATAGGTTATTTTTCTAAATTGCCACCATCTCCTTTTCCACAAGTAAATGTAACAAAAAATAAAAATCCCATCAGCAATTTGCTATAAACACTTGTGTCTGGTACTGAAGATTGCTCATGTCTATGCACAGACATGAATCAAGGTTCTAATTATCATAATATAATACATTTCAAAATACTGTTCTTTTTTTCTCTTTCTTTCATTTGCAGAGTATGTTGTTATTGTGCCTGTTGTACTATTATTACATTGTGGCCTGTTCCGCCAGGGACCAGTGGTCTGAAATGGCCTACAAGTTGTGCTTAACCCTTTGAGTGCCAAGGGAATTTGTCAAACTACTGATGTAGCGCCTCTCAGCCAGCCCAGGGAATTGCGGCGGGTGGCGGAATCCTTGACCGTCTCCGCTTCATGGAGATGGGCAGGGTTAGGGGGGTGCGGGGAGCTGCGTGGGAGCACCGGAGAGCGGTGACGGGCTCCGTCAGAATGGGACACGCGAGCGACTCGTGCATGCCCCTACTGGTGGGTGGCGAGCGGCGGCGGATGGCGATAGAATCGCCAGGAGAAGCTCGAATGAGAGCTGCTCCATCTGTAGGTGTGAAAATTGACAACCAAAATTTTTTATTAAATGAGTTGTGTGCCCACATTGCTGTAGGAGAACCTCTAAATATCCGCCAAAAATGCCAGCTCCGCTCACTGTGACTGTTCTTTTTTTGGGTGCTATATTGGTTTCATTGCGCCACGCTACGCTGTCAGCGTAGGCCAACGACAGCCCAGCGTAGTCAGCGTAGTGTCCCCGTGAGCTGCAGCTCTGTCCCCGGCGTCCCTGGCAAGCCTAGTGAGCGCCACTCACACAGCGCCAGTAACCGCCAGATCCCTTGCGCTGGCAGACACCAGCGGAGAGGCAATCATGCGGGCGCCGGCGGAGAGATGCTCCATCTTCTTGGGATGCAACCTTTTTATATGCATGTGCGTCTCAGTAATTCGCGCGGCAGAGTACAGCAACCCTGCCCGTGTCCGCTTCATGGAGACGGTCATGGTTAGGGGTTCGGTCGCACGTGCGTCTTGTGCACAAAGGTAGGGTGCGGGCACAAGTGCATCTCATGCACAATAAAGGACGCATTTGTCAGTGCTCCATGTTACTGGCAAATGCCTCCATTTGAAACCCCCACTATCCACGTCAGCCCGAAGCGTGACAAGGGGACGCGGTACGCGTCCTCCCGACCTGTTCATACCCCCACTATCCACGTTGTTTTTATAAAGTGTGGCGAGCGCAGCGAGCCACCAAGCCTGAAGTGTGGCGTGCGGACATGGAAAGCAAGCCCGAAGCGTGGAGAGCACACGCGGAATACACGTCAAGTAATTGCGCTCGCCACGGTTGCGCTCGCCAAACTTCGGGCTCGGTGGCTCGCTGTGTTCACCACACTTTATAACATCAACGCCGACTTGGACAGTGGGGGTATGAACAGGTCGGGAGGACGCGTACGCTGACTGACTATGCTGCATACGCTCCGGTTAGCCGCGAACATACTCAGTCGCACACACAAGCTGACTACCGGAACACAACGCTGATGCTGACAGGGACGCTGACTATGCTGGCTGCGGGAACATGACGCTGATGTTGACAGGGACACTACGCTGACTACGTAAGTGGCGGCGTGAAACTACACAAGTACCGCTATATTTAACTAAAGTTCAATGCATTGACTCGGCGGTATTTGTATTTATACTAGAAGAACAGTCGCTGTGAGCGGCGCTGGCATTTTTAGCCGATATTATGAGGATCTCTCACAGCACTCAAAGGGTTAAGGAATATTTCATTATAGGAATATTCTCTTTACTATATTTAAGAGAAGATTAATTCAGTACAAACCAATGGGCCCCGTGTGGTAAATATATTGGAACCCAGGGCAATTAACTACATCATGAGTATTATTAGAATTATGAATGGTTGAAACCCTGCACTGTTTGAGGATCAAGGCAGGACAGAAATAACATACTGTAGTATTTAAAGCATACTGCAAGAAGTTATACTGTAGGGGAAAGAAGGTCAGGGATTATATTCCCAACATGGTGCTAACTGTGTGGAGTTTGTATATTCTCCCAGTGCTTGTGTGGATTTCCTCTGATTACTCTGGTTTCCTCCCACAATCCAAACATATACTGTGAGGTTCATTGGCTTCTGGCAAGTATGATCACTAGAGTGTGCATGGGCAGGTGGGCCAAGAGGTTCTTATCTGCTGTCGGATTCTATGATGTAAATGTAGTCGGGTGCGAGAAGCCAGAGGTGCAGGAGTTTGTCGGAGAATGGCTGTATTTTTAAAACGACAATTATTTACGAGGCCAAACCAGATTGGTTATAAATGTGGTTCATTCGCGGATTAAATCCCTCACCTTATTACATTTACCCCTAGGTTGCAATTAATCTGTTCTTGCCAAAGGAAAAAGCATGAGGTACTCGGTGTATGGCAATGTAAATGGTATGAACCTCACGGTATCCTGCTGCTATAATCCTAATACAGAAAATAATGAATCAAGTGTTAACGTGGACCTGTGAAACAGTTGTGAAAAATCAGGAGCCTTTGCTGTACACTAGATGAGTCCACCGCTTCTCACAAGTGCCGAGAACGTGGTCCCGCCACCTCATAAGTGTGCAGGAGTATTCTGTACTCATCTAGAAGATGCCTCTTATCTCAACAGATGTGTGAAAGACGGAGAATCTAGAGGGGTCATGCAAGTTGGTTTGATGAGCGTATCTTGCCTGATGACGCTATGAGTGTAGTCCCGACTCACGGAGATGTGCATAATTCATTCGCATCTCTCCTTGGGATTGAAAGGACTCAACGATCCCCATGTGCAACTGATGGTAAATAAGAGATCGCAATAAAAAAAAAAAAACTCCAGTGTGCCCTAAAGCCGTGGTCCTCAACCGCAGTCCTCAAGGCACAGCAGCAGTCCAGGTTTTATGCCAATCCAGGCTCCTCCTCCACCCCCCCCCCGACGGCCACCCAAATCCCCACCGCACAGTGCGAGTGGATGCGTACCCCTCCTCGTCCACTAGCATGCGACCGTACAATGGAAAAATTATTCCATTGGTATTGGTGTATGGACGGTGGTGGGAGCAGAAAGCTAAAGTTTAAGTCTATGGTGCCGAAAAACCTTGCCCTGGCAATGCCGATATTAATATGGCGTTGCCCCGTTGTGTGCACTTTGCTCGTAATGCGTCTACTTGGAAGGACCCCATTGCAAATCTTCCACATTCAATTCCACTGCAATGCCACCAGGGAAAAGAATTGTCCTTAGATCTTGTGTTCTGCCTTGATGCTTATTCATTGGAGATGTATGAAGCGCGGTACTCTCAGTAAGTCAGAATACAATAACCTAAAAGCTACAAAAATGTCTTGTGAAAGGCATAGAATGTTCTGCCTAGTTTAACACCGTTCTAAGAATCTCACACAAAAGCTTCCAGTAGTTGCGTTAAGAAAACTAGGACAGAAATAATTGCGCTATACAATGTACAGAAGAAACGACAGGTGTTTTTACTAGGTTGCGACAATTGCGGAAACTCAAATAATTCCGTAACACAAAGCCCATTTTCACATATGAAGATAAACCTCACATTTCACATAATGTAGAGTTTTTAGATTAGCCTGTCTTCTTAATGCAGTGCCTGGTTGTGACTGTTATGGCTATTATCAACTTGTACTTCGTTATTATGGAAGGATCATATAAAGCAACGAGTCTGGGAAAGGAGTCCAAGCACTTATCACGACAGTCTCCTATTAATCTGCCTAGAGATGATTGATGTTTAGTTGTAGAAGATTCAGTGTTTCAGCCACTTAAAGATAAAATGAAAATTATACCCCTTTCACATCGGCCACCCGGCAATTAACCCGCAAATTACCGTAACCCGGTAAAGCTTTTCAACCTGGAAATTTGATGAAAAAAAACGGGTTTTTCTGTGGTGTGAAAGGGTCAACGCAGGTCTTAAATCCCGGTTAACCATCCCTGGTCAAGAGCAGGGTCAGAGTGGCGGGATTAGACCCGTGTTGACCCTTTCACACCACAGAAAAACCCAAGTCCTTGGTTGAAAGCTTTAACCTGGTAATTTGCAGGTGGTGTGAATCGGGGTATTAAATGACACAGGTCAGTGCTATCTTTCAATTTTTATTAGGATGATCTAATGTAACTTGTAATTATTGTACAACTTTGTTATTATACAAAAAAGTAATATACAGTATGGGACTATTTTAATATAATTTGCTGGTGAGTTATAAGGTGCCTCAGTACTCAGATATGACAGTGGGGAAAACTGAACAACATGGACATACAACATAGACAAATATGAGGTTACAAGATTAGGCTTAATTCAGGTCGTCCCGCTCAGCAGCAGTCATTTCCGGTCAGATGTCTCTGGCTGAGTTCGGACCCTTCCGATCAATGTTAAATTAAACCATTGATTAATCGTAGCCTTACTCATGATAACATGGTAGAGCTGAGACCAGACACGTGATCGCCGTTCAGCGTGATGGTCTGACCGCAGTGCGAGTAGCGTAGGTGGCATATGGAAGGCTCTAGTACAGCACTGATTTTTTTTTTTTTTTTTGCGCTTGGTTAAAGATCTTGGTACAATTTTTTTGATGGATTAATACAACACATGAGAGTAATTCCAGATAGTAGAAAGTCTCAGTAGTTGAGAATGAAGATGGATGAGCTTTGGTTGTGCGCAGTAGAATGAAATGATGGTGAGTTGGGGTCTATGGACATTGTTGATGGAGTCTTGAGGCTTTGGGATGATTAAATGTTGTGCCTTTGAAATTGGCGTTAAATCCGTAGAGCATTAGTGAGAGAGGGGAAGGAGGTGCAGGGTTGGAAAGAAGTTTGTTGAAAGTGGCCGATATTAGAGAAGTGAAATTGAGGTACTTTGAAAATTAATTGGTGCCGTTGTAAGATGGAATTCATTTATAATTTGAGTCAGCATCGGAATGCGGGCCGGGTTCCTCCAGTGGTGCGGAGCTCTGCAGGAGCACTTGGTCTGGGTTCTGTGCGCCATGGTTTAGGTTTGGTTCAGGAGAGACGGTGTCGATGAAATTGATTCAGTGGTTCCGTAGATTTATAGTTTTACCTAGAGCAGATAGAGCCGCCATGTCAGGCTGAAGATGAATGTGGCGGTGATGTTGTTGCTGATAGTGAAAGTCAGGCAGGCAATGTGGTTAGAGGAGAGAGAGGGGTGCACAGTATCCGGGGCACAGCAGAGGCTCTGAAGCCCCTTCCTTCGGCAGTATTGCAGGAGATCAATGTTACATCATTGAATGTGATTGTGTCAGGCACCTTTTTTGATAACGCCATGTGACTAAGATGTACAAGGAGACTGAATAATGTGACACCTGTATATCTGTGTGCTTCTGAGTCCACCAAGGCCCCCCCCCCCTCCCCGCAGGCATGCGAATGGATGATTTGCATAATCATCCATTCGCAGCCTTGGGTGTGGCGGAGAAATTAATCGATGGTCCGCGACCATCGAAAGATTTCTTCAGCGCTCGTAGATCTGAGACACTTCTACGGCATCCTGTGCAAGGACATGAAACGCTGGGTGTTCCCATATGCAAATTGCCTGGTCAGCCGCCCCATGCCCCCCGCCCGGACTTCTGTGTGCGCGAGTGCTATGCTCATGCACAGTCGCTAACAATCCGATTAATCTGAATAACCCCTTAAATCGCTGTGTGGTCTACACACACACACACACACACACACACACACACACACACACACAGCGATTTACATGTGTTTTCAGCAATTTAGTAAAATCGCTCAGAAAATACATGAATGTTGACCCATGTGTAGGGCCCATAGGCCCCATTACATACTGACTGATTTGTACAAAACATTTGTGCTGAAGAATTTAGTATGGGAGCGCGGGAGGAGGGAGGGGGGATGCTGCATGGAACAGCATGACACCACTTTCGATCCTGATGCCAAGGGATCGAATCTTCATTGAATGAAGCTAACACTGTTCGATTCAGTGTCATTTTCATTTAGATTTAGACTATGTAGTCCAAATCGAATCGAAAATGACACTGAATCGAACCGCGTGTACAAGCATTACCGGATCACTGAGCCCTGAATGGAGTCCCACCTGTGATGCCCCGCCCCTGTGTTATTTTTGTGCTCGATACTGTGAAATGTATTTGTTTGCCTTGTAAAGGCTTCATACACTTTGTGGCGCCTCTTAAATAATAATAATAAAAATTGTTTCCGATTTGTGTCCTGAAATCGCCTTTTATTGTCTGTCTGGGTTGCAGCGTAATGTACATGCTGATGTGATATTATTTGGACAAATAAGAAAATGCATAATGAATATTTTTTTTTTAGTAATTACCGACGTCGCTTAGTTGTAAATGTAAAAAAATGCCAATAGCTTTGGTATTTGCATTTTGCTATTAGCACTTGTGGCTTTCACTGAATATTGCTAATGTTTATGTGTGGACATGAACACAGCGCGTAATTATCATAATATGATGTTCGGAAATATCGACTTGTAGAGTATGTTATTATTAATGCCTGCTAGTAACGGCTGTGACTATTCCACCGGGGACCGGGACCGTGAAATGGCCTACGAGCTGTAATGACAACATCCAATGTCTGTTCCTCTTGGGAAATATCCTAATTACTATTATAAGAGACGATTGATTACAGTTTTTGTGTAAAAACAAAAAAAGCAGAACCTAATTCTAGAAACAAGCAGGCGCCGTGCGTAACACACTTGGACCCAACAACATACAACTTTGGTACAACTGTAAACCATTCTGCCTTGTTTTCTATGAGTTGTGTGAATGATGTAATCCTTTATTGATTACCATACACTACAAATGGGGCAGATGTATTAAGCCTGATAAAGTAGGAGGTGATAACGCAACAGCCAATCAGCTGTGTTTAAAAAAAAATGACAGGAGTTGATTGGCTGTATGTGCATATCGCAACAGAGCAATGTACCTGTAGCAGGAGGGTTTGGGCCAGGGGTCTGCGACAGGAAGGTTTGGGCGGAGGGCAGGATGCAGCTGGAACAGCTGCCAGCGCTCACATCAGAGTAGGTGAGCGGCCTATCAGCACAGTGGGGTGCCGGAAGTAGATGGCTGGAAGAGCTGACATGCTACTGAGTTTAGCAGCATGTCAGCTCTTCCAGCCACATCCCGCCCCCCCGCTGCACTGACACTGACAGGCCGCTCACCTCCTCTGAAGAGAACAGTTGTCAGCTCAGCTCTGGCAGACCCTTCCCGTCCCTAGTTTCTGTCAGCCTATCTGCATGGTGGAGGGTGGCACAAGGGCGCAGAGTAATACTTCTCAAAGTGGCAGGGTGCGGAAATTAGTAAGAAAAACCGGGTAGGTGTAAGGGGCAGAGCTGCTGCATATGCCCTGTGGGAGTAGCTTATTCTACCAAGTTCTCTGTGTGCGTGTGTGTGTGTGTGGATCTGAGCCCTCAAACATCGCAACAGACCAGAGAGTAGCTGCCAGGAGCCAAGAGACAGGAGCCTTACCATGAGGTGGGAGAATGTGAGCTTAGAAAGTGGCATGTTTAACCTTTTCCTGGCCACTTATATTAGTTAAATGTTTGAAACAGCCTATATACTATAGACCATCTGTAATGTTAAATATTAATACTGTATCCAGTGTATAAAAATACTACATTTTAGGGCTGTTACTACTCCCCCAGACTCTCGTACTTATGTGCTGCACAGTGGAAGACTTTGGATTCCATCTGGAAACCCCCCTCTAAAAATCCTGCGTTTGCCTCTGGGTAAGGGTCAGGCTGCAGGGTTTAGGGTTAGGCTGCTTCCAGGGAGGGTTATTATTAGGTGGGTAGGGGGAGAGGGTTAGATCCCTTATGAAACCCTTTTTTGGGATTCTCTGTATCGGGATGCCAGGGTCAACCTTTTTACCACCAGCATCCTGCCCGCATATCATTTCTGTTCCCTACATAGGCACTCTCTCTAGTAGCTAGATATTATGTAAGTTGTCTATACTGTATACTTTAGGACCCTCATTGTGGTCTATGAATGTGCAATTATTACTTTTAATTCTACTTTTATGAATAAATGCACTTGATTGTATTCAAGCTGGCTTAGGGTGGTATACAGTATGGAATTCCGACTGTTGAAACGTCCCGACAGTGAGGATCCTGGGCTGTTTTCGTCTGTTCCAACAGAAAATCGACAGTTGTAATTCAATGTTCCGGCTGTTGAGTGTCAGAAAGTCTGTGGATCAGCGAAAACAGCTGCGGATTGCCGAAAATGGCCGTGAATTCAACAATTGTGGCCATTTCTGACAAAAAAAGTGCTGTTGGCAACAGCTGCATTGAATGTGCGAGTGCCAGTGAAAATAGCGGTACAGATTGAATTACCCCCCTTAGACTCTTATAATACACATACTTATTTTGTTTATTCTTGGGCGCAGTTAAAGCTTGGTTTAGATTGAAAATTGTACTAGAGACGATCGAAATATAATACAGGTATAATGTGTATGTGTATTATCGTTACTATTTTATTCATTCTCTTGGATGTCCTCAAACGATAACTGGCTGCCAAAATCTGTGGTATTGGGTTTGATGATTACGGCAAAATTAGATTTTGTAATCGAAGGATCGTGTTCCCAGATAGAATAGTCATGTAAAAATAAGCTGTTGTTTCCACTAGGAGGCAGCAGTACTTTTTATACCAATTCTTCATATTATAAATTGGGTTTATAATAACAACAACAACAACAACAAAAAGACCCGTGGAGTTTACAAAGTAAAAAACATAAGAGAACGATGTCTTTTATAACTTTGACAAAACACACACAATAAATAAGGATAACATATAAAACATGATACTGTACAATGGGTTCTATGGCAGGGCTTGCGGTATAATGTCTGTGTACAGTAGGTGTTTAGGTGTAGCGTTCTGGCTGAGATAATACATGACAGAGGACGCGATGTAGTTGAGCAGCGCATTGAGTGTCATCACTACCCGATTAGTTGTAATAAATCAGACATTGTTTCCGTGTGAATCCTTGGCAGTAGACTGTACACCATCAGAACTCTGTCTGCACCGTGAAGAGCCTTGTCAAGCCCATATGTCTGCAGTCTGTTGTAATATTATCCCAGCCAAGTGTAGAGAATGTCATTGTGAAGTTTAATGTAAACCCATTTAGCAATCCATGACTTCTTAAATCTTTTCAAGTTAAACCCAGACTACGTCACTGTGCAAAATTATTGGATTTTTCGTCTCTACTTAAAGAGATACTGTAGCTTATAGTTTTAAATGGCATATGCCATCGACCTTCATGTTACTATATTTTTATTTTACGCCTTGTTATATATTTCATGTCATTACAGATTAAAAGGAAAAGGCTACTTTCACATTTATCGATATAATGCAGGGTGTCTAACTAGAAATGCCGCCTTAGACATGTACCTAGACTCACACTATTTGCTTTTTTTTTAAGTTTGTATGATTTCTTAACACAATTTGATAGAACCCTTGTAAATCTGGGTGCAGCTGAGTCTGCACATGAAGCCATAACAGAACTTGTTACAGAAACAGCCATGTCCGCTGCACCGTAGCATTTGGATTCAGAGACTCAGTCGTACAAGTGTTGTATATCAATTTGCTTTCCTTCGAAGACATCTGATGCTAGCAGAGTCCCACAGGAACTGGTGGGCAGGGCATACGGATGGCGGTTCAAGAGGGTGGAGTTGACAATACTATGATTGACCACTAGAGACTGATGGAGTCTAGTTAAAGGTCTATAGTTGGTTTTCTGAGTTTAGATAGACAGTGACAGGAGATCGACGGAAGGTAAGCATCGACAAGAACCTGGTCAACAGTAACAAGGTTGATACGCGTTTTTCATATTTTGTTGGTGCCGACTGTCAGTGGGGAGCCCGTAGACAATGTGTATGTGCACAGTGTCCCCTCGCATGGCTCGCTACAATTGGCAAACTACAGTATTATATTTCTACTCTATTGCTGTGTACACACGGGGTAATATGATTGCTGGGGAGATATTGCTAGCAATATCTCCCCAGCAATCATATTGCTCAGTGTCTCCTTTTCATCAGCGATGAAAAGGAGACACTGCTACGGGGCGGAGCGGGAGCGCAGCAGCAGCAGACGCTGCTGCTGTCACTTTGATGGGAGGAGGGAGGGAGCAGCGGCACGGGGCTGGGGAGATCAACGCTGATCTCCCCAGCGCTGACCTCCCGGCACAGCGATCGCCGGGGAAAGCCGCTGGTCGCAGGAGCATGCTCCTGCGACCAGCGACCATTAGGCAGTGCACACGGGAGCGCGCAGCTGGCGATTTATCACGCAGCGACCATATTCCCAGCGATTTTTACATGAAATTGCACCCGTGTGTACTCACCTTATGTCCACTTGGATAGTAGAGTAGGAACCGTGGACCAGCACCAGAAAAAAAGATGAAAAACCGGTGTCGACTTTGCCAGTGACCACTAGAGACCGCACAACGGACCAAATGACTCCTTTGTGTGCTAAATGACGTCAACAGAAAGTGAAAGCAGTTTTTGCAGGGACACTGATCTGTTTCAAACTTGCTGGATAAGAGAGAGAGGGAGCTGTGAGGACAGAGATTGGAGATAGGAACTGGGGGTGGGGTGGAGGCTAAAAATGGTCACAGCTGAAAGTGAAAGTAAAAACTGTCACAGCTCAAAGGGAAAGTATTGCAGAAGGTGTCATTTTGACATGCTTTTAACTAGTATTAATATAATTAATCCTTAGGTTTCAATTATCTATGTTAAAAAATAGTAATAACCACGAAGCAACACTTTCATGTAGTATGGAATCAGAGGGCAGTATTCAATGCTTTTTGCGAGCTGTGACAGTAAGCAGTGCTGGCCGTCACAGCTCGCACGGTCAGTATTCAACTGACCGCCCCCCCTGCACACTCCGTTTCCACCTTGCTGGGTTTTTACAGCGATGTCGAAATTGTATGTGTGGCCGCCAAAACAGTGAGGCTCGCGGCTAAATGCAGCGGGCTCCCTGTACTAGCCGTGAGCCTCGCTGTTTGGGGGAATCCTCGCCGTCATCTCACAGCAAGGGAATGTAGAATAGGGTGAGTGGTTGGCGCAGGGGTTAAACGTTGAGGGTTGCTTATTTTCAGAGATCCTCGCCATTTAACCCCCTCGCCGGCCGCATTAAATACGGCCCAGAATCAGAACTAGTTTTATCCACAGAACGGCCCAGAACTCAGAACGTGTATACACAGTATATCTGAGCCTCACGCTACAAGTGACCATTACTGTTAGCGTAATTATCCACCATCGGAGTTAAAACGCATATCAAATGTATTTGATCTGTATAGTTATTATCGTGTTCACCTGTGTATGCTTTCCTAATGCATTTACCCACGGAGAACCCATTGGCAAGCATGACGTGTTCTGAAAACCATCATTCTACAGCAGACCTCTGCAAGGCTGGTAACAGCAGTGTTGGGTTTCCTGATCATTTAGTTTTAGTTTAACTGGGGAAACATGCCCTATCGGTGGGTACAAGGTATTTTGGGGCCCATTTATGAAACTTGTAAATGATATCACATGTTGCATATGATCAATAGGACATGACAGTTAGGGGCTGATGAATAAATGAACCCTAAGGAATGATGTTAACTTCATGTTGGCTATCCCTATAAGTATACTGATACCCCTATCAGATCGCAATGCCGGGTCGGACCTGGGATCATGATTTCACATTAAACCCAGGTTGTCTATTATACAGACAGTGACCCCGATTTAACGCTTATAACCCGGGTTGACACGCCAGCAACCCGATGGCGTTCGTTCTCGGGGGTTTCCACATGCATATATTTGCGCATATACATGCGCAAACCCCATCCGTCGGCCGGGGTAGAGAATTCTGATCTGAGCGTTGCCTCTTGCAGCCGCCGGCTCCCCTGCTATCATACCAGGTGACTTTCTAGCACCAGGTTGTCCTATTTGCAAAACAGAGCGAATAGGACGCACAAGCAGCTTCTGCTGATTAAAATGATATTTGGTCTGTCTAGTGTGCGGCTGCCGCTGTATCTGCATAAGAAATTTAATTTTATAGTGTTCTCCTGGAAAACAGTGTAGTGAAGCATTTTGTACAGTCGCAAAAAAGACATCAGGCACTACTGCTATATCTAGCAGAGTCAGGAGCAGATAAAGGGGAGAGAGAGAGTTCCAAATAACCAGCTCCTAACTTTCATTTTTCAAGTACAGCCTATAACATGGCAGTTAGAATCTAATTGGTTGACATTTTATAACACTTAAAGGCTTAGTACCTCAGGGTCAGTAGGTAACTGTTACGTTGTTGGCTGCGCTGGGCCTGCACGGTGAGAATGTGACTCTGGTGCGATTTGCCGTTTTAAGGGTTACAGCACAAGTAACTCTCCCAATTAAGCTGATCTAAGAAGCGCTTTGCTAGAGATGCAAGTGGCTGCGGCAGTGTACGTTATCCATATAAGTAATATGTTTCCATGGTTATCAGCCTCAGCACCCAGCGCACGTGTTTCTCCATGCTACTGAGATGCACGCAGCCTGGCACTCGTTATCTCTGAGCTTAGCGCACACTGTATCGCGTGCAGCTGATTTCTGCTGCTACGGCTGTTAGCGGAGAGAGATAATGTTATGAATACTTATGTTATGAAGAGCGAGGCACAGAATGATGGATCTGATTTCTAAGCCAAGCGGGAAGCGTTCTGAAAAAGCAAACATTAAAAGCTTTCGATAAATAATATAATTAAAGGTTTGATCTGCCAAACACTAGTTGTATGACGTGATTATAGGAATATAAATAACAGCGGATGTTCCTTCGCCGGCTCTTTGTCTTGAGGAATTTATGACCCCCAAAATTTTGACCTACTGTAGCTGTATGTGTCTGCTCAATAGAGAAGGCACCACTCTTGGTTTTGCAAAATGAAAAGTCCTAGTTAATCGCATAGTTAATCGCTGATGTGCAAATTTGCCATCCATTCGGTTATTGAATCGTAGCACATGTGCCGGGGCCAAAATAGCGATAGATCATTACAGATGGGATATAGTATAGGCTGTTTCAAACATTTAGATAAGATAAGTGGTCAGGAAAAGGTTAAACATGCCAGAATAAATACACAGTCAGAATTGAACCGATACTGTACTTTCTAAGCTCACAATCTCCCACTTCACGGTAAGGCTCCTGTCTCTTCCTCCTGGCAGCTGCTCTCTGGTCCAGTGCGATGTTTGAGGGCTCAGATCCACACATACAGTAAATATGGTAGAAGAAGCTGGTACACTGGGCATGTGCAGCAGCTCCGCTCTGTCCCTTACACTGCATGGTGTGGTGGCAGCTCTATTGATCATATTAAATACCAGTGCTATTGTCACAATATAAGACACTTGCCATAAAAAAGGGGTTTCCAAGCAACCAGAAACCTCCCCTGCTTTTGCCTATACCCTCCCCCATCGCCGATCCTCTCCGGGCCGCTTGTGTGCTTGGGTGTAAGTAATACAGTAATACATTTTGCAATACAGTATTATTATTATGAACCCCTTGAGTGGTGGGTTTTGCTGGAGCAGGACAAACCTGCCAGGGCAGGTTTGTCCTGCCCCAGCAAAACCCACCACAGGAAGTTGGAAGCCTCCCCCCCTCACCTCCGGTCCGGCGTTAGTATGCCGGAGCTTCCCTGCCGCTGCTGTCCCCGCTGCCTTAGCCGCCTGTCAGTGTCACATTCAGCAGTGACGTCGGCGGCAGGCTTGGGGATTTTCGCGGCAGCTCGGGAGGACTCGGGTGTCTGAGTGCTCCCGAGTACCCCCGAGCCGCACCGACCATACCCGAGCCTGCCGCCGACGTCACTGTAAAATGAGTGACGGCTGGTGGGCGGGTCAGGAGAGCAAAGTTACTGGGGGGACTGGAAGGGTGTGACGGGGGACACCACTGGCCGTGCACCTATTCTATATTAGTGGTATGCCCTGAAATTTTCCGGCCATACCACCCAAGGGGTTAAGGGTTCTCTGTACTGAGCATCAGAAAAAGATGAAGTGGAGGGTGATAAAGTACCAGCCACACAGCTCCTAAGTGACATTTTTGAAACACAACCTTTAACAAGACAGTTAGGACCTGATTGGCTAGTACTTTATGTCCATCAACTATATCGCTCTCCAAGCAATAAAGTGGTAGGACTTTCTAGGTGTGGCACATTGCTTTTCGGGTGGTCCTCCTGGGGGGGGTCATAGCATCTGTACACTCACTTGTGGCCAACTACCACCTGTGGCGCACACTAACAGAAATAGTATTACGCCCATAACCGTAGCCGTGATCTATAGCAGCCAGTAATATTGTTGATGACCACACTACCCTGATAAATGCTCTCTCATTGGGTGCTCTCGAAGTAATGTTATCAAATCATGTTTCCATGTAATTAACACTGATCCCTTTGTGCCGTTCCAGGTGCCCTGGCTATCTCCATTCCCCGGCTGGACCTGGTGATCTCATTTGTGGGCGCAGTGTGCAGCAGTTCGTTAGCCCTAATCATCCCGCCGTTAGTAGAAATTATCACTTTCTACAAAGATAACATCAGCCCGCTGACCATTGTGAAGGATCTTTCCATCGCGCTGATTGGATTTGTGGGGTTTGTGATGGGGACATACGTAACGGTGGAAGAAATTATTTATCCGACTCATTTACTACCAACCAATGTCACCGGGAACCCTTTCACAGAGACCAACAGCACTGACCTGGGACCCCACTGAGGAGCGCTCTGTATTGGGACCGTCACATTCCTGAGCTTGCCCTGAGGAGCCAGGCAGACTGAGATTGACGCAACACACGTATATTTATGAAAAGCAATATAATAGATTATGTATTTTTTTACATCATTATAGTTATTATTACATTTGCTGTGTTCTGTTAAGGGCATACTGTGTCTAATAGCAAGTTGGTATAAACTGCAAATTTGGATGTGAACCACACTGTCTAGCCAGCCTGGTTATTGTAGAAATAGTTGTTTTGATGAGGTGCGGATTACTTATTTAGGGCCAGATGTATCAAGCTTCAAAAAGTGATAAAATGGAGAGGGATAAACAGCCAGACAATCAGTTTCTAACTACCATGTTACAGTTTAGGTTTGAAAAATCACAGGTAGGAGCTGATTGGCTGGCTGTTTATCACTCTCCACTTTTTGAAGCTTGATACATCTGTCCCTGTGTTCATTCTAGAACCCTTCCAAAACCCATTCAGTTCCTCTTCCCTGTCTGGGGTGTGGCTCTCTGCTGTGCTTATAGCACATGTCTGGTCTGCATATCCGTGCTGAAATACAGACCACACTGTGCTTGAAGCACCACAGCAGAGAGCGACACCCCAGCCAGGGCAGAGGTACTACATGGGTTTTGGAAGATGCATGGAGCTAGAATGAACACTAACAACAATCACCTTTGTGCCTTTCCAGGTGCCATGGCTGTGTCTGTTCCCTGGCTGGACATGGTGATCTCATTCATGGCACAGTGGGCAGCAGAATGTTAATGCTCGTTATCCTGCCGTTATTAGAAATGATCACTTACTACAAAGAAAATAGTAAGGTGAACTACATTGTCTAGCATGCCTGGTCATTCTAGGTGTTGTTGTTCAGGTTAAAATAGACATGGTTAGCATTATTGGTTTATAGGCTGCATACTGTAGATCAGGGTAGGCAATCGCATTCCGATTCTTATAGAACTAGAAGTCACAGGATACAATGCTAATCTTAACTGTCGCGCAGCAACAATCACCAGCATGCCCTCCCAGCCTCTGCTTTGTAGACTATATCAGAGACAAGCTGCATGTACTTCTTCAGCAGGACTACAATTCCCAGCATACCTTGCAGCCTCTGTAATAGAACACATCATAGGTAGGCTACATTAATGTGTTCTCAGCTCTAGCGAACAGATAAACGGCACCTGGCTGAACCGCCCCTTTGTCTCGTCAATCCCCTTGGTAGCATTCGAGCGGATGTGTACAGTAACACACTCCTTTGCATGCGGCCGCAGGGTGGAAAAATAATGATTTTTCTGCCATTCCCTTATAAAGTCAGTCTAGATTTGCTTTTATTATGGCCGTAGATCGCCGAAAAGGGGGCGCCCACTGACGTCATGTAAAGTTTGCAACCCGCCCCCAAGCAGGCACTGACACGCCTGCGTTAACCCTTCTAACCAGAATGTTTATTTGCATTTACAACATCATTTTTCAGCCTCTGTATAACAGACTGTATAGATGAGACTGAAGCCTCCTCTGTCTCACCAATTATGTAGAACTATAGTTTATACAGAAAAGCAGCAACTTTCTTCTCATCTGTTGTAGCACTATCACCCATGACAGACAACATACAACACACTATTTATCATCCGAGACAGATATTCAAAATGGAAAATCAACTTTAAAATGAAGAACATAGATTATGATGGACAATATGGATTATGTACTAACTATTTAAGGAACTGTACTGTACAAAGGACTATTCTTCAAACAGTTTAAAGGAACGGCCATGGGAACATCCCTCGCACCAAGGTCTACAGATCTGTCCATTGCAAAAGGGGAGGATAAAACTAGTTGATGGAACAATACTTTTTATAGTAAACCTAGTATGATGGTGCCATTCTATAGATGACATATTCTTCGAGCATTATGATGCATATGAAAAATTGAAAGACTTCCAACGGGCCTTTATCATACAATTGAACAGCGACCATAACACATTAGATAACAACACGTCCATTAGCACGAGGAACTCAAGACCGTAACCCCTTCTAAACCTAAAATTATTTCCAAAAGAGGAACAATCTCAATTGAGAACTTAGTTATTTTCCAATAGAAAATTAACAAAAAGAAAACAGGGTACTTGTTTCCTAGCACGGCGCCCATCACATCGTATACCATTATACTAAATAAGGTATACGATGGTATGCGATGCGATATTGTACAATAAAATATCGCATCGTATGCCATACAATGGCATACGATGCAATCGTATATGATTTTTGATTGTACAAGCACCCTGATGGGTTCTTACAATGTTAAATGCCCCCCCATAGTCAACGCCAACCCGAAGCGTGGCAAGTGCAGTGAGCCCGCGAGGGGCGGTGGTACGCGTCCTCCGACCTTTTCATACCCCCACTATCCACGTCGGCGTGGAGTTGATTTTATATAGTGTATAAATAATGCAATAATAATGGGAAAAATAAAACTAAACCCATTGAAGAATTCCAATCTTCCACACAAAATGGAATTGCCCATGCTGACAACAATGTGAGGGATATTCAAAGAGAGAAACAAAAACAAGAGTTTCAGAACACATCTATACGATCCCCAAAGTAATCAGCACAAGGTGCGTGTCAACACTTCGCTGAAAATCATAACAAAGGTCTTAAGTGGCCCAGACACGTTCTGAACGATGCTTGAGCGCTCAGCACTGCACAGCGATGTGCTGCTGAGTGATCTGTCAGGGCCAGTGTTATCCGTGAGAACACTGGTTCTGACTCTGGCGATTAACTTGATTTAATCAGCATGCCGGGGTGATAGCGACGTGCGGGGCCATGCATCCCCAAGCCCCCTACACACTGAGCGATATACAGATCGAGCACCTCTCCTTCAGCGTCTGGAATCTCCAGAATGTCCCTCCTGGGGATCGCCGGTGGAGAGGCGCTCGATCTGACTGCGTCCCAGTTTTTCGGCGGAGAGGACGGATTCCCTGCCCGTCTCCGCTTCGGGAGATTGGCAGGGTTGGGGGGGGGGGGGGGGCGAGGGCTGCGGGCACCGATTGGGGGAGTGACGTGGAGGTGGCAGCGGTGAGCTCCGTCATAAGGGGAAGCATGAGCGCCCCCTTCTGGCAGCTAGGGCGGGCTGGCAGTTGTGATCCAACCACCAGCCCCCAGCTACATCTTTAAAGGGAATTTTCTAAGCGATTTAGTGAGATCGCTTAAAAAATGCCCAGGGATCACTATGTGTGGGGGCTCCATTGGTGGTTGAAGTTTATAGACATAGAACAATGAAAAGTCGGTGACTGCTTTAAAAATAAGAAAAGAAAATGGATGTATACTTTAAAAACTTAGAACATAATGCATTTTTAGAATATAAAACTAAACATAACACATTGCATCACTCCAGAACAGAAAAAGGCACTAAAACTTATGATTATTAAATAAAGTTTTATTTTAGTTTTATAAAATATATCATTGGATATCAGAACATATTCCTGATAGAGACATCTTTTTTTATGAATATTAAAGTTTTTTTTTTTTTTTATAAATAAAAATCCCATCTCACTCCATCAAACATCCTTGGTACAAAATGCATTCGAGTATAGCAAGGAACAGCGCATATCAAAGTGATGAATCGGAGTGACGCCATCATTGGCCACTAGTGGGAAGGCGCACGATCTCTTACCACAAAGAGGTGGGTGGAGAACAAGCTTTTACCTTACCAGAGCATAAGGAAAACTCAGGCTAGACCGGCTCTGCATCCTGCAACTATCCCTGATACCAGCACTGGCATTGCTGCATTAAATCCTGGTTCCCACAAGAGTTTAAATGTTGCTCTGTTTTTAATGTTTGTCTTTTTATAACTTTTTTTCACTGTTTTTTATTGTGTAAAAACTTCAGCTTAAGTTGAGCGCTTATTTTAACGCTCGCAGGTTCTAAAGCTCACCGAGCAGCTTAACGGTGTTTCTCAAACTCGGTCCTACGCGGATCAAGTTTTCCAGGTCATCCAGCAGGAGCACAGGTGCAGTCATTACTCACTGACACATGTTCAAAGATCCACAGGTGGCGCTAATTATTTCACTTGTGATTCCGGGGGTTATTCTAGTTCACTCCTTCTGGCAAATTCCTTCTTAAATGGACAAAACCATGTGCACTGCAGGGGGGAGGGGGGAGCAGATGTAAAATGTTCAGAGAGAACCAGAATAACCCCCTCTGCGAAGAAGAGACCTGCAATACGTGCACTGTGTGGGGTCCTAAGGACCGAGGTTGAGAACTTGGGCATTAACTCTTAATTGTTGTAGAACTATGTCATATGCAGCCCTTTCAGGAGAGAAGGATTACCCCTCGCCTGATACAGCTCTGTGCACCATACAATAATTTAGTAAACTGCTGATGTTCTATATCCCGAGTGCGCTGATAAATGGCAGGTAATTATTACAACACTGTGTTTTCAATGGAAGCGTTCTGCCTTTTACACCTTCAGGGTACATGCTGTGCTACAAAACAATACAAATTATTCCCACCATGTACACTGTACAGCCCGATCTATTCATTCTACCGTGTGAGCATTTCACGGCCAGCAATTTCGCAGATCTCTCGAAACACTAAAATCTATTAAGATTCTCTTAATTTGTCTTTAACGTTTTCAATACATTTATCTATAATAACTTTTTGTTTAACTTTCTATTGAAGTGAATTACAAAGTTGAGCTATATTTAATTTGAAAAATTCCCATTCCTATTATTGAGCTAATTGACTTGTCAAACAAGCTAATCATACAGAAGACACTCTTCAAAGGATAACTTACCGAATTACAGTAATGTAGATTTTTAAAAAAAAAATGTTTTCAACTGGGTTTTTTTTTTTGCTGATGTCAAGTTTAAAAAAAAAAAGGATTTTAAAAATTAGATTTCTGAAATAGTAAAAAGAGCGTTATTCTTAATAAAGTATTGCGATCGCTGTAGGAGCTAAGGGTTTGTTGCTGGTATCGGTTAGATATTTTTTATTTCTTAGGGATTGTATTGAATGCCACAACCTTCATATATCATTCTGTCATGAGCCTTACATACGCCATGATTAATGTTCATGAGGTAGTGAACTGATAGGCTGCAATCTCATGAATACTTAATTCAGCCCACGTCTGCCTCTATTCTGGGGAGGGGGGTATACGCGCTCTAATGTTTTGATGCTCAGAATGGCATTTGACCAATCCCTTTGCACTTCCTTGTTTTTAACATGGGAAGTATCAGGTGCTGCTGTTAACATTTCCATGGTCTTGATTGGCTACAGGAGGCTCTCCCCTTGGCTACTCAGCTGCGCTGCCCAGTTGCTCCGTAGGGTTATTAAAAATTACACATTTTGCAAATTTCTCTACATTCACAAATGAAACCCCCATATTTGTGAGAAGATGCAACGTTTCTGGTTGACCGAAATCGGCCCTGTTGGCAAATGTGAACTGTGGTGTTTTCAGTCCATCACTTGTGGCCTTTTGCATTCCATGGGGCTCAAATCAGTAGTGTGGCATCTGAGCCGGGCATAACCAGATATTCATAGGCCCCATAGCAAAAGTTTTTGAGGACCCCATAGTTAGCAACTGATGGTGATACATGTGTGTAAAACATATATTACTTAGAAAGTAAAGGTGGGTCCCCTTCAGCTTTGGGCCCCACAGCAGCTCACCCGTTGCACCTTCTGGTAGTCACGTCCTTGACATTGAGCGTTCTTCTTACTGATCGTCACAGCAGTAATACACGCAAATGTGTCGTCTTTAGAGCAGAATGGTGATCCCTATTTCAGACAGGCAGCCATAGACCTGAAATGTTAAGCAGACACATTTAATGGACCATATAAAGGCCGACTCAATAAGATAAAAATGAAAATCCAAGCCTTCTTGGATCACACCTTTGTCAGGAGCTACCCAGGGTTCCATGCTTCCTGTAGCGGTCTGAGGTGACCACTCGCCAGGCCAAGTCGATGCTTCATCCTCTGCAAGCGTTAATTTATCCCAAGTAGTAACCCTGAAATAGATGCGAATGGGAAGTTGACAAAGGATGGACCTTGACACATGTCTAGGCTGGCCTGCGGTTGCAGCACTCAACGGAGCAGCCTGGGACCCCAGTAGTTCTGTCAAACTGTGAATTAAAGTCTACAAATCTTAGCGAGCACTGCGAATGGCTGATGAAAGCTGTACTATGGTAAAGTCTAATAATTTATGTTATTTCTAAAAAAAAAATTATCTGATATGTTAATGTTCTTGTAACGAAATGCAATCATTTCTTTACAAATGTAAAAACAAAGAAAATGGTATTCACATATGGCCAATGTCCACTAAGTGGCTCTAGCTATGCATCCGGTGTTGATTATTGTTTTGTGACCCACCTGTCCTCCTTGCGGGTGTAGATCAGTAAAAAAAAATGTTTAAGCCCTTGGGGACTCTAATGAGTTCCTTCTAATCAAGGCTAAATGATCAGTACTAATATGTCATTTGCTGTGGTATTGGATCCAATACACACCTGCACCACATCACAAAGCGAAGTTTCCTTTGATTCCATTTGAGATTAAATGCAATGTACGTCAACACCTTGGACAGTGGTCACTTGGCTGGAAATCGAAACACTTGGGTAAATCTACATCACATGTACAAAAGCTGCCATGTTTTTCCATGCTTTAGCTGGGATTTAAGAGGGCAATAATATGACCAGGCTGTATTATACCTTTTAAATCCAGATTAATTTATGGAGGCCCTACTGCCACTGTGGTAGTCTTCCTATTGCTTCAGATACTTAATGGCAATTAAGTCGTATTTTCTGTTTGATGTGAACAGTTCTATGTATATTTGGGAACTGAACACTTTTTGTATACTGTATCAGATTAGAGTTAAGGTTTTTGGTATAATTATTTATTTTATTGTTGACGGGTGCCATTCCGTGTTTGTTTTTTGCCAATTTTCATGTTACATTTTTGTTGTATTTATTTATGCTATACAGTTGTAGCAACCAAAGAAACCTAGAGATAAGTTAGGTCACACTGTTTATTGTATGTTACAGTCTTTCTTACTTTTTATTATATTTGTATGGGTTTTATTGCATTAAAAAATAAAATTTTAGATGATCTTTATACTGTATTGCTTCAGCCTCATTCATTTTTCTGTCTAGGCTGCAAATTTTGACATTTTGGGGGAATTTTACTAAGAATACGAATACGATTTTTTGTATTCGTATTCTAAATACGAATGTATACGACAGCATATGGCTGTTTTAGCCGTATGCAAATTCGTATTCCGGAGGGGAATTTACAAAGCGGTCAAATACAACTGCTTTGTAATCCCCGATGGCATATCCATTCGTATTAGCGGCCGTATATACGGCTGCTAATACGAATTAGTATAGGCAGTCTGCATGGATCAGTCAGATCCATGCAGGCTGCAGTGTGTAATAAAAATTTAAAATTAAATAAATAAAAATTCGTATTCCGGAGGGGAATTTACAAAGCGGTCAAATACGACTGCTTTGTAATCCCCGATGCCGTATCCATTCGTATTAGCGGCCGTAAATACGGCCGCTAATATGAATTAGTATAGGCAGTCTGCATGGATCAGTCAGATCCATGCAGGCTGCAGTGTGTAATAAAAATTGAAAATTAAATAAATTTAAAAAACGGCGTGGCCCCCCCCACGACCATAACCAGCACCAGGCTGAAAGAGCCGGGGCAGGTTCTAAAAAATCAGAAAACCATTGGCATAGGGGTTCCCTGTATTTTTTAAAACCAGCCCCAGGGCCGGGGCTGGTTCCCAAAATACGGGGGACAAAATGACTAGGGGTCCCCTGTATTTTAAGAACCAGCCCCAGGCCCAACCAGCCAGCAGAGTAATGCCACAGCCGGGGGGAGACTTTTTACACAAGTCTCCCCAGCCAAAGCATTCAGCCCTCTGACCGGTCAGCCTGGCCAGGGGGGGTAGTGGGGACCCCTACATTGTGCCGCTCCGCCCCCCCCAAATAGGGCTATTGGCCGGCTTGCGACTATAAAAAGTCTTCCCCTCGGCTGTGGCATTTCCCTGCTGGCTAGTTGAGCCTGGGGCTCGTTCTTAAAATACAGGGGACCCCTAGTCATTTGGTCTCCCTTATTTTGGGAACCAGTCCCGGCCCTGGATACAGGGAACCCCTATGTCAATGGTTTTCTGATTTTTTAGAACCAACCCCGGCTCTTTCAGCCTGGTGCTGGTTACGGCTGTGGGGGGGACCCCACGCCGTTTTTTTTAAATGTATTTATTTTTCTAGTTTTTTTACACTGCAGCCTGCACGGACCTGACTGATCCATTCAGGCTAAACCCAAATTAGCCAGAAAATTGCGGTCTATTTTCCTGGCGTATTTATCCGGCAATTATCGGCAGTTTGCTGACAATTAGCGGCCGTATTTTAAAACTTAGTAAATTAGGATTCACCATTCTTTTGAATGGTGATTCCTATTCATATTTCCTGATGGCGTATACATTAGTATTTGTAAATACAAATACGAATGTGCCATAAATAGGAATACGAATAATATGCGTATTTTTGGCATTGTAAATGCCAAAAAATACGAATACGCCTACAAAATTAGTATTTTACAATGAAAATATGATTTTTTTTTTTTTTTGCCGTATTTGCCTTGTAAATTTCCACCTTTATGTACTACACATTAAGGTGTCCTTTCTCCTATCAAACAACCCTTCTAAAATTCTACACCAGTGTCTATTCAGAATTCCTAAGCCAGGAGCACTGAGCACGTTCGAAGTACAAAGCCTTGCAGTGGGTTTGTTGGGTTTTGTCGACAATTACAGTAGTCAACATATTCAGAACCACTGACCGTGTCAACAGCCAATTTTAACCCTAGCCCTAAAATTTGCACATGACCGCGCATCGGATCAGGTGTCAAACACATCTGATTTGGGAGGACTTCACCCGATTTCTTGGCCCGATCCATCGGAATCGGGTGAAATCAGGCCAAATTGGATAACTGTATAGGGGCCTTGACCTTTTTCTGACCGCCAATATCGATTCAATATCTGTGTGAGGTGCCGGCAGTGGCTGGCAGGGAGGAAGGGACAGTGCGGTGAGCAGAGGCATGGCCCTCGTTCAGAGATAGTAGAAATAGACTGTGCTGCACAGGCTATTTCTACTTTCAATTCGGGGGCCGCACAATGGAATCAGGTACAGGCACACAGTGCAATTTGCTCTAACTGCCTGTCGATTTTCACTATATAGTCAAAGTCGATATCCCAAATCGCACTGTGTGTACACAGCTTAGCTTTAATTCTCTACCACCTTGTCTGCAAAACTTCAGAATTTCATGGAGCTCTTCCATACCTCCAATATAGTGGATACTTCTACATCATCAGCAACATGGATGGTCTTGAGGCTTGAAGACCTAATTCATGACCTACATCCGTCAACTCTTGAGGTGGCACCAATAATGCTTCCAACATATTTTTTTTATTAGGTCCAATTTACATCATATAGCAGCAAATCTCCATAGCACACAACATTTTATGTTAGGATTCCGAATAAATTTAATAGTATCCCGCCAGTGCATTAAACTTTTTTTCAAAAATGCTCACGTAGTCACATTGCTTTAGCAGATAAAAATGCACAGTGTGAATAGCAAATGTGACAACAAAGCTATTGTAGATTCTGGTTGCTATAATGTATGCTACGGCCCACTGGGATTTTTATACTTCGCTACCAAATAAGTCTCAAAGTCTTTCAAACGAGTTCATGAAACTAAGTATCTGTCATTTGTGTGTGAAACGATTTGATATTTCCACAGTAGTTTTACTTCAAGAGGCTCTATAAATATATCTATATACAAAAGATCTTCTTAAGTATCCCAGTCAATTTATTCCACCAGAGAATTCAAATTTTAGCATTATGTAACTGTAAGAAAGTTACAATGGAATCATACAAGGCCGTGTAGCTGTAGATGTTATGTCACAAAGACTTTTTCAAGTAAGAATTGAATAAGCAAATTCAGCTCTGTCCATTGTCAAAAATTCCCATCACGTAGTGCTTTTATCGATGTTGTTTCAATACAATGGGTGCCGAATCTAGTGTGATTTGCTGTGGTGGGGGTAAGGTGGGCGAGTGGGGTATGCGGTCGTTGGGTCAACAGCGTCAAGACTATTGGTTTACTGGCAGTAGGACGAAACATGAAAAAAGTAGACATGAGTTTTTTTTTAGTGTTCTTGAGTATAAGTTTGGATACACTAACCTTTCTGGCTAGACCATCTGCTCTTCTTGGCTTAGCTGTGGCCTCTGGAGTTACCAATGGCCGCAGTCCAATAAGTATCCCGGGAGTGTAGAGTGAGCTCGGACAGAAGGGAGGCAAGACAGTTCAGTAAAGACCAACAATGGATCGGGAGATAAAATTACTGCATTTTACCTTACGAACCTGGGAAATTATGGTCACAGGTGAGCAAACCCGTGCCTAGCATGAATGTGGGCCATCCAATGGTTTCTTAGAGATTTTTCATATTGCAGGCATCTTGAGTAAATACTGGCATAAGTACAGGCGAGGAAAGCACAATAACTCTTGTCATTATAAAGACAAATCGAACACCCAAAAAATGCAGCGAGAAAAGCTTCCAAGTAACTAATACTGGTGACGGCCGTGTTTGACAGCCTGTCATAAAGTTGGCTCTTGAGATGGATTAGACGCCTGAGTAAGTTCTATGAAGTTCTGAAAGTTGGGATGCCAAGAGCAGCGCTGGGTAGTTGTGCCAGCCATTGGTATATTTAGTACTGCAGAAACAGACACTGAAACACTAGAGTCGAGCTGACTGGGAGCGCACTAACCAACATCCCGGTTTTTGAGCCGTGGGAGGAAAACTGGAGCAGCCAGAGGAAACTGATACAAACAACGTGTCGCCATACAAATACCACACCCACAGATCTTCTGTGCTCCTAAGGGGAGAATTATCAAACCTTCAATAGACAACAACTAGAGGTGGTCCAAATAGCAGCCAATCAGATTGTAGCTATCATTTTATGGAATTCGCTAGCTCTATGATAGTCTGAATGGTGTAAATGGTCAACATTTACACTTGTCCTATTTAGGAGGTTTGATATATCGACCTGCCAACGACCTCTGTACTAGTGACAGGTGCATTTCTTTAGGTTCTTTCTGCTAATTGATGTCTACTGCAGGAATAATAAAGGAGGTGGCTGTGCCTACATCTAGAGAAATGTTGTGGTTATTATTGCACTGCACACCTTCCTCCAGTGGGTGACCACATCCAGCCCTCTATTGTACCCCCTTGTACATCACCGCTTAATGCTGGCCCATATGCATTGTGTGGCTTTTGATGTGAAAGCAGCTGAAACGGTGAAACTGAGCTGCTTTCAACTCAAAATTGCCCAGTGAGTATGGGCTGTAAAATTCCAATATTTCCCAAACCAATGTAAAATGTCCATAAACTTTTACCCTTTATTCCTAACTACGGGCGTACCAATGCATAGCGCCACATAGTGTACCTTGTCAGTGTATCTAACGTTACGCCGATACCCTTATTGCGGTATCCTTACCAGTACTACGTACTTAAACACAAACTCAATACACCAGGTATTGTTACTGTAAACCCTTCTGCTTATTGGCAATAAATTACACGAGACTTGGTATAGCAACTACAAACACTACAAAAGTTATAGTTACCATCTCTCTCACACACAGACGCCCCTCCTCCGGACCAGGGCACTGTATGCAAAAGTCCTGAGCACAGTGGAATAGAATAGAAATAGAATGGTCTAGACCAGGGGTTCCCAAACTTTTTTAAATCACGGCGCCCTAGAGCATCAAAATATTTTTAAGGCACCCCTAGGCCAAATGCTTCTTATCGAGAATTTCAGATTTTTTTTGTAAAATTAAGTGCATTGTGTTTATATGTCACTGTTATCTGGTGAGGGACAGGATTTGCTTCTGTTTGTCCACATATATTATTATTGGCAGCCACAAGCACTGGTTTTGCCTGTTACATTGACCATAAATAATATGAATTGATCCTGGTCCACCAACCCAAGGCACCCCTGCAAGTGTCCTGAGGCACCCCAGTGTGCCTAGGCACACAGTTTGGGAACCACTGGTCTGGACAATGGGATACAATACAGTTCTTCATTGGTCAAGAAGTCAGGTTTCGCTTCTCCTTATTGGTACAGTAAAGATGCACAGCTGGTTCTTTGTTCAAGGCTTCGTCATCGTCTAGGGGTTCCTGCTGGATTTTCCAGTGAGCCCTTCCTCGTGGCAATCTAGGTTAATAGTTATAATGTCCATAACTTCTGAATGGTAAATTCAAACAAACACCGGAGAGCTGCGTGTGAGAGACTGATCACATAGATACTAAAAATGTCCAGGGGAGATTGTGTATTACCATTAATACTATGTGTAGCAATAATAAACCATATAACTATATTTTATCATTTGTGATTATGGAGTATGGGTCTATGTGTATTGGTATGGCTGCCCTTTGAGTTTGCACAATATTTCTACTTTCTTCTATACACTATTTACGTAAATATGCAAACTAAAATGGCAGCCATTGTATGCTAGTGCGGTGTGGATGCAATACGACCAGGGCTATTTTTCAGCAGGAACTGAGGCCCTTATTCTAGTTTACTGTTTCTGACAACATTTTTCTTAGATGTACAAAACCATGTGCACTGCAGGGGGGCAGATTTAAAATGTGCAGAGAGAATTAGATTTGGGTGAGTCATTTTGTTTCTGTGCAGTGTAAATACTGGCTGCTTTATTTTTTACACTGCAATATAGATCTCACTTTTAAAGTAAAACCCTGCCCAAATCTAATTCTCTCTGCACAAGTAACATCTGCTTCACTGCAGTGCAAATGGTTTTGTCCATCTAAGAAAGATTTTGACAGAAAGAGTGAACTAGAATAAGGGCCTTAGTTCCTGCTGGAGCCTGCTGAAAAATAGCCCTGAATACGACTCCAACAGGGCCTTTAGATGTCAAGCAATGTTACTCCTGCCAGGGGAGTATGGGAGTTTAGTTCCATGCCTCCCATGTCAGATATTTCAGGAGGTTTCCTCATATCAGTGCGGAGGGCCCGCTTTCCTTTTAACAGTTTTTTTTCCCAAATTTAGATTGATCTGGGAACGTTGGTCCCTGTCCTTCCTTTCAAAGATCGACAGGATTTTTAATCATCTTAAGGTGAGGGATCTACCTATTTACATTGACAGGACACAATGGGCCTTATTCTGGTCTGTGCGGACGGAGCCGAATATGCGTCCAGGACCGTGCGTCCTAAACCCCGCCCTTCGTACGGATCGCTCACTCCGTCCGAATGCGGTAAGAAGCTGTCCGAACGGACCGCAAGTGTATTTCTCATGAATACACCTCCTCCATCTCAGGGAACCTCCCCCATCATTCGATGGTCGCAGACCATCGAATGCAGGACCGAGTGGTCAGGCAGCTCCCGCAACCTCAGACCACACGGGCATTTCTCCATGCAAAAGCAGGGATCTGGGCGGGCAGCTGACATCCGGCAATGTCATATGTCCGCCCCCTACACGTGCGTCACGGCCGCATTACCATACGTACGCCCAGCGTTTTCATGGGAACGCCCATGAAACGCGGGGTGTAAACATATGGTAATGAGCCCAAACAGCCCTTCACGCCCCTCTCCACCCCCTGTTCGTAGTGTACACATTTCATGCGGAATTTGGACGTGCGTCCCGTTCGCACATGCGCAGAGACGCCTCTGCACATGCGCAGACACAAAACATCGGCGGACCGACCGCACGCGGACATTACCGCACCAACCAGAATAAGGTCCAATGTTTTTGGAAGCACAGAGTATTATTCATTCTCTAACATTAATCATGGCTGGCCTGCATCCAGGTAGACAATGTCTGTTCCAGACTCAAGCATTTGACTTAATTAGTTGGGTCCCCCTAGGTAGCGCTACTACACCAATGAACATTCAATTGTTAAATTTAATAACACATAAAATACATTTAAAAAGGCACCTCATTATACAGCAGAATCCGTTCCTATATATACCGCCACTGAAACCACATTAGCTCCAATAATAGCTGTGGGTAAATGGAACACACAGTCCCCACAAGTTGGTCTCCACAGGTTTTTTTTGTATCTGTGGGTAGTTTTTATAGTTACCACAGGTGGAATCACCAGGAGATGTTATTCCGTTTTGGATTGCATGTCAGCAAAAAGTCTCTCCACTGCAGGTGAGGGTAACACAATCCAGAGTAGGTGGATAAAGATGGTGAAGTGGGTAAAAGATGATCAATGAGGGCGGCTGGTCCGGATCTACACAATGGTGCAATAAAGTGCTGGTAGCAAATGTCCAGGGGTAACTGCTGACGCGTTTCTCTGCATCCAGGTGCTGCTTCACAACACACCCCTACCCAGCACCCGATTTTTTTGTTGCCTAGCAACATATTTTCTGGGTCCTCCTAGGTAGCTCATAGTGGTGCCTCAGGGCAAGGCTGTTATGTGGTGCTCAGTGCTCACTTGTATAAAATCAATAGGTTCTGCAGATTCTGATAGACTTAGATGAAGGGTCATACGCACACACCGGGTCATTCCCTCAGTTAGTGGACAGCTTTGGAATGCCCAGTCTCTCTGTGTCCCCCATGGATGAGCGATAAAATTAGATTTTGGTTCTTAACTGATAAATCCTTTTCTCTGATTCCATAGGGGACACTGGATGTCCACTCTTACACACCTGGCTTTACTTGGGGTTGTTTCACAGGGCTGTGGCAGTGTAGGCCCACAAAACTCCCTTTTAGAGTGTGTGTATTTTATGTGCATGGCTCTCGTCGCCTCCTACTACTTTCGGCTTGTTGGTAATAGCTGAATCCTCTGTGTAGGGGGAAGTCTTAAAATACCCTTTTTTCACCAAAATGCAGGTTTTTGGACTGGCTCCAACCTGAGTAAAACCAAGCATTTGGACCCTTTTACACAGTGTCCGGGAAATCCGCCAGCCAGGACATGCTGGGAGCAAGCGGCTGGGCTGCCCTCAGCCTCAGTGTGCCCTAGCCTCCATACGTGAGGGGTGAATGGATGCCGCAATCAGACATCCATTCACCGCCTCCGCTGCTATCTACATAGTACAGCAGCTGATGCTGTATGCGCCCCCTGCCCAAACGCCAGACTGACCACAGGGTGCTGCAGTCTGTAGGCTCGGGCTCCCCCATTGATGTACTGTAAGCTGTCCCGGGTGACCCAAGTTACCCCTTTACACTGCCTCTGAACATGGGTATCACTCATTTTCATCCCGGAACATTTCCCAGGTTAAATTGCCAGCAATAACCCAGGAAATGTTCTTGGTGTAAAAGGGCTAGAAGTAAGGAGGAGCCTGTGCGGTCATGCTTTAACTCTTCCTATTCCAAACTCTTTCAGCACCTCCTATACCCAGTGTCTCCCCAGTGTCCCCTATGGAATCAGAGAACTTTTTCTTTCTTTTTTTAAGAGAAGAATCAAAATCTCATTAACTTGTAACTAATGCGATATTATATCTTCATCACTAACATGGATTTTCATGTTTTAATAAACTGCCTATTAGTACAGGCAAATTGCTGACCATCCGTGTCTCAAAACCCAAGAAACAGAAGGTCAGTGGGGCCCGTTGGTAACATCCCTAGAGGGCCAGTCTGACGGCTATGAATTAGTAAAAATGTTTTATTTAATTTGAAGCCCATAGAGTAGACTCTTTTTTGGTAGGAACTACTGTAGCATGTTAATCTGTAGCTGCAGTAAATCCAATTTTGAAGCAAATAAACCTTGCATTATTATACAAAATAATGTTGGAATTTGAGACACCATCACAAATTAAAAATGTCATAACAGAACAGCAATCAGCACCGTACCCGCCCTTAAGTCAACCCGGAATGGTCCTGATTCATGGCAAAGTAATAACAATGAGATTAACGCTGCTCGCTCGTTTCTTAGTCCTTCTCTGCGTCTGCAGTATAAATTGTGAAATAATATAAATGTAACTGTGCTCTAATGACTGGATTATCATTGGATTTTGGGAAAGTCTGGTAATGACCTGTTTGCGTTCCGCTAATAAACAGTAAACACAACTCATTACTGTACGAGCGGCTGAGGAATAATTCCGGAGCCGCCGCTTCTGTCTCTTATCTCTGCTGTAATTGTTTCGTACGAGGAAAGAGAAAGAAAAAAAAAACCTATTGTTCCGTTGCATTGTATCCCAGTTACTCAGAATGTTATTTCTATTGTTATGAATTTGCCTCTCTCTCGTACGTTTGTTTCTAGGTTTTGTTATCGGAATTTTTACATTTATATCTGGAGCCCGCAGACATGAAATGTCTGAACTATTAACCCTCTCCTGCCGAGCATCATGTCACAAAACTAAAGTTTCCCGTTGGAAAATCATAGGGCGGTTATTGTGGCAGGGCGGTGATTGTTAGGGGGAGGGGGGGGGGGGGCAACAGGATTTTTAAAAAAAAAAAATAGGTAAATGATTCAACCTCGTTGGTTCTCCCGAGGGATCTCCTTTATTTTATTTTCAATTACTGGCGCTCAGAGCCTGATGTGAAGCCTACAATGTGTGCGCATGATAAGAGATTGCTGCAAATAGAAATATTCCCATTTGTCAAAATATTCTTTACATGTCAGTGCTTAGAGATGCTGTAGGACTGCGGCGAAGGTAAACGGGGCGGCGGGGGTGTTGTATACAGTACCTATGGAAATGAAATGCTGTATTCGTCACTTATTGTTATTTGCACTTCTTTAGAATTTGTTGCAAATTGTACGATCAGTAATAATTAGAGGCTGATTCAGACCTGCTCATTCGGGACCGAATTTGGCCCCGCCTCTGATGGTGAGGTCTGCGCTTGTGCAGAGATTTTCATTGGCCGGGGCGTTCGCATAGTGATTGGCAGTCAAGGGGCGTTCTGGGGTGGACAAGAGGTGTTTAATGGGCCTGGGGCGAGAAAGGTTTGATTTTTATGGTAATTCGGCCTTTTTACTAGAATCATTCAGCGCCATTTTTTTTTTTTTTTTAAGATTGACCTCAGTTTTAGTTGGATCAGGGTTAAGTCTGTCCTTCCCGGTCACATTGTTACCATCAATTAACCTGTACGACTGTACTGTAGCCAGTCACACATACAGCTGGGAACTGGGGGCCTGATTCAGACCAAATCGCTAGTGTATATTCACTGCCTAACAAGTCTGTAAGCTCCACCTGCGACGCCATCAAATGCCCCCTGAATCCCCTCGCTAGAATGTGAGGGGATGTGAAGTCTCTCACCATCCAATGATTTTTCTGCCATTCACAGATGTCAGTCAGAACTGACTTTGATCTTGCATGCTGATTGCCGAGTTGGGGGCGGGCGCTGATGTCATGTGATGTCAGTCGCCCACGCCGAGCACTGAACACCACACCTGCACCACACCTGCATTCCCAGGGGAATGGCCAGCGTTTTTCCTGGGTATGTACGTAAAACGCTGGGTGTTCCTCCAATGAATTGTGACTTGCCATGCTGGACTCCCTCCCTGCACTGACAGATGCATGCACATAGGGTTCTGTTCAGCGATCACCGGCAGTGGCGGAACTTGTAGGTGGTGGGACAAGGTGCAAAAATTATAATTTCCACTACCTCCCCATGGCAGCCAACTCATGGGTTAAGTCCCGAAGGGTAGTACTCTGGAAGGAAACAAAAACAGAACACTGGCCCCTATATAAGCCACACCTCCTAAGGCCTCAGTGTCTTTTTTTTTCCTTCCAGGGTAGTGGAAGGGCTTACCCTGAGCTGCGGCCCTCTCCGCTGCCTAGAGCAGTTGGGGTTGAGGCATGGATCTAAAATGCGGGTCCCCGCTGTCGAGGGCAGTAAGGGGTACCTGGGGTCTGCTGGAGCCGGTGTCCGGAGGTTTTTGTTTCTCTCCTAACAGTGGTGAACGGTAGCGTGGTCCAGGAGCGTCGGCGCGAGCATGGACCTGGAGGCTGGCGGGCGTAGGTGTCCGGCGTGTGGCGTCTGACGTCAAGGGCGCCGCGCTGGGACGCAGTGACCGGGCGCCCGTCGGGCGTGTAGCCCAGGGAGCTCGGGTTGGCGTCTGACGTCAGGGGCGCCACGCAGGGACGCAGAGACGGGGCGCCCGTCGGGCGTGTAGCCGGGGATCACATGCTGTGGCGTCTGACGTCACAGGGCGCCGCGGGGACCACAGGGGCGCGTCACTGAGGCGCGACAGCGTTTTAAAAAGCGGCAAATACAAACGGAGGACTGCGGGGGAGCAGTGGAGTGTCCGGACACAAGTGCAGTGTATTCCAGCAGACGGTAAGACTCCGCTGACAGCGTTAAGCTGGAGGAGTTGTCATCATCCTTACTGTGTGTTGTTGCTTTAGCTGCAGGCTAAAAAGCTGTCAGTATGGATGAGGAGAAAAAGCAGCAGAGAAAATCAGGGTAAGCCAGAAGAGGGGAACTGTTTTAAGAGGTTTTCTTTTTAATGGTACTGACTATTGTATGTATGCTTTTAGATCAGATACAAGCAAGGGGCAGTCGGAGGCAAAGGCTAAGCATAAGAAACATCACACTGCTAAATGCAGTCTGTGTGATAAAATACTGCCGGATAAATGGATAGGGTCCGCATGTAACGCCTGCAAACTAACCCAGCAAATGGGGTTGCCTCAGATGACTGAATTGGTGTCTATGCTGAAGACTGCTTTGGCCGACACGTTTATGACTAAACAAGATGTGGAAAGAATGCAAGCAAAGCGGACCAGAGCGGAGCTCTCAGGGGGGTCACAAGACTCGGCAGAGGGCCCAGCTCTTAGAGAGGAAGAGTTAGAAGAAGGAGAAATAACGCAGGATAAAGCGGAGGCAGACTTTAACCCTGTGCTATTGGAGAACCTATTAGTTCTTATCAATAAGTCTCTGAAAATAGAGGAGACTCAAGAAGAGGAAAAATTGCAGGATCGCTTAAATTTCAATCGCCGGATTTTAAGGAAGCAAGAACATACAGGCCAGGGAGAAGCTTCAGAAGGTCTTGGGCAAACCGGAGCTTTTTTCGAGGTCAAAGGGGCAGAGACGGAAGATATTCCGCAAAACACTCTAGCCAATGACGCCAGAGTAACAGTTGGGGGCAGACTGCTGCAGTTCAAGCAGATTTGGTCCCAGTCTGTCCAGGACAAATGGGTACTCGAGATAATAGAATCCGGGTACAAAATAGAATTTGCGAAGTTTCCGGGTTACTGGAAGACGGAGTCTCCAATGCCGCGGGATACGCGAGAAAAGATCGCGTTGCTGGACAGCCTACAAAAAATGATCAACCAAAAAGTGGTAGTGAGAGTGCCAAAAGAGCAGGAAGGGAAAGGCTGCCAATCAAGATTTTTTATAGTCAAAAAGCCTTCAGGAGGTTTCAGGACTATCCTGGATTTAAGAAGAGTAAATGCCTTCATCATAACAAAAAAATTCAGGATGGAATCACTAAGGTCTATCCTACCGGACATCGTGGAGGGGTCATTTTTGACTACAATAGACCTACGGGACGCATATCTGCATGTACCGATATATACGGGGCACCACAGGTACCTGAGGTTCCGTCTTGGAGGAGTAACATACCAGTTTGTCGCCCTGCCATTCGGCCTGGCTACATCACCAAGGACATTTACGAAAATACTGGTGGTATTGGTCGCCAATCTGCGACAGCAAGGGATTTGCGTGTGGCCGTACCTCGACGACTTGTTAATCATGGCAAAAACAAGGAGGGAGGCGGAGAGAAGCACGTCGCAAGTAAGGCAATACCTGGAACTACACGGGTGGTTGATAAACCAGGAGAAGAGTCAACTCACCCCGGCGAGTGTAGTGAAGTATTTAGGTGTCTGGATAGACACAAATCACATGACAGTCAAACTAACAGAGGACAGAAGAGAGAAGTTAATGCACGAAACATCTGCTCTCCAAAGCAAAAAAGTTGTGTCCTCAGGAGACTGCATGAAAGTGCTCGGCCTCATTTCGGCGGCATTAGATGCTGTACAATGGGGTCGGTTCCATATGAGGGCTTTCCAAAACTGCTTCCTTATGCAGTGGGACGGCGATGGAAAAAACAAGTTTCAAAAGATCACCCTGTCAAAAAGGGCTCGTCAGGATCTAGCATGGTGGTCGGTCAGACGGAGGCTAGAGGAAGGAAGAGTGTTCGCGGTGTCGAGACAGAAAGTGGTGACCACGGATGCCAGCCTGTCAGGCTGGGGAGCGGTCTGTGGAGAGCAGATGGTTCAGGGGGTCTGGGCCCAAGGAACAAGAATCAAGCACTCCAACGTCCGAGAGATGAGGGCGGTGCTTATGGCCTGCAAGCACCTGCAAGAGTCCCTATTAGGGAATCATGTCGTGGTAAGGTCTGACAATCAGTCGGTGGTGTCCTACCTAAACAGGCAAGGTGGGACAAAGAGCCGAGAGCTCATGGCGGAAGTATCGGAGGTAATATCCTGGGCAGAGAGCCATGTAAACAGTCTCACGGCAGTGTTCGTGGCAGGCAAAGAGAACCTGCAGGCGGACAGCCTCAGCAGGCAGCTTATGCGGCTGGGAGAATGGGAGTTGTCCCCAGAGGTGTTCAAACAAATCGTAAAAATGTGGGGTCAACCTCAAGTGGACCTCATGGCCACAAGGAAGAATGCAAAGCTCCAAAGGTTCTTCTCAAGACATTGGGAACCCGGGGCAGAGAAACAGGATGCGCTGACGGCAGTATGGGAAGCGGAATTCGTGTATGCGTTCCCTCCGTTCCCTATAATAGCGAGGCTGCTGAGGAGAATTCAGCAAGAGAAGGTGACTGCAATAGCGATACTTCCGTACTGGCCGAGGAGACCGTGGTTCTCCAAACTACTGGAGATGGCGATAGCGGAACCATGGCACCTGCCGGATCTAGACAATTTAATAGGCCAAAACAGGCTATGGAGGGCACAGCCCTGTACCTGGAAACTGACGGCATGGCTGTTGAGACACAAATGTTAGAGAGGAAAGGGTTTTCCAACAGAGTAGTAAGGACTTTGCTCAAGGCCAGGAAGGGATCTACATCCATCACGTACCACAGGATTTGGAGAAGATACGTGGAGTTTTGTAGGTCAAAAAACGGTCAGGCAAAAGAAGTAGGGATGGTGCTGGAGTTTCTGCAACGGGGGCTGGACAAGAACTTGTCCGTAAGCTCGATTAAGGTGCAAATCTCGGCCCTGTCGGCCATGCTGGACTGGAAGTTAGCAGATAATAAATACATCCAAAGGTTTATTCAAGCAGCTAAACGAATAAAGCCGTCCTTTCATAATCCGCTGGCGCCGTGGGACCTTAATCTTGTCTTGAATGCGTTAGTAGAAAAACCCTTTGAGCCGATGCAGGAGGTATCATTGAAAATGCTTACTATGAAGGTGGTGTTTTTAGTCGCAGTCACATCCGCGAGAAGAGTATCGGAACTCCAGGCTCTTTGGGCGGAGCAGCCTTTCCTGAATTTTTTTCCGGACAAAGTAGTCCTAAGGACAAATCCGCAGTTTCTGCCCAAGGTGGTATCCGCCTTTCATATTAATCAGGAAATTATCCTGCCTTCGTTCTGCACGAATCCGGTTAACTCGAAAGAGGAGAGGCTGCATACATTAGATGTAGTTAGAGCATTAAAAATATACTTGGAAAGAACTAAGGCTCATAGAAGAACGGAAAGGTTATTCGTGTTGACCGAAGGAAAGAGTAAAGGGCAGGGGGCCAGCAAGACTACGATTTCAAGGTGGATCAAATCTTGTATTGAGGAAGCATATAAAGTTAGGGGCCAAGCCCCACCTGTAGGCTTAAAGGCTCATTCAACAAGAGCAGTATCGGCCTCCTGGGCGGAAAAGGAGGCGGCGTCAATTCAGGAATTGTGTAAGGCAGCATGCTGGTCTTCAATACATACCTTCACCAAACATTATAGAATGGATGTAGCGGCGTCGGCAGATGCCCGGTTTGGTAGGAAGGTACTGAGTGCAGTTGTTTAAAGGAGGTGATGTAACCCCTATTATTATATTATTATTTCGTTATTGTTATTATGCCCACCCAGTGTGGTAACTGCTTGGGTATTACCCATGAGTTGGCTGCCATGGGGAGGTAGAGGAAAGTACAGATTCCTACCTGTTAATATGCTTTCCTCTACTCCACCATGGCAGCATTATCCCGCCCGGTTGTTGGTGGTAAAAACTATTAAGTGAATGTAACGGTATATGTTGGCTGTTTAATCAAGACACTGAGGCCTTAGGAGGTGTGGCTTATATAGGGGCCAGTGTTCTGTTTTTGTTTCCTTCCAGAGTACTACCCTTCGGGACTTAACCCATGAGTTGGCTGCCATGGTGGAGTAGAGGAAAGCATATTAACAGGTAGGAATCTGTACTTTTGCCCCCTCCTTCACCCCCAACCCAAGTTCACAATGTAGAACACAGCAGAGGGTGACAGGGAGAGGCAGATGGTGACAAAAAAAACCAGTGGGTGACAGGGGCAGCAGTGGGCCACTTTGACCTTAGGGGTCCTGGTGCACTGCACCTGCTGCACCAATGGTATTTCTGCCTCCGATCACCGGCTCCCTCAACTGTCCTCCCACCAGCGGGACACTGAGACCTGTCTGTAGGACTGCGTCCAATTAGCGGGACTGCCCTTCTGTATTCGGGACAGTTGGGAGGTACAGATGAAGCGCCTGTCATGCTTGTAGGGGCCAGCCGTCGGAAGGGTGCACACGAGATGCTTGCGTGCCCCATTCTGACGGAGCTTCCCGTTGCCTCCCCGGTCCCCACCACCAGGGCCGGCGCTACCCACTCAGCAGCTCCTGCAAAGCAGGGAGGCACCATGCTGAAAAGGCGCTGTCTCCCTCCCTGCTCTGCTAAAGCTGCCTCAGCCCTCACTGTCACTGCCTCCTGCATGCCACCCGCAGCGCCTGTCTGACAGCAGGCGGCAGTATGGAGAGGCTGAGCAGCTCCCTGCACCGCGCACACACTTGTGAGCTGCCCCCTCTTCCTCACGGACACTTGCGCTGATGCATGTAGCGCTATCTGTGAATGCCTGGATGACATGTCATGTCCGGATCCACCCCCTACCCATTGCTCCCTGCGCCTGTCAGCTGTCAATCAAATGACGAACAGGCAGCAGCGCCACCTCCCCTTCCTTCCCTCTTCTCAGTGTGCTGTGCCAGTGCCACTGCCAGTCCTCAACACTCCGTCCCCTCTATCTCCTCCCCTCTTCTTCCATCTCTCCCCTCCTTTCCCCCTCAGTCACGAGAGTGGTGGCCATACACGCTGCTATAGCAGCGTGCAATGGGATGTGCACTCGTGCGGACATCGCACAGTACAAAAAGCATGTGCTGCACACACTTTTTGTACTGCTTTCGGATCGCATCGCACACACATTGCATGCATGCCGTGCGATGCAATCTAGCCCATAACGTATGCGATTCTCGCAGCGTGTATGGGCACCTTTAGTGCCTGCAACATTTTGCGGACACAGCACTGAGATGGTGTATGCATACATGCACATGCACCCGAGATCCTCCATACGCTCCCACAATCGGGATGCAGCTTGTTGCAATGGCAATGTGAAAGGGCGCAAAATGTATAGTTTGCAGGAGGGTGCCGGACACCCTAGCACCGGCCCTGCCCACCACCTCCCCGAACCCTGCCCATATCCCTGAAGTGGAGACTGGCAAGGTCCCGCCAGCCAGCCGGCGACTGACTGGGACGCGCATGTGTGCGAGACGGTTGCGTGTTCCAGTCTAATGGAGTCCCTCTCCACCAGCGCTTGCCAGTGGCGACGTTCTGGCGAGCGCTGGCAATGAAAGAGAGGGCTCCATCTGTATGCTAGTAGTCCTCTATCTACCCCGACCATCCTCTGAGCGACTGCACCGCAAAGCATTTAGCCATTTTAGACATTGCTTGGTGTTTCAGTGGTCTCTCCGTAAAACACGGATACAAAGAGATCATAGATTTGTTCTGGGAACGCAGGGCCGCTGTGTTATACAAAGTGCAATTAACAGGTCTGTGTATTTAGGTACAATTTGATGACAGACACTCTCTGCGCGGATCCCCATAATTATGCAAATTACCAATACTTTTATCTGATTACACCGAGCCAGTGTCCTGCTAATGCGCTGCCCACTCACATTAACGTAAGTGGAGATGAGAGAACATTTCACTGTGGGATTTGCATTACTTTTATACAGATGTCAGTTTTGTTACTATAAAATGGGAGACAGGGAAGGTTATGTCACTAATATATGTTCTTTTATTTAAATACCACTTAGAAGGTTACGGTTGTTATCAGACGGTGTTTAGACTCTGGCTGCATGTATTTTTGGCATAGCATAATCATGGCATCGTCTGGGATTTCAGCGTAACCACTGCCAATAAAGAGGAGAGGAAGAAAAAAGATAGGAAGGAAGAGTAAGGGAAGGGACGTGGTCATGCCTTCCAGATTTGTTCATCTTTACCCAGACTCGGCCTGGCTCTTGGCTGTCTCGTGTGCAGGTGGAGATGAGTATGAAATACGTATGACCAGTTCTAGAACTTGCACAGTGAAAAAATACACAAGATATGCCCTAAAACCAGTCATACATTGAACTCCTGATTAGCCCCATGCGGGGTATATTCTGGGACATTATGGTGAACACTCTAAAGTATCTATGCTTGGGCCATGAAAAAGAGTCATGGCTTCACAGCGGGGTGGAGGTGGTTTTGTATACTGGAGGGGGTGTTGCATTGTGTTGAGAAACTCTGTATAACCTGAAGATGCGAGCAGCCGGCAGTCAGAACCGCTGAGAATGAGGAGGAACTGCACGAGTCTAGAATTCGTTGACAGGCGGTCTGTAGAATTAGAAGGACGTCTTCTTAGGAGAGGGTACAGCTTAAAAAATATCAGGAAGGCACAAAAATAAGTGAGGAGATTGGATAGAAAACAACTACTTAAACAAAATTGGAGAAAAGTGAGGACAGTAAGGTATGATTTATAGGGACATGGGAGGATCCTACAAAAACAGTGGAATTTCTTACAGATTAACACAGACCGCAGAGAGGGCTAACATAAGTTTCAGAAAATCTTCCAACTTGAAAGATAGGCTAGTGAAAATGTCACCTTCCTAAATATCCAACAAAAAGGTATAGCAGATGGTAGCTACCCCTGCGGGGAGTGTAAGGCATGCAAGCACATGGAAAAAAACTAAAACATATGAGGACAAATTTGGAAAAATCAACAAATTCAAAGGATTTATAAATTTTAACATGACGGGCGTTAATTATTGTTTACATTGCAGCTGCCCTACAAGATATATAGGGGTAACGAGCAGAAAATTGAAGGTACGAGTACTGGAACACATTAACAATATCAAAAACACCAGTAAAAACCGTACCAATTTTAAACAACCTACCAGTGTGGCCCGACACTTTGAGGACAAACATGGAGAACATTCGGGACACTTGAAGGCTTTTGGCATGGAGAAGGTCAATCTGGGGATAAGAGGAGTAGAAATAAGAAAAGAACTGGCAAGAGGATAAACCAGAATGATCTACTAGCTTATGGATACAATCATGGCAAAAGGTCTCAATGAGAACGACAACTTCATGACATTTCTTGAATGGAAAACTGAGAAGACAAAGTAGAGGGATGTGCAAACTCCGGGTGCCAATGGCTATGGCGAGTTTCCCTCTCTCTGAGCTGGGGGAGAGTGGGGGCGGGCAGGTGGTTGGAGCAGGGGAACGCCAAGCGATTTATGGGCATCCCCAATAAAACGCAGGGAGTTCTTTCTGACAAAATCCTTCTTAGATGGACAAAACCATGGCCCTTATTCTGATCGGTGCGGCCGGAGCCGCATATGCGGCTCTGACCGCACCAGGCGAATCCCCGCCTTCCATACGGATCGCCACGGCCGTCCGTACGCGGACATGTGGCGATCCGCATGAATGTGTACGGGGATACGCCTCCTCCATGGTGGGAGCAGCCCCTGCATTCGATGGTCGCCGAACATCGAATGCAGGGCCGCACGCTCCACCAGGTCCCGCAACACAAGACCACACGGACACTTGTCCGTGTGAAATCTTGTATGGGGGCGGGCAGCTGACATCCGGCGATGTCAGATGCCCGCCCTGTACCCACGCGTCACAGCCTCATTACCATGCATACGCCCCGCGTTTGCATGGGAACGCCCATGAAACGCGGGGCGTATGCATATGTAAATGAGGCTTAGTAGCCCCTCACGCCCCTATCCACCCCCTTTGCGGCGGTCAAAAAACTTGTGCGGCGATTTCGCCTGCACATGCGCAGAGTGCCCTCTGCACATGCGCAGACCGAAAACATCGGCGGAACGGCCGCAAGCGGCCGTTACCGCTTCAATCAGAATAACCTCCCATGTGCACTGCAGGTGGGGCAGATGTTACTTGTGCAGATATAATTAGATTTGGGTGGGGTTTCACTTCAAAGTGATCTCTATATTGCAATGTAAAAATAAAACAGCCAGTATTTACCCTGCACAGAAACAAAATAACTCACCCAAATCTAATTCTCTCTGCACATTTTACATCTGCCCCACCTGCAGTGCACATGGTTTTCAAAATCAATATCATATAAAAATTGGCACATATACAATGGAAACAAATATAAAGAAGGAAAATAATAAAAAGGAACGAAGAACAAAAATCTAAATAGATAAAGGAACCACAACATTAAAAGTATGAATAAGATGAAATATTCATGAACACGAGAAGTTCTTGAATCTAAAAGGAAACAGAAAAAACAACAGATCTAACCTATATGTGAATAGTAATATTCACATAATTAGGAGAACAGATAAAATACGGTTCTGAAGGGAATATCCTCAGCAACATATTGAAAGAGGAATAAATAAATAATATATGAAATAAAGATAAAATTATGAGATTTAAATAAACTGAACATCATAACTTACAATATAAAACATGGCTATTATTTTTGCTAAAATATATATATAAAAAAAAAGAATATAGATAATTAAAGGGAACCAATCAAGGAAAAGGTTTGAAAATGATTGAACAAAAATAAGGATAAGCATAATAACAATAGTTAAAAATTAAAAGATCTATATGAATAGAATGGAGGAGTGTGGACACACCCCCTGACAACAATATCCAAGGAAACACAATAAATATCAATCTCAAAGGGCCGCTTGGTTTGCTGAGTAGGGTGGCCAATTCCGGGATCGGAATTGGTGGGATCCTGGGATTTGGCCCCCAAATTGCCGGTATTTCAGTTTGCAATCACAGGATTTTGGCATGCGCAGTCTAATGTCGAGTCTGACCCCCCGGTCAGATGCTGCCGGTTTCTCCCGATCCCCGTTGTGCTGCTCAGCGCAGCATGATATGACGCAGCATATTAATAAAAAGGAGGAACATCAATTAGAGGCTTTTGGAAAATTCAGGGTTACTAACTTAATAAAATATATTCATTGGTCTCCTGTAGAACCAGGAACACATAGAGAGGGGGAATTACATTGGGGATACGGTAACTAGGTCTACAAGCATTAAATCGACACAACTAGGTCGACATGCAGGAAGGTTGACAGGGTTATTAGGTCGACAAGCATTTGGTCGACATGGGGAAGGTCGACCGTGAAAAGGTTTATTATTGAATTACCAGAATATTGAGACACTAATACTTGGGTTCTAAAAAAATGCACCACTCAACTACAGCTGTTAAAAGTATTCTCTATTTAAGCAAGACTTGTGAAACAAACATAGATTGCTCAATTGCATATATGGCTCTTGGCAGTGGCGAATTCAGGGGGTGGGGGCCCAAGGCTTGTGCCCTCCCGTGTCATTTTTGTCTGGCTCTGTCCCTGGCTCTTGGTTGTAAAGGAGCTAATTAGACAGCAGTTTGCTGTCTCCCATGTGAGTATATAATGCAGAAGTCTGCCTTTTGTTACTGCTGGATCTGTTATTGGGCTGATGCAGTTATCCTACTTGTGACTGCAGGTCATCTATTACATCATTGTCTCTGACCTCTATTTTTATTTTTACTGCCAGGCATCACGCTTGGGAAGTTTTATGTAGCGCAGTCAGTCTTGTCCAACATTTATTCCATTTGTTGTGCGAGAGTCCGTTAATACTTTATACTGTTACATCACACACACAGTACATGTGCTTTAATATTTCTTTGAAGTAGAGCTTCCTCGGCTAAAGGAAAAGATTTTAATATTGGCGCTCACCCCTCCCTCTTCCCTGGATTTGTAACCCTTGATGGTGAAGTTTAAGTTTTGGGAAAGTTCTCCAGATCATTATTAAACCTTAAAAAAGCTTTCTGCTATATAACAGAGACTGGGCCTGATTCAGGGGTAGCGGCGTCCATGACTGTGTATTTTGCAGACCGCGCATTTGTAACATTATGCAAAGGCTGCTACAAAGTAGATGTGTTAGGACAGGTGCGTGCAGGGAACCCTGTTGCAGACACCCTGCTGTCCTGATTGCCTCCTGCAAACTAAGGCTTCATCTTTAACAGCCATGTTCATGGGGGTAAATTAGGCCTACCCCCACCCCGGTGCCGCCAGGACTTACAAATCACAAGGCTGCTGCAGGAGGCAAAGTCCCTCAAGATAGGATTAAACTGGCGTGAGAGCATGCATCTTCCAATGAGTGAATTGACCCACAAATGCAACAATGCATAAGATGTTACCTGAGACCCAAAATCCCAAAAGACAATGAATGTAACAATACACCAGATGGAACCGGAAAAAAATACTAACAATACTAGAATGCAATAATGCAAGAAGATGCACCAAAATAGAATATAACAAGCACAAGCTGATGTTCCCTGACTTATCTGAGAGGTGGAACGACAGATCAGCAGGAGACAGCACAGCAGACTGACAGGCAGCTGTGAGGGACACACCCGAAGCAGGCTCACAGGACGCTATAACCGGTGCCATGAAAGAGGGGAAATCTGTTTACATTCAAATCACCCCACCTACAGGCATGGATGATGTCAGATGCTGCTGCTGCCACGGTCAGTCGCTGGGAAGAAGTTCGGGGTGTTGCCTAGCAACGCCCTGACACTTCCCTGCTGTCCACCCAGAAGAAGATGGCTACCACCAGACCCTGTACCTGAGCCTCCAGTATGATCACTGAACGGAGCACTCAGGGACGCTGGAGGTGAGCGGCAACAGCCAGGGTGGCTCATAATGAGATGTTAGGTGTTTCCTCCATACTTTTTTATATCTTTACTTTCTTTTGGTGTAGACTCTGCGCATTTGTTCCAAGATGCTATTATTCTTTAAATAAAATAGCAAGTAAGTGATGTCTAACATGCAGAAAGAGATGAATGTTACTGTGCAGTTGGTCACAGGTTGGGCCAGGTTGAAACAGGTGTCACCTGTATTTGTATAGTACTTTGCATATGACCTTATTTGCATACATTGATAATGCTGGCAACATTCATTATTACTGGGCAAGTAGGTGCTCTTTTTTTTTTTTGCCCTGGAGTCATGGGCACTGGGCAGCAGGAATGGAGGATGCCTGTTCCTGGGGAAGCAACCTCACCGGGAATATATACAGAAAGATAACGCAAACAGTGGAGAGAGCAAAGACTAACACAGTGTAAGAGTCTTTGGTGGCTTCTCAACATAGATGCTCCTCTGGACTAGTATAGGGAAGTGGTTGGATGTCTTCTTATGCACATAGCAGTCTATGTATTAAGCCTTGGAGACATATATAGTGGATGGAGATAAAGAACCAGCCAATCAGCTCCTAAGTGACATGTTACAGGCTGTGTTTGGAGTTAGGATCTGATTGGCTGGTACTTCATCTCCAAGGCTTAGTAACTAGACCTCATAATAAGATCCATAACACATTGCCCATGCCACTTGAAGATGCAAATGGCCTTGTGCTTCACCTTCTTGTGGGCAGATGTAAATACAACACATACAGTAAGTCTGATATATTGTACGGAGATATTTTAGAACTCATCTTGCTGTCTCTTGTGTCCTTTATGTTTGTCCTTGCTATTATCTGGGCACTACATTTCCATATGGACAGCATACCTCTGATCTTGTTGACGGGAATGCCAGGGTTGCCACATGAATCATTGAGCATCACCTGGTATCTCCATCAATCCGGCTGTCCGCAGGATCTGCAATATAGAGATTAATGTGGCTGCTGCTGGTCTGATGGGCAACGTTAGCGTGGGCAGCTGGATTCGGGCAAGGTGACCCTGCCACCTGCTGCCAGCTACAGCAGCGGCCACGCAGGATACATTAGCCTTTGGGCTGAATGAGTTTTCTTCCATTTATATTTATTCTTCTACATATGAAAGCAAATAATTCATCTTGTAAAAGTATTTCAGATTATCTGATGATCAGGGCCGTATTTACAATAGAGTGGGCCCCTGGGCAAAATAATTTGAGGGGCCCCCCTCACAACGCCTCCAGCCTCCTCACAATCCCCCGCCCCACCCCCACCTACCTATGTGCGCAGCAGCTGGGGGTAGCGTTTCAGGCTGCGGGTGGAAGGGGTCAGTCCAAGCTGCGGCGACTCAGACCTTGATGTAGCGCTATTTACCACCGGGCGGGAGCGCTGCAGATTTTGAAATAACTGTCCGGACACTGATTGGCTGAGCTTCCGGCCAATCAGCGTCAGGCCAGTCTTTTCAAAATCAGCAGCGCTTCCTGCTCGGCAAATAGTGCTACATCAAGGTCTGAGCCTGGATGGATGGATGGACGGACGCTGCTGACAGCCACCGCCCAGATCCCCTCCGCACGCCGCTCGGATCGCAGCATCAAGCTCCCGGCCCTCCCACTGCCCGGATCCCTGCCGCCCGCCGCTGTTCCCCAGGGCAGGGCCGTCTTCCCTATTAGGGTGGGCCTCTACAATCCTTGGGCCCCTGGGCAACTGCCCATTAAGCCCAATGGGAAAGACTGCCCTGCTGCTGATACATCTATCGGAGACATGATGGCTGGAGAAATTACTGGACAGGTACTATCATAAAGGACTCGGGTATAGTGGGCATCTCCATCTCCAACTATACAATAAGGCGATGGCAGAAAAACGAACGGCGGTAAGGACACTGAATACCAATACCTACATCCCATCTAGTGGCCAGAAGACCATGCCCAAATGCCGTTATCGATGTGGATGTCAACATAATCCTGACTGCCGGCATCCCAATCGTAACACAACATTGTGACCACAGTTAATAAAGTCCTTTTCCTTAAATCTCTGTATATACTGTATGAAATAGTTTTATATTCTAAACATAAAACTTGACAGAACCATTGTTCAGTGGTGAAATATGCTATGTAAGATGCGGAGAAGACATTCCCTTCTGTATTTCCCCTCTAGTTGTCTTCTGCATGATGTATACATCAATTCCCTATTCTGTGTGAAGTACCGGCACTTTTTACTGTGTTCGGCATTTTGCATAATTGTATCCATGTTTAAACACAGCCTTAGGTGATCTGGAGACACACAGATAGGAGCACACGCGCTCTACCTAATGACTTAGCCAACACAACTGAATAAGGGATATAGTCAGACAACACCTGGCTGTCTCACCTCGCTTTCATTGAGTCAAATGAAAGTTTAGTGCTCACTGACACTTTCCAAATAGTGGCAAGAAACTTGTGGTAGTACTTTATAATGACCATTTAATCTAACGATTCTTTTTTTCACAGTTACAGCCATTATCTTGCAAATTATACCACTAGAATTAGGAAACCTCATTGGAACTTTACACTTTTACTGCAGAAACATTTTCCATCAATAAGGAACATCATCTACAATGATGGAAATCAAGAGATACAGTACTATGGTTGAGCAAGTTCGGATCCAGACACCCCCGGACACCCCTAATCCAAGACTGATTGGGATTTCCTACTGAGGCTCGAGCGCTGGTCTCCAGATACCCTTTAGGGCGGGCGGTTGTCGCCATCTTCGCTCCAGTCCTGGAGAGGGGGAGAGAAGGGTGCACTGCACTCTGGAGATACTGAAGATGTCCAGTCCAGTCCAGTGGTACTGCTGCAGTTCCAGTCCAGTGATACTGCTGTATAATTCCAGTCCAGTGGTATTGCTGCAGTTCCAGTCCAGTGATACTGATGTATAATTTCAGTCCAATGGTACTGCTGCAGTTCCAGTCCAATGGTACTGCTGCAGTTTCAGTCCAGTGATACTGCTGTATAATTCCAGTCCAGTGGTACTGCTGCAGTTCCAGTCCAGTGATACTGCTGTATAATTTCAGTCCAGTGGTATTGCTGCAGTTCCAGTCCAGTGATACTGCTGTATAATTCCAGTCCAATGGTACTGCTGCAGTTCCAGTCCAATGGTACTGCTGCAGTTTCAGTCCAGTGATACTGCTGTATAATTCCAGTCCAGTGGTACTGCTGCAGTTCCAGTCCAGTGATACTGCTGTATAATTCCAGTCCAGTGGTATTGCTGCAGTTCCAGTCCAGTGATACTGATGTATAATTCCAGTCCAATGGTACTGCTGCAGTTCCAGTCCAATGGTACTGCTGCAGTTTCAGTCCAGTGATACTGCTGTATAATTCCAGTCCAGTGGTACTGCTGCAGTTCCAGTCCAGTGATACTGCTGTATAATTTCAGTCCAGTGGTATTGCTGCAGTTCCAGTCCAGTGATACTGCTGTATAATTCCAGTCCAATGGTACTGCTGCAGTTCCAGTCCAATGGTACTGCTGCAGTTTCAGTCCAGTGATACTGCTGTATAATTCCAGTCCAGTGGTACTGCTGCAGTTCCAGTCCAATGATACTGCTGTATAGTTTCAGTCCAGTGGTATTGCTGCAGTTCCAGTCCAGTGATACTGCTGTATAATTCCAGTCCAGTGGTACTGCTGCAGTTCCAGTCCAATGATACTGCTGTATAATTCCAGTCCAGTGGTACTGCTGCAGTTCCTGTCCAGTGATACTGCTGTGTAACTCCAGTCCATGTACATTTTAATTTGCATTACTGGCAAGTGACGACACACTGGAGAGTTATCTGGGGACTGTGGGAAGGGGTGGTGCTGTATTAAATATTAAATTACAATGAAGAGTAGACACACTGGTAAAGTAAAACAAAGTAGTTGTTGAATGGTGAATCCAAATTTAATATTGGGTCATATACTATATACGGTTGGTAATAGTGCCGAAAATACACCTGAGAAATTCTCCTAATTTTCCAGGCGTATTGGCCTGAAGCCTGCTGGGATAAGTCAGATCCGTGCAGGCTTCTCTGTGTAGAAAATAAAAAAAAATATTAAAAAAAAAACGGTGGGCTGGTAATTCTTAAAAAAATATTTTTAAAGAATTACCAGCCCTGAGCAAATTAAGCCTGGTCCTAGTTGCAGAAATACAGGGGGGGGGGGGGAATCTGGGGTCCCCCTGTATTTTTATAACCAGCATCAGGCTCAAGGGCCGGGTCTGGTTCCCGAAATACAGAGGACAAACTGAGTAGGAGTCCCCTGTATTTTGTAAACCAGCACCGAGCCCAAACAGCCAGCAGGCTGATGCCACAGCGGGAGACTTTTTATACAAGCTTCCCTTTCCAAAGCATTAATCCGGGGCTGGTCAGCCCAGGCTGGGACTCTGGGCTACCCCAGAGTCCCACCCAATGAAGAGGTCCCCCCTCCAGGGCACCCTCAGTTTGGGCTACAGCCCAGGGCTGTCCCCAGTGCCCCTAGGGAGTATTGGGTTATCAGCCATTGTAAGGGCCATGGTGGGAATTGAACCCCTGACCATGCTGTGTGGCAGCATTGGCCCTTATTCTGGTTCACTCGCAAAGGCAAATTCCTCCTCAAATGGACAAAACCATGTGCACTGCAGGTGGGGCAGATGTAACATGTGCAGAGAGATTTAGATTTGGGTGAGTTATTTTGTTTCTGCATACCTCCCAACATGACCCTCTCCAGGAGGGACACAATGCTCTCTTCCTAGACTTTCCTCTTAATGTATGATTGCCAGAAACACATTTCTCATCAATAAACCTATTCAACACAGGTGCTGGCAATCATACAATAAGAGGGAAGTCCAGGAACAGAGCATTGTGTCCCTCCTGGAGAGGGTCATGTTGGGAGGTAGGTTTCTGTGCAGGGTAAATACTGGCTGCATTATCTTTACACTGCAATATAGATCTCACTTTAAAGTAAAACCCCACCCAAATCTAATTTTCTCTGCACAAGTTACATCTGCCCCACCTGCAATGCACATGGTTTTGTCCATTTGAGAAGGAAATTGTCTTTGCGAGTGAACCATCGTCTGTGCTGTTATAGCTACTAAATATGAAGTCCTGACCTTAGTCACTAATACCGGTAGGGCATATCCTTTGAATTAAGAGCAGCAAAAAGGGACTCCTTATCCCGCACTTGTGTAGTGCGGCAAGACACTGGCTGGGGCAACACTACAAGAGAAGATTGCTATTGGCTGCAGAGGCTTTAGCCTACATGGGCCCACAGATCCCGCTGCTGCGGGTGCCAGAAACGCAGAGGAGCCACCACTGACAGAAGCGTACCTGGCTCCCAAATTCTTGAAAATATGAAGCGGCATAATCGCATGCCTTGCCAAAAAGGGGGCATGTCTTATGCAAATGAGGGCATGCCATATGCAAATGATGCCTCTGCCTGGTCACGCCCCCTTTCCCATCCTCTGTGATACTGAATAGATGCTGTGCGAATGTATGGGCACCATAACTCCAAACGGGCTGCAACAAATCCCCAGGAGGCACGTACCACAAGTCGGGAACCGCAGACCTAGAACAAACTGGCGGGGATCACTGCTTTATTACATTGTAAATTATATCTATGCATACTCTCTGTGATTGTGATTGCAGTCTTCAGCTGCAGACAGAAGGTGTTCCCTGTAAGACTGCTACAGCCATATATTATACTTGGAAACACATACACACAGCTCATCTGCTTATTTCTGGATTTTTCCCGACAATGGCTGGCTGCATATTGTTATTATTTAGCAGATGATCCGCAGTACACCCCTATAACACAGGCATAGATAGGAGTATCTCCATTACAGACTGCAGCAGCTGCGGCACGCGCCTGGATGATAATAACCTGATACAAGTCTCACTTCCCTTCAAGGCGCTTTGAAGTTAGTTCCACCATGCTGGTATTCGGCCCAGTTCCACAGCACCTCCCCGCAGCCTCTCGCTGCACCCTGACAGCACACGCTCTGTATGGCAGAGATAGCTGAAGTCAGCCGTCGTTTTACTTTACTATCCGTCTGCCCACTGGGATGCTTTGTTCTTCTATTTTTGTGGGAACTGGGCAACGAACTTGTATCGCCCTTTGCAGGTCAAAAACACACGGGCAGCTTAACAATGCCGATCACGCCAATATTTGTTTAGAAATTATTGAACACTAGTGAACACTATATGTGGGGACCAGCCTAGTGACCATTATACAGTATGTGGGGACCAGCCTAGTGACCGTTATACAGTATGTGGGGACCAGCCTAGTGACCGTTATACAGTATGTGGGGACCAGCCTAGTGACCGTTATACAGTATGTGGGGACCAGCCTAGTGACCGTTATACAGTATGTGGGGACCAGCCTAGTGACCGTTATACAGTATGTGGGGACCAGCCTACTGACCGCTATACAGTATGTGGGGACCAGCCTACTGACCGCTATACAGTATGTGGGGACCAGCCTAGTGACCGCTATACAGTATGTGGGGACCAGCCTAGTGACCGTTATACAGTATGTGGGGACCAGCCTAGTGACCGTAATACAGTATGTGGAGACCAGCCTAGTGACCGTTATACAGTATGTGGGGACCAGCCTAGTGACCGTTATACAGTATGTGGGGACCAGCCTAGTGACCGTTATACAGTATGTGGGGACCAGCCTAGTGACCGTTATACAGTATGTGGGGACCAGCCTACTGACCACTATACAGTATGTGGGGACCAGCCTACTGACCGCTATACAGTATGTGGGGACCAGCCTAGTGACCGCTATACAGTATGTGGGGACCAGCCTAGTGACCGTTATACAGTATGTGGGGACCAGCCTAGTGACCGTTATACAGTATGTGGGGACCAGCCTACTGACCGCTATACAGTATGTGGGGACCAGCCTAGTGACCGCTATACAGAATGTGGGGACCAGCCTAGTGACCGTTATACAGTATGTGGGGACCAGCCTAGTGACCGTTATACAGTATGTGGGGACCAGCCTAGTGACCGCTATACAGTATGTGGGGACCAGCCTAGTGACCGCTATACAGTATCTGGGGACCAGCCTACTGACCGCTATACAGTATGTGGGGACCAGCCTAGTGACCGTTATACAGTATGTGGGGACCAGCCTAGGGACTGCTATACAGTATGTGGGGACCAGCCTAGTGACCGCTATACAGTATGTGGGGACCAGCCTAGTGACCGCTATACAGTATGTGGGGACCAGCCTAGTGACCGCTATACAGTATGTGGGGACCAGCCTAGTGACCACTATATGTGGGGACCAGCCTAGTGACCGCTATGCAGTATGTGGGGACCATACTTGCCTACTTTTGAGGGGAGATTATGGTTGGTAGCAGAATTTTGCACAGCGCCCAATTGAGGGGGCTTGTCATGCTCCACACAGAGGGTGTGTCTAGTTCCAGATATACTGTAGAAAGATTGTGTAAAGATATTGTGAACGTGGCACCTAGAAGCGTGGATGAGAGGATTCTTTAAAAATGACTTATATCCAAATGTAGATGAGCCACAAAGCAGTTAGTAAGAGCTACTATACTTGCTAAATTGCTGGGAAATGGTGCTGATGATTCAATGTAAATGTATCTGTCTCTCATTCCGTTTTTCTCCCAAAAATGTAACAGTGTTATGTGGGCTAGGTGAAATGAGGGAGATTGGTAGACTAATCAAGAAGAGAGGGAGATTTCTCTTATTTCAGGGAGTCTCCTGCAGAATGCAGGAGGGTAGGCAGCTATGGTGGGGACCAGCCTAGTGACCGCTATATGTGGGGACCAGCCTAGTGACCGCTATATATGGGGGGACCAGCCTAGTGATCACTATATGTGGGGACCAGCCTAGTGACCGCTATATGTGGGGACCAGCCTAGTGACCGCTATATGTGGGGACCAGCCTAGTGATCGCTATATGTGGGGACCAGCCTAGTGACCGCTATATGTGAGGACCAGCCTAGTGACCGCTATATGTGGGGACCAGCCTAGTGACCGCTAGATGTGGGGACCAGCCTAGTGACTGCTATATGTGGGGATCAGCCTAGTGACCGCTATATGTGGGGACCAGCCTAGTGACTGCTAGATGTGGGGACCAGCCTAGTGAGCGCTAGATGTGGGGACCAGCCTAGTGACCGCTAGATGTGGGGACCAGCCTAGTGACCGCTAGATGTGGGGACCAGCCTAGTGACCGCTATATGTGACGACCAGCCTAGTGACCGCTATATGTGAGGACCAGCCTAGTGACCGCTATATGTGGGGACCAGCCTAGTGACCGCTATATGTGGGGACCAGCCTAGTGACCGCTAGATGTGGGGACCAGCCTAGTGACTGCTAGATGTGGGGACCAGCCTAGTGACCGCTAGATGTGGGGACCAGCCCAGTGATCGCTAGATGTGGGGACCAGCCTAGTGACCGCTAGATGTGGGGACCAGCCTAGTGACCGCTATATGTGAGGACCAGCCTAGTGAGCGCTAGATGTGGGGACCAGCCTAGTGATCGCTAGATGTGGGGACCAGCCTAGTGACCGCTAGATGTGGGGACCAGCCTAGTGACCACTATATGTGAGGACCAGCCTAGTGAGCGCTAGATGTGGGGACCAGCCTAGTGATCGCTAGATGTGGGGACCAGCCTAGTGACCGCTAGATGTGGGGACCAGCCTAGTGACCACTATATGTGAGGACCAGCCTAGTGAGCGCTAGATGTGGGGACCAGCCTAGTGACCGCTAGATGTGGGGACCAGCCTAGTGACCACTATATGTGGGGACCAGCCTAGTGACCGCTAGATGTGGGGACCAGCCTAGTGACCGCTAGATGTGGGGACCAGCCTAGTGACCGCTATATGTGGGGACCAGCCTTGTGACCGCTATATGTGAGGACCAGCCTAGTAACCACTATACAATACTATGACTGCTATATAATGCATAACCTGTATGCACAGTCACCCACTCACCCACTGTGCCCAAAATGCCCAAATTTATGAAGATCTAATGGGTGCGAATAGTCGTATTTGTACCCATTCAATGTGAAATACGTATCAGCAAATTTCCATATATATGAATGTGAAGCCAGCACTGACTGGGAGAAGCGCAGCATGTAGTTGTTTACATTCCGCATCCATCCCCCTGAAGTGCGAGATGCGGCCAATCAGGAGCCGAGTAATGCGAGACATTAATGGCCATGCCGGGATTCACATCCACAGTAGAACCAATAGCCAAAATTAACTGGAAATGACTTGATACTGAGGTTATTGAGGTCCGTAATGAAAACGGATCCAAAACCAAAACTGGTGAGGGCAGTTTTGGCAAAAAAACAAACCACAAAGTTACTTCAGATCCAAAACCAAATCATGGGTTAGGCACAGAGATGGGGCGCCTCTCATTCATCGCAGGGAATCGCCAGAATGCCCCAGCAGGCGATTGCTCCATCTGACTGGGACGCACGAGCGTATCACACGCACACGCATCCCAGTATTTCAACAACGAGGGGACGTAATCCCTGCTTGTCTCTGTTTTAGGGAGATGGACATGGTTAGGGGGGGGTGGGGGTTGTTGCGGGCACCGATGGGGGAGCAGCGTGGAGGCCGGCGGTGGGCTCTGCCAGAAGGGAACAAGCGGGCATCTCGGGTGCAGAGGAATCTGTACATCTGTATAAGTGGTAATGCAACTTTATAATTACTATTTATGTTCTGTAAAGAGCTGGATACAATTTAACGGTACTTGTTTCCTAGCACAGCGCCCCCGATTTCCATCGAAGTGCATCGCATGCAATATAGCGGCATGCAACGCATGCGATGCGACGCAATGCGATGCGACGCAATGGGATTTTTTATTGTACAAGCACCCTGATGGGTGCTTACAATGTTAAATGCCCCCCCATTGTCAACGACACCCCCACTATCAATGCCAACCCGAAGCGTGGCAAGCGCAGCGCTACGCGTCCTCTGACCTTTTCATACCCCCACTATCCATGTCGGCGTGGAGTTGATTTTAGATAGTGTGGTGAGCGCAGCGAGCCACCGAGCCCGAAGCGTGGCGAGGGGATGCGGATTACTTAACATGTATTCGCTCGCCACGCTTCGGGCTCGGCTCGCCACACTATTTAACATCAACTCCACGCCGACGTGGATACTGGGAGTATGAAAAGGTCGGAGGACACGTACCGCCGCCCCTCGCGGGCTTGCTGCGCTCGCCACGCTTCGGGTTGGCGTTGATAGTGGAGGTGGCGTTGAAAGTGGGGGTGATGTTGACAATGGGGGTGCATTTAACATTGTAAGCACCCATCAGGGTGCTTGTACAATTAAAAATCGCATTACATCGCATGCCATTTGCTGGAATGCGATGCTATGTGATATTTAATTGTTCATTCCGGGTCATTTACCCGAATATCGCATCGCATACCATCGCATATGGTAGGCCATGGTATGCGATGGGCGCCGTGCTAGGAAACAAGTACCAATTTAACTAACTTCGCCCCACTTCGGTATCTTCGCCCCACCGAACGCACGCCTTCCCCCGCCCGCTGAGCGAATCTCCACACTAGAATGTCGAGTGTATGTGTACACTTACACATCCACCTGCATGAGGTTGTACAAAGGAAAAATCGTTGGACGGTTCGAAATCGAATGATTTTTCCGGTATTCATTCTGAAAAGTAAGTCTATACTTACATGTATATGTAATCTTATCTCAGGTTTGGTAAAAGGACGATGCCGCCCAGATCCTCGCCTTCCTCTGTTGGCATTTGTGTAACGCAGGAACTTACTTCAGTTCCGGCCTCCTTTAGCATGTTATTTCAAAGCAGTGGTGTGGATTGTTGCACACCACAAGAAACCATAGAGGGGGCAGCATTCTGAATGTGGGTTCTGGAGCCCACGGACTGGCAGCCAGTCCGGAGCGCCTGCAGTGGCAGCTCCTGATTGGCTGCCGGTCCACAAGCTCCGAATGGCTTGCAGGCCGACTCCACAGTTTAAATGCTCTAAACTCCTTCCCTGTGGGAGTGTTGCTGCTGATGTGGTGGTCTCGCCACGGATAGCGGATCCAAATCCTGCAAGATTACACAAGGATCCCACTGGCTGTGTCTCCCATCTTAATGCACGCAGGCATATCTTCCAACTGTCCCAATTATCGCAGGACAGTCACGTTTTTAAGTATTTTTATGTGCACTTATATTAATGCAAGAAATACTGTACATTGTTTTAATACACTACTAACGCAGTCTGTTATAATTACTTCTTGCCTTAGCCGTGTTAATCATTATACATAATTTAATTAGTTTGAGCGATATTATCTTTCATTAGTCTCTTTTCCACCTGACAGATAATAAATATACAGCTGCTTTGGTGTAATCTGCACTGGTACATGCGTTGCTTTGTCTGCCTGTGTACTAGACCAGATACTGTAAAGTAGATTAGGCGTGTTCCTTCCTACACCATGTACAAAAGTCATTTCATTCTCCCAAACGCTAAATAGCAGTTCAAAAATATTCAAAAGAATATAAATATCACAGCTAGAAATAGGGAAATGAGTGTGTCTGGGGCCATATTCACTACTGTTCGCATAACCGATCAGTATCACTACCAATCATTTTTTTGTAGGCGGATGACATTATATCATTAGACTTGTGATACGTGGCAGAATGCGTCATGTGTGAAGTGTGCGTTACCTCTGCTTGTAGCCGGATGATTCTTCTTCCCGCAGGTTCTTTCCTCCGCCGGTTGGGAAGACCACACCTCCGTAAGAACCAGAGCAAGGCGTTCGGTCAGATACAACTGCAATATTTATTTAGTGCAAATAGGGTACAAATACTCAAGGTAACCCCTGACAGCAAGGGGTAAAGTAAGTAACCCGCTTATCTCTGAACAACTTCCCCCCCCGACAAACTCTAGTATACTGGGGAGTGAATGGACTGACCCCGCTAACCGCCAACTGGGTCCCTACAGGCGGCAGTCCGTTCACTCGACTATTGAATACCCAAGATATGTCAACTCTACTCTATTACCTAGGTCTACAGATTTCTTTACATCAAATGTAACATAGGTACAAACATAACATACCACGTAACATACAAATAAACACAGTCAATATAACACCAAATAAGGATCCTTACGGATACATGCCCTGGCGAAATGTTCCTGATGAGCCAGGTGAATCCAGCACGGGTAGTAAAGGAAAGGGGTTCCCTGTAATAATCACTTGAAGCCACAAGATGGCAGTATTCCCACAGTTAAACTAACTCTGTAATGGGAGTAGCAGCTTTCCTAACTTGTACAGTTCCTGACTGCAGTCCCCTGAGCAGAGGGAATGATGTCCCCAGTTGGATGGGGCTGGTACAGTTCTGCCGGGAGGCTGCAGGTGCTCAGAGCTTGGCAAAAGGGTAAAACAACTTCCGAAAGGGTAATGAGGGGGATTAGGCTTCCTTGCCCTAGGTAAGCCAAGCACGTGGTGGCAGGGGGTAAGCCCAAGGAGTCCAGCTTGGGCCACAAATCTGGGCAGGAGTCTTGTAGTTTAATGTTAAATACGTTGGTGGCAGGGAGTGCTGCTGAAAGCCTGTCCGGGGCCACGGATATGGGGGGTACCGGGGAGTTCAAGTCGGGCTACGTTGGTGCCAGGGAGTGGGTCTAGGGGTACGGCCTGATGGGCTTAAGTGGCTGGTACCTGGTTGCTGCAGCAAGTTGCAGGCTCCTGCCCGTCTCGACCCGGTCTCCGGCCGCCCGTCAGGTTGGTGCTGAATTCTCCCTCTTCTGCAGGGGCACTCTAGTGTGGGCGCTGCTATTGCAGCGTTGCCGCACTCAGACGCGCCGCTCCTGCTCCGGGCTGCTGGACACTGGAGATCCCCTGCGCTGGCTTCTTCTGCTCCTGCCGCCGCTTCCCCGGGTCTCTTCCTCTCTCTCTCGTCCCGTCTGGTCACCGCCGCGTCTCCCTCTCGGTCCGGGCTTCTTCTGCTGGCACGCTGTGCAACTTCTCTCTCCCTCCCTCACGCTGCTCCGCTCACTCCTCGTCCCCTCACGTGTCCCGTCGTCGCCGGCTCACGCTCCTCCTTCACATCCGGGCGGCTTCTCATTTGTCCTCTCAGGCTGTCAGTCAACCTGGCTGCCTGTTTTCCGCGCGCTGGTTAACCCTTTACTTCTGGGTTCTGGCGCGCGGCAGCCCAGTACTATGGGGCAGTTCTAAATGGGGATGCCACACTCCTCCCCACTTAAATGATGCCAGTCCTCAGGCATCAACTGTGCCGGCGACGATCTATTGGAAAGTTCCTGGCTGGCTATTGCTATGGCCCAGCCAGCCGTCTGTCCTTAACTATAATACACACGATCAACTTCACTGCAATATATACATTTTTAAGCAATACACCTTATACTAACGGCACTACTGTCGGTACCGTAGGGGCGGCACGCCTCGCGTGCTCCTGACCGAACGTCTCACCCCGATCTCCGGAGGTGCTATCTCAGCAGGTTCGGGCACGGGTGTTTCGATTCTCGGGCTGTTCTGAAGCTGTAAACTCGGAGGGAGTGGCACAGACCATCCAACGCTCAACATCAGTGCCAATGGATCTCGGGTCCACCTTGCGACGGGGTCTTCGCTCTCTATGTTGTTTTCAACGCTAGGCTGGATGGCAACTGGAATCTGATGCGGGTGGGTCTTGATCTGGTTGCGGTGGATCCACTGACAGTGGGTCCCATCGCCCTTGGCAATGAGGTATACTGCTGTTGTGTCCTGCGGCTCTCTCGTCACCACATAGGGATCTGGTTCCCATCTAGCATCGAGTTTACTTTTTGGGCGATTATTTCTCTTGAACACCAGGGTGCCGACAGGTATGAGTTCGGCGTGTGCGTTCTTATCGTAGTTGGTCTTCTGGCGATCCCTGGTTTGCTCTGATCTCTGTTCGACCAAGGCCCTGGCGTCCGCTAGTCTAGTCTGGTGTTCTTGTACCCAGGGGGCGTGTGATTCTGAGTGACCCGGGGTGTCGGGAAGGTTCAGACTGAGATCTGCTGGTAGCTTTACTGGGCGTCCGAATAGTAGGAAGTACGGAGAATATCCGGTGGAGTTGTGAGTCGTGTTGTTGTAAATAAATGTCAATTCGGCCAGTAACGTGGGCCATTCGGACAGCTTCTCGGCCGATACGGCCCTCAGCAGGTTGATGAACGTTTGATTCGTATGTTCGCACAAACCGTTGGTTTGAGGGTGATACGGGGTCGTGTGGATCTTCCGGCACCCATAGAGGTCACACAATTCTTGGAAGAGGGCGGATTCGAAGGACGGCCCCTGGTCGGTTAGAATCTGTTGGGGGAACCTGTATGGTCTGACGAAAGCTCGCCAAAACACTTCGGCCGTGGTTCGGGCGGTGAGGTCCCGGACTGGAAGCACCACCGCAAACTTCGTGTAATGGTCTACTACGGTGAGGGCATAGTTGAACCCGGACCGGCTGGGCTCCAGCTTCACGTGGTCTAGTTCCACTAGTTCCAACGGCCGACTGCTGCTGATAGGTGTAAGGGGTGCCTTCTCTTGTTCTGTGGCTGGCCTCCGCACTGCACAGTTTACGCAGGCTCCACACCATTCTTCCACATCCTGTCGAAGGTTGTGCCAATAGAAGCGTTGTCTTAGGTTGGCTTCTGTTTTCTGGACTCCAAAGTGCCCTGATTGGTCGTGGTATGCCTGTAACACGATTCTGATGGCCGGCCGGGGGATGACTAGTTGGTACCGTGCACGATGCGACTTTGGATCGATCCACCGGTGGTACAGCAAACCCCGAATCACTTCCAGTTTTTCGCGTTGCCTCCACAGTTGGGTGAATTCAGCTGGGGCCGCTTCTTGCTCGTCCCGTCCAGGGCTCGTGTTGGTGGTTAGAAGGGTCTTGACCCGCTGGAGGTGCGGGCACTGCTGCTGCCACCCTCTCCATTCTTGATCAGCGGCCTCCTCCTCTCTGTCGGCGGAGACTGCATTTACTTCCGGGGTTGGAGGATTCTGGGTCGACCAGTTGAAGGTCGGTAGCTCGTCGTGTTCCCTATCATCCTCTATTTCTTCTTCCGGGGGTAGAGGTAGACGGGAGAGGGCGTCCGCGTTGGCATTGCAGCGTCCACTCCGATACTCTACTCGATATTGGTAGTTGGCTAGACGAGAGGCCCAGCGCTGTTCCAAGCCGCCCAGGCGAGCGGTCGCTTGGTGTGCGAGGGGGTTGCAATCGGTGACTGCCACAAATGGGGTAGCGGCTAGGTAGTCCCGAAATTTTTCGGTCACCGCCCATACCAGCGCCAGGAACTCCAATTTAAACGCACTGTAGTTAGCGTCGTTCCGCTCTGTTTTTCTCAAGCTTCGGCTGGCATAGGCGATGACCCTCTCTTGTCCGTGCTGCGTCTGGGCCAACACTGCCCCTAAGCCCTGTTTACTGGCGTCCGTGTATAATCGGAACGGTAAACTGTAGTCTGGGTAAGCGAGGAGAGGCGCCTTCGTCAGCATCTCTTTTAGCTGGTCGAATGCGTCTTGGCGGGCCTTGGTCCACTCTATCGCCGTTTTTCTGTGGTAGTCTTCTTTGGAAATTCCCCGAAGGGTCGCTGTCAGCGGGGTAGCAATCTTCGCGAAATCCTTCACGAATCGCCTGTAATATCCCACGAAACCCAAGAACTGTCGAATGTCCTTGACAGTCCTGGGTGCGGGCCAGTCTGCGACCGCCTTGATCTTTTCTGGGTCGGGGGAGACACCTTCGGAGTTGACGACATGCCCCAGATACTGGACTTCCGGCTTGAGGAGGAAACATTTGCTGGGCTTGAGCTTCAACCCGTGTCTGGCTAGCTGCTGGAATACTTCACGGAGATGTACCAAGTGGGCCTCATAACTGTCGGAGAAGATGATGATGTCATCTAGGTAAAGGAGCACTGTTTCGAAATTTCTGTGGCCCAAACAGTGCTCCATCACCCGCTGGAAAGTGGCTGGGGCGTTGCAGAGTCCAAAGGGCATTCTGTTGAACTCATACAACCCCATCGGTGTGATGAAGGCCGTCTTCTCTCTATCTGCCTCGGCCATCTGGACCTGCCAGTATCCGCTGGTTAGGTCCAGTGTAGAGAAGAATTTTGCTGACTTGAGGGCTGTGAGCGATTCCTCTATACGAGGGAGTGGATAGGCGTCCCGGTGGGTGATGCTATTCAGCTTCCGGTAATCCACACAGAAGCGTAATTGCCCATCTTTTTTCTTGACTAGCACGATCGGTGCGGCCCAGGGACTGTGGCTCTCCCGGATGACATCGCTCTTCATCATATCCTCCAACATTTGTTTCACCGGTTGATACAGTGCCGGGGCTATGGGTCGGTGTCTCTCGCGTATAGGGCGGGCATCTCCCGTGGGTATTGGGTGTCGGATTCCTTCCACTATCCCTATTTCGCCCGGGTCTTTGCTGAAAGCAACAGCATTTTCTTTCACCACCTCTAGCACTCCCTCCCGGTGTCGGTCGCTAGTGGTGGCATCTCCCACCTGAACTTCTGTTCACCAGGTCTCTGGCGTCGTCCCTTGCCCCTCCCGTGCCACAAGTTGTTCCGCGGCCACGGCGGGGTGCATGACGTCTTGGAAAGTGGTCCACCACAAGGTGGCCAGCGGTTGATTCCGATACAGTTTCACGGTGCGGTTGTGGGGATTCAACACGCGCACCGGAACTCTTCCGTTCTGTACCTTCACCAGGGTGCTGGCTACCACCAATTCTTGTCGCGCCGGAATCACGCAGTTCTCTATAAGGGCTTCATATTCACATCCGCTGGGTCCACATCGGGTCTTCCCCCACAAGATCGTCTCTGAGTTGGGTGCCAGCTTGATGGGCCTACTTTCGGTCAGTCGGACCCTTCCGATTTCTCCCGTCCTTCGGACGAACCTTTGATGACCTTGCAGTACCTTGATCGTCTTCTGGAGGATTGAAGTGGCTGGTGGTGCCGTTTTGGTCAATTCGCCCCGTAGAATGGTCACTAACTCTTCCGGGCATTGCTGGAGGATGTTCATGCCTAATATAATGGGGGTCACTTTTCCTTCTCCACTCGTGGTTACTAGGTACCCTTGCTTGGGCAGACAGGTCTGTCCGATCTTCAAGTCGGCCTCCCAGTACCCGGTACACGAGATCCCCAGGCCGTTGCTTGCAATCAATTGTAACCACGACGGGGGCGGTGTGAGTAGGGTTTCTCTTCCCCAGTGTTTTTGGAGGGTGGTCAGTTGGATTGTAGAGATTTGTGACCCTGTGTCTATCATGGCCAGCGTTTCTGTCCCGTTGATCAGGACCCTAATCATCGGGCATTGTCCTACATATTGGGGCCACCATTTCTCCGGGTCTGGATCTACTCCCGGTGTTCCCCCCGAGGTTCGGGCCCTGGCCTCGGGGTGTTGAAGTTTAAAGCCTCTGGACGGTAGCAGTTTCGCTCTACGTGCCCCGGCTCTTGGCACCTCCTACATATGGGACGCCCTTGTCCGTCGAATTGGTCCGTGCTTCGTCGGCCGATCTCTCTCTAGGAGGGTCCCAGCGGTTCCCCGTCCCCCGGCGTCGTTCTGTTCTCCAACCCGATTCTCTATCGTTGTAGGTCGGTGGTCTGGATCGCTGGCGCATCTCCCGCTGCATGCCTGCCATACCTACGGTGAGGCTCTCAATCTGCTTCTGCAGGATCTTAAACTGATCTTCCGGCAAATTCTGCGCGGCCTGTATTGCTGTTTCTTTGTCTTTCTTCGCCCCTTCTGGGCCAGGGGAGTGGGTTTTTCGCAGATGCGGTGGTTCATGGAACCCCAACAGCTCAGGGTATTCCACCTCTTGTTCGGCGTGTTTGCCGACTACGCTAATTGCAGCCTCTTTAAAATCAGCGAATGTTGCGCCCGGCATTTGTCTCCGTAATAACCTCAATTGTGCACGTACGCTCTCCCTCATGGCGCCTTCGGTTAGTTGTACCGTCAGTGTTTCATCTGCATTTCTCATCTCTTCTGGGTCTATTGCTTGTATTGCTTTCCGCATTTCCTGCAGACTGAGGGCATAATCCCGCAGCGTCTCTCCGGTGCGTTGCTTCCTCCCGTAGAGTTTTAGTTTTAGCTCTGGTAAACTTTTCGTTTCGAAGATGATCGACAGTTTCTTTAAAATCTGTGCCACTTCTTTCTTTTGTTCGGGTGGCCATGAGATCACTTCTCGGAGGGCAGATCCCGTCAGTTGTCCTACCAGGATTTGGACCTTTTGCTGTTCGTGCAGTGTATATAGTAGGAACGTTGACTCGATCCTGTTCTTAAATTCCACGAACGTGGTATTTGGTGGCTTGTTCGTGTCTCCGCCGTAGCTAGGCAGCCATGACGCCCCAAAATAGTATGGGAGCGTGATCGGCGTAGTCGGTGCTGCGGTGGCTTGGTCTTGTATTCCGTTGCCCGGCATTACTTCTCCTGCCGGTGCCGGTATTGCTGGTTGCACGGGTGGTTGTGCAGGTGGTTGCGCAGGTGGTTGCGCAGGTGGTTGCACAGGTGGTTGCACAGGTGGTTGCTCCATCTTCCTTACTCAGTTGTCTTCCCAACCTGACCCGGATCCTGTTCTGTATGACGCCAAGTGTGAAGTGTGCGTTACCTCTGCTTGTAGCCGGATGATTCTTCTTCCTGCAGGTTCTTTCCTCCGCCGGTTGGGAAGACCACACCTCCGTAAGAACCAGAGCAAGGCGTTCGGTCAGATACAACTGCAATATTTATTTAGTGCAAATAGGGTACAAATACTCAAGGTACCCCTGACAGCAAGGGGTAAAGTAAGTAACCCGCTTATCTCTGAACAACTTCCCCCCCCGACAAACTCTAGTATACTGGGGAGTGAATGGACTGACCCCGCTAACCGCCAACTGGGTCCCTACAGGCGGCAGTCCGTTCACTCGACTATTGAATACCCAAGATATGTCAACTCTACTCTATTACCTAGGTCTACAGATTTCTTTACATCAAATGTAACATAGGTACAAACATAACATACCACGTAACATACAAATAAACACAGTCAATATAACACCAAATAAGGATCCTTACGGATACATGCCCTGGCGAAATATTCCTGATGAGCCAGGTGAATCCAGCACGGGTAGTAAAGGAAAGGGGTTCCCTGTAATAATCACTTGAAGCCACAAGATGGCAGTATTCCCACAGTTAAACTAACTCTGTAATGGGAGTAGCAGCTTTCCTAACTTGTACAGTTCCTGACTGCAGTCCCCTGAGCAGAGGGAATGATGTCCCCAGTTGGATGGGGCTGGTACAGTTCTGCCGGGAGGCTGCAGGTGCTCAGAGCTTGGCAAAAGGGTAAAACAACTTCCGGAAGGGTAATGAGGGGGATTAGGCTTCCTTGCCCTAGGTAAGCCAAGCACGTGGTGGCAGGGGGTAAGCCCAAGGAGTCCAGCTTGGGCCACAAATCTGGGCAGGAGTCTTGTAGTTTAATGTTAAATACGTTGGTGGCAGGGAGTGCTGCTGAAAGCCTGTCCGGGGCCACGGATATGGGGGGTACTGGGGAGTTCAAGTCGGGCTACGTTGGTGCCAGGGAGTGGGTCTAGGGGTACGGCCTGATGGGCTTAAGTGGCTGGTACCTGGTTGCTGCAGCAGATTGCAGGCTCCTGCCCGTCTCGACCCGGTCTCCGGCCGCCCGTCAGGTTGGTGCTGAATTCTCCCTCTTCTGCAGGGGCACTCTAGTGTGGGCGCTGCTATTGCAGCGTTGCCGCACTCAGACGCGCCGCTCCTGCTCCGGGCTGCTGGACACTGGAGATCCCCTGCGCTGGCTTCTTCTGCTCCTGCCGCCGCTTCCCCGGGTCTCTTTCTCTCTCTCTCGTCCCGTCTGGTCACCGCCGCGTCTCCCTCTCGGTCCGGGCTTCTTCTGCTGGCACGCTGTGGAACTCCTCTCTCCCTCCCTCACGCTGCTCCGCTCACTCCTCGTCCCCTCACGTGTCCCGTCGTCACCGGCTCACGCTCCTCCTTCACATCCGGGCGGCTTCTCATTTGTCCTCTCAGGCTGTCAGTCAACCTGGCTGCCTGTTTTCCGCGTGCTGGTTAACCCTTTACTTCTGGGTTCTGGCAGCCCGGTACTATGGGGCAGTTCTAAATGGGGATGCCACACTTGCGTTATCTCGCAGTTCCGTCACTGTGATGTGGGGGGCTGACATCACTGCCCGCCCCCAATTCATAGAAGAATGTGCAGCCGAAAAGTAGGTCCTGGGCTTCCCATCAGCTGCACACAGAGGAAAAATTATTTTGATGGTACAGTAATCATTGAAGGATTTTTCCTCTTGCGTAGCGAGGGGATGTGTACGCGGTGGTGGGAATGCGTTTGGAGGGGCGGCGTTAACCTGCTTGCTAGGCTACGGATGAACGCAGCCTAGTGAGCAGGTCTGAATTACCCCGCTTGTTCTGTTCTGTGGTCCAAAAAGATCAGAGCAGTCTGGATAAAGAATGGGGCTATTGTACTTTTTGTAGATTGCTACTGTATGTGTCTTCCAACACATTTGTAAAGCCCTTCCCTGGGGTACACTCATGGGTGCAAAAAATTATAACACGCCCCCTCCTGTGGTCCTGTGCCATCTCCTCCACAGCACTCTGATTAGTGAATAGGTGTTTGGCTGCAGGTAGAGAATGCTGGACTCTGATTGGTGGATAGCTACAGCCATCTACCAATCAGCATGATGACAACCATTAATTATCCGACTGTGGGCTGGGAAGCAGGAAGTGAATGCTGCCTGGCTGCTCTTATTGTGTGCAATTCACATTCATAGCAACCAGGCAGTATTCACTACTGCCACCCAAGAAGCTCAGGAGGTAGATGCCCACTACCCGATCTGCCCCAGCTCGAAGGCCCCTAGAATTGGGGGCCCTTGGCAGCTGCCCATTGAGCCCAAACATTAAGATGGCCCAGCACAGGACAAGGCCACCCAGCATGAAAAGACCCACCCTGCGATTACATTGCAGAAACACAGAAATCGCAGAAATTAGGGTTGCCCCCTGCTGAGAAATCATGTGCATCGCCGCTATTTTTCATTTCACAGCTGCCGCAAAAATGGTCTGGACACTCCTGCATTGTCCTTCACTAAATGCGGCTCCTGCTACTGTCGGCGACCATCGCAATATGGGGGTGGTTCCTACAGATGGAGGAGGTGTTCACATGAAACATCCACTCGCGGTCCGTTCGCTCGGCGTCTTACCGCATTCGGACGGTGTGAGCGATCCGTACGATAGGCGGGGCTAAGAACACTTGGTTCCTGCCCGAAATACGCATCCGTCCGAATCAACTAGAATAAGGGCCTAAGCCTTGAAAAGTGATAAAATTGAGAGTGATAAACAACCAGCGGTACGTGTGTAGTTTCATGGCGGCACTGCCCGGGGATTGCTTCGTACGCACACCCCCACTATCCACGCTAGCCCGAAGTGTGGCGAGCGCAGCCAGTTTGCGTCCTCCCGACCTGTTCATACCCCCACTATCCACGTCGATGTGGAGTTGATTTTATAAAGCGTCGCGAGCGGACACGGAAAACGAGCCCCGCGAGGGAACGTGCCACACTTCGGGCTCGTTTTGCATACGCTGCGCTTTGCATACGATGTGATCCGTGGACAGTACTGCTGTTAAACTACACAAGTAAAATCCGCTCCTACCTCCTACCAGCCAATCAGCTCCTACCTGTCATGTTCCAACCCAGCCTGTAACATGGCAGGTAGGAGCTGATTGGCTGGTGGTTTATCACTTTTCAAGCTTAGTACATCTGGCCCTTTGCCTGTCTCAGTCTCAGGGCCGTGGAAGGGTCAGACTTACGCACATTTGCACAGACTGGGAAGTCCATCCAATGGTTCATGAATTTTGTATGGATCTGCGCCTGGATACCGGACAGCGATATTTTCGCAATTCACTCATTGATCCGAACAGGGCGTGTTTTCTTTCTGATTGGGTAGCGGCTTACTACTCGCAGTCACCTGCAACTTTGCAGATGAGCGATCAACTCCGAATTAAGCCCACAGTCCGCTAATGGGCACGCAATTGCGAATGAGTGGCCGCCATTCCTGAACGGCAGCTTCACGTCGTAGCTGAGACAATCACATTTTGCAATTGCATTTACGTATAAACATGAATTGGGCCCATTGTTTCAATTGAAACAAATGCAGAACGTTTAGTTACTTTTGGATTTCTATTAACAATAAATAAAATTCCCTTGGTCGGTGGAAACAGTTTGTTAAAAAGAACAGGGTATATCTCCCAGGCGTTCAGCGTGGGATCAAGGCTGGAAAGCACGGAATGGTTTTGAAGGGGCGTCATCAGACTTTTGTCCTCTGTAATATGATTTGCCATTGGGGTAAACACATGATTTATGAGTGTACTTGCTGCCTGCATTGCAGTGTAAACAGCTGTGCTCTGATCTGAGCCTTTAGACTCAATAGAAACGGTCAACGTCAATTAGATATAAGGAACAAAGGGTCTCCCCAGGTAGAGATGGCATCCGTTCATAATGAATTAATGGGCTGCGTTCTCTTATATTTTGGTGTCTTTTTTTGAAGATTTATCAATAGACATAGAAACTTCAGGAAGATTCGTACTGGGACTCTGTTCACCCGGATATCCTCAGGAGGTCCGGACCAGTTTTGGTTTAGTTCAGAGCATCAAAATATGGGTGTATTTGGGTTTTCTGAGAACCAATTTACTCATAGCTGATAAAGAATAAAGGGTTTATGTTCTAAGATGCCCCAGGCTGTGTCTGCAAGGTGCAGGCTATACCTGAGAAGGGGGTTCCACATGCCAAGAGGCCGGATTTGAGGGGTGCCGAGAAGCACAACCTCCAAAAGAGCCGCCATGAGGGTGCCAGGACCCTGGCAGAACTAGAGGTGTCGCATCCAGTGCATTGCACCAGTGCCTGCCGCAACAAGGAGATCCCTGTCACAATCCTGTATATCTGGCTTGTCATGTCTGCTCTTCAGTTCTGTGTATTCCAGCCTGCTGAAGCCAGACTATAATTATGATTCCTAAGAGACTGTGCATTGCTACTAATTAGCACCTGTTGTGCTGTTAGCTGTGTGAGATCTAATGCAGTATCTGCCAGTATCACATGGTCTCTCCCAGCCAATCCAGCGCAGCTTGCTTTCTGGGTATTAACCAACCAATCCTCCTTCTACCTGCAAGTATAAGAATGCTGGGAAATCCTCTGCATCCTGTCAGTGCTTCAATTGTCAAACCTCCTGTTGGAAGTCTCTGTCTTCAGACCACTTGCTACTGCCAGCTCCAGCACAGCCTGACCTCTAGCAGTGCTACTGCATCCACTCCTGCTGCTTCCAGGCAGCTTCCACTCCTGCTGCTTCCGGGCAGCTTCCACTCCTGCTGCTTCCGGGCAGCTTCCACTCCTGCTGCTACCGGGCAGCCTCCACTCCTGCTGTCTCCAGTCAGTCTCCACTCCTGCTGCTTCCGGGCAGCTTCCACTCCTTCTTCCCCGCAGCTTCCACTCCTGCTGCTTCCAGGCAGCTTCCACTCCTGCTGCTTCCAGGAAGCTTCCACTCCTGCTGCTTCCAGGCAGCTTCCACTCCTGCTGCTTCCAGGCAGCTTCCACTCCTGCTGCTTCCAGGCAGCTTCCACTCCTGCTGCTACCGGGCAGCCTCCACTCCTGCTGTCTCCAGTCAGTCTCCACTCCTGCTGCTTCCGGGCAGCTTCCACTCCTTCTTCCCCGCAGCTTCCACTCCTGCTGCTTCCAGGCAGCTTCCACTCCTGCTGTCTCCAGTCAGCCTCCACTCCTGCTGCTTCCAGGCAGCTTCCACTCCTGCTGTCTCCAGTCAGCCTCCACTCCTGCTGCTTCCGGGCAGCTTCCACTCCTGCTGCTTCCGGGCAGCTTCCACTCCTGCTGCTTCGGGGCAGCTTCCACTCCTGCTGCTTCGGGGCAGCTTCCACTCCTGCTGCTTCGGGGCAGCTTCCACTCCTGCTGCTTCGGGGCAGCTTCCACTCCTGCTGCTTCGGGGCAGCTTCCACTCCTGCTGCTTCGGGGCAGCTTCCACTCCTGCTGCTTCGGGGCAGCTTCCACTCCTGCTGCTACTGGGCAGCTTCCACTCCTGCTGCTACTGGGCAGCTTCCACTCCTGCTGCTACCGGGCAGCTTTCACTCCTGCTGCTACCGGGCAGCTCCCACTCCTGCTGCTACTGGGCATCTTCCACTCCTGCTATTTACCTGCAGTCATTGTTTTCTCCAATATCCTAATGATGGTTCACATCATATCATGCTAATGAGCATTCATTCGTCAGTACCACAGCTCCAACATCGATAGTTCTTCCAACATTGATACCAGTTCTTCAGCATCCACTCTCCAGTTCCACAGGTTCAGCATCATTCTCAATTCTCAGTTACAAAGTCTTCACAGTACTCTTCTAAGTCTCCGTTCACAAGTCTTCCAGTGTTCCTCATCATCGTAGTCCTACCTTAGTCGGCAAGTCCTCAGTCTACCCCGTGCTGTCTTTCATTCATAGTGTCCATCCTTCAATATCTGTTAGTCCGGTCATTGTCCTTGTTCATGATCCTCAGCTATTGCACTAGAGACTTCAGTCGTATACTTTCCATGTTATATTTCCAATCCTATTGAACTGTATTCTGAGAATCATTAAATCTTCAAACTATTCAGCTCATCCCGACTTCTCTAATTCCTCTCAAATGAGAAGGCATTACATACGGATAGCCAATCTTACACCGCACTCCCATCACCACTTCGTCCGCTCCTCCTCTCCTGCCGGTTCCACAAAATACGCCAAGCGTGACAATCCGCAGCTTCCGGCTCTATAACGAGGCAGTCAGGCTCATTAGATACCATCGCTGCACAGTGGGCGTGCACTCATAGATGGATTTCCGTCAAAGAGCGTCTTTTACAGCAGCGTGATAACCATTAGCGCCCCCACCAGCTGCCAGGCCAAGCCGTTATCCACAGACCAAAATGGCCAAAAGAAAGGTGAGGCTTTAAATGATACTAGGTCATTAAATTACTGTCTTGCCCCGGGTAAAAATCCTAGTTTTGTCCCTGGTATAGGATATACTGTATACAGTAGTTGCATTACCCCACACCATACTTGCCTACTTTTGAAAAGTAGTTTCAGGGAGATTATGGTTGGTAGCAGAATTTTGCCCAGCGCCCCATTGAGGGGGCGTGTCATGCTCCAACCAAAGGGCGTGGCTACTTCCATATATGGAGAAATTGTGGAAAAAGATTGTGAACGTGGCACCTAGAAGCCTGGGTGTGTAATTTAAAATGACTTATATCCAAATTTAGATGAGACCCAAAGCAGTTAGTAAGATCTACTATTCTTGGTAAAGTGCTGGGAAATGCTGCTGATGATTCAATATAAATGTATTTATCTCTCATTACTTTTTTTCCCCAAAAATGTAACAGTGTAATGTGGGCTAGGTGACATGAGGGAGATTGCTAGACTAATGAGGGAGAGAGGGAGATTGCTGCTAATTCAGGGAGTCTCCTGCAGAATGCAGGAGGGTAGGCAACTATGCCCCACACATGCCAGTACAGTGTTAAGGCACACACTAATTCACCTAGCTGTACACTGGCTGGTACTTGTAGTTCTCTCTACTCTCATCTCTGCTGCAAGTTTGTTACTTCTCCCTCATTATCCCGTGTACATTCAGTAATTAGCAGCAGCCTCTTTCCCCAGACCAGCATACGCTGCAGTGTGCTGGGCTGCAGTAGGTCCAAGGAAGCTGGGCGGTGGAGTATATGGGGGCAATCAGACTTAACACGCCCCTTACCTGAATCTGACCTAAGTCCACATAGCACCCCTTATGCAGGTCAACGCCTCTTCGCTTCACATAAAAAGTCATTTCTGGACGTACATTTTTTAAAGTGATCATGGTCACACCTACACTTTTAGGCAATGCTACTTCATTACCAGGGCCTAGAAAAGATCTCTATGACCCTTGACATGACAGCTGGGTATTGTGGCATGTGCAGGATAATTTCTAATTAAAGTCTACCCATACTTGCTGACTGGTAGACTAAAAAAAATATTGGATGATTTCCCAGACTCCGGAGAGGGTGTGGCAGTCCCCCGACACAACGTGTGGACCTTTATGGAGCCCATTGCGCCATATAAGTCCTTCCCTACGCCGATTTCACTGAGCAACCCCGGGTGTGGGGCTGAGGAGTCAGCAACTGAGAATTAACCACAAACAAAGAATATCTTTCTGCCAATAATAATTCACCGCTTTGAGCACTGGAGGATTAGGGCTTGGTTCTGGTTCACTTGCAAATCAAATTCTCTAATGGACAAAACCATGTGCACTGCAGGTGGGGCAGATGTAACATGTGCAGGGAGAGTTAGATTTGGGTGAGTTATTTTGTTTCTGTGCAGGGTAAATACTTATTTTTATGCTGCAATATAGATATCAGTTTGACTACAAACCCCACCCAAATCTAACTCTCTCTGCACATGTTACATCTTCTCCACCTGTAGTGCAGCACGGTTTTGTCCATTAAAGAGAGAATTTGCTTTTGCAGATAAACCAGAATCAGGGCCTTGGCTTTTCAGCAATGTATTATCTTATGTCATGGAGGAGAAAATTAGGAACCTGCTTATTATCACTCATGCTGCTTTATTGCATTTTCTTAACGGATTCTCAAATTACGTCAAATCTGTTCAACTCAATTATTTCTTCTTGAAGTTGTAGCTATCATTATATACAAATAAAGTGCAGGAATAGCACATTTCCACTAGGACTAATTATCCGCCCGATTACTGATTGCTGTACTGTAGAGTTTGCTTCAAAGTTTAAAACTTGCCTGCGGGATGTTCAGCAAAGCTATTTCTTCGTCATCAAATAGAATCCATGCTGGGTCTTCTAAGTAAATAGGATTTTTTTCTATTTTAATAAACATTGAGAGAATAGGAGGCGGTTGGGACTTGTCAGAATTGGAATAGTTATACAGTATTGCTAGTTTTCTGGTGCTGTTGGGTACATTTTTATTTATTTATTACCAGTTATTTATATAGCGCACACATATTCCGCAGCGCTGTACAGAGTATAGAAGAACAATCACATCAGTCCCTGCCCCAGTGGAGCTTACAATCTATATTCCCTACCACATGTACACGCACACAGACAGTCTAGGGTTATTTTTGTTGGAGCCAATTAACCTACCTGTATATTTTTGGATTGTGGGAGGAAACTGGAGTGCCTGGAGGAAACCCACGCAAGTACGGGAAAAATATACAAACTCCGCACAGTTAGGGCCAAGGTGGCAGTGACAGAGGATGCAGGGGCCTTTCAACATACCCCACCCCCCCCCCCCCCCCTATCCCCTGCACTCTCTGTTGTTGGCCCCACAGGCTATCCTCTGCACCCTCTTTAGTCACTACACTGCCTGAACCATGTCTCCCCGCCCGCTCGTGCTACTGTCACCGGGGCCTACACACACACACAGTGTGACTTTGTGCCACATGCACAGTACTCACCCGTCCATGTCCGCTGACAGCTGGCATGTGTCCGGCGGGCTCCAGGGGCAGACAGGTGGTAGCGGGCTCTGGGCCAGAGGTGTAACTAGACTTGTCTGGGCCCCATAGCAAATATTTAAAAGGGCCCCTCAGCACAGAATGGGGGTGGGGGTGTTGGGGAAAAAATAGACAGGGACGGATATAGCACAGTAGAGACTAGACAGGATAGAGACGCGGAAGGGTTAAAGTTACAGGGGGGATAAGTATACTTACTGTCGAGATTGCATCCACTGGGATGCTGGCATTTGTATTCTGCCGTCATCCTCACATGGGAAGGCTAGATGGGGAGGCGGCACTGGGGCGGGTGAGGGGGGGGGGGCTGGCTAGATGGGGGGCACTGGGCTGAGGATGGATGGTTAGATGGGGGCACTGGGCTAGGGATGGGGGATGGCAGCACTAACCTTTGGATTGCTTGTCAGGATCATGCACATTGCAGCATCTCAGCTTGGGCTGCTGCTTGAACATCACAATCTGCGCTGGAGCCGGCGCTGGGGAGGGACGGAGAGAGGAGCCGCCATTCCTGTTCCCATCGCGATCTGCAGTTTGGGAGGGAGGGGGGAGCTGCCAGGTCCTCCTGATCCTGTGCTGGGTATCATCACGGCCGGCGGAGTTGGAGGGAGTAAGGAGCAGCCAGGTCCTGATCCACCGCTGGGTATCATGGCTGGGGGCGGGCCGCCAGGTCCTGGTCCCAGTCTGGTTGTCATCACGAGAGGTGCTGGGGAAGTGAGAACGGAAGCCACCTGCGGGGGGGGGGACTCGACTTGAGTGGGTGTAATCTGCACAGGGACAGAGTGGGTGCCGTCCGTTTGTGGTTCTCACACACTGGGGGGAGTAGGGTGCAACGTCAAGACCAGTTCCCCCTGCTGGGAGGGGGTTGTCTCCCACTCACATGTGCCAGTACAGGTGGTCACAGGGGGAAGGACATAGTTTAAAAAAAAAAACATTCAGGGTGCAGGGGATCGTCTGCTGGGCCCCGGGCCCCCCAAGCCCCCGGGCCCCATAGCAGCTGCATCCCCTGCACCCTCTATAGTTACGCCACTGTTCTGGGCGGCTTCTGAGCGGTGCTGGGGGAGCAGGAGGTGCAGCTGTATGGGCAGGCGGCGTCGGGATGCTGGCGCCACCATCTTACTTGTGGGCAAACAGAGTGTTGGCCAGGTCAGGGTCTCTCCTCCTTTCTCTGACCAGTTACCTATAAAAGGCTATTCTGTGTCAGTACAAAAAGTCTCCTGAGCAGTGCACATCCACTATATTCTAGTGTCTTTGCGCTCACATTGCCCTGCCTGTCAGTGTACCCCAGCTGGCCTCTGACCTCATCGCAGTCTCTACAGGTTGGCCATTCCCGTTGGGCCGCATCCAGTCCTTGGGCCCTTGCAGTACCGTCCAGTCTTTCAGCTCTTTTCATCAGATCCAATAGTCGTTATCAGCTTCACTCCTCTTTCCGGACATAATCAAAGTCAACGTTATTCCTTCAATTCATCTCATCGTCCCCAGCTTTCATCACAGTTATTCTCAACTACCCTTGGAAAATCCAAGTTGCCCCCCGCAAAGACTGGCTTATGGCTTTTGTCATAGACTTTTTCTCAAAGACCTATTTAAATCTGCTATTGTTTTTCCCTACATGAAATCCTTCATTAAACCTTCCCCATTTTAACCTGTTATCTTCTGGTCAGTTTCCAATTCCTGAGCACCAAACGATACCATTAAAATCCCAGCCCGTGACACTTTCCCTGGCTCCGGAGCTGCTGTCAGTGCCTATAACAGAGTCGTGCGAGAGTCGGAGATGATAATCTCATCATCTCGCCAGAGAATGGAGGAAGCTCCGCAGCGGCTCTTCCAGCTGTGCCGTGACTCAGGCCTCCCGTCTTACCTAACGGTGTTGTCTGCAGCGGCAGCCCTGGTGTCGGTGGTGAGTAATCCACACAGTCCGCAGCCATGATCAGACCCGTTTACACTGCACTAGTGCCACTGCAGGTTTGGGGAGGAGGCTGAGGATGTGTGTGGTTTGGGGTGGGCAGCAGCAGGGGCAGAGTCTATATAACTCCAGTGTTCCGTGCCCTTTCCTCTCCTCAGTGTTGTCTCCTCCTCAAAGTACAGCCGAAGCGTGCAGGGGTCCCGCTCCTCTTTTACGGCCTTCCAGCTCCTGATGCCCCCATCCACCTGTCTCCATGCCCACTCTGCCTTTCTACATACCCACCCCCCCACCTGTCTCCATGCCCACTCTGCCTTTCTACATACCCCCCACATGTCTCCATGCCCACTCTGCCTTTCTACATACCCCCCCACCTGTCTCCATGCCCACTCTGCCTTTCTACATACCCCCCCACCTGTCTCCATGCCCACTCTGCCTTTCTACATACCCACCCCCCCACCTGTCTCCATGCCCACTCTGCCTTTCTACATACCCCCCCACCTGTCTCCATACCCACTCTGCCTTTCTACATACCCCCACCTGTCTCCATGCCCACTCTGCCTTTCTACATACCCCCCCACCTGTCTCCATGCCCACTCTGCCTTTCTACATACCCCCACCTGTCTCCATGCCCACTCTGCCTTTCTACATACCCCCCCACCTGTCTCCATGCCCACTCTGCCTTTCTACATTCCCCCCACATGTCTCCATGCCCACTCTGCCTTTCTACATACCCACCCCCCCACCTGTCTCCATGCCCACTCTGCCTTTCTACATACCCCCCACCTGTCTCCATGCCCACTCTGCCTTTCTACATACCCCCCCCACCTGTCTCCATGCCCACTCTGCCTTTCTACATACCCCCCACCTGTCTCCATGCCCACTCTGCCTTTCTACATACCCCCCCCCACCTGTCTCCATGCCCACTCTGCCTTTCTACATACCCCCCACCTGTCTCCATGCCCACTCTGCCTTTCTACATACCCCCCCACCTGTCTCCATGCCCACTCTGCCTTTCTACATACCCCCCACCTGTCTCCATGTCCACTCTGCTTTATTCAATGCTCCCATCCACCTTTCTCCATGCCCGCTTTGTCTCCATGCCTCCTCTGTCTCTGTGTCTCCATGCCTCCTCTGTCTCTATGCCTCCTCTGTCTCTATGCCCCCCTGTATGTTTCCATAACCCCCCCACCCTGCCTTCCTCCATGCCATCTCTGCCTCTCTCCATGCCATCCCTGTATCCACATCTATGCCCCCTCTGCATCTGTCTACATGCCCCCTTTGTCACTATGCTCCTGCTGCCTCTGTCTCTACATCCGTATTGCCGCTGTGTCTCCACGCCACCTCTACCTCTGTCTCTATGTCCCCACTGCCATTCTCTCTGTCACTATGTCTTGGCCTCTGTCTGTCACTAGCCCGTGCAGTCATATGTCACTGTGCCATGCCCACTTTGGTGGAAACTTTATTTGGGGGGGTGGGGCTAAAATTCTTTGCTATGGGGCCCACAAAATTCTAGTTACGCCCCTACATGGTGGGAATTGAACCTATGACCTCAGTAATGTGAGGCATTCCTATGGAGAGAGGAAGCGGTGAAGATAGAGATTGGAGGTAGGAGCAGATAGGAACTGGGGGCTAAAAACTGTCACAGCTCAAAGTGAAAGTACAGTATTATTATTTATTGCGCGCTGTACAGAGTATAGTTGAACATTCACATCAGTCCCTGCCCCAGTGGAGCTTACAATCTATATTTCCTACCACATGTACACGCACACATGGACATTCTAGGGTTAATTTTTTTGGAAGCCAATTAACCTACCTGTATATTTTTGGATTGTGGGAGAAAACCGGAGTACCCGGAGGAAACCCACGCAAGTACGGGGAGAATATACAAACTCCGCACAGTTAGGGCCAAGGTTGGAATGGAACCCATGACCTCAGGGCTGTGAGGCAGCAATGCTAACCATTACACCATCCGTACTGCCCCGTATATATAACACATGGTGGGGATAGAACCCATGACCTCAGCGCTGTGAGGCAGCAATGCTAACCATTACACCATCCGTACTGCCCCGTATATAGAACACATGGTGGGGATAGAACCCATGACCTCAGGGCTGTGAGGCAGTAATGTAACCATTACACCATCCGTACTGCCCTGTATATATAACACATGGTGGGGATAGAACCCATGACCTCAGCGCTGTGAGGCAGTAATGCTAACCATTACACCGTCCGTGCTTCCCCCGTATATATAACACATGGTGGGGATAGAACCCATGACCTCAGTGCCGTGAGGCAGTAATACTAACCATTACACCCTCCGTGATGTAAAGCCGTCATTTTCAATAGTATACTACAGACCTTATCCTGGTTGAATTTTTGCAGCCTTGCGAGTCCACCCGATGCCGGCCACCGCCCCCCCCTGCCCCCTCTCGCACAGCGCGATACCTCACAGGCATGTGAATGGATGATTTGCATTATCACCCATTCGCAGACCTGCGTGCGGGAACAAAATCATTCGATGGGCGCCTACCATCAATTGATTTTTGGAGGCGATCACAGATCAGAGACACCTCTGTAGTGGCTCTGAGCTGCGGGCATCCAATGCGGGAAGCAGGTCAGCTGCCCCCCCCCCCCCCCCCATTACCCTCGTCATTGGAGAATTAGAACGCTCATAATTTTCTGGGTAACAACAGACAGACTTGGCGGTTCTGTAGGAGTCATGTTCTCCTCCCTGTAATACATATCAGTGGGTGTATAGTGGAATTGGATGATGATATATCTCCTGTATCTTTGGGAAACAAAGGGGTTATTTTAGGTATAGTACATTCCATTTTCTTGCAGCTGATTGTCAAATCATCAAAAGTTGTTTTGATCTGTTCTAATTAAGCGATCTGCTCTTTCATGTAGTTAATTTCTCATCACGGCAAAACAAAATGGTATATTCAGGATAAGAAGTGCGCATTGTCTGGGTCTGACAAATGCTGGGTTTGTAAGAAAAGCCATCAAAGTCCTGGAATGTTCCTACAGACAGTACAGATATCACGTCATTGTATGGAGACTATTATTACTTACAGTACAGTATTTTAGATATCATTACAGGAAACCTGTCATTGCTTCTCTATTAGAACTATTTGGGTGACATTCTATGGGATGAGAAGTTTAGACTTTTGCGAGTTTTCGCAAAAACGGCCGAAATCGCATTTTTTTGCATTTTCGCATATTTAATGAGCTGCGAAAATGTGAAAAAAGTGCGATTTTGGCCAACAAGTTGGACACACTGGAAATGCGATGGCTGCTTTTCGCAGCACATCGCATCCAGATGTTTTCACATGAAAAAGTATACAAATCGCATATTTAATGATATGCGATTTGTATAATGTGTGTCTATAATTCGCCCAAAAATCAGACCAGGTTCTAATGGAAGAATTAGCCTGAACCCTGCACAGATCGCAATGTTCTGTGCAGGGTTCTGGTGTAAAAAAAAAATGAAACAGTTAAAATTAAAAAAAAATTGAGGGCGGGGTCCCCCGCCCGAGCATAACCAGCCCCGGGCTCATTGAGCCGGTGCTGGTGACATAAAATCAGGGTCCCCGACAAATAGGGGTCCCCTTGATTTAATGAAACCAGCACCAGGCTCAAGGTCCGGCGCTGGTTCCCAAAATACGGGGGACAAAATGACTAGGGGTCCCCCGTATTTTAAGAACCAGCACCAGACCCAACCAGCCAGCAGGGTAATGCCACAGCCGGGGGACACTTATTATATAAGGTTCCGCGGCCAAAGCATTATCCCCCTGGCTGGTCAGCATGGGCAGGGGTCCTGGGGAAGTGGGGACCCCCCCAATGAAGGGGTCCCCCCCCTCCAGGACTTACCAGCCCATGCTGAAAGTCCGGGGCTGTCCCCGATGCCCCTGGGCGGTGGGCATCGGGCTGATGGAAAGTGTAAAAAATAGAATCAAAACTATTGTTTTCTACTGTCAAACTATGAGTCCCAGAAAGCCTACCCCGCATGCTGGGAATTGGAGAACCACAAGTCCCAGCATGCGGGGCATTAAAGGGCCCGCTGGCACTTGTAGTTCTACAGTACAAAAAATAGTTAAATAAAACACACTGACACCCTAAAAAATAAAAGTTTATTACACACATAACACACACACACTGATACTTACCTACCTTGAGCCCGTAGGTCGGTCCCTGGATCCTGGGTCCGGGGCTCCAGGGCTGAAGAGTCCGGTTCCGGGGCCTTGGTCCTGGTTCCGGGGCTGGTCCTGGGGTTCCGGGGCTCCAGGGCTGAAGAGTCCGGTTCCGGGGCCTTGGTCCTGGTTCCGGGGCTGGTCCGGGGTCCAGGATCCGATGAAGTCCACAGGGGTACCTGAGGAAGGAAATCCTACTCACCTGGTCCCCGACGATGACATCGGCATCCTCTCCGGCAGACGCGCTGCTCCCGGCTGCTGTGGTACCCGCTCTCGGACTGAAGAGACGCAGAGATTTTCATCTTCCGCGCCTTTCCTCCGGATGATTCTATTGGCCGCCTAGCGGCCAATCAGGAGCCGACTTTCTCGACTTTAGGCCAATGGAATCATTCTGAGAAGAGGCGCGGAAGATGAAACATCTCTGCGCCTCTTCAGTCCGAGAGCGGGTACCACAGCAGCCGGGAGCAGCGCGTCTGCCGGAGAGGATGCCGATGTCGTCGCCGGGGACCAGGTGAGTAGGATTTCCTTCCTCAGGTACCCCTGTGGACTTCATCGGATCCTGGACCCCGGACCAGTCCCGGAACCAGGACCAAGGCCCCGGAACCGGACTCTTCAGCCCTGGAGCCCCGGAACCCCAGGACCAGCCCCGGAACCAGGACCAAGGCCCCGGAACCGGACTCTTCAGCCCTGGAGCCCCGGAACCCCAGTACCAGCCCCGGAACCAGGACCAAGGCCCCGGAACTGGACTCTTCAGCCCTGGAGCCCGGACCCAGGATCCAGTGACTGACCTACGGGCTCAAGGTAGGTAAGTATCACTGTGTGTGTGTTATGTGTGTATTAAACTTTTATTTTTCAGGGTGTCAGTGTGTTTTATTTAACTATTTTTTGTACTGTAATACTACAAGTGCCAGCGGGCCCTTTAATGCCCCGCATGCTGGGACTTGTGGTTCTCCAAGTCCCAGCATGCTGGGTAGGCTTGCTGGGACTCATAGTTCGACAGTAGAAAACAATAGTTTATCTTCTTTTTTTTACACTTTACATCAGCCCGATGCCCACCGCCCAGGGGCATCGGGGACAGCCCCGGACTTTCAGCATGGGCTGGTAAGTCCTGGAGGGGGGGGACCCCTTCATTGGGGGGGTCCCCACTTCCCCAGGACCCCTGCCCATGCTGACCAGCCAGGGGGATAATGCTTTGGCCGCGGGACCTTATATAATAAGTGTCCCCCGGCTGTGGCATTACCCTGCTGGCTGGTTGGGTCTGGTGCTGGTTATTAAAATACGGAGGACCCCTAGTCATTTTGTCCCCCGTATTTTGGGAACCAGCGCCGGACCTTGAGCCTGGTGCTGGTTTCATTAAATCAAGGGGACCCCTATTTGTCGGGGACCCTGATTTTATGTCACCAGCACCGGCTCAATGAGCCCGGGGCTGGTTATGCTCTGGCGGGGGACCCCGCGCTCGTTTTTTTTATTTTATTTGCGCTTTTCTTACAAACGTGCGATTTTCAGATATGAAAATCGCACATTTTCAGGACTTAAGACATCGCACCACCTCGCACCTATTCGCACTATTTGGCCCGTTTTTCGCATCTCATTAAATATGCGAAAAACGGGCCAATCCTGCGATTTTAAAAAGGGCGAAGTGGTGCGATAAAAAAAATGCGCATTTAGCACATCCCATAGAATGTCACCCTATTTATCATTCTAACGCGTTTCGCAGAGATCCTCCAGCTACCCCTGGGAAGTCACATTGCAGAAAGCGTTGATGAATCAAAGTTTAAGGTGAAAAGAGTAAAATGTAAATGGCATTTTCATATAGAGCTTAAATGATCAACTTCAATACAGCTTTTATCAGTGGCGGTTTCCATTTATGCCCCCCCCCCCTCCAGGTAAAATCCACCACTGTAGTGAAGCCAGATGCAGTCAGTGAGACTGCACTGGCTTAGGGATGGCCATCGACCATCGATGATTAGAAATTATCGATGGTTTATGGCCGATGTTGAATAGTTTCGTTTTTGCTTTTTCCTTAAAGTGCCGGGACACGGAGCATAGCTCCGCCCCCTACACCCACGGAGCCCCGCCCCTGCATTTTGATTGGCCCACGGGCCACTCAATCACAGAAAATGGATGACCATCGATATACAAAAACATTGATGGTCATACACGGAATAGTTATACACTATCGATGGCCAGTTGCACCTTTGCCATCGATGGCAAAGGCAACGATGGCTATCCCTACACTGGATTCACTGTTTCTGCTAGTCACTTCCTATTGGAAGTCTGACCTGCCAGTCACCACGGCAGTCTCATTGGGAGGTGTTCCCTCCCTCTGGGATGCCTCTCTATGGGCTGCCAAGAGTAAGCCCCTAAAACCTGGGGATTGCGCCTACACAGTACCTATGTCGGAACTGCACACACGCCGGTCCCGGTGCCTGTCATCAGTATTATACAGGCGCCAGGATCCTGTTGCCGAAGCAGCCCATAGAAGCTGCCCACATGTGCAGTACAGGAGTTTGTACTGCGCATGCACCAGTTCCGGCATCTGTCATTATAGTACAGGCGCCAGGAACGCAGTGTGGCTGGGACCGGGAGGAGCGGCAGCTGTGACAGGGAGTGTGGGGTGCCTGCATCACGGCCAGTGGCAGCCCCCCTCCTGCCAAAAGGTACGAGCCGCCACTGGTTTTATCATTTTGTGCAAACGTATTTTAGTAAATTGATAGAAGCGCGTCTATAATCCACTTTCCGGAAAATGACAGGGAAGAGAGCTGATCCCCAGCACATCATAGGGCGCAGTTATAACAGGGTGTCATCTACAGTAGATCAACAGTGTCTCGGGTTACCCCAAAAGGTCGGCATGGATGAAAAGGTTAACACAAAAAAAGGTCGGCATGGAAATTGTTGTGCTCAATACATGTTTATATAGAACAAGAGACCATCATATATTATAGAGCAGAGGTTCTCACACTCGGTCCTCAGGCAAGTGCACAGGTGCATTCATTACTCATTGCATCATCACACAGCAGCACCCATTACTACATCACACAGCAGCACCCAATACTACATCACACAGCAGCACCCATTACTACATGACACAGCAGCACCCATTACTACATCACACAGCAGCACCCATTACTACATCACACAGCAGCACCCAATACTATATCACACAGCAGCATCCATTACTACATCACACAGCAGCACCCATTACTACATTACACCGCAGCACCCATTACTACATCACACAGCAGCACCCATTACTACATCACACAGCAGCACCCATTACTACATCACACAGCAGCATCCATTACTACATCACACAGCAGCACCCATTACTACATCACACAGCAGCACCCAATACTACATCACACAGCAGCACCCATTACTACATGACACAGCAGCACCCATTACTACATCACACAGCAGCACCCATTACTACATCACACAGCAGCACCCAATACTATATCACACAGCAGCATCCATTACTACATCACACAGCAGCACCCATTACTACATCACACCGCAGCACCCATTACTACATCACACAGCAGCACCCATTACTACATCACACAGCAGCATCCATTACTACATCACACAGCAGCATCCATTACTACATCACCCAGCAGCATCCATTACTACATCACACAGCAGCACCCATTACTACATCACACCGCAGCACCCATTACTACATCACACAGCAGCACCCATTACTACATCACACAGCAGCATCCATTACTACATCACACAGCAGCACCCATTACTACATCACACAGCAGCACCCATTACTACATCACACAGCAGCACCCATTACTACATCACACCGCAGCACCCATTACTACTTTACACAGCAGCACCCATTACTACATCACACAGCAGCACCCATTACTACATCACACAGCAGCACCCATTACTACATCACACAGCAGCACCCATTACTACATCACACAGCAGCACCCATTACTACATCACACAGCAGCATCCATTACTACATCACACAGCAGCATCCAATACTACATCACCCAGCAGCATCCATTACTACATCACACAGCAGCACCCATTACTACATCACACAGCAGCATCCATTACTAAATCACACAGCAGCATCCATTACTACATCACACAGCAGCACCCATTACTGCATCACACAGCAGCATCCATTACTACATCACACAGCAGCATCCAATACTACATCACACAGCAGCATCCAATACTACATCACACAGCAGCATCCAATACTACATCACACAGCAGCATCCATTACTTCATCACACAGCAGCATCCATACTAAATCACACAGCAGCATCCATTACTACATCACACAGCAGAATCCATTACTACATCACACAGCAGCACCCATTACTACATCACACAGCAGCACCCATTACTACATCACACAGCAGCACCCATTACTACATCACACAGCAGCACCCATTACTACATCACACAGCAGCATCCATTACTACATCACCCAGCAGCATCCATTACTACATCACCCAGCAGCACCCATTACTACATCACACAGCAGCACCCATTACTACATCACACAGCAGCATCCATTACTACATCACACAGCAGCATCCATTACTACATCACACAGCAGCATCCATTACTACATCACACAGCAGCACCCATTGCTACATCACACAGCAGCACCCATTGCTACATCACACAGCAGCATCCATTGCTACATCACACAGCAGCATCCATTGCTACATCACACAGCAGCATCCATTGCTACATCACACAGCAGCATCCATTGCTACATCACACAGCAGCATCCATTGCTACATCACACAGCAGCATCCATTGCTACATCACACAGCAGCATCCATTGCTACATCACACAGCAGCACCCATTACTACATCACACAGCAGCACCCATTACTGCATCACACAGCAGTACCCATTACTACATCACACAGCAGCATCCATTACTACATCACACAGCAGCATCCAATACCACACTCACACAGCAGCATCCAATACTACATCACACAGCAGCATCCAATACTACATCACACAGCAGCATCCATTACTACAACACACAGCAGCATCCATTACTACATCACACAGCAGCATCCATTAAAACATCACACAGCAGCATCCATTACTACATCACACAGCAGCATCCAATACTACATCACACAGCTGCACCCAATACTATATCACACAGCAGCACCTATTACTGCATCACACAGCAGCACCCATTAATACATCACACAGCAGCACCCATTACTACATCACACAGCAGCATCCATTACTACATCACACAGCAGCATCCAATACTACATCACACAGCAGCATCCAATACTACATCACACAGCAGCATCCAATACTACATCACACAGCAGCATCCATTACTTCATCACACAGCAGCATCCATTACTACATCACACAGCAGCATCCATTACTACATCACACAGCAGAATCCATTACTACATCACACAGCAGCACCCATTACTACATCACACAGCAGCACCCATTACTACATCACACAGCAGCACCCATTACTACATCACACAGCAGCATCCATTACTACATCACCCAGCAGCACCCATTACTACATCACCCAGCAGCACCCATTACTACATCACACAGCAGCACCCATTACTACATCACACAGCAGCACCCATTACTACATCACACAGCAGCATCCATTACTACATCACACAGCAGCATCCATTACTACATCACACAGCAGCATCCATTACTACATCACCCAGCAGCACCCATTACTACATCACACAGCAGCACCCATTACTACATCACACAGCAGCATCCATTACTACATCACCCAGCAGCACCCATTACTACATCACACAGCAGCACCCATTACTACATCACACAGCAGCATCCATTACTACATCACACAGCAGCATCCATTACTACATCACACAGCAGCACCCATTACTACATCACACAGCAGCACCCATTGCTACATCACACAGCAGCACCCATTGCTACATCACACAGCAGCATCCATTGCTACATCACACAGCAGCATTCATTGCTACATCACACAGCAGCATCCATTGCTACATCACAACGCAGCATCCATTGCTACATCACACAGCAGCATCCATTGCTACATCACACAGCAGCATCCATTGCTACATCACACAGCAGCACCCATTGCTACATCACACAGCAGCACCCATTGCTACATCACACAGCAGCACCCATTGCTACATCACACAGCAGCATCCATTGCTAAATCACACAGCAGCATCCATTGCTACATCACACAGCAGCATCCATTGCTACATCACACAGCAGCATCCATTGCTACACTACATCACACAGCAGCATCCATTACTACATCACACAGCAGCACCCATTACTACATCACACAGCAGCATCCATTACTACATCACACAGCAGCATCCATTACTACATCACACAGCAGCATCCATTACTACATCACACAGCAGCACCCATTACTACATCACACAGCAGCATCCATTACTACATCACATAGCAGCATCCATTACTACATCAGAAAGACTATAAACCAAGCGCAGGAAACACAAAATTAATAATATTTGTCCTTGCTGCTGTCTAGAAGGATACTCAACCCTTCTTGAAACCAAAAAAAGCAGTAAGTCAACAAATAGACAGCACAAAATGGACACACTTGATACCAATTGGTTAAAATATCAATTTAAATTTATTATGACAATTTCTCTCAAATCATTAAGAAATTTCACCGGCCGGTGGGACCAACACAATTAGAATAATATTAATATTAAGATAGCAGTTACACAAGACATACACTCTAATAAAAATAAAAATAAATTGGTAATAGCTCTCTCAGCTTGGTTAAGCCTGCATATGGTTAATTGCTTGGTTTTCTGTTCAAACAGAAATGGGTTAGTGACAGATTTTTGCCAAAGCGATGTTATTTGACAGTTTTTAGCAGTTTTTAGCACCGTGCAGATCTCACAGAATGTGCTTATTATCAACTTCACTAGTGGTTAGTCATTCAGCCAGACATGTGTGCTGTCACAACTGGCAAAGTTAGTAAAACAATGCAGATAAAAGAGTGGTACACTTATGCTCTGCGGCTTGTAGGCTGCTTTGTTTTGTTTGTAATCCACTTTGTGGGAGGAGTGAATGCCCCTGCCTTGAGCGGGTTCCCAGCTGGTCTGTAAGATTCTTGCAGCTTTATCTAGAACTCCTTTGCTCCGGCTTCCGGGTCTCCACGCAGCGGTATCTCCGATGCAAACAAACAGGGACTCTGCTGATGACGCGTTTCCCCGCCTCACACTTTGAGGAAGCCGCTGACAAAGTGTGAGGCGGGGAAACATCACACAGCAGCACCCATTATTACATAACACAGCAGCACCCAATACTGCACTCACACAGCAGCACCCATTACTACATCACACAGCAGCATCCAATACCACACTCACACAGCAGCATCCAATACTACATCACACAGCGGCATGCAATACTGCACTCACACAGCAGCACCCGTTACTGCACTCACACAGCAGCACCCGTTACTGCACTCACAAAGCAGCATCCGTTACTGCACTCACAAAGCAGCACCCGTTACTGCACTCACACAGCAGCATTCGTTACTGCACTCACACAGCATCCAATACTACATCACACAGCAGCACCCATTACTACAGCACACAGCAGCACCCGTTACTGCACTCACACAGCAGCACCCGTTACTGCTCTCACACAACAGCACCCATTACTGCACTCACACAGCAGCAGCTATTACTGCACTCACACAGCAGCATCCGTTACTGCACTCACAGAGCATCCAATACTACATCACACAGCAGCATCCAATACTACAGCACACAGCACCCATTACTACATCACACAGCAGCACCTGTTACTGCACTCACACAGCAGCACCCATTACTACATCACACAGCAGCACCCGTTACTGCACTCACACAGCAGCACCCGTTACTGCACTCACACAGCAGCACCCGTTACTGCACTCACATAGCAGCACCCGTTACTGCACTCACACAGCAGCACCTATTACTACATCACACAGCAGCACCCATTACTGCACTCACACAGCAGCACCCATTACTGCATTCACAAACAGCACCCATTACTGCACTCACACAGCAGCACCCGTTACTGCACTCACACAGCAGCACCCATTACTACATCAGACAGCAGCACCCATTACTACATAACACAGCAGCACCCGTTACTGCACTCACACAGCAGCACCCATTACTACATCACACAGCAGCACCCATTACTATATCACACAGCAGCACCCGTTACTGCACTCACACAGCAGCACCCATTACTACATCACACAGCAGCACCCATTACTACATCACACAGCAGCACCCGTTACTGCACTCACACAGCAGCACCCATTACTACATCAGACAGCAGCACCCATTACTGCACTCATATAACAGCACCCATTACTGCACTCACACATAGGGTGACCAACTCATCCCTTTAATCCGGGACACATATTAATTACACAGGTTCTGTGGCAGTTTAAATCCAGGTGAAATGGAGTCTTGAGGTGTGGCAGTTTATATCCAGGTGAAAGCCATCCACAGAACCTGTGTAATTAATATGTGTCCCGATTAAAGGGATGAGTTGGTCACCCTACTCACACAGCACCCATTACTACTGTACATCACACAGCAGCACCCATTACTACATCAGACAGCACCCATTACTGCACTCACACAGCACCCATTACTACATCACACAGCACCCATTACTACATCACACAGCACCCATTACTGCACTCACACAGCACCCATTACTACATCACACAGCAGCACCCATTACTACATCACACAGCACCCATTACTGCACTCACACAGCACCCATTACTACATCACACAGCACCCATTACTACATCACACAGCACCCATTACTACATCACACAGCACCCATTACTGAACTCACACAGCACCCATTACTACATCACACAGCACCCATTACTACATCACACAGCACCCATTACTGCACTCACACAGCACCCATTACTACAACACACAGTAGCCTCCAAATACATTTCGAAAACGTAATTAAGCTGGGAGAGAAAAAAAAACCTAATATAAATAATATCCTACCTTCATTGTGGAACAAAGTGATGTTATCATGAGAAGCGTGTCGCGTGTGAGGTGCAGATGACAGGTGCCATTACAATAAAGCCGGACAGGTGACAGCGGTTCATAACCCACAAAAGATCAGGGCAGGAGGAGATCGCTATCAGTAATCTCAGCATCTGAGACTGGGATAGCGGTGCTCAGCAACCGAATGGGATATCAGGACGAAATCACACAGCGGAAATATTACTTCACAGATTTACAGGACTGCTCAACAGAAACAGATGGGAGAAAATGACAACATTTATAACAACAGCACTGAGAGTTTTTGTAAATGTTCCCTGAATAGTGTCTTGTACTTGTTCGATGCCATGTCTGACCTCACCAAGGACAAAGCCGTATCAGCTTTAATGACTTGTTATTGGCAGTACTTATTCATTACTGTTGTACCATAAACCTGCCTGCAGGCTGTACAGTGTGCCCAAAATGGCTGCCTGGTCTGGTACCTTCATGAGCAGAAGGACCAATGGTGTCTTGTTGGTAGCATTTCAGATTTACCCAGTGCTTATCTCATCTCCATGCACAAATAATGTCCCACTGGGACTGTTGCCACAAGTTTGTTGTGGAACCCACTGTATCTGCCTGTCTGAATCAGAACAATGGTAACATCTGCAGTGTGTTCAAAATGGCTGACGTGCCTTGTACCCTGGGAGAATGAGCATTGCCTGGAATTTAATTTTACATTTCGTAGATTCCTGTATAGCTGTTCACGTCCATTGTAGCTTATGTAGTACGCACAAGATGGTCTTGACTGTCTTAAACTCATTATACTTATAATAATAAATATAATAAAAAAACACCTGACCACAGGAGTTGGCTGACAAATTGGTCACATTTTACTTTACATAATAAATTCAATCTTAATTGATTAGCATTAGTGTGTGTCAGAGTCTATGATAGGCTGACAGTTTCTACAGTACCTCACCAACCAATTAACATATAGAAGAGAAACGACTATAACAACCTTATGGATGACAGACTTTATTGTGATCCACTCGCAACTAGTGATGCCAATCCCGGGGCATTATTTCAATGCCGGAATTCGGGATTGAAAAATTCACAATCCCAGGATTCCTGGGATTGGCTTTCCTAATAAAAAACCCGCCTCGGCCATCCCGCATATTTATTACATGTGCGGCACGGTTGGGAGCCGGGAGGGTGGGCGGTGAAGGCAGGAGCCGGGCAGGTGGGCAGGTGGTGAGGCCGGTAGTCGAGAGGGTGGGCGTGTGGGGAGGCCGGCAGTTGGGAGGGTGGGCGGGTGGTGAGGCTGGGAGCCGGGAGGGTGGGCAGGAGGTGAATCCGGGAGCCGAACGTGCGGTAAAGCCAGGGGGTGGTCGGGCGATGCAGCCAGGGTGGGAGAACGGGCTGAATGATGACACAGGAGCGCAGCGCTCCCAGGATGAGGCGAGCTGTGCGGCCTGCGCAGCATGACCTCTGACCTCGTCATGCTGCGCAGAGCCGCACTGCCGGGGACGCGAGAAGCCGGGCAGCGTCTGAGCACCATGAGCGCATGTGCAGTCTAATCCCGAAATCCCGGGATTGGAAACTCCAATCCCATGATTGAAATACCGGCGTTTTAGGGGCCAACTCCTGGGATCCCGTCGATCCCGGGATCCTCCACCCTGCAAAGTAACTTACTCTTTCATACATTACTCCCACCTCACAATCTGGCCCAATGCCTTTTTTTTTATATTTTTCCAAAGAAAATCCTGCATAAAATAAATATGAGAAAATCAATGAGATTTACTTTCAATGCTAATAAAAAACAAAGTCTACGGTCTTTCACAGGAGATAAAATCCTTTGTGGAGGTGTTAGTGGCGGTATAATGTACGCTCCCAGCATGCCGCCTGTGTTTCCGTGGATTAGTCTATGCATCATGTAATGATTTTAGCAGCCTCAATCGGTTTGTGTATTCTGTGCCCTGTAACCAGCCTATGGAACGTCTCAGTGAGGCGGCTGCGATGCGTCTGCTGTTCCCACATCAAAGGAAAGCTAATTTATGGTGTTTCATGTGTGAAAATGGAAACGAGCATCTCTGCTGCGTATGGAGCTTGTAATCTGGATGGGTGGCTTACCTCCTTGTCCCTGGGTGGGGGGAGAGAGGATCCATAACACCAAGGGCTCCTTTATTTAAGAACCGTTGAACCATGAAAACATATTGTAAAGGTTTCAGATTTGTTACTAGTAAAATGTCTACTGCACAATGAGCAGCTACAAGGGGCTCAGCCATGGCAAAAATCACAGCCAAAATGGCCACTGCGCACATGCAGTAGTGAAATTAGTCTCCGGAACATGGCGGGAGCAGTAGACTTTGTGGTAATGCCAAAGCCTACTGTACCTGTGCCCTCCTCTGTTAAAATGCCCCTATGTGGGACAGTAAAGTACAGATGTAGTGCCCCATTCTGATGGAGCTCTCTGCCACCTCCCGTCGCCTCACGCTGGTCCCCGTCAAGCTGCATGAGAGGCGCTCCATCTGTAGTTTACATTGCAGGCACCCCCTCCCTCCCTTCCCTCGGTTCGATACCACTCCCTCTCCTCAGTACGGCTTGCACCTGCCCTAGTCATGGTACATACAAAATGCCTCCAAGTGGGCTAATTTCTTCTACCACCTTGCCCACAGTGGCATTTGTTGAGACACTCTCTCAGTCAAGAGACAGTGAGATTGCAAAATTCTTTCCAGATAAAGGGGGAAATTTACTAAGAAGGCCGATTCCGAACAGGTATGACCGTGATTGTCCATAATCAGCTGAAAATACAAACAGGGAATACAGCTAGGGTACTAAGCTGCTGTATTCATCGCATTCGTATTTTCCCATGGTAAAGTGATTCGTATTTGGCTGTGAAAGTTCCTGGTAGTCAAATACGGAGATGGCTGAAGCATCGCACCGATCACTCAGATCCGTGCACTGCTTCTCTGTGTAAAAAAAATAGAAAAATAATTTAATAATAATAATAATAAAAAATGGTGCGGGGTCCCCCTCCAGAGTATAACCAGCCCTGGGCTTATTGAGCTGGTCCTGGTTGCAAAAATATTTCTATTTTTTCTATTATAATTTGGTGGTTTCCCATGCCTTGATCCCATTCCCAGAATTTCTGGGAGACTCACAAATTTGGAGAGAGCCTTCTGTATAATAGAAAAGGGGGCAACACTCCTGAGTGAACCTGGCCAAGTCACTTCCGAGATGAAGTGAGTACAGATGGGGCCGGTTTTATCTTTGCTGGCCTCGTCATGTGGCCCGAGCTGCGCAGCAGTGGCATCAGTTGGTTCAGTATATTTACTGTAAATTCAGCAGTGGGGTGGGCACAGTTGTGTTGTCTCTTGTTGTCCAGACCAGTCTATCCAGTCCAGAGTCCGTGGCCGGGCAGGCAGAGAGCCAGGCCAGCAGCACACAGCCGCAGCCTGAGCCCACAAATCTGCAGTGCGGCTGCCTGTGTCCAGGGTCATTATCATTATCTGTCCCACTGTCACCACCAGTCCAGAACTCTAGCGAGAGTCCTGCGAACCCAGAGGCCCAGGTCACCTGCTGGCCGATCTGACGTCACGTCACTGTGCCCTGTCCCAGGCCCCCAGCCAATCTCCCTGCTAGTTATTACTTACATTATTACAAAAAACAGTAATAATTGAATGCAGTGACAATAATTTATGATAATAAAGAGTGGACACATAGTCAGATACAACCGGCCCTTTGAGGGTGACCAAACTGCTGATGCGGCCCCCGATGAATTTGAGTTTGACACCCCTGCTCTAAGGCGAATCTTTTTACTGAAAAACTGATTCGCCCTATTCAACGTGCAATATTCGCCGGCGGCGAACAGTGAATGACGGACAATTCGCAGTCTGATAGTCAACACAATTCGCTGTGGTTTTTCAATGGGTTTTTCAATGTGATTCGCCGTGAGTGTATTCAATGATCAGATGGCGAATTGCTTTCTAAGTGATTTTCGCCATGTGTCACCGTGTAGAAATCGCCATCTTTTTATGGTGAACTGGAATGTGAACTTTTAAAATAAAGGTGTTTTTTTTTTTTTATTTGGTGTAAAAAAATCAGGAATTTTATTATGTGAAGGGGCATGCTATTTTTATTCATGTGCTTACAGCACATGAATATATATTGAATTTTTTTTTTTTTACACATAACAGCCAGCAGGGGGCCGAGAGCCGCTCATTAGATATTCATATATTCACTGCTCCCGATCATTACATATGCACGATCGGGAGCAGTGCAAGCGGCTCCTACCCGGTCCCCTGCTAGCTCTCCTGGGGGCAGCTTGTGCTGCCTGGGTCCCGGGGAGCCCTCCTCCCCCCCACATACATTCTGGGGCAGGCACTGGTGTCCAGTTATTCTGCAGGAGGAGCAGCCTGTGGTGTTCTGTTATTGTGCAGGGGAGCAGCCTGTGGTGTTCTGTTATTGTGCAGGGGTGCAGCCTGTGGTGTCCAGGTATTGTTCAGGAAGGACAGCCTGTGGTGTTCTGTTATTGTGTAGGGGTGCAGCCTGTGGTTTCCTGTTATTATACAGGTGGAGTAGCCTGTGGCGTTCTGTCATCATACAGGGGGAGCAGCCTGTTTTGTCCTGTTATTATACACGGGGAGAAGCCGGTGGTGTCAGATTGTTTTATATTCTGTAATGGGCATTACAGTGTGTTCCATAATGTGTAATGGGCATTACAGTGTGTTCCATAATGTGTAATGCTTCCTTTTTCTGATGCCACGCCTCCTTTCCATGAGACCATGCCCCCTTTTTTGCCGCGCAAGGGTCCTGCCTCCTGCAGGTGGGCCTGTGTGCTGAAAATGCCAGGGCCGATTTCTGGTCCCAGTCCGGCCCTGCTCACCACTACTCCCATCCTCTCTCCCTGCTCCGCACCACTACTCCCATCCTTTCTCCCTGCTCCGCACCACTACTCCCATCCTTTCTCCCTGCTCCGCACCACTACTGTGCTTGATGAGGAGATATAAGTGTATGGGGCCCCAAGATTTCCGGCCTTGTGTGTACCACTACATGCTACCAACTCAGCATTGGTCCCACGGTATATAGGTACATTAATGCATACAAAGATGTGAATGCATTCATGGCACCCAGGGGTGACTTTGCATGTACCAGGGGCTGTGTACAAAGACTCAGGGGTAAATTTACTTAGATGGGAGTTCTACTGAACCAGCCAATCAGCTCCTGCCTGACATTTTTCAAACACAGCCTGTGACATGGCAGATAGTAGCTGATTGGCTGGCTGTTTATCACTCTCCATTTTATCCCTTTTGAAGCTTAGTGCATCTGGCCCAATATCTATTATCTTCTAGAAGGTGCTAAATAAATAAAGTGGATTCTGATTGGTTGCTATGGGCAACATCCTATCTTCAATAGAACTCCCATCTTAGCAAATTTACCCCTCTATGTCGTTTGCCGATCTGTCAATTATCAAACATCTGAGTATCAAGGACATCGTTACAGCATTGAGGCACATGTGACTTATTAGTCAGCCGATAAACCCCCAACTGCGGAAGAATCGGGTTTGCGCCCCCTGAATCACGTTTTGGGCGACCCCCCCCATCGCCGGCCCGCCAAGCACCCCTACCCCGCCGCCCCGCCGCCCATGCAAACCCCCCTCAATCCCCCACAGTGACAGCCTTACCTATCTCGCTGGTCCCAGCGGCTCCGTTCTTCTGCTGAGGACCACCAGAAAATGGCCGCCCCCATACAGCAGACAGTTTCAGAGAACTGTGCGCTATATGGGGGCGGCCATTTTGTGGTGGTCCTCAGCAGAAGAACGGAGCCGCCGGGACCAGCGCGATAGGTAAGTCTGCGGGGGATTGAGGGGGGTTTAACTATAGCACCGCAGCCCCCGTCGCCCCCACATGCACAGCGCCCCCCGCAGTGGCGGGGGCTGCGGTGCTATAGTTACGCCGCTGATCAGGCCCATAGTTAACAAATTCTATAGAAAGTTTCTACTTTGCAGACAAAGTTTTCACGCAAATTAAATCCACACATTGTTTGGAGCTGGACTGAAGTTTTAATTAAACAGAATCACCCCCAGACACTAAACTTACAAATAAGACAGATCTGTTCATCAGGACTCATCCTGGTCTCTGAGTCCCAGCATCCGTTACATTATTTATAAAGTTTATTAACTCAGCAAACAGAGAGTTAGAGGCGTAGCTTTGAAAATATCATTATACGCCGCAGAATAGACGAAACCTGCTGCTTTTTTGCTGGAAGCAAACGGGAAGATGTAACAGGCTGGCGAGACCCCAGCCTTTTCTAGAAATGACACTGGAGGGAAATTTAAGAGGCCCCATGGAAGGCGGACTGGTGCCTGGCACAGAGACGAGGCGGTTGATTGTACCATGCAGCGGCAGTTTGATACAATCGCACTACAATGGGAAATTGACACAAGGTCCTGCTGTTATTCAGATTATTAAAAAAGTACAAAAGTTCCAAATTGATATGTGAAAAAAATCCCTTAATACATAAAATATGAAGATACGGGATATCAGCATCATTGCTCCTAATGACCGCTTGGTATTTAAAGCATGTAGTCTAAAGATGCTATGGGGTCGTCTATGCACTAAAGCCTTGGGAACTTATTTATTAACATTCTATTAACTAAAATAATGTGAAAAAGGGGCCGTTTTCATTTTCACACCTTTTTTAGTTTCATCTGAACGTATTAAAGGCTTTTGGGGCAATTTTCTTGAAAAACGGCACCAAACCCTTTAATGCTGCTTTCAGACCGCAAAACTGGCTTTGACCCTGTATTTTAAAACGTTTTAAAAAAACGGGTCTGCCAGCTAACAACCCCTTTCACACCACATCTATTAAACGGTATATTACCGTTTAAATGGCGTTTTTTGTACATAATCCCGTTTCAGGGAACCCGTGCAGGAGCGTATGTATATGGGGTTCCCCAAACAGTGTTCCCTGTCTGTGTTCTCTGTGACAGTTTGCAGTGTGCAGTGTTCCCCTATCCCTCCAACACTCTACAGCAGCCTCAGCACTGGCAAGGGTTACTGGCAGCGTCTCTCTGGAGCACGGTGTGCTCAGTGGGCACTGCTGCGCTAATGTGGCTGTTCCCCATCCATCCCAGCGGACCGCTCCACTCCTTACCTCCCGCTAGGTGCTCGACTCCTGCTCGCAGAGACTTGTTGCTCTCACTGCCCCCAGGTGCCGTACTCAGGAGGCTGCTGCTGGCTGGAGCACGCCCTTGAGAGATGGAGCGGCGGCGGCGGTGCAGGGCTCCGGATGTGTGCACTGATAGAGGGTTTGGCGCATCTACCTGCCTGGCATGACGCGTTGGAACAGCGTCTCCCCTGTGCCCGCACCCCCAGCGACCTGACCCTGGCCCATGAGTGCACGCAGGCGGCGGTGCCCGAGCGCAGATGACGCTGCCAAGTGACATGAAGTACAAAGTGTCCGGGAGCTGGGGCAGCGGCTGCGACTCTGCCTCCTCCTCATAATCACTCTCTTCCTCGGGCTCACAGACTCTGTCGGAGGGGGGCATGAAGGCAAATTCTGTGGGGAGCAGCACCGACTGTGACTGGAGGGATGCGCCAAGGGGGAGAGCAGGAAAGGGGACAGTGGTGCAGAGGGGAACCGGAGAGAGGACAGCGGTGCAAAGGGGAGCAGAATGAGGAAGAAGACGACGAGGAGGTGAGACAAGTACTTTTACCGTTTCAGACCCTTTGAGACACCAAAAAACCGGGTCTGAAACGGGTAGGACCCTGCTTTTTTACCGTTTCCAAAAACCGGTATTTTGGAAACGGTAAAATCACTCTGCACCTTTCAGACCGCACACATTACCGTTTTGAAACGGTTAAAAAACGACAAAATACCGGTTAAAAAGTGCGGTCTGAAAGGGGCATAATTCACATTTTATTAGTAACCAGATCACATTTCAAATACTTATAATGGGACATTCATACTTCCCAACATGACCCTCTCCAGGAGGGACACAATCAGGGCTTACCGTGGTCCTGGAGAGGTGGTGGAACTCTTTTCCCCTAACACCGCCACCCCCCATTAGGCAGAGCCTAGACCAGTGCCAGGGAATTTGTGCCCTACTAGGAAATGTGATCTGGGCAAATTTACAAAAAAAAGGCTAAAAAAAAAAATGAAATGAGCCCTGTGATAATAACGCCATATTCAGCTGGCAAATCACAGGGCTCAGATGCCAATTCTGGGGACGAGTGTGAAGGCCCCAGCAATCTGAAGGGCCCCAGAGCTTGCCTGTCAGTGACCCTCGCGGCCCAGCCACCTTCTGTGCACCATCTGTGTGTGGCTGAGTCTGACTGACTCACTTTGTGTCACTGCCATCTACTGTGTGTGTACTCTGCCGCTCGGTGCTCAAAACCGGCTACTCTGTGTGTGTGCATGGCCTGGTACCCCAGGCGCACAGCAGTACATGCCGCTGGCGCTGTGGCCTCAGTCTCTCGCTCCTGTACTTTTACTGTGCATGCTCGGGACATCTGTTCCACACTCTGCAAACTACCTGCCCTGCTTGTAGTGCTCAGCGTTTTTTTGTGAAAGTGGCAGGCCAGCAGCAGCCGGAAACCAGCAGGAAGCAGCAGCCAGGAGCCAGCAGGAAGCAGGAAGCAGCAACCAGGAGCCAGCAGGAAGCAGCAGCCAGGAGTCAGGCCAGCAGGACTGAGAATGAGAGAAGTCCGCACCTGAAAACAGGACCGGGAGCAGCGAAAGGTTAAATGAGGCTCATGCAGAAGGGGGTTGTGTGGATTTGGGATTAGGTGGGGGGCCCAAAAAATATCATTGTACAGGGCCCCAAGATTTCTGTTGCTGGCCCTGTCTGGTTGGTTGTCAAGCTTGTTCCCCAGGCCCACCCCTGCTCCTTCTGAAAGTTATCATGGATTTTAGAATGTATTTCTATGACCTCTATAAGACACTTGACCAGTGGTCGCTGGCTAGTTGCTGACTTCTAATTACCATATACCTTACATTAGATGGCACACAAACCCCAATATTATCTATCAGCAGCAATAAATAGCAGATCTCTGTAATTTTAGAACCACTGATGATGGGATCCCCCAGGAGAGCTCTGCTCTAATCAGCTCCCTAATCACACAAAGAGGAAACTGGTGCTTTTCATTTAATCAAGTTCTCTGTATCTGCTTTTAGCTCTCAGGTGAAGGATATGGAGGAAGAGTGAGATCAGGCATCGGCTCAATTCCCTTAAAGACACAACCATTGAAAAGGCAGAATCACTGTTTTGCCTTTTCAATTGTTGAACTTTCCAAAAAAAATAATCTGTCAGACTCACTGAAATCGTGCCGATGCCTGTGCAATGTGCTGCCTCTACAATGTGCTGCCTCTGCAATGTGCTGCCTCTGCAATGTGCTGCCTGCGCATGTGCTGCCTCTGCAATGTGCTGCCTCTGCAATGTGCTGCCTGCGCATGTGCTGCCTCTGCAATGTACTGCCTCTGCAATGTGCTGCCTCTGCAATGTGCTGACTGCGCATGTGCTGCCTCTGCAATGTGCTGCCTCTGCAATGTGCTGCCTGCGCATGTGCTGCCTCTGCAATGTGCTGCCTCTGCAATGTGCTGCCTGCGCATGTGCTGCCTCTGCAATGTGCTGCCTGCACATGTGCTGCCTCTGCCTGTGCTGCCTCTGCAATGTGCTGCCTCTGCAATGTGCTGCCTCTGCAATGTGCTGACTGCGCATGTGCTGCCTCTGCAATGTGCTGCCTCTGCAATGTGCTGCCTGCGCAATGTGCTGCCTCTGCAATGTGCTGCCTCTGCAATGTGCTGCATCTGCAATGTGCTGCCTCTGCAATGTGCTGCATCTGCAATGTGCTGCCTCTGCAATGTGCTGCCTGCGCATGTGCTGCCTCTGCAATGTGCTGCCTCTGCAATGTGCTGCATCTGCAATGTGCTGCCTCTGCAATGTGCTGCCTGCGCATGTGCTGCCTCTGCAATGTGCTGCCTCTGCAATGTGCTGCCTGCGCATGTGCTGCCTCTGCAATGTGCTGACTGCGCATGTGCTGCCTCTGCAATGTGCTGCCTCTGCAATGTGCTGCCTGCGCAATGTGCTGCCTCTGCAATGTGCTGCCTCTGCAATGTGCTGCATCTGCAATGTGCTGCCTCTGCAATGTGCTGCATCTGCAATGTGCTGCCTCTGCAATGTGCTGCCTGCGCATGTGCTGCCTCTGCAATGTGCTGCCTCTGCAATGTGCTGCATCTGCAATGTGCTGCCTCTGCAATGTGCTGCCTGCGCATGTGCTGCCTCTGCAATGTGCTGCCTCTGCAATGTGCTGCCTGCGCATGTGCTGCCTCTGCAATGTGCATGCATCAAGGATTTGCTGCAGTCTCAATCGCAATGGGAATTTCACCCAGCGTTTCATGGGCATGTCCAGGGGCTGCCTGGCAACTTTTAGCCTGGGGGGCAAGTCCAGAGCACTGGCCTATAAATAAGAGAGCATCCTTATTATTATACTTTATTTATATGGCGCCACAAGGGATCCGCAGCGCACAGTTACAGAGTACATATATGAATAAGTAAAACAGGAAACCAGGGTTGCCGACTCTCCCGGAATGGCCGGGAGTCTCCCGAAAATCAGGACCCCCTCCTGGCCCCCCGGAAGGGTGGGCAACCCTCCCGGATTCAGGGGGGACCCCCCCTGCGCCCCGGATCGGGGCATCAAAATGCCGCAATCCTCGGGTCTTAAAGGAGGGGGCGGAGCTAAAATGACACAATCGCGTCATTTTAGCCCCGCCCCCTCCACGGAGATCCGTGAATTCGGCAGTTTGCCATCATGGGGCGGGGCTTAGTGACGTCACACTCAAGCCCCGCCCCCTGAGCAGCTGCTGGAACTCTCCTCTCCGGGCTTCTCCCAGAGAGGAGAATTATAAAGTCGGCAACCCTGCAGGAAACACTTAATCTGGGCATACACTTGAGCAACCCAAGACCTTCATGGATCACATGTGGTCATTTTGCATGCCATATATCCATACTTGCCTACATTCTGGCTGCCCTTTATGGGAGAGGGCAGCCAGTTCAGGGAGGGGGGGGCTGAAAAGGGGGTGAGCGTAACCAGTACGATCGTGCTGTTTTAGCCACGCCCCCGACATGCAATGCCATTTTTAAGGCATTGCACTGCGGTGGGCGGGGCTAAAACGTTGGTAATTTGACCCGCTTGCTGTGTAGCTGTGTGCTCACACCTTTCATGCAGGAGCCGGTGCGGCTGGGTGGCGTTAACCTGCTTGCTAGGCCTCAATCATACGCAACCTAGCAAGCAGTTCTGAATCAGGCCCACTATCTGCTAGAAAAACCTAAATAAATTAATCTGATTGGTTGCTATAGGCAACATCTCAGTTCTAAAAGCTCACACTTTAGTAAATTCACCCCTTTGAGGTCTAAAATCCCACAGGATATAATCGTTTAACGGTTGACCCATAGATGATAGAGTATTATATACTGTACTGTGCTCCGTGTCCTGCGGGAACCTGGCAGCTGCTCCGGATCACACAGAAATATTTACACGCTGAATCACCAGCTATTTTTGCTTGGAAAAAGGTTTCAGTGTTTGAGTAGCTGAAACATAATAAGCTATTAATCAATTATGCAAATTATACAGCTGCGTTCCGAGGGCTGATTAACAAATGATAGCCTAGAACGTTGCAGAGAAATGTGTGATTATCTAACCAGAGGAAGGGCGAGAGCCCACGTTCTAACATGGGGAGAGTAAATTAACCCTTGGGGCAAATACTTAGCACAACTTAAAAACAACGATTGTTATTGATCATTTTTTGGGCTAGTTACAAATCACAGAACGTATTAAACCACAGGTGCTCAAACTCGGTCATCAGGACCCCACACAGCGCATGTTTTGCAGGTGTCCTCACAGTGAAATAATTAGCTCCACCTGTGGATTTTTTTAAATTTGTCAATAAGTAATGAGTGCACCTGTCCGGCGACCTGGAAAACGTGAACTGTGCGGGGTCCTCCTGAGGACCGACTTTGAGAACCCCTGTTAATTGAACACATAGGGGGAGATTCTCTAAGCAAAAAATGCGCTAAAAAACCCGTTATCGGGGTTTTTACAGCATTTTGGGATGCTCTATGCATCCCCCGCCGGGTTACCAGAAAAATCTGGCGATGCAAACCACCGCCGCCCCACACTGACCTACCGCCACCCCGCATGGACCCCCGCCGCCCTGCATCGACCCCAGTGGCGTAACTATGAATTGGGCGCCCCCGCCGTTAATGCACCGGACCAACACAAAATGTCCGCCCCCATACAGCAGACAGTTTCAGAGATCTGTCTGCTATATGGGGCGGACATTTTATTGTGGTTCGTCTCACTAGCAGAAGAATGAAGCCAGCAAGGGAGCCGGGACGGGACCAGCAAGACAAGTAAGGCTGCGGGCGGCAGATGGGCGGACGGGAGGGGGCTAACTATAGCACCACAGCCCCCCGGCGCCCACACGTGCACAGCGCCCCCCCCCCCCCCCCCGCGGCCGCGGGGGCTGCGGTGCTATAGTTACGCCTCTGATCGACCCCCCTTACCTGTGTCCAGGCAGCACAGAGCTGTGCTGCCTGAACCGATGGGACCCGGCGATTCTCACCACAAAGGACAGCTCTTAATGCAAGAGCTGTCCTTTGCCATAATTATTGCATATGTTAGAACATATGCGATAATTATGTATGCGATGGGCGGCCAATGTGAAGGTTAAAATGTTCCACCAAACCATTTGAGGTGGTGGAACTCAGTTCCACCCCGTTCTCCCTCACTTTAACCCCTGCCCATCCCCACTGCTGCCCCCCCAGTCCCCCGCGGAGTAACTCGGAGGCAGCAGCACGGCCCCCGGTAGCAGGAGGTGAGCGGACACCGCATCGCCCGGCACCCCCCTTCATCAACACCCCCCCCTTGAAAATAAGTGCAAAAGGAGCTGAAACAATTAACAGCCAGTGGACACCGCAGCATAATCATTGTATCTCCATAACTAACATGCCTACAATGGAGAGATGCCCAGATTTTGTGATGGATAATGAGTTCCCATGAGCCCGTCCTTTGAAGGAACACCTGCACCAGGCAACATGTGCACAATTCTCCTATGTCTTTCAATTACCGCTTTCAAGACTTGGAATTGTTCTTGCAATTTTTTTTACTGAATATATTCATTGTCTGACTTGCAGGGATATCAAACTGGCATCGCAATTGGTCCGGGGCGAGCGGGAAGAAGTGTTATGATTAATCAGTGTATTTGGATCTTCCCATCTTATCTGGTAGAACGTGGAACATATGTCATCCCCTTGTTGCAAAGCTCTGTGTAAAAGCGGGGAAAAAAGATTGTTTACAAATTGGTCCAATTTTGAGCATCTGTCATAAATAAACAAGAATACTTAAAAATGCAAAAACACTATACGGCTATGCATCAATTGGACCGTACGAGCATTACACTCTGTGGATTTAGGCAGTTGGCACATTACACATGCCTTGGTTGAAGATAATTATTTATACACAAATAGGAGTTATGTCCCATGCAAACTCTGCTTATATTCCTTTCGGACCGCAAATGCCCCAGATATGGACATGGGTCCGTCTTGGGGGGAGGGGTAGTGCTTGGAGCTGACGCTGTCTACAAGCACTGCATCCACCATAGTGTGAATGGGACCCGGATTGCTTGACCTGGGTTACCCGTTCACACTGCACAGAAACCTGGGTCACATTACTGCTCGTGACCTGGGAAACAAGGTTAGCACGGCGATAACCCAGGTTGATTTGGTAGTCTGTAAGGGTTATGAGTGAGACAATGGGGGAAATGTACTATGCTAAATACACCTATTTTAGGCGTATTTGTAGGCAGTCCTATGCAAATAGGATTGCCTACACGTATTTTTGGCATTTACTATGTTCTTATTCATGGCACATTTGTATTCGTATTTACAAATATGAATAAATACGCCATCTAATAAATATGAGTAGGAATCACCGTTCATTCAAATGATGATTCCTAAATTACGTGAAACATGCAAAATACTACCGCTGATTAGCGGGATACGTCTGTGAAAATACACCTGGAAAATACACCTCATATCACTGGCGTATTTGGCTTTAGCCTGCACTGATCAGTCAGATCCGTGTAGGCTTCAGTGTAAAAAAATAGATCAAATTAATAAAAAAAATAAAAATAAACGGCAAGGGGTCCGCCCCCCCCCCTCCCCCATCATCTACCAGTCCTGGTTCCCAAAACGAGTAGGGGTCCCCCATATTTCGAAAATATCTGACTGATCCGTGCAGACTGCCGACTCGTATTTTTATGTAGCGACCCAAATATGAATCAGTAAATACAGCAGATTAGTAAATCTGCCCTACTGTATTTACGATTCGTATTTTGTAAAAAATAGGACTGATGGCAGTCGTATTTATATTCTTACTAAATTTCCCCTAATATATGTAAGAGATATTGGGGCACCGTCAGGGTTGGACTGGCCCACTGGTGCACAGGGGAAATTTCTGATGAGCCCTCCTGCCTGAGGGTTCCACCAGCTCCTCAAAGGGTCAGTAACTTGGAGCACATTTGTTGCATCTCCTTTCTAATGATTGGCCAAGTTCATTTGTGGTGGCTTACCACACCCCCTCTGTTGGCTGGTCATGCCCTTTCTAGTGACTGACTACACCACCTCTAGTGATTGACCACACTCCATAAGCTTGGGCCCCTAAAAGTACATTTCCTGGTGGGCCGTTCATGGTCCAGTCTTGCACTGGCTGCCATGTATTACACATGGTGTTATTCATTAAGGATTGCAAAGAATATATGGTATTTTGTTTTTTGAGTGTACTTACAGTATGTTTAGTGAAAGCTCAGACTGGTGTGCTCAGCTGTAAAGTATGAACAAGTGTAGTGACACCAACATTCCTGTTGACACACAGAGAGCATTGCAACACCATTGAAATGCCAACACTCATCTGTGTAATCATGCCTCGATTTCAAACCGAAATTGCAGCATTATATGACCTCAGTTCATTTTATGCCACATTTTAGTGCCCCTGTTTTATATTATTACATATTGTAGTGCCTCTTTTTTATATTATGCCACACTTCATACTATAAAACATTTCAGTTTCGCCAATTTATATTATGCAACATTACAGTGCTCCCAGTTCATATTGTGCCACAGACAGCACTGAGGTCATGGGTTCGATTCCCACCATGGCACTAACTGTGCGGAGTTTGTATATTCTCCCTGTGCTTGCGTGAGTTTACTCCGGGTACTCCGGTTTTCACCCACAATCCAAAAATGTACTGGTAGGTTATTTGACTTCCAACAAAATTAACCCTAGAATTTCTGTGTGTGCGTGTACATGTGGTAGGGTATATAGATTGTAAGCTCCACTGGGGCAGAGACTGATGTGAATGATCAAATATTCTCTGTAAACAGCTGCGGAATATGTGTGCTCTATATAAGAAACAGCTAATAAATAATAAATGATAGTGTCCATTGTTCATATTTTGCCATACCACAGTGCCTCCAGTTCATATAGTGCCCTCTAGTTTGTATTATACCACATTATTATGCCCGATTCAGATTAAGCCATTTTACAATTCCCTCTTACCTTATAACATCCAATATAAACTTCATACACTGAAAACAGAAAGCCTCTCCGTTTGTGTCTGGCAACAGGTCAGTTGATTAGCTGCCAAGCCTGGGAACTTGGTATAGTTTTATATGGTCTGTGCACCTAAGCAATAACACCCGATTCATTACATACTGTACATAGCCCACTCATACAGATACTTACCTTTCTTGAGCCCGCAGGTAGCCCTCCGTCCGTCCATTGGTGCGTCCTGAAGAAATCCATAGGGTTACCTGTGGAGGCCCGCCTAGTGGCCAATCAGGAGCCGCTAGGCCGTTAGGCGGGCAATAGCTGCATTCAGGAGGAGGAGCCACAGGATGTAAACAAACATCCTGCATCTCCTCCTGACAGTTTGCTGGTGTCGGACACTTGTAAGTATAATTTGCTTCCACAGTTATCCCTATGGATTTCTTCAGGACGCACCGATGGACGGACGGTGGGTTACCTACGGGCTCAAGATAGGTAAGTATCTGTATGAGTGAGCTATGTTGTAATAAATAATTAAATTTTTCTTGTGTGTCTGTGTGTTTATTTGTATTGCTGTGGAACTACAAGTTCCAGTGGGCCCTTTAATGCCCCACAGGCTGTGACTTGTGGTTCTCCAAGTCCCTGCATGTGGGGGAGGCTTGCTGGGACTCATAGTTCCACGGCAATATACAATAGTTTTAATCTATTTTTTTACACAAATTATCAGCCCATTGCCCACAGCCCAGGGGCATTGGGGACAGCCCCAGCTTCAGCCTGGGCAGGGAAATTCTGGAGGGGACCCCTTCATTGGGGGCGTCCCCACTTCCCCAGGACCCATGCCCATGCTGATCGGTCAGTGGTTAATGTTTTGGCCGTGGGACCTTATATAATAAGTGTCCCCCGGCTGTAACTTTACCCTGCTGGCTGGTTGGGCCTGGTGCTGGTTCTTAAAATACGGAGGGACCCCTAGTCATTTTGTCCCCCATATTTTGGGAACCAGGACCAGCCCTTGGGCCTGGTGCTGGGTTTAAAAAAATCAGGGGAGCCTTATTCAAAATTTTATACAACCATGACCGGCTCTTTGAGCCTGGGGCTGTTACGGCCATGGGGTGGGACCCCACGCCATTTTTTATTTATTTATTTATTTTTACACACTGCAGCCTGCACGGATCTGACTGATCCATGCAGGCTTCTGCCAAATATTGTTATTGGAATTATATTTTATATTGGTATTTGGCCGGCAATTAGTGGCCGTATCCCGCTAATTGCCGGTAATTAGCGGCCGTATTTTCAATATGACTGCTTAGTAAATTAGGAATCACCATTCTTTGGAATGGTGATTCCTATTCGTATTTTATCTATGCTGTATACATTCGCATTTGTAAATACAAATACAAATGTGCAATGAATACGAATTAACTTATTCTCAGGATAGTAAATACTAAAAAAACAAATACGCCTAAAAAAAATCCTATTTTGCAGTACAAATATGATTTTTTTAGATGTATCTGCCTTAGTAAATTTCCCCCATCAAGTCTACTGCTTATGGGCATATCACCAACAAAATGGCTGCTGCGCCATTTTCCCAGTGATTTCTGGCTGACGTGATTATGTAGGGGGTCCCTGGCCACACACCCTGCACTCATTATAGATACTGTACGGCAGTGCCACCTATCACTCATTTCCAATTAACATTGTAAAGCTCACAAGGTTTTGAGCACATTCCTTAATTGCTTAACAAAATACATACATATGAATAAGACTATGATATGCTGAATCTCTAGGAATGGAAAGATTTAATTAACTGTAATTCGTTTACCTTTAAATTTAATCAAAATATGCCATGTTTGATTTAGAGCGGAAAAGAGACTTTTGTCCGTGTAAATTAGCTATAAGTCAAAGGAACATTTGTAATAAACAGGATTTTTTTAATGTACAGTATCTTAGGTGAGGAGTAAATTTTCTTTGAAGTCAGCTGTGTTTCATGCTTATATATATACTATGAAAATGAGATTGCAATTACAGGGATGTCTAGGAGAAAATACACTATGATTCTTTAGTAGTAGCTAGGAAAGATGGTGATATTAATAAACCGTTGTATTCAGCAGCAGCTCCAACCTACTTGTAGGAGGGGTGCTGCCACTACCCCCGTACCCGGAGAGGAGAGCGGAGGAGAGACACCCAGGTCATGAAATCTGCGCAAGTATGACTGTGAATGTCCAAAACACTGGCCTCTATGGACTGCATCGGCTGCAGCCAGAGGCGGATTTATAGCTCATGGGATCCTAGGCAAGATAACAGTTTGGGGTTCTCCTCAAACAATCCGTAGCAGTGGTGGAACTATAGCCCCGCAGCCCCCGCGGTGGTGAGGAGGCGCTGAGAGGGTGTGGGCGCCAGGGGGGTCTGCGGGGCTATAGATACTCGCTGCCATCTGCCCCTGCCGCCGGCCGGTACCTCCTGCCGCCGGCGCTTCTGTCGGGTCCCGTCTCCTGCAGCATATAAAAAGTGACAATCAGAAAATGGGGTACTTGTTTAGTTTCACGGCGGCAGCTCTACGCTACGCTGCCAACGTTGCCTAAGCTACGTTGGCAGCGTAGAAGGCACCGCCGTGAAACTACTCTGGGAGCAGGGTGGTGGGTGGCAGAGGGAGGGTGCTTCATTTTATACTTACCGATCCCCGCGGGCGACGGTCACGGGCGATGGGCGGCAGCTTTCAGTCTCTCTCCTCCGGCAGTCACTCCCCGGAACTAGCAATGTACGTAATTCAATGCATTGCCACTGGGGGGAGCATCACATGGTTTCCCTGCTCCCCCAGCGGCACTACGCTAATTACGTACATTGTCCGCTGCCAGTGCCGGAGGAGGGGGACTGAACGATGGCGCTGGGGAGTGACTGCCGGAGGAGGGGGACCCATCGGTGGATCGCGGGGACCCAGTGGACACACACACACACATTTCCCCCACTATCCATGTCATATCGCCACTATCCACGTCATACCCCCAGTATCCACGTCGGCGTGGAGTTGATATTATAAAGAGTGGCGAGCGCAGCGAGCCACCAAGCCTGACGCATCCTCTCGCAGATACGCTTCCCCTTGCGGGGCTCACTGCGCTCGTCATGCTTCGGGCTCAGTGGCTCGCTGCGCTAGATGCTACAGTAGGCCGCCGCCTACTCTAGCATCCTCAACTACTGTCTGCATTATGGGGGCAGCCATTTTTCTGAGTGTCACTTTTTATATGCTGCAGGAGCCGGGAGAGCCAGGACCTGACAGAAGCGCCGGCAGCAGGAGGTACCGGCTGCACGGGGAGGGGGGGTTGTTAACACTAGGGGTTGGAGGGGTTTGTTAACCATAAAGAGGGGGGCTGCCCGAATTTGTGAAAGGGGGGCACAAATTTAATAGTTACGCCACTGATCCATAGCATTCTATTTTGCTGCTGATTACAGCCAAGATTGTTAGAGTACTTTGGCGCATGCACTGTCTACCGATAAATGCTCAGGTGGTCATCGCGTACAAATCTGAATTAGGCTCTATGGGGCCAAATGTAATAGGGTGTGAGAATCAGAAAGTGGGAGATTTTGGAAGAGTTTTCCCATTTTTTTAAGTGGCAATCATTTACACTGCAAAGCCAGGTTGATTTTCCATATAATTGCCGCTTTAAAAACAAAATGGGAAAACTCTCCCAAAATCTCTCACTTTCTGATTTTCACACCCTATGACATTTGACCCTAGGTCTTTGGAAGTAGGATTAATACCTGTGGCATGGGAGGGATGCTGGCCAACGGGATTGCCGTAAGCAACATTTTATTTTTTGAATTTTCCTGCCTTAGGATGCTCTGGCACCCATTGTGCTTTGGGGCCCCCAGGCAGTAGCCCACCCAGCCCAGTGGGAAAGATGGCCCTGCTTGGGACATACAAGGCCCTAGGTTGCCTGTGGAAAATCCACTTCTGGTTGCAGCCTATAAGACAGCTGGGACTTCACAGAAGGCAGTGAATGGCTTCCTGTCTTTGACAGGCAGTTAGAACTTCCAATGAGGAGTCACTACCAGTCCCAGTGAAACCAGTGTAGTCACAAACAGCATCTCGATTACTGAAATAATGGTTATACCTACAGTGCGGTAACAATTCTGTCAGGTGTACTTGTTGACGTGTTGACCTAAAGACTTGTCGATTTTTTCTCAAGATATTTGACTAAATACATTGCTTTATTTTCAGGCTTACTGCTTTTCAGCAATGCAGACTTATTTTTATTGTTTGGTTATCTGATTTGCAGCCAAGATTTGATGTGCTTGTTGCTCAGGATACCGTCGTCTACGGGTAATTTGTGTTGTGTTCTAGGGCAATGACATTAAATAACTATCCAGTGATAATAAGAGTTGGGAAAAAGAACATTGAAGATAGAATAAAAGCAAAGTGTTTATTAAAACGCACAAGAGGGCATCTGTAGGCCAACAAATTAAATCCATCCAAAGAAGAAACATCTTGTGCTTGCTACTCCTGAGAAGTTCTTAAATTGCTTTTAAAATGGGACCAATAAATTTAACAACTGGAGCAGTTCTGGTACTTGTGTCTGTTATAGATCGAATTTGTTAACTCCGCAAATTGGCCAGAGTAGGCACAGCAATGCATACAGCGAACATGACTAGCAATCTCAGCTGGTTGGCTAGAAACAAACCTTTATGGAATCTGGAGCAAAAATGGGAAAAAGGTGGCTTTGCTAATACCAACCACCAGATGATGTTGTTTGTGTGGGAAATAATGGTATCAGTGGCTGTCTTGCTGTAGGCATTGAAGCAGTCTACCCCTAATAAACAAGTTTAGGCTGATACTTATTGGGGTCAATGACACCACTGGTCCCCATATGCATTTTTGTATATCATAGGCAGGGGAGTTTGGATGCCTTGAGTTGTTGGGATGGCTAGCAGATGACCCCCCTCACCCCCCCCCCCCCATCTAAGCCTTGATTTGTTGGTGTTGGGCTGGCAGTGGATCTACATCTACTGTAAGCCTTGATTTGTTGGTGATGGGCTTGCAGTTGATCTCCATCTAAGCCTTGAGTTGGTGATGGGCTTGCAGTTGATCACCATCTAAGCCTTGAGTTGTTGGTGATGGATGGGCACCTCAATATAGGCTTTGACATATTAGCGATGGGCTGACAGTTGGCTTCCATCTAAAACTTGAGTAGTTAGCGATGACCGGCAGACTGCTTCCATGTAGGCATTGCGTTGTTGGTGTTGACTGGCAGTCCTCATCTAAGACTTGAGGTCTTAAAGGATAGGCTAGTAGTTGGTCCCTATCTAAGCTGTGAGTTGTTGGTGATGAGTTGGCAGTTGGCCTACGTCTACAATTTTTATTGGATTATATGTGCAAGATGGAAATAATGTTTGTAGGACTATTCGTTCTTCACCACCATACCTATTCTCTCCATTTAATAGATAAATAAAGCTGACACTATTCCCCACCAATATTTATCTGTGTAATTATTGTAGACATGATATTTCCTCTAGTCACCTGGTATCAAAATGTAGGCTGACTTTAGCCAATAAGGATGTTTATGTATTGCGCTGCTGTTTGATTTGCTGTTTTCATGGATGGAGTAAGCACCACAGATAACGCTACAGCCTGGTGGAATCCACCCATAAAGTGTTGGCTTTTCTATTGTGTTTAAAGAAGAGAAAATAACACATTATATATTTAGAAAACTAGGCAGTGACACCTCACCTTTTGTATGGGAGGTTAAAATCCTAAATACTGCGTATAACTTTGACAAATGACCAGTCAAAACCTGGAATTGTTCATGACTCTGCAGACATAAAGGAATGGGGTAACAACTGGCTGGGAAGGCAAACGATGTTCCATTTTTCCCAAGTGTATCACATACATGGTCCCAAATTAAACATTGAATACTGTATTTACATTTGTTGTAATAGCCTGTGAGCTCCAGATACAGTCACGAGCTTAGTGATTTAGGGGGTCAATGTTCTAACCCTTGGAGATAGATAAAGCAGGAGGCATCTACGTATACCTCCTCTTGATGCCTTACCATACCAGTGCTATCCATGCTGCTTCCATGTATTAGTATCAGCAATGCTCACTCCTACCCCATCTAAATCAGGACCTCTGTGCAGGACCCCGTCCAGGGTGTCCCCTGGCTATGCCATTACACCCCTGCAAGTGGAACCTGGTGCTGGTCCCTAAAATATGGGGAACCCCCTAATTTTGTGTCCCTTATTTAGGGAACCAGGGCCAGATGAAGAGCCTGGTGGGTGCTGGTCCCTAAAATATGAGGGACCATCACTCACTTTGTCCCCACGTAAATGCATCATGAATGAATGATTGAAACTCTTTCCTAAAACCGTGGTTACTGTGCTTTTGGGACGATTAGCTATATGGTTGCGTACTGTGTCTGTGCTTCGCGTTACATGTAAGACACTGGGTCCAGAAAGCGACAGCAGCTGCCTGTCCGCAGCAAGATAATATTGCGCTCTTCAACTTGTCTCTTTAATGTCTCTTTATTCCTCAGCGTGCAGAAATAAACAGTTTCTTTGATATTGTGACAGTGTAATTTCCTGTGCCAGGCGCCTCGGAGAACATGCTGCTCTTCTTCACTTCCATGAAATAATAAAAAGCTCTTCTGCTTGAAATGTCTGTGATGTTACTTTGCAGAATCACTTGGAAACGGTAATGTGTCGCGTCTCAAAATTACCTGACTGTACGTTCTCTGCTAAGGGCTCCATTTAAAGAACACTAAGCTGCTAGTAGGCATTATTAAACCTTCTGAAGCATGAAGAGATTGCCAATAGCAACCAATGAGTTTCTAGTTATCATTTATCAAGTACATTTTATAAAATGATTGGCAGGAGCTGATTGGTTGCTATTACAGAGACCTCCACATGACCACTTCTACCTAGAGTTGCTTACCCTCCCAGAATGGCCGGGAGGGTCCTGGAAATCGAGTCCCCCTCCAGGCTCTCCCGGAAAAGGGGGCAAGCCTCCAGTAATCCTGGCAGTCTCCTGAGACCCCCCACTTGGCTCCGTGGGACCAAACAACACGAATCACATCATTGTAGCCCCGCCCACCGCTGTGCAATGCCTGAAATACCGGCATTGCATGGTGGGGGGTGTGGACACAAGGATGTGATCAGGATGGCCACACCCCCCAAATGGTTCATTCCTCCATAGCTATGCAAACAGAAAAAGTATAAAGCATCGCTAAAAATAAATACAGTAGTATTTCACTGATTGAATCCAGAGGCATCATCAATCATACGCATAGAACAATTCCCGGCATGCCTCTGGATCAATCATACGCTATGCACTCTGCTCGTACGATGGACCAGTACAACACCAAGACTGCTACGGATGCCACCTGGGCACTGGATGTAACTACCGGAGGCTGGAAGCTGGAGATCAGGCGTGAGCCCGTAGCCGGTACCGTTGGTTAGAACGGCCACAGCGAAACCTACACTGACTCTATTGATTCCCCCGGGCAGATGTCAAACTCCTGCAGGAACTAGGCTTCACCTGTGGCCGCCGTGTTCGAAGGAGCGAGTTAGGCCCGCTCCAACCCTGATGCAGCTAGGTCTTATGTAAGGACAAAGAGTTAGCGATCGCCAGGGGGTACTCAAGAGTATAATCTAACTAACGGGCCTAACTGAAAGATGCCCCTATCTGCCGGCACCAGGCCAATGACGGGAATGTGACCAAGTCGCAAGCACAAGAGACGGAGTACGGGAAATCTCCACACAAAAAGGAGACAAGGCTAAGAGACGAATCCCCAAAACAAAACCAGGACTGAACGGGGGAGGCCCTGCCTATTAAATGCATAGAAAGGGCAAAAGAGGAAACAAAGGTAAATAACTGGTAACTACAGTACCAGAGGGAGGAAATAGGCTTGGCCCATGGCGGGGCGCAATCCTGAACCCTAATAAACTAGACAACGGGCTAAATGGCCCAATAACTAAGAGAGCTTGGCAGATCTCCAAAAGAACAAATAGAAAATAACCAGGCTCCACAGGAGCACTTACGTGAACCGAGATGGGAATAACCAGTGAGACTGGACCGGGCACAGGAACTGAAAACTGTGTGATGGCACACCAACCAAAGGCCAGACACTGATGCCAGGACTGGGACAGGATGAGTCCGGGGACTGGGCACAAACATGCAAGCAGGGACCGGGATTAGCTTACAGGAAGCTATCACTGGCAGAGTACTGCAGGAGAGCCTGCCCTATAAAGGGCTCAAGTGATTGATTACACCTCCTGGAGATCCAGGCAGCTCCCAGGCTTGTGCTTAACTAGCTAATTACCTCACAGCCTAGTGAATAATTAGCTCCCAGAATATTGGGCTGATATGGCACATACCTACCACTGGAGGCCACCAGTGAGTTAAATGCCAAACACAAACTGAACAGAAAACAAAACTGAACTGACCCTGGTTCCTAAAAGAACTCCCACCCCCCCCCCCCCTTGAGGAGGGGTCAATAGACCCCAAAATTCCAGACATCCAAGAACCATAAGCATCTGGATTTTGGAGAAGAGATGAACAAAAACCAAACATAAGCCGAAACCACAGCTTGTCTCAGTGCCCCCTTTAAGGGTGACCACAGGGCACAATAAAACAAAAAATGAACGAGGTGGTCCAGGAAAGCGGAAAAAAATTAATGCTTCTTCTTTTTCTTTTTCCTAGATTTTGATGGAATCAGCAGTTTAAGGCCCCACACATTATCAGATCTGATGGTACCTTCTACCAAACCACAGCTATAGGTTACCAAATCAGAATCTGAGTTGAAGTCTCGATCTGAGGAGATCATGAGAGTATTTTTAATGGATGGAATCTCAGAAAGGGAAGAATGTCTTAATTGGCCATAGGCAGAATTTTTATTGGATTCCCCAGACTCAGAATTACAGGTACCAGATGTGTCCAAAAAAAATGAAGTCGGTGAGGCAAAACCAATAGTTAACTCATGGATTCCGGACCAAGTGATGAGGCAGAAGAAGAATGAACAAACAGAGACTGTGAGTCTTCAGAAGCCAGGTCCTTAAGCCCCTAGCTTATGCTGGGCACCACGTTTCCAAGAGCTGGTGGAACCCCAACCTTCTTTTTGGGACTGAACTTCTTAATAACTGCATCACAGAAAGAAGGGAGATCTTGAAGGCATGGGTTACCAGACCTGATCATCCCGTAAGCCCATGTCTGAGGTCTACCCCTAAAGGCAGAAATGAGGAGGTCTACAATATTAGCCCAAGTGACCCCTGAAGATGGTCCTGATTCAAAAAGGGAAGCATAGTGCCTAACCAGGGAATTGAAATGGGCAAGATCTCCAACAAATACTATGGACGTGGAAACGTCCACCTCTAGGACCTCAGGATAGAAATTCTCTATGGGGACGACATTATTGGAAGCTAAAGCTTCTGAAGTCTTCTTAGAAGCTGGCACAACAGAAATCCCCACTGGATTTATGGCCCTCAAGTCCCTTGCTGAGACTGTGGCCTTTGGGACCTCAGACAAGGATATGGCCACCCCTTCTGGGGACACAGCTTCTATGATACCACTTGAGGCTAGATGGACTGAGCACCCCTCAGGGACTGGACTGACAGAGTCCCCTTCTGGGACCGGATAGACAGAGTCCCCTTCTGGGACCGGATAGACAAAGTCCCCCTCTGGGACCGGACAGACTTGCCCCCCTTCTGGGGCGAAACAGACTTGCCCCCCTTCTGGGGCGAAACAGACTTGCCCAACTTCTGGGGCGAAACAGACTTGCCCACCTTCTGGGGCGAAACAGACTTGCCCCCCTTCTGGGGCGAAACAGACTTGCCCACCTTCTGGGGCGAAACAGACTTTTGGGCCCCCACTCGGGGCTATGGCCTTTGGGCCCCACTCAGGGCTACGGCCTTTGGGCCCCCACTCGGGGCTACGGCCTTTGGGCCCCCACTCGGGGCTACGGCCTTTAGGCCGAACACTTTCTGAATGGTTTTCAAGAAAGCAGGGAGATCCCTTAAGATGGGATCATTAGCCTCCATGAGAGGTTTAACCCACTCTAAAGCTCTACCTCTAAAGCATGACAGAAGATAATGGACAGCAGAAGTAGGCGTTATCTTCATATTAGGTGTGGAATCCATCTGGGAGAGGAATTTATGAGCAATAGAGCGTAGCTAGGTCATATCTCCGTCGAAGTATGGAGCGTCAGGAGTATTATCGGACTCGTCCGACGGGCCCTGGGCATCAAATTCGCCCACAGTCTCGGAGGCAACCCCGGTAACCTCAACTTCGGGTAGGATGTCACTACAGACTATTGCCTGAGACTTCTTCTTTTGAGTCGTGTCCCTCCGGACCCTATTGGGAGCAATGAATTCCATGACTCCCTGTGGGATAGCGCTCCCCAAGACCCTCTCAGAGATCACGGCTTCCAAGACCCCCTCTGGGGTTATGGCGCTTGAGACCTCCTCCGAGGGAACCTCCTGAGATTCCCCTACTGGTTCTAGCAACTCCAACTTTGAAAGAGCATTTATCTCCCTGACTGGGATACTAGCGACCAACATCTTGCTTTCCGAAATCTTAGCGGGAGAGTTCCTTTTTAGATTCCGTGACCCGACAAGGGACGCCCTAGTCTTAGGATCCCAGTTGTAAGCCGGTGCTATGTAAGGGGGATGTGAGGTCAGGCACCTCAGACTTAGTGAAGACAGGTACAGATGTAACTTCCTGATTCCTCTTGGGTTGAGGAAGGTACTTTCTAGCAGGGCTGCGTAATTCGCAATTAAGCAGAAAGTGGCCTGAACCCCACAGTAGAGACATAAATTTAAGTTCCTACAGGTTCCTCCTCAGGTGAGAGCTTTGGTCGTGGAAAACTTCCATGTCCCCTCTGAAGCTCTTGATCCAAAGTTTTACTGACTAACCCCTCTTTAGTAAGGGTCTCTGTAGGAGTTGATTGAGCCCCAAGAACCTCAGACAGTCCAGAAAAATTTGGGTTAAAAGGTTTTGCAATTGCAGGAATGACTGCTGCAAACCCTTAACCCGCTCAGGTCTTAAGGCTGTAAACGCCATATTTAAGGCAATCAAGGAGGCTTGCAAGGCCTGCATCTTTAACTCCGTGCAGAAATAAGCAACCACACAAAATAGACAGACAGACCAGCTGGGCAAGCTGAAAAACCTGAACCGGACAATTACTGGAACGTAAGGGAGAGAAAAAAAATCTTAATATGGGTAAATCTATAGGTCCAGTAATCAAGCACAACATCCAAAATACCATGAAACAAAATTGTATATATGCATGTATCCCTATGACTACTGTGAACACTTGCATATATCGGTGAAGCCAGTGATAATGTTACGGATGCCACCTGGGCACTGGATGTAACTACCGGAGGCTGGAAGCTGGAGATCAGGCATGAGCCCATAGCCGGGACCGCTGGTTAGAACGGCCACAGCGAAACCTACACTGACTCTATTGATTCCCCCGGGCAGATGTCAAACCCCTGCAGGAACTAGGCTTCACCTGTGGCCGCCGTGTTCGAAGGAGCGAGTTAGGCCCGCTCCAACCCCGATGCAGCTACGTCTTATGTAAGGACAAAGAGTTAGTGATCGTCAGGGGATACTCAAAAGGATAATTTAACTAACTGGCCTAACTGAAAGATGCCTCTATCTGCCGGCACCAGGCGCAAGTACAAGAGACGGAGTACGGGGAATCTCCACACAAAAAGGAGACAAGGCTAAGAGGCGAATCCCCAAAACAAAACCAGGACTGAATGGGGGAGGCCCTGCCTATTAAATGCATAGAAAGGGCAAAAAAGGAAACAAAGGTAAATAACTGGTAACTACCAGAGGGAGAAAATGGGCTTGGCCCACGGCGGGGCGCAATTCTGAACCCTATCAAACTAGACAATGGGCTGAACTAACAGCCCATTGTCATCCAACAGGATGCTTTTTTTTTAAAAAGCATCCTGTTGGATGTGAAACGCGTTGGTTTGGAGAAGAGTAGCAGGACAGTTATCAAGGGGTGCTCCACCGTTCACCCCCAGCTACACACCGCAAGTCCCGTACGAAGCCAGAGAAAGTGACGTCACCGCAAGCCGCCCGCCGCACACGGAAGACACAGACCGGCGATACGCCGCTGCCTTCCCCTGTTATCAGGTTAGATGCTAGGGCGAGACTAGCACAGTTAGCTAAAGATACTGGACTGCTGCCTTCCACGAAATAACCACTTAAAAGAGTGTAAACTTAAGCGCACAATTTCATTTATTTTTATTTTATTATTTTTATTATTTTTTGTTTTCACTATTATTTATTTTTCTTCAATCTCACTTTCATTCTCAGTCTATTAACCCTTTCCCTTTCCCTCCATTCCAACACCCTCTTCCCTTCCTCCCCCTACAAGCGCCCAGTAATTTTTTGCCTTCCAGCAAATAACCTTAAGGTGATTACAGCTGGTCACGCTGGCCTGGTCCTCGCACAGCCTGCTCTGTCTAGGAGCATAGAAAGCTGTGCAGGGACAGGCATACCACAGGGAGCCCTGTGATTTTTGTCATCTGAAGCTGACGTTATTATCACAGGGCTCACTGCATTTTGTTTTCTTTACTATTTTTTTTTTAATTAATTCAGCCATATAGTATTTTCCATTATAAGTATTGGAAATGTGATCTGGTTACCTAAAAAAATGTGCTTCAAAAGTTGTTTGGTACATTCAGGTAATAGTAAAATAATGTGAAAAGGAAACTTATTTTACTAAAAATATTGTTAATAAATCTGCACCTAGCTGTTATATACTGTACAGTATATGCTTATTTCTCTCTATATTGCGTCACTTACTGTACTACTATAGTTACGGTTGGTTGTTATTTTGAGTTAAATGACAGTATGAAAGACTAAGGCATAGTATACCACATTAGCTTTAAGCCTTGCAGGAATCAGTGATTGCCCTGAATTACTCCACCACTTGTTATTATTACACTTATTACTAAGTTCTGGGAATGACCTTAATTTTATCCAAGGTGAAAATAATCAGCAGTTTCCCAGTCACAGCAATAAGAAATGACGTATCTTCAGCATTCAATAAAATTCACTTATATGTTCAGGCAAGGCAGCCAAGAGGAATGGCGGGCCCCGGTAAAATGCTGGGGGAGTGTCCTAATGGCGGGAGGGTGAAAACCCACTTTAAAGTCGAGGGGGGTTGTCACCTCCCTTAGCAGCTGCAGCACATACCTACAGCATCAGTGAGATGCTCACACTGAGCCTGCTGCCAGCACAGCACATGCTGTATGTGTGTGCTGCTGCTGCTGCTCGGGAGAGACGGAGGGGGAAGGGGCAGGATGGACCAGGGCCCCCGCCGGGCCCCTCCAGCAAGCATGGGCCCAGGTAATTAATACCCCCCCCTCTCGGCAGCCCTGTGTTCAGGACCCGGATGCACTACTGCACATGACTGGTCACCTTGGCTGGTGCTGAGAATAGGGGGGAACTAATTACCCTTCCTGGGCTTGTTGGCGGGCCTGGGTCTGTGCCCCCCCCCCCCTTATTTCTTACCTGTCAGCCCGCAGCACAGCAGCTTTTCTTCCAAGCCCAGAACACAGGCTGTGGTGGGTTCAGTGAGGCTGTTGCGGATACCCCCTTACTCACTCTTCTATACAAGTCACATAAACTCCAGAATCTTATATATAATAGCCCAGAACTGCCAATCTGTGAGCAGTTTGGGCGGAGTTTGGCCGGAGCCCAGTGGCGTAAGTTCGCCCCAGTTGCCCGGAGGCAAGATAAATATTGGTGCCCCCCATATAGCTCAATCAGTAAGGTGTCTGTCTCCAGCAAGACAGGTCATGGGTTCTAATACAGGAATACAGGTTGTGACACTTACAAAAATAATGTTATGAGGGGGAGTCAGCCACAGAAGCGATATCGATGGCTTTCAATGAACTGATTCAAACTGGCAGGAGAGGAGAGGTGCCCCCTTGGGAGCAGGAGCCCGGCGGCAGATGACTCCATTGCCTCCCAGAGTTACGCCTCTGCCGGAGCCATACACACAATCACAGACTGTGACAATGCCCCCTACCCTATTGCCCTGCTATTATACACCTCAACTGCTCACCTGCACTGTCCCCCCAGACTACACAGCCGCTCATCTCAACTGTCCCCCCTCCCCCCAGACTACCCAGCCGCTCACCAGAACTGTGAATTGTTTATCAGACCCCTCAGAGAAGTGTCCATAGCTGAGCTGTTCCCCAGCAGCGGGGCTTAGGCTCTGGACTGTAGCGGGGACTTGCCATCCCCCCCCCACACAGATGGGATCCCCGACCCCTGGGTCCAGCACCCACCACTCCATCCTGCCTGCCATCATCTCCCAGACCCCACAGACCGACATCCTCCTGCTATCCCTCCATGCACACATGCTGCTTCTCTCCCCCATTGTACTCTCTGTTACTGATCCCACGCTGCAACTCCCAGTCAGCACCCGGAATGACTGCAGTGACTGGGAGTTGCAGCGCGGGATCAGTAACAGAGCAGGTGGACAGTATAATGGGGGAGGGAAGCAGCATGTGTGTGGAGGGGGGATAGCAGTAGGATGTCGGTCTGGGCAATGGCGGCCGCCAGGGTGGGGTGGTGGGTGCTGGGCCCGGGGATACCATCTGTGTGGGGGTGGCAGTCCGGGAGGTGAGGCTTGTGAAAGGCGGGTGTAGGACAAGCACAGGATCTGATTGGCTGGTACATTATCTCCCTCCACTTTATCTCTCTCAAAGGACCTTATTCTAATTGATTCAGTCCTCTGTGTGTTCGCTTTCCAGTGCATGTGCAGATGCAAGGTGCGGGCACCTATGGTGAACATTCTGTCGAGCTAATGCAGCCCCCTGCCGCCGTGCAAATGTCTGCGCTGGCATGCGGATGGATTGGTACACTTACACAGCCATTTGCATGCGGCCGAACGGGCGAAAAATCATTCGATAGTCGCCAACCATCAAATGATTTTTTTTTATCCATTCGCAAATAAAAGTCATTGTGCACTGCCTGCATACACACTGAGCGATTTTCGCCCGTTTTAGCGATTTCCTTGGGGTGGACGGCTTTCCTAGCAGGACGCTATGGACAGTCATCCACCTTGTCACTCATCCACCTTGTCAATCATCCACCTTGTCACTCATCCACCTTGTCGCTCATCCACCTTGTCACTCATCCACCTTGTCGCTCATCCACCTTGTCGCTCATCCACCTTGTCGCTCATCCACCTTGTCACTCATCCGCTGTCATCAGGGCTCTCCGCTTATCGCTGCCCCGCACACACTGGGCGGATTTAGCGCTGAAAGATGCTCAAACGAGTAAACTGAGCCACTTTCCACTCAAAGTCACCCAGTGTGTATGGCCCTTTACTTTTAAGATGGACGGTCTTCTGCGAATTATGGTGGGAGCTAACGTCATCTTCCCACCCAGAGCAGGCAGGGGCACGCATGTGTTTAAAGGGGTCTGCCTAGCATCACTATGGGCAGGCCCAGCGTTTCTATGGGCACGCCCACCTTTTTTTTGTGGGCACGCCCATGAAATGACAGCTGCCAGCCACAGACTGCCCCCCGCCTGTCAATCAGGCAGTGACCGCCCCAGCGGATGAAAATTTTGCCAAAGGTGCTTGCTGCGGTGGATTAACCCCTATGCACATGTGCAGTCCCCCACCATCAGGGACGGGACCGCATTTTGGCACTTCTGCGCTGTATCTTTCATTCTATTGCCCAGTGTGTCTATAACATGAATGACCTCCTCCATCGTCTGTGCATGTACAGAGGGCCATGCTGATGCTCGCACACTGCCAGGTCCCCAAGGCCACCAATATCAGTTATAGCGGGGACGTCTAGTGGGGGTTATTCTGGTTGGTTTGCAAAAGCAAACTCCTTCTTTAATGGACAAAACCATGCTGCACTGCAGGTGGGGCAGATGTAACAGGTGCAGTGAGAGTTACATTTGGGTGGGGTGTGTTCAAACTAAAATCTAAATTGCAGTGTAAGAATAAAGCAGCCAGTATATACCCTGCACAGAACAAAATAACCCCCCCAAATCTAACTCTCTCTCTGCACCTATTACATCTGCCCCACCTGCAGTGCACATGGTTTTGTCCATTAAAGAAGGAGATTGCTTTTGCAAACCAACCTGAATCACCCCGAGTGTGTAGAACACTGCTATTGATGGCTGTCCCCAATACAGCTGGAATTATCTGCCAACTTTGCGATGCGCCATTTTGATGGGAATGTTTATTTAAGTACAGTGTCTCAGGGTGGAAGAAGTGGTTAGCAGACGAACAAAGCATATTTGAATGTCTAAGGGCGATATTTACTAAGCGGCAGGTTTCAAAGCAGCAATAATATTGAATGTAATAGTTCTGCTTTCAATATTAATGCTGTGTAAAATCCTGCGGGCAACAAGACGAAGAATCGCGGCTTTGATATCTCCGCTGTGTAAATATGGCCCTGGGACTATTTAATATATGGATATTTTCTTCAAAAACTTCAGTCAATTTTAAACAATTCTTTCTTTAACAAACTGAAAGGGCTAATCTGTCATTGAGTTTACTGACGTACTGTAAGTGCGTCAGTAAGCCTGGTGAAGCAGTCATTAACCTTTACCAATCTGCAAGTGGCCATTGATCAAAGGAGAGGGCCCTGTGCGCAGTTTCCGCGCGGCACCTCTGCGCAAGAGAAATTGGCGTCAGTGCCATCTTTGGCGTGATTCCTCTATTGTAAATGCGCATATCTTTTTTAAATGTTGCAATGCTGGTCAAATGTTACATATTGGATGGGCGGGGTGAGTGGTGTGGTCCCCACTGACCCAGGGGCCCTCGTGTCACTTGGCGCCAGTTATGCTGATGCAGCTTAGATTCAATCAATTGTATTACATTTGCGACATTAAAGGTTTTTTTTTTATTGGTGCGAAAAACGGTGATATATAAAATCATCGATGGCCAGATATTGTGGGGAGATATTTTAAAGCAATGAGAGAGAGTAAGGAACAGCCAATCAATTCCTTACTTGTCAAATCAGTGTAAAGGTCTGATAAAGGTCTGGGGGCCGCCAGACTGCCACACTTTTTAAAACCAACAGCTTCCACACAGGTCTAGTGTAGTATTAATCCCACTTATTTTGGTGTAGTCCCGCCTACATTTGATTTGATGCCGATCACATGAGGCCGCTTCTAGAAATGTCTCTAGGCACATTTTTAGTTCCCAATCCACTCCTGGTTGGGGCTCATGCTTACGGGTGTGGCCAACCTTCAGAGGAGGTGTGGCCAGTTACCACAGCGACTTGACTAACCGTCAGAGTTCATGTGCTAGGCCCCTTGATAAACATATATAGTCAATTATATTAGTGCATGCACGATCATGTATTGGATAACTATTGAAAATAGTTTTCAGATGGGCAAAACCATGTTGCAAGGCACATTGTCAGACTGGGACATAAAGTTTTCTAAGGGCCCAAGTTTAGGGGTGTGGTCAGCCTCCAGAGGAGGTGTGGCCAACCACTACAGTGGACTGGCTTAGTATTAGATAGAGCAAGAATTTAAATTATACATATGAATTTTCTGGAACCTGATCATTTGAAGATGAGATGGCTCCCCACCAGGGATTTCCCCTGTACCCCTGTGGGCCAGTCCAACCCTGACACTGCAGGTGGGGCAGATGTAACATGTGCAGAGAGAGTTAGACCTGTATGTGTTTTTTTAAACGAGGGATGGTTTTAAAAATGCATTAATGCAGAACTCCAGGAAACAGAAGGAAAACATTTCCCAGTAAATACAGTACCTTTACGAGCGCGCTGAGCTCCATCCTTGCTTTAACAAAGCTACACGCGAGTGCCAATACGTTAACCATGCACGGTAGTGCCGCATGTGCCGGGATCTGCTTTCACTTCCCTTAATGGCTTGGTAAATCATTGTCCTTGCCTGCATTGAGTCAGATCATAATGGAAATGTTTGTACAGCGAAGATTTCAATTGCAAAACCTATTATATTATTATTAGTTGCAATAACAAATAATGTCCTTCGAAGAGAGAATACTGTATGAATCCATCTCCCTACTGTACATACACGTGAATATAGCATAACTATTGTGTTTTGGCTGAAGAAAATCCAACAATGACAAATTAGAAAAAAACATTCCGTTAGTTAATGGTAAATCATAAAGTTCTTGTATTATCTGCATGTAACTCTGCGGCATAGAAAATTATTTACAGTATAATTAGCTACAGTACATTCATTTATTGCCCTCAAACTATTAAAGAAATGTATTTGACAGCTTCACCCCCAAATATTATTATTTTTTTAATAATTAAGCTCCGCATAAAATTAGCTTTGAATTTGTGGGGAAAAAGAATAACATTTACATTTTTTTTTTTTTATTATTAATTATAGTAAATAGAATTCTGCAATATTTTACAATAGAAAAGTATCATTTATGATAATTTGATTCAGCCATATACGTATCGACAAAAAACTATATAAAAAAATGTCACCTTCTTGCCCCAATGCTTAGCTGGAGATATCTTAAGATTTGCTCCTGGCTACCGGTAAAGTGGGCGAGAAAGGTCTATGGGCCTTATTTTGGTTCATTCTTTCTGACAAAATCCTTCTTAGATGGGCAAAACCATGTGCACTGCAGGTGGGGCAGATGTAAAATGTGCAGAGAGAATTAGATTTGGGTTGGGTTTTACTTCAAAGTGAGATCTATATTGCAGTGTAAAAATAAAGCAGTCAGTATTTTCCCTGCACAGAAACAAAATTACTCACCCAAATCTAATTCTCTCTGCACATGTTACATCTGCCCCCCCTGCAGTGCACTTGGTTTTGTCCATCTAAGAAGGATTTTGTCAGAAAGAATGAACCAAAATAAGGCCCTTTGTGATGCAATTCGATATATAAAGCGGTTTATCCCGGCACTACCCACAGTATCACTAATCCCGGCAAAATGTCACATGAGATGATGGCACAATGACCCGATTCATGGCGCTCTACCCCAATCATGCCAACCTGCTTCCTCGTCTCTTCGGACCTTCCAGACCAAGACTTGTCAAAGACAACAAGTACGTATGCTCAAGAAGCATCCAGCCTTGAATCAGTTCTTTCCTCCCTGAGCTCTTTTTAGGACACCCACATTATGGTATGATGGGTATCAGGTGTCTTTACACCCAGCTACAATTACACCCAACCAGGTCATAATAAGCCAAGCTGGTTATATTTTTAATATTAATTTTGATAGTGAGAAACACATTGACTATTAGGTTTAAGTTACAGAAATAAATCAGTTGTGATCTTCCTTCTTGTGTATAAAAGAAGTAGCAGCAAAATGTGTTATAAAACACGGCCACAAAATCATATTATTTTGGCACTATTAACAAAGGAAGCACCTATCACATGCTACTGCTGGCCTTATAATCATCATCAATTTGTATTTGCTCCCACAGCCAGGCCCTCGTAAGCAATACAGCTATGACAGGTGTACAGATTTGTCCTCATTGTGCTCTCCTTCTGGCCGGACATTTGCGTGGCTTTGTGTGATATGCTGGAATTCTCGTGATGAGGTGTCACTGCTGGTGATGAGATGTCAAAGTTCATGATGAGGTGTCTTAAACCAATATTCTATAGAGCTCTACACAATACTGCAGGGGTGGCCAAACCGGTCCTCAAGATCTACCAACGGTCCACGTTTTCCAGGTTACCTAGCTGGTGCACAGCTGTAGTCATTACTAACTGTCACATTTTCAAACATGCTGCATTCATTCCTACTATAGATCCACAGGTTGCCTGGAAAACATGCATCGTTGGTAGATCTTGAGGACAGGTTTGGCCACCCCTGCAATACTGGCTTGTGCCACCTTATGTCGAGTGTCCGTGCCATTTATGATACAGGTGACATTGGAGATTTAACTGTTATCTCCAGCTTACCTTTTATCCCCCAACTTGGCCGGCTATGGGAACATTCGCTGTGTGGTTCTATAATCCCCCCTCCCCACTCTTGGAGTTGGATCGCTCTGCTGCTGCTACTGGGTTCCTTTCACCAGAAGTTGGTACGTACTGTGGCACTAGATTGCTGAAATATTGAGGTCCATCCAGCCTTCGATCATTATGGATAATGAATAGACCACTTCAACTTTTCTTCTCATATGCCTCCTGTTTTGTATGTTGCATTCTACCAAGAAATTCTACTCTAGTGCTAAATGTCTGTATAGGGGAACAGTAGCCCACATTGATACCTAACAGTTATAAAAACAAAATATTCCAAAAATGGAAAAAGGATGCCTTGTATATCTGTGTAGAGGTCATGTATATCTGTGTACAAACTCTGCTAGTGGGATACAACTCCCCCCAATCGACACCGCTTCAATTATGCAACAACTGGTGCTCCCAGGATATGCCTCTAGGACTGCAGGACCTCCTACCACAGGAACTAACCCATAGCCATGTCCATGGAGAGAGCTGGATGGAGCTGGACATTCATTTGCAAATGCAGTACAGTAAGAACATGGATCTGCAAGTTTAGCCCAACCCTTCGAGTAACAAGGATCATGAAATGCGTTAGATTGAGATGGCTACTTCTACTAAGTGCAAGTTTTATTGTTGATGATGATTTGTGCATCTTTTCTATGGTCACATGATCTATACATCAGATTTAAGACTGTACTGAATGTGCAGCTTAAAACAACAGGTGAGCAGCCTACACACCTTGGCCCATAATCAGATAACGCAGGCCATGCGATTATGCAGTAAATTTGTAGAATAAATCTTCCTATTTCTATTTAGGACCTTTTACTATTTGAATGGAATATCATTTTCCTTCCAGGCCTCGCATTGAAGGCTCTTCTTCTACAGATTTCTGGGGCGCCCAAATGTAATACTTGACGCGTTTTGCTGAGATGTTAGTGATTTTGATGGGAGCTATAAGGCTCCAATCTTCTTGTAACGAAAAAAGCGTGTTTGCTTTTGCCTTTAAAAAAGAATATTGGCCCTTTAAATCTCTCAGCTAAATCGTCAAAACTTCGGTAAATGTGTTAAATGTAGGGGATCCCCCATTGTGGGTGTATGTATAGCGATGATTATACAACATCTTTAGAAGGACACCGATTCAAAGTGCTGTACTCAATGGTTAATTCTGAACAGCACCCGTTTAGAACTACCCTTAAAAAATAACCCCTCATAAAGTAAGTTGAAGAGTTTAATTATACAGTTTATGCAGTTACATGATGTATACAAAAATAGTTTTTCGAGGTGCATTTTCCTTTACGATATAAAAATATTCGATTGAGTGAATGCAGTCACATTGGCTTGTGTTCAATGGCTCTCTGTCCGGTCACAGTGGAATTAAACAGTATCGGTTTTCATCTGGTCATTGTTATTCAGAGCAGGGGAAGGCTTGCTCTTCGGGCACTCCGTACCCCCTCTAGAGATTTCCTGAAAGAACAGTCTAGGAGTCCAGAGTGACATTAAAATCCTTTTGTACTCTTTCCGAAAGTTCTGATTTAGAAGTCCATATATAACAGCGTTAAGGCAACTGTTGGAATAAGCCATGAAATAACTTAGCACAAACAACCACTCTGGAATTTTGGGGGCCACTACTGCGGGGTTGATGGCCACGGCCAGCCCAATGAAGTTCAGGGGAGCCCAACAAAATGCAAAAATGACAAACACCACAAACATCGTAAGAAAGTTCCTGAAGTCACTTTGTTTCATCCTTGGCTTCATTTCGGATTTCACCTTTCTCCTCACCTGAATCACCAAAATCCATATCCGCAGATAACAAAATGTCACCACAGTGATTGGCACAAGGAAATGGATGACCACCACCGTGATGGTGTAGGAGGAGCTTACGGTCTGAACGAAAGTGCAGGAATAGATCCGGGGGTCGTATTCCAAAGACCCGACAAAGAAGTTTGGTACAGTGGCCAGGACGGTGAAAACCCAAATGAGACACACGTACACCATTGTATTCCAGGCACCGAAGAGCTTGTCATACACAAAGCTATGGCAGATGTAGCAGTAGCGGTTGATGGCTATCGCGGTGATGTTGAAGATGGATCCGATGACGCTCAAGCCCATGACAAACCCGCTAACTTTGCAGTGCATTTCTCCGAGGGCCCATCCGTTCTTAAAAATGGCCACCAGCACTAATGGGTAGGGATACAAAGCCACCACGAGGTCTGCGAAGGCCAGACTCACCACAAAGGCGTTACCTGCAAGAGAAAACATCAGATTAGTTTCCAGTTCCACAATTATCCTCTAAAGCAACTGAGAACAACTTGAAAAGTGCTATGATTCTAAACATAGATCACTTCAGAGGTCGTGTGTTAGAGCCGGTCTCTTGGATGCACAAGTGATGAAACGGGATTGAAATCATCAAAGAGAAGGTTTTGAAGTGTTCGCCCCATTTTTGCTGCTGATTGTCAAGTGACCTAAATGCCGGACTGAAAGTGGCCCTGTTACATCGCTGCCTATTCATTTGTATAACTGGCTGACAATGAAGGAACACACAAGAAAGGTGCTTTAATGGAAGTTGCATGCTGTAAAAAGCAATGGTGTAACCTGTAGCACTTTGAAACTTGCTTGCCCTAACTTGCATTCAACAAACTGGTTGCTGTGGGTTACTGCCCATTTTCATTACACTACAGATACTAAACAAAAGGATACGGTCATTTGGTCTACAAGCATTGGGACGGCATGCAATAATGTAGGTGGGTCGACATGGGTTAGATCGACAGGGTCATTAGGTCGACACAAAAATAGGTCGACATGGGGTTTAAAAAAAAAAATTTGAGCCAACATGTGCCGACAGGCGGTATTTCATGCCCTACCATCCACTAGCGCATGGCGGGAGAATAAAGTAGTGTGACGAGCATAGCGAGGCACCGTGCCCGAAGCTTGGCGAGTGTAGCAAGCCATACGAGGGGACGCGGTTCCACGTTTCAGTGTCCATGTTGACTGTGTAGAAATTGGGGACAATTAAAAAAAAAAACATGTCGACCTTTTGAATGTTGACCTCCCCTATGTCGACCTAATGCTTGTGTTGACCTAATGACCCTGTGGACCTAACCCATTTCCACCTACAGTCATGTTGACCTTCCTGCATGTCGACCTTAATGCATGTTGACCTAATGGTGTCGCGAACACCTCCCCTCGCATGCTTGCGGAGGGATTCGGGCACCGCGGAGGCATTTGGCAGGGTGGCGTTAAGGTGCTCGCTAGGCAGTAGGCAGCTAATTTAAGTGAGCCAACCATGAATCAGGCCCAATATACAGTAGTTGCAGTATGGTGTGTTGCCAATAGATGGCGATAGAGAGCCTAAGCATTTTTCGCGTGCTTATCTCTTATCTCTTATATATTTAGCCAGATCTGTCACTCAACCCCTGTGGAGAACGTTCCTGTGTTGAACAGTTTCACTTTCATGTGTCTGACGTTCCACCCCCTTGACATCACCTCCCCCCGCCCAGCCAGGGCTACAGTACACGCCCACCATCCACCATTACTCCACAGCCACCATCCACCATTACTCCTGCACATCCCTACCCTCTGCCAGGACCCCCGCGACCCCCCTCCCGGGATTCGCGGGACCCCCCGCGACCCCCCCCTCCCGCGATTCGCGGGACCCCCCCGCGACCCCCCCTCCCGCGATTCGCGGGACCCCCCCGCGACCCCCCCTCCCGCGATTCGCGGGCCCCCCCGCGACCCCCCCTCCCGCGAATCGCGGGACCCCCGCGCATCGCGGGACCCCCGCGCCCCCCCCCTCCCGCGAATCGCGGGACCCCCGCGACCCCCCTCCCGCGATTCGCGGGATCCCCGCGACCCCCCCTCCCGCGATTCGCGGAACCTCCGCGACCCCCCCTCCCGTGATTCGCGGGACCCCGCGAACCCCCCCTCCCGCGATTCGCGGGACCCCCGCGACCCCCCTCCCACGATTCGCAGGACCCCCGCGACCACCCCGGTATCCGGACTATTGTTAGACAGCACTTACATCGACAGCCATTACATCGACACCATTAGTTCGACAGCTCAATAGGTCGACATGGTTTTAGGTCGACATACCATTAGGTCGACATGTCATTAGGTCGACAGCTCATTAGGTCGACAGCTCATTAGGTCGACACTGCCATTAGGTCGACAGTGTCTATGTCGACAGTCAAAAGGTCGACATGGGTTTTTTCACTGTTTATCGAGCCGACATGTGCCGACAGGCGGTATTTCATGCCTTACTATCCACTAGGGCGTGGTGGGAGAATAAAATAGTGTGCCGAGCGCAGCGAGGCACCGTGCCCGAAGCATAGCAAGCGGCTGCGGTACACTTCAAACTGTGTTTATGTCGACTGTGTCGACATTTCGGCCAAAAAAACAGTGAAAAAACCCATGTCGACCTTTTGACTATCGACATAGACTCTGTCGACCTAATGGCAGTGTCGACCTAAAAACATGTCAACCTAATGAGCTGTCGACCTAATTAGCTGTCGACCTAAGGAGCTGTCGACATAATGACATGTCAACCTAATGGTATGTCGACCTAAAACCATGTTGACCTATTGAGCTGTCGAACTAATGGTGTCGATGTAATGGCTGTCAATGTAAGTGCTGTCTAATATCCGTCCCAGACCCGACCACCCCCTCCCGCGATTCGCTGGACCTCTGCGACCACCCCCTCCCGGGAAACGCGGGACCCCCGCGACCCTCCCGCAAATCGAGGGACCCCAGCGACCCCTCCCTCCCGCGAGCCCCCTCCCGTGATTCGCAGGACCCCTGCATCCTCCCCTCCCGCGATTCGCGGGACCCCTGCGACCCCCCCCTCCCGGCATTAAAAGGGCCCCCCGCGAAACCCCCTCCCGCAATTCGCGCCGCCCCCTCCCGCGATTCACGGAACCCCCCCTAGCGCCCCCCTCCCGCGATTTGCGGGCCCCCTCGGCACTTCTCGCGATTTGCAACCGCCCCCTAATTCACACATTCGGGGACCCTACCTCCCGCGATTCATGCCCCTCTCACGCAATTCACGGCACCCCCCACACCCTCCTTCCTGCGATTCGCAACCCCCCACGACCCCCCCTCCCGCGATTTACGAAACCCCCCGTAGCGCCCCCCTCCCGCGATTTGCGGGCCCCCTCGGCACCTCTCGCGATTTGCGACCGCCCCGTAATTCACACATTCGGGGACCCCCCCCTCCCGCGATTCATGCCCCCCTCACGCAATTCACGGCACCCCCCATACCCCCCTTCCTGCGATTCAGAACCCCCCACGACCCCCCCTCCCGCGATTCATGCCCCCTCCCGCGATTCACGGACCCCCGCACCACCCCCCTGCGCCCACCCTCCCTTGATTCACGCCCCCCTCATGCAATTCACGGCAACCCCCCACACCCCCCCTCCTGCGATTCGCAGCCCCCCCACGACCCCCCCCTCCTGCGATTCATGACCCCTCCCGTGATTCACGGACCCCCGCCCCACCCCCCTTGACTCACGGCACCCCACGCGCCCCTCCCGCAATTCACGGACCTCCGCAACCCCCCCTCCCGCAATTCACTAACCCCGACAACCCCCCTCCCGCAATTTGCGGACCCCCCTTCCCACGATTCAAGCCCCCGCGCCCCCGCCCACGATTTGCGGACCCCCGCCCCCTCCCGCTAACCGCGGATCCCCACACACCACCCCCCCTCCCGCAATTTGCAGACCCCCCAGACCCCCTTCCGGCAATTCCACCCCCCAGCGGACCACCGCGGCCCCCGCTCCCGCATTTCACGTACCCCCGTGACAATGGGGGATCCTGACCACCACAAGCAGGTACCGCCCCTAGGTGGGAAATCCGGCCCTGGCTGCCACACTGCAGGTTTCCCCACTGCCCTCTGCACCAGCGCCACAACTTTTATCAATGTCTTGCCCACATACCACTATTATACAGCCTCCTGCTCTCATGCACGCTCACTCCCTCCCAGTGGGAGGAGACGCTCACCCACTGCCGGGAGCTGCATACTGTCCCCCACCCTCCTCCAGTTATAGGGATGCCCATCGACCATCAATGATTTTCAAATAATCGATGGTTTATGGCCGATGTTGAATACTTTTGCCATCAATGTGGGAGGACACTGCCCTGCCTCCTGTTCTCCTGCCCCGTAACTTCCGCCAGTGGAGACCCGCTCACCCTGTGTTGCCCACATTCCCCTATCATGCTTTACCGCCCAGCCTCCTGCTCTCATGCACCCTAACTCCCACCCAGTCGGAGGAGACACTGACTCCTGTATTTCTGTGCTGCCACGCTGGACCCTCACCCACTGGCAGAAGCTGCACAGTGTCCACCACCCTCTTTAGTCCCCCGTATGCCCACACACCCCTATCACTACCCAGCTTCCTGCTCTCCTGAACCGTAACTTCCACCACTGGGTAATCGCAGACGCTGTGTTGCCCACATACCCCTATCATGCCTCATATCCCAGCCTCCTGCTCTCATGCACCCTAACTCCCACCCAGTAGAAGGAGACACTGACTCAGGGCCACCGTCCGGTACTCCTGTGCTGCCACGCTGGACCCTCACCCACTGCCAGAAGCTGCAATACAGGCATCTTTCATACAATTCTAACCATATTTCTCACAATACAAATGTTCACAAATTAAGGGGCGTAGCCCCTTACGCCGGTGTGAAGAGCGCCCGTAGGGCGCGATGAATCACCTAGTATATTATAAAAGGCTTTGATGAGGTTTGGCAGCTTGTGGTGGCACTTTGTTAACCACAAGCCCCAGTATGCCCTGAAAGTCAAAGGAAACCGTTCCACAACAGGGGGCATATACTGCAGGTAGCCTTCCTTTGTATTAGACCTTTATATCGCACAGGAATCATCATTCAAAAAATGGATAAATCAGAAGAGCACCTATTAGACTCGACTAGACTTGATTAGACTAAATCGACCACTTTGTCTCATTCCCCTCTCTCTCTCTTCTGCCCTCCTAAGGGACATTATAGCGACAATGGTGGTGATGGTGGGGTGGGGGCCTTTCAAGGTTTTGCTATTGGGCCCTCAATGTACTAGTTACAACCCTGAGAGGGCCTACTGTAATTCATTATGTACAAAGACCCCATTGGATTTACGATTTTCTAGACTATGGAGCTGCAGCCCAGAGAAGCCCAGCAGAGTCATTGCAAATGTATTCACAATACTGTACAGTACACAGCCTATACTGGAAAGGTTAAGGGTTGGGCCTATGGCTACCGTATGTAGACTGGATACAGCAGCAGTGATGTAGTTACAATGTTTTGCTCATACAAGTTTGCACCTGACCAGTGGCGGAACTTGAGGGTGGTGGGTCTAGGGGCAAAAAAATAACTTGGCCGCCTTCTTCCACCCAACCCAAGTTCACAAAATGCAACACTTCAGTGGGTGACAGGGAGAGGCAGAGGGTGACAGGGAGAGGGTGACAGGGGCAGCAGTGGGCCCCTTAGTCCTCTGCACTTGCTGCACCAATGGTAATTCTGCCTCTGCAGACTCCACAGATACACCAGGGTTGCACACCGGCTGTCTTGCCCCCCCCCCCCCCCCCCGACATGGGGTTTAAAAAAAAAAATTTGAGCCAACATGTGCCGACAGGCGGTATTTCATGCCCTACCATCCACTAGCGCATGGCGGGAGAATAAAGTAGTGTGACGAGCATAGCGAGGCACCGTGCCCGAAGCTTGGCGAGTGTAGCAAGCCATACGAGGGGACGCGGTTCCACGTTTCAGTGTCCATGTTGACTGTGTAGAAATTGGGGACAATTAAAAAAAAAAACATGTCGACCTTTTGAATGTTGACCTCCCCTATGTCGACCTAATGCTTGTGTTGACCTAATGACCCTGTGGACCTAACCCATTTCCACCTACAGTCATGTTGACCTTCCTGCATGTCGACCTTAATGCATGTTGACCTAATGGTGTCGCGAACACCTCCCCTCGCATGCTTGCGGAGGGATTCGGGCACCGCGGAGGCATTTGGCAGGGTGGCGTTAAGGTGCTCGCTAGGCAGTAGGCAGCTAATTTAAGTGAGCCAACCATGAATCAGGCCCAATATACAGTAGTTGCAGTATGGTGTGTTGCCAATAGATGGCGATAGAGAGCCTAAGCATTTTTCGCGTGCTTATCTCTTATCTCTTATATATTTAGCCAGATCTGTCACTCAACCCCTGTGGAGAACGTTCCTGTGGAGAACAGTTTCACTTTCATGTGTCTGACGTTCCACCCCCTTGACATCACCTCCCCCCGCCCAGCCAGGGCTACAGTACATGCCCACCATCCACCATTACTCCACAGCCACCATCCACCATTACTCCTGCACATCCCTACCCTCTGCCAGGACCCCCGCGACCCCCCTCCCGGGATTCGCGGGACCCCCCGCGACCCCCCCCTCCCGCGATTCGCGGGACCCCCCCGCGACCCCCCCTCCCGCGATTCGCGGGACCCCCCGCGACCCCCCCTCCCGCGATTCGCGGGCCCCCCCGCGACCCCCCCTCCCGCGAATCGCGGGACCCCCGCGCCCCCCCCCCTCCCGCGAATCGCGGGACCCCCACGACCCCCCTCCCGCGATTCGCGGGACCCCCGCGACCCCCCTCCCGCGATTCGCGGAACCTCCGCGACCCCCCCTCCCGTGATTCGCGGGACCCCGCGAACCCCCCCTCCCGCGATTCGCGGGACCCCCGCGACCCCCCTCCCACGATTCGCAGGACCCCCGCGACCACCCCGGTATCCGGACTATTGTTAGACAGCACTTACATCGACAGCCATTACATCGACACCATAAGTTCGACAGCTCAATAGGTCGACATGGTTTTAGGTCGACATACCATTAGGTCGACATGTCATTAGGTCGACAGCTCATTAGGTCGACAGCTCATTAGGTCGACACTGCCATTAGGTCGACAGTGTCTATGTCGACAGTCAAAAGGTCGACATGGGTTTTTTTCACTGTTTATCGAGCCGACATGTGCCGACAGGCGGTATTTCATGCCCTACTATCCACTAGGGCGTGGTGGGAGAATAAAATAGTGTGCCGAGCGCAGCGAGGCACCGTGCCCGAAGCATAGCAAGCGGCTGCGGTACACTTCAAACTGTGTTTATGTCGACTGTGTCGACATTTCGGCCAAAAAAACAGTGAAAAAACCCATGTCGACCTTTTGACTGTCGACATAGACTCTGTCGACCTAATGGCAGTGTCGACCTAAAAACATGTCAACCTAATGAGCTGTCGACCTAATTAGCTGTCGACCTAAGGAGCTGTCGACATAATGACATGTCAACCTAATGGTATGTCGACCTAAAACCATGTTGACCTATTGAGCTGTCGAACTAATGGTGTCGATGTAATGGCTGTCAATGTAAGTGCTGTCTAATATCCGTCCCAGACCCGACCACCCCCTCCCGCGATTCGCTGGACCTCTGCGACCACCCCCTCCCGGGAAACGCGGGACCCCCGCGACCCTCCCGCAAATCGAGGGACCCCAGCGACCCCTCCCTCCCGCGAGCCCCCTCCCGTGATTCGCAGGACCCCTGCATCCTCCCCTCCCGCGATTCGCGGGACCCCTGCGACCCCCCCTCCCGGCATTAAAAGGGCCCCCCGCGAAACCCCCTCCCGCAATTCGCGCCGCCCCCTCCCGCGATTCACGGAACCCCCCCTAGCGCCCCCCTCCCGCGATTTGCGGGCCCCCTCGGCACTTCTCGCGATTTGCAACCGCCCCCTAATTCACACATTCGGGGACCCTACCTCCCGCGATTCATGCCCCTCTCACGCAATTCACGGCACCCCCCACACCCTCCTTCCTGCGATTCGCAACCCCCCACGACCCCCCCTCCCATTTACGAAACCCCCCGTAGCGCCCCCCTCCCGCGATTTGCGGGCCCCCTCGGCACCTCTCGCGATTTGCGACCGCCCCGTAATTCACACATTCGGGGACCCCCCCCTCCCGCGATTCATGCCCCCCTCACGCAATTCACGGCACCCCCCATACCCCCCTTCCTGCGATTCAGAACCCCCCACGACCCCCCTCCCGCGATTCATGCCCCCTCCCGCGATTCACGGACCCCCGCACCACCCCCCTGCGCCCACCCTCCCTTGATTCACGCCCCCCTCATGCAATTCACGGCAACCCCCCACACCCCCCCTCCTGCGATTCGCAGCCCCCCCACGACCCCCCCCTCCTGCGATTCATGACCCCTCCCGTGATTCACGGACCCCCGCCCCACCCCCCCTTGACTCACGGCACCCCACGCGCCCCTCCCGCAATTCACGGACCTCCGCAACCCCCCCTCCCGCAATTCACTAACCCCGACAACCCCCCTCCCGCAATTTGCGGACCCCCCTTCCCACGATTCAAGCCCCCGCGCCCCCGCCCACGATTTGCGGACCCCCGCCCCCTCCCGCTAACCGCGGATCCCCACACACCACCCCCCCTCCCGCAATTTGCAGACCCCCCAGACCCCCTTCCGGCAATTCCACCCCCCAGCGGACCACCGCGGCCCCCGCTCCCGCATTTCACGTACCCCCGTGACAATGGGGGATCCTGACCACCACAAGCAGGTACCGCCCCTAGGTGGGAAATCCGGCCCTGGCTGCCGCACTGCAGGTTTCCCCACTGCCCTCTGCACCAGCGCCACAACTTTTATCAATGTCTTGCCCACATACCACTATTATACAGCCTCCTGCTCTCATGCACGCTCACTCCCTCCCAGTGGGAGGAGACGCTCACCCACTGCCGGGAGCTGCATACTGTCCCCCACCCTCCTCCAGTTATAGGGATGCCCATCGACCATCAATGATTTTCAAATAATCGATGGTTTATGGCCGATGTTGAATACTTTTGCCATCAATGTGGGAGGACACTGCCCTGCCTCCTGTTCTCCTGCCCCGTAACTTCCGCCAGTGGAGACCCGCTCACCCTGTGTTGCCCACATTCCCCTATCATGCTTTACCGCCCAGCCTCCTGCTCTCATGCACCCTAACTCCCACCCAGTCGGAGGAGACACTGACTCCTGTATTTCGTGCTGCCACGCTGGACCCTCACCCACTGGCAGAAGCTGCACAGTGTCCACCACCCTCTTTAGTCCCCCGTATGCCCACAACACCCCTATCACTACCCAGCTTCCTGCTCTCCTGAACCGTAACTTCCACCACTGGGTAATCGCTGACGCTGTGTTGCCCACATACCCCTATCATGCCTCATATCCCAGCATCCTGCTCTCATGCACCCTAACTCCCACCCAGTAGAAGGAGACACTGACTCAGGGCCACCGTCCA